>NC_136426.1:28512553-29712553 GCF_052849685.1 Lactuca virosa
AAGTTTCCAACTTTATCCATAACAAGGTCACAAACTTTCAAGATCTAAACTTTATGCACTTAAAGTGACCAAAAGCTCATAACACCCAAAACTAGCTAGATCTAACAATTTCATCATCAAGATTCAAACTTTATACCTTCAGAAGAAAGATCAAGGTGAACAAGGTCTGGATCTACAAGCTCCAATGCAATAAACTCTTCTTCAATGAGTTCCTTCTTCTCCAAGGTGCACCAAGAACACTCCAAAGCACTTAAAAACACATTCTTTTTGCTCATAAGGCTCAAACTAGGGTTGGGGTTTCAAGAGAGGGTGTTGGGGAGGTGGAGGTTGACAATGGAGTGGGTTTGGGAAAGTTAAGGAGCTTAAATAGGGCTCAAACCACGAAAATAGGGTTTGGGTGTTGATCGCGTACGCCCAACGTACTAGGGATGCCCTAGTACACTCAACGTACTCCCCGTACGCCCAGCGAATGCGGCTAACCCAAAAACCGTCCTAACTTCAAATGGTCGTAACTCTTTGTTCCAACTTCGTTTCAACGTTCTTTATATCCACGGAAAAAGGTGTTGAAGAGCTCTACAATATTATCTAAATATATTCGGCTAAAAAATTCTCGAACAAAAATCCATATTTCATGCAAGAACCGAGCCTATGACTTTTCCCCTTTTACCCTTCGGCCCAAAACACAATTCAAGGGTTAGATCTCTTAAACATCATTTCCTCCTTCCACAATGTCTAATATTTACCTCCTTAAGCCCCAAAGCTTTTACACAATCAACTTCCGACCCACGACCCTGAAATAAGAAATGATGGGAAACAGGATGTTACAAGACGAGATGGCATATAAGATATAAGGGGAAGTGCCTTTGTGTATGCCTTTTGCCAATGACATTGTGTTGGTGGCTAAGTTAAGGACTAAGTTGAATGCACATTTAGACGCGTGGAGGCCGATGTTGAAGGGTTTTCTATGCGTCTATACACTAAATTTATGCAACACAAGCATTCAAAATATAATCCTAAGTGAATCTGCACCCTAGATCTAGGTTTTACTATTATAGCAACCTATTTTCAAATGTATGAATTCATGCTATCAAGAGGGATATATATACTAACATTTCAAGTGTAATTGTATATACCTGTGATTCCTTTGAAGATCTTGAACTCTTAGTTGCTCTTGGAAGATCTAGCACCCAAAGTAGGAATGCCTTTAATGGCTCACACCAAAAAGTCTAAAACCCTATAAAATTAAGGAGAGAGGAGAACACTGGAGAAAATTGGATACTATAAGCTAAGCAGTTAATATCGACGATTTCGAAGTGATTTCCAGGTCAGATATCGGTTATCGGTACTTTTCAAAATAGCGGTGTCAAATATTGGTCCAAAATATCGGAACCAAAAAAAACGGTGATATTTACCGATATTTCTAAATGATTTCAAGGTGGGATATCGGTTAAGTAACTTTACTTACTTCTGTTAAGTCATTGTCTTAAGTCTTATGGTCTTAACTTAACTGAAGCTACTTTTATGTTAAATTTAATTATTAGTTTGAGTCATAGACTCGTTGTTTTAAGTCTTAACTTATCCTATTATTGTGTTAATTGTTAAATACTTAAGTTTCAACTTGCTAGTTTCTACAGGTTTGATCATGTTGTGTTAAGTACTTAATTCTTAACAGATGATGATGTTGATATTAGAGTTGATGTGGAAGATCTTGATAAAATAATTGAATGCCTTGGTTGATGTGGACTTGGAGGAAGATTCTATGGCTTACGTAAGATTATGTTTCAAACATTGACACTTTTCAGTTTTGAGGTTTGATATTACTTTTATATATGTTTTACACACACACACATGTATATATATATATATATATATATATATATATATATATATATATATATATTAATTAATTAATTATCCATGATACAAAAATACCGATATCACACCGCGATAACCTATATCTCAAATATCGGCCCTTGACTGATATTCGATTTTGGACCGCTATAACTGTCTAGTCTCTAAGTGTGGGGAAGATTAGGAACAAAATTAATGAAGGCCAAAAGATCTATTTATAGTTGATGTAACTTGTAGATAAAGCTGATCTGAATCAATTAAATAATCAGATTTAATTCTGATTCAAATCCTTATCTTTATCAGCTACCAGGAACAATTCTAGAAGCCTTCTAGGCCTCCCAAAACCATCCACTCTCTTTGGGTATTCCATAATGTTCCTCTTGCTCAACTTTTGAAGAATTAACACTCATTCTCTACACCTTTAATTAATTCATGATTAATTCTAATTAATTCCAAATTAATTCAAAATTAATTCTAACAAGTTTATACTTAATTTATCAAGGTACAATAAATTAATAAACTATTTATCTCATTCTCTTAAATCCTTTTCTAGCTATTTTAGCTCTTGAAGGCTACCCAAAAGTACTTTGTTATATTCTCAAAGTTATATCAATTTAGTTATGACATTGGACACCTATTTCCAACAGGTGTTATAATAGAAATGCCTATGGATAAATATCATTAAAATGGAGCATCTTTGATGAAATTTCAACACAAAGAAAAATCATGAAGGAGTAGAGATAATTACAGGGAAGCAATCTCTTCTCTTGGATGAGAGCTTTAAGTATTTGGGGTCTATGATCCATAAGGGTTCTTAAGGTAAATGTCACCCATCCCATTAAGGCAAGTTGGTTAAAATGTAGGGAGACATCATGAGTTTTGTATGATAAGAAGGTCATATTGAAACAGTAAAAGAAGTTTTATAGAATAACTATTAGATATGACATGATGTATGTATACAAGTGTTGGTTGAGCAAAAATGAGCATGAACGGAATATGAAAGTATCATAAATGAGGATGTTAAGATAGACTTACGGTAAAACTATGCTTGATAGGATATCAAATGTTCCTATAAGAAATTCATCGAGAGCGACATTGATCATCGAAAAATAGAAGGAAGGACAATTAATATGGTATTGAAATGTATAAAAGTGGCTACAACCAGAGATGGTAAGGAGGGTAGAGTCAATAATGATTGATGGTAAAGAATGGATGACTAACTAGAAGGAAGTACGAGGATTGTGTGAAACTAGAGATGGAGAATTTTTTTTTCTTTTTGAGGACAGGACTATAAGGATGTAGGGTCTAAATAACATGATAAATGAGTGGCATAACCCCATTTTATTTTTTGCAATTTGATCCTATTATTGATAATTCTTTCCTACTCATATTTAGTATTATGAAATATTTATTTTGTAACACCCCGACTCTCAGGTACAACTTTTAGTCTTATATTTCCATTGAAAAAGGTCGACCTGACGAGTTGGATGCCCTGACTCGTCGAGTAGGCACGGTTTTGGTCGCGGGTCTTAAGTGACCGACTCGACGAGTCGGAAGACGGACTCGACGACTTGGAGCTGGAATGAGAAACCCTAATCCCCGGGGTTTTGCACCCTATTTAAAGGATCCTTTGCCCCTTAGCCTCCCCCTTACAGCCCTTGTGAGTCCAGAAACCCTAAATCCCCGTTTTTCTCTCTTTTTGTGTGATATTAAGCCTTGTGGTGAAGTGTGGAAGAAAGATCTTGAAGTACTCAAGCTTGGAACAAGAGGAAGGTTGTGGATCCGAGTTCTACTTCATATCAGCATCACTTGGAAGGTAACAAGTTGTTACCTTGGCTTTCCATTAGATAGATCTCTTGTTTCATGGGTTTAGAACCTTTTTTAGGGTATTGTGGTGGTATTTCGGATTTGAGCAAGATCTGAGGTTGCAACTTCAGATCTGGACCCCTTTAGCCCCTTATTGTCATAAAGTCTCAGCCTTTGTCAAGCTATGGCCCTTCCATTGTCTTAAGCTTCTTCTTTAGCTTGGTTTTTACTCTTGAGATTTTGCATGCACGTAAAGTTTGCAACTTTACGTGATAACTAGGCCCTAGGAGGCTAGATCTACTATTTGGAGCTTTGGAATGGCTCAAAATCATATGGACAAGAAATGGACTTTATGAACTCGACGAGTCGGATAAGGGACTCGACGAGTTAGGAAGGGTTTTCCCGTTGTTTGGTTTCTGCATGGACTCGGCGAGTCAGCGGATGACTCGACGAGTCAGTTAGGGTTTCCTCGACTTCTGGACACGCATAGACTCGCCGAGTTGGTCGGAAACTCGGCGAGTCAGAGAGGGTTTTATGACCTTCTGAACTCTTAAGGAACTCGACGAGTTGCTAGCTGCACTCGACGAGTTGGGTCAACATGGACTGTTGACTTGGACTTGGACCAAGGGTTGACCAGTTTGACCTCTGGGGGTATTTTGGTAATTTGGAAATTTATGGAAATTGTTTTATGGTAACTATTGGTGGTGGAGTTCGTGTCGGTGATTCGAGAGTTTGAGCTTATCACTTCAGTGCGACATTTGTGAGGTGAGTTCTCCTCACTATATCAACAGGGTTTATGGCACCAAGGTCGGCCCTTTATGATTTACATCCTGGTTTAGGATGGTTGTTATGTTATTGGTCTGTTAGATTTCAACTTGGTTTTAGGATGGTTGCTATGCTAAAAATCTGTTAGATTGATATCCTGGTTGTAGGATGGTTGCTATATTAGAGATCGGTTAGATCGGTATCCTAGTTATGGGATGGTTGCCATGATAGTGATCTGTTAGATCTGTATGACTATCTGTTATTGCATGCTAGCGTATGATATTTATGTGCACATGTTTATTGGTTTGGGAAAAGGGTTGAGGCAGGTCCTGATGTGTGCAGTAGGCCAAGACACCCAGGGCGGATCGGGTAGACTGCAGGCCCGGGCCGGGCAAATCTAGTCAGGCCGAAGGCCCAGCGAGCGGTCCGGATAGGCTGAAGGCCCCGAGGAGGGCGGTCCAGACGTGTCGAGGGCTCAGAGAGCGGTCCAGATAGACTGAGGACCGGGATTCGGTCCAGTCAGACTGATGGCTCATTATGCATGCTGTTTGCTTATATGTTTATGTGATACGGTTATGATTATATGACGTTGGTATTTTGGGGGTAACTCACTAAGCCTTCGAGCTTACATTTATCGATTATTGTTTCAGGTACTTCTGATGATCGCGGGAAGGAAAAGGCGTGATCGTACCGCTCCTCACACTTTATGATTTTATGTTTTGATTCTGGGATACTCTGATAATATACTATTTTGAAAACAAGTTTAGTAATAATCATGGGTTTTGAAATATTTTGAAAAGTTTAAATTTGGCATGATTTTTATGGATGTTACAAGTTTGTTTGTTTTACTGCTCACATTGACTTGTTATTTCCTTGTTTATCTTGTTTGTAGGTTCTCTAATTCACATGCATGAATTATGATTCACCCATGCATGTGTATTACTCCTCACATTGACTTACTCTCCTATTGTTTTCCTTATTTACAAGTTCTCATTTTCACAACAATTGAAGGTTATTTGTGTGACAATCAGTATAGCCCTATTAAAGTGGGTATGTTAACATCTACTTCCCTTATCTTATTTTAATAGGATTCTATGGGGTCTGTTGTTGTTGTTATTGTTGTTTTTGTTGACAATGATGATAATGATGGTGATGGTGATATTGATGTTGATGCTACTATTGCACACTCGTAATATCATCTTATTACTTTTTTCAAAAATTATTTTAATGCAATACAAAAAATTTTGCAAGATGCTTCCAAATGTCTTTTAAAAGGCTTCTAAAATATTTAATAATAGAGTGAATTACAGTTTTGGTCCATATGGTTTATACCCATCTGCAATTTGAGTCAAAGTTTTCAAATGTTGATATGGTTGGTCATCGTGATTGCAAATTCCTTCACAGTTAGTCTCTAAACCTAACTCCGTCAATTTCCATCTGTCAAATTCCTTTTATATGACAAAATTCCCCTTGGATTTGTCCCTCTCTTTTTTTTCATAATTTTTATTTTAATTTTTAAATCAAATAACCACCTCTACACCACCAATCCCCCCCCCCCCCCGACACACCACCACCACCTATCTGTCTTCGGGAAACCAACTACCAACCATCGATCACAACTACCATTACTACATTACCACTATTGCCACTTAACCTACTAACAGTAACACTATCATTACAACCACCACTAGTTTGAAATCCTTAAACTGAAATGAAAAGCTTAACCTTGAATCAAGATGAAAACCCTAACCCACCACACCACCGCCACCACTATATTAAAACCATACTCTAAAATTTTAATCAGAATCAATAAATAACATGTGGATGACGTAGTCGTGGCCGAAGTTTCAAAAGAGAGGGAAAATGAATGAGTTTCCATTTTGCTCGACGTCGAGGCTAGAGATAACAAGTGGCTTTCTTTTTGGCGATGCCTAAGGCGAGAGAGAGAGAGAGAGGGGGGGAGAGGGAGAGAGAGAGAGAGGGGAGGAGGTTTGTGTTGCAGTCGAGAAAGGAAGATGTGATTGGGGGAACTGAGGTGGCAGAGCAGATAATTGGCTTCGGAAAGAATGTAAGGGTGAGTTTTTTTTATAGAGAAGAGGAGGTTGGTGTTGCAGTCGAGAAAGGAAGATGTGAGTGGGGGATTTGAGGTGGCGGAGGGGATAATTGGCTTCAGAAAGAATGTAAGCATGGGTTTTTCTAGAATTGTTGAGATAGAATGCCAACGAAGAGTGAATAGAGGCGGATACTGCTCTCTTTAAAATAGAAAGGGTAAAGAAGGTTTGAGATATTTTATGGTATAAGTTTCAACAAAATGTAATTTTTGATAGAAATATGAAATGCTAATTAGGCCCTTTTAGTTAATAGGTTTTGTTAATTTGGTTTGAGAGCAATCTCGTCATTTTCCAAGCATTTAATGAAGCTCATTATACGGTAAGGTGTTGTTTTTTTTTAAGAAAAAATTCATGAAGTCTGTGGACCACCTCTGCAGTAGAAGAGGTGGACCAAACGGCTGCATACTATAATAAGAAGCGTGTTTGTTTTTTTAACATCTGCATACTGCTGCAGATACTAAAAAAATTAAAATAAACTAATTTTATAAACCGAAAATAGTTTTTAACTAGATTATAACTCGCGTTAAACGCGGTGGAACGCATAAAAAACATACAAACGTCTTTGGAATTTATAATTTAAATATTATTTGTTTTTTTTAATTTCGAAGTATACTTTGTTATTTTAGGGTTATGAACAAAACCTATATAATTTCGGTTATTGTTTTAGGGTTATGTCCTGAAATATATAATTTTATTGAGTTCTAAGAACTATAAAAAAAATTATTAACAAAAAATAATAACATGAACAATTTCTGTTATTTATAGCAACATACTTTTAAAGTACGTTGTTATTTTTGCTCATTTATGTTATCAACATGTGTATTACACAGATTTTAACCTATAAATGGATCTTAAAATTATAATATGTTCTATAAGGCATAATTATATTAAATGTCCTAACATACATAACATATATCAAATATTAAAACAAAAGTATATATTAATTTAAAATAATTAGTATAACAGTCTAAAAAAACTTATATCTTATTAATTTTAATGAACGCATCTGCAATTGTGAGGTTTGTCTAATGTGATATGGTAATAAATCAAAGTAAGCAATGTCCATTTGTTGAACATATGGAAATAACAGTTTTGCCAACACCTCTAGCAAATAGAGTTGTTGAAGCATCTATAACAATCCTCATGATTATACAAAGAATGGAATTAAACAATATTGGTAAAGATAATAACGAATTAAAGTTGGTTAACAAACATAGAGATATAATTGGAAAACATGTGTCGTGATTTTATATTAAATAAAAATATATATAAAAAGTAGATGAATTAAAATTGTTTCTAAATTGATAAGGGTACATGATTTTGAAAAGATTTAAAGATAATATTTACTTATTAAACGATTTAATCATAAATGTCTGCATTCTATATATTGAAACATGATAAATATACATATAATTATTTTGGAAAGTGTTTATGATTGGCAGTATAATTGGAATGATAATCTACATAAATAAGAATATAAGATTCATGAAAGAAATTAAAATTTGTAGAGTATGTGCTCGTGTTGACAATTATACCCTTGGTCATAAGGAAATTACCTTTAAACTTAAAACAAATTGACAATAATAAACTTGGTAAACATAGTTTGTTATTTAAACTTAAAACAAATTGACAATAATAGACTTCGTCAACATAGTTTGTTAGGAACAATAAAAAAAATTATTGTTATAAAATCTTGTTTGTGGAATAACAAACTCAGTGACTTAAGCTAAAGATTAAGGAGGTTACCTTTAAACTTAAAACAAATTGAAAATAATAGACTTTGTCAACATAGTTTGTTATTCAAACTTAAAACAATTGACAATAATAGACTTGGTCAACATAATTTGTTACAAAGAATAATAAAAATTTATTGTTATAAAATCTTGTTTGTGGAATAAAAAACTCAGTGGCTTAAGCCAAAGAGTAAGGCATGAAGAAGTAACTTTTAGGCCAAAGTCTAAGCGGTAAAGTCAAATATTGGGATCCTATTGCAGATTTGCAAAGTAGGATGATATAATGTGTATTTGCTTTTAAAAAATAGTTGAAATATAATTGTTATTAATGATAATATGGGACAACATTGAAAGTGAAATTATATTATGATCCATGTGGCAGAGAATACATGTTCATTTAGGAGATTGTAACATAAATGGTCCATATTATTTGTAAACATTGTTGCCTAATACATCGATATATTCCAGCATGTTGGTTTTATGCACCTTGACAGCGATTGTTGCTGTCATGATTGTTGTTTTAATGAAGGAAAAAGTGTAAACCACACCTTCACCAAAAAAACACTTTTCAATTTAATAAAGACGGAAATTAAATAACATTCGGCAAAGGAAGTTCGATGACAGAATGTGAATTAAGAAGAGTTAGAATTATTAAACATTTTAACACGAAAGAAAGGAAAAAATAAAGCAGTTTGCATACATGATAAACATATTTAAAACATCATTCCATACATAATTCATAATATAACAACAAAAACAAACATTGCAGAGGATAATGAAACCTGTTATGGATGATGGATGATGGAAGTAGGCAGCAACGAGTGTAAAGAGAGGTTGAAGAAACAATTTTTTTTCGTGATTTGTATGGTACGTAATATTATATAGGGTTAATAAGGATATATAGAATGGTAAACAGTGATTTTATAAGATATCTATATCTATATATGGTAACAAAATATGGAAAATGGTATAATTGGAAAACATGAGTCCTGATATTATATTAAGTTAAAATAGTTATAAAAAAATAAATGATTTAAATCCATAATTAATAAGATATAATTAAATGACCGGATTTGAAATTGATAAGGGTACATGAATTTGAAAAGATTTAAAGATAATATTTCCTTATTAAACGATTTAATCATAAATGTCTGAATTCTATGTATTGAAACATGATAAATATACATATAATTATTTTAGAAAGTGTTTATGATTGACGGTATAATTGGAATGATAATCTGCATAAATAAGAATATAAGATTCATGAAAGTAATTAAAATTTGTAGAGTATGTGCTCGTGTTAACAAATATACCCTTGGGCATAAGGAAATTGCCTTTAAACTTAAAACAAATTGACAATAATATACTTGGTCAACATAGTTTGTTATTTAAGTTTAAAACAAATTGACAATAATAGACTTGGTCAACATAGTTTGTTAGGAACAATAAAGAAAATTATTGTTATAAAATCTTGTTTGTGGAATAACAAACTCA
Organism: Lactuca virosa; assembly: GCF_052849685.1. Classification (NCBI taxonomy): domain Eukaryota; kingdom Viridiplantae; phylum Streptophyta; class Magnoliopsida; order Asterales; family Asteraceae; genus Lactuca; species Lactuca virosa. The sequence goes on from NC_136426.1 coordinate 28,522,314, forward strand.
GTGGCTTAAGCCAAAAATTAAGGAGATTACATTTAAACTTAAAACAAATTGACAATAATAGACTTGGTCAACATAGTTTGTTATTTAAACTTAAAACAAATTGACAATAATAGACTTGGTCAATATAGTTTGTTATTTAAACTTAAAACAAATTGACAATAATAGACTTGGTCAACATAGTTTGTTACGAACAATTAAAAAAATTATTGTTATAAAATCTTGTTTGTGGAATAACAAACTCAGTGGCTTAAGCCAAAGATTAAGGGATGAAGAAGTAACTTTTTGGCCAAAGTCTAACCGGTAAAGTCAAATATTGGGATCATATTGCAGATTTGCAAAGTAGGATGATATAATGTGTATATACTTTTAAAAAATAGTTGAAATATAATTGTATCATGCTGCAAAACAGAACTAATCAATATGATTCCAAACAAAATTTTCTTTTAATTAGGGTAAAGATCCTAAATGTTGACGAATTATAAGAAAGTTTGGTAGTAGAAATCAAAATTAGCACCTCCAAATCAGTAAGATTGTAATGATGGATGAATCCAGAAGTATAATCATAGTATGTGTAGGTGGTAGCAATGTCACCGACTGTGTTCTGACTACCGCTGTCTTCAAATTTGAAGAACACGTTAGTGTTTTTTTGACTTAATACATAACAGACTCAATTAATTCAGAAAGAATGAGTACCAAATATGCAGCCAACAGACTACATGTCAACATCTGTTGAATAATGAGTAGCACCCAAAAGGACTTCTGGAGCTCTATACCAAAGGGTCAATATCTGAAATGATACAAGTTATTTAGCAATCTTCAAATTAATTTTTTTTAAGAATTTTAACCATTTTGTCAATCGAAATGGTATTTTTTTTAAGAATTTTCACCCAAGAGGCCTGTCTTCCCATCTTTGTTTACACCTTGCTTCAAATCCAACAGTCAGTTTGATTTCGTTAATCGCAGTCAAATCCAGAACGAATCAATACCATTTCGATTTGATTACTAAAAAACCATAGATAGAAACATAAATCGGATACACATAATATAAACCTAAAACCCAAATAAGAGTGATTCAAATCAAAATTCTCGTTAGAATAATCAAAATGGAAAACAGTTGCAGATTCATAAAAATTCAAATACCTTGAGAAGAAGAAAAGCGCAATGGGAATAATCTTTGGTAGTGAATCTCAATTTCAATTTGTTGGTGACAAACACGATGCAAGAGATGCATTGATGGAGAAGAACATGGAAAGAAATTGGAGAGATCATTGGCTCTTGAGGAGGAAGAACATGGATAGAAACTGGAGAGATCATCGGCTCTTGATATTATCTTCATCAGAGAGAGAAAGAGGAAGAGAGCAATCCCTATTTTGGAGGAAAAATGGTTATAGACGGTAACAAAGACGTATTTGTAGTTCCCTTTTGTTACGATAACATCAGTGAAATTGATCCAATGGTTTAAAATAATAAACGAAAAACATTGAAGGAGCCAGATTGTTTTAGGTGATGTAATTAGGTTTCTGTTTTAATATATATAGAGATACCGAAAATTTAATAATGTATGACATTTCAGCAATAGTTTATGATATTTCAGCAAAAAATAATGATATTTCAACAAAAAATAATGATATTTCAACAAAAAAAATAAAGATATTTTAACAAAAATAATGATATTTCATCAAGAAATTATTATTATTTAATATAAAAAACGAAAAAAAAATCAACAAGAATAAACAAAAGAGAAAAACGTAAAAAAAAAAGTAAAATAAGATTTCAGCAACATATAATCTAGATTTCAGCAAGAAAAAAGAAAAATAAGAGGTTGTAAGAGACAATACAAATGCTGCGGCAAACAGAACATGAGCAGAGGTTTTAACTCTTTGAAGACTTCTAAAAAACAAACAGCTGCGAGATTAAAAGTGGTGCGGTTGTGATGCACCACGCAACAATAAGAAGTATGAAGAGGTTTTTTACAAAAAACAAACACCTAAAAGTCTCAGGAACGACACGTACAACTTTTGGAAACAATAAGGTTGAGCCACATCAACTTTTAAAAAATTGGACTAGAATTGCAAATTGGTGTAAGCCTTAGGGACCAAAACTGTAACTTACTTTTACTCGTGATAATATAAGTGCAACATAATTTGACAGAAATGGTCCTACATTGATTCAATATTTATTTTGTTGTACAGTCAAAGATCTAGTAAAGAATTTTATGTCACCAAACAATTCTTTATCTTTTAAAGCATCAAATAAGTTAATTATACTCTCGTTTTAGTCCTACCTTCTTGCCAGGGTCTTGTTTTTTTTATATCTATTCAGCCGTTCAAAAAAAAAAATAGTTAATTGTACTATTTTCAAAGGTGAAACCTGAAAATCTCTTTCAATTAGTATCTATCAATATTTTTATATTTGGTGATTTTAAGGTAATTAATTCATGCATTCGTATAAGACATCTAATCAAATAAATTAACTCTTATAATTGAATTACCTTTTCCAAGATTATTCTATCTTTATCGTCTTCACTACAATGATCACCAATCAACGACCATCAGCAAAATAAAAAGAGCAAAGGAAACACATGTCGTATCTCTTTTCTCTAAAGCCTACAAACTAGAAAGAAAGAATTTGTACTTGTATGCCAAAACTTTAATAAATTAACAGTTGTACGTTTTAATTTAGACATTGATTCCTCCAAATTATAACTTTTTTAGACATCTTCATCTGTAATTTTAGATATCTAAAATTCTATATATCAAAATTCAATCATCCGGAATTTACAAATATCCAATTAAACCGGGCCTAGAATTTGGTTATTTCTATTCAGTAAAAATATGCTACTCCCGCCGTCCCAATATTATTGTCACAGATAAAAAAAACACACAGATTAAGAAAAACATTAATTACCACTAACTTTATATAATAAAATGACAGTTTTGTCATTCCTTTGCATTTAATGTTCCATTAAATGCTTAGTTGATTAAGTAATAATGAAGGGGTATTTTGGTAAAAATGTTATTTATTTTTAGAAGCGGACTATTATTTTGGGACAAACCAAAACGGAAATATGGACTATAATTTTGAGACGGAGGGATTATTATATGAGTTATATTTTAAAGTTCGTATTTGCGGAAAATGATATAAACGAACAGATTACGTACCCAATTTGTTTATCCTTATTAAAGAAGTACTTGGTCGAAGTTTTAGAAATCATTAAATGCTTTTTCTTTCCCTGCTTTTTAACATGGATCCACCCAATAAGTGTTCTAATTAGCGCGTCAACTTGGTGGCAATATCGTAATTAATAACCCAGACCTGTCCCTTTAACAAACCAGTGGAAGTGCAATATTATTTTATTATAAAAAGAGGATGACGAAGATAATTCTGTGTTCAATTGTCGTCATTCGTGAAGTCTCTCCTGCAGCACCGGTGTGTACTTCTCTCCCTCTCCAATCCATCTCTCCTCTCTCTCGCACACCTACACACAAAACCACGCACTTCTATCTCTAAACTCTAAACCTCTATGATTCACAATTCTGCGTGTATTAATTTTTCTGTTTTTGATTATGTAGTTCAATTCGGAATCGACGAACATCGAAAATCGATCCTTCTGTTCTGAGCCTAATCGAAGAGCTGATTGCATGGATAACCTCAAGGAAGAGGTAGATTTTTCTCACTCTGTGTGTTTTCCTATCTTCTTTGCGCCATTTTTGTAGGTTTAATTTCAGAATTTCACTATTCGGAACACTTTTAAAATGATTTTCGCTTTTTTCCTTTTCCTTTAGAAATGATTAGTTATGAGAGAATGATGTTATTCGATTGTGGTAGGGATGATGCTTAGGGTTTATAATTTATTCATCCGTTAAGCTTTTGATCTGAGATAATCGTGCTATTCCGAAGTTCCAAGTTGATATGGTGAGTGATGTTCGAGTGTCTATGGTGAGAATTACTCACAGTTTTGTAGGTTCAGGAGTTGGTGATTGTCATGATTGCTTAATTTGCGTTTAGGTTTTACTTTTTCCTTTTTTTCAACGAACGAATTGACATTTCGATTGCGTTGGAGGATGAAGAAAGGTCGGTTTTCAAAGTTTGAATGCTCCAGCTGTACATGTTTGAATAAATTAAAGTATATAGAAATATATCTTGCTATATTTGCATTACGTCTTTAAGTAACATTCTGTATATATAGTAGCTACCATGTGATACCTGTAAGGTAGGAAATCAATCCCTCTTATAGTAATTTGGTTACTTAATTTCACAATCCTTTTAGTAAAATATGGTGAATGATCTGTTTGTAGAAAGATGCGCCATGGTTATCAGTGCCACAATTTGGGGATTGGGACCAGAAGGGACCATTACCAGACTACTCTTTGGATTTCTCAAAAATCAGAGAGAAGAGGAAACAAAACAAGAGAGAGATATCAAGAACTAGCATTGGTAATGAAGAAGACTTCATCTCCTCCAATAAAGTCAAACAAGATACACCACAGCCAAGTGCTCCCCTTAAGCAGCAGTACAACGAGGACCCCCACTCTCCAAATGTAAGCACCTTCATATCCACAAATATCTAATCAAGATAACTATTTCATATATATCACATTCTTGTATTTACTTGGTTTTTTATTTTTGATTTTAGGTGCAGAAAAGACGAAGCGGATTAAATTGCTTCAGTTGCTGCATGAAGGCATGATGTTTCATTTCATGGAGAGGAGAGAGATTTTTAATCTTCAAAATTCTCGGTATATGTTTCTTTGTTTTCCTTGTTTTTGTTGATATACATGTGATTTATGATGATGATGATGATGATTGCTGTGTGGGATTTCTTCTTTAAAATTTGCATAATGTATATATGATTAGAATGAATGGTACAATCGATTTGACTTTTGCTATGATTAGTCTAGACACTTTATGCTTTTATTGTATGCAACAAAACAAATACAAAATATGCTAGAATAAATCCAAAAATCGTACATAAAACCAGTTATAAAAACATAGATGAGAAATCATAATGGAGAAAGATCATTACAAACATATTCTCGAACAAGTAACAAACTTGAATCTAAAGAGATAAAAATAAACTTTTACTTCTCTGATATTAACTAATTTATGGTAATTAATATTCTTTAAGAATAAGTTTTAAATACGAGTGATTGAGTGATAAAAGTAACACCAAGGATGCCATTTAAATATAATTTAAATCCCTTCGAAAAAGTATACGGGAGGTGATATTTTTCTTTATGTTTGAAAGTGTTGCGAAATATTATTGCATGACACTAGCTCACTTAAGCCACCGTTGACCCTCGCATTTTAATGGGAAGGGAGGTGATATTTTTCTTTATGTTTTTTATTTGTCTGTTTAAAATAAATAGGTATTTTGATTTTTTTTATATTTCGTTTTAATTTTAATTGAAGAGAAAGAATATAAAAAACACTTTTTTAAGTGAACGAATAAAAAACACAAGTGGAAAATACAACTTTGGCTACTATTTTCGCATTGGGATCTTTGGTTATATTTGAAACATCTTAGGTCGATTTGTTGGTGGAATTGGAAGCCAACAGTGGAAATTGTAGATCTTAAAAAAATATTCTTAAAGAAGAATTGGAATTACTATATGATATGAATAACTAGTTGATCGACATCTCTCTTGTGTATAATACAATTATATGTAAACCTTTAAAGATCATGGGAAGAGTTGAGGAGATAACCGGTGATTTACACTTATTGGATTAATAAGGCTGGAGCCCACTCCCTCCTTTTACCGCACTTTTTTACAACACCCAAGGGGTGGAGAGAGAGAAAGAAGAGAGAGAGAAAGAAGAGAGAGATAGAGAGATAGAGGAAGAGAGAGAAAGGGAGCGCTCCCAATTCTTGCCACACTCCCCAAACCGCACTTCGAAACCGCAGGGAGGGGGCGGTGTTTCAGTGCCACATCAGCTGAAACCGCACCCCACGCCCTCCGGTCTAAGTATAGTCATTGTTAACATGAAGTCCTCTTCTCTTGGTCAGTTTGAAAGTACCTTGAACTGACATGATCTTCAGTTTGCAAGTTGAAAAACTTGAACTGATAAGTCCTTAGGATGTGAACTTTGATCTCTGTTGGATGAAATAGTCATTTTAGTGGAACTAAGTTGTTCTTCAAATTAATGAAGCTGATTTAATTGCTTACTTAGTTCAAGTTGACATGTAATCAACCTTCAAGTACATTCACAGTCCACTTTCAAAGAAAGCTGACAATTGGTTATGTTTACTAAAATTGATGATTGAATTAGTTTACTACACTTATCACAAATCTAGTCTTATTAATGGCTATAGTTTACAAATGGCTGGTGTTTACTAAAACTGAAAATTGACTTGTGTTTACAAATGGCTAGCGTTTACTTAAATTGACTAACAATTTCCCCTATTTAATTATGACAAAACCAAATTAATATATCCAAAAGAATTTATGTAAAAAAATATAATATATGTCCCAACTAATCTCTTCTCTCTATTCTAATAAAAGAATTGGTTTAATCTCATTTTGACATGTATCATCCTATTAGGCCTCCTAATTAATGCATATTTTATTCTTCTTTTGCCATGTGTCACCCTGTTAGACCTCCTAATTAATGTATGTCACTTGTCAACCTATTAATTCTCTATTTCAAATTTTAAATTTTAAATTTCTCACTCTAATTATATTAAATTAATAACATTGGAATAAAAATTAAAATAAAATTAATACAAATTCTAAGGTAATATAATTTCACGTATTTATTTAAATTAACGATTATAATTTTATATAACTAAAAAAATATTTTTTAATTAATAACTTATTTAAAATAACGGGTTAATAATTTTGAATTCTCATTATAAAAATTTAATTAATTTTGTAACCGTGGTTTCCACGAGTTATAAACTAGTATTTAATATATAATACATGTCCTAACTAATATTTATAAGGATCTTTTCTAGATTTTTTTTTCTTTTTCTAATGTTTTTGACAATTTTAGTTTTCGATGCTTTTGACTTTTTGCATAAATGAAAGCAATAAACGAGATTATTACATCTGTATGAAGTTCTCATTAATCCATATATCCTATTCAAGGATTTCTTATTTGATGAACTTGAACTTGTCTTCTTTCAATGGTTTCACTAGTAATTAGACAATGATACTATACGGCAGTCCAAACATTTTGGAGAGTGTGTGTACACTTAAAGTTGATAACAAGGATATCGTAAATTTCATGCTTGACACCACATATGGTTTTCACTAATTAGTAACAACCAACGCATTATAATTTTCTAACCATTGATCTTCTAGGTTTTTTAAACAACAATTTTATCTATTATACTTTCATAATCAATATTTTCAAAAACTTGTTCAATCAAAATCAAAACCAAAACATTCAATCTCTCTCTTGAGACATTGTAGATCACAAATAATATTATAAGGTTTAGCTTTGAAAAGTTTCTTTTTGCTAATGTATTTGTATTATGTATGCTAGACAAGAAATTAGATACTCCGTATTTGTTTATCTTTTTTAATAAATATAGTATTGTGTTAGTATATTCGATTAGTAATTTTTTGTAACAACTCTAGTTATGTTGTAGAAATCATCACTAATGTAACATTTTTTCAATAATTTAGCAATTTTCCTTTGGTTCATTAGTATTTCAACGGCTTCAATTTTCCTTTGGTTCTAGTTATTCTTAAAGTGAAATTTCATATACTAGCCTAGATAACACGGCATCAATATATCCACGGAGATTCTCAAACGTCTTGGAACTTATTGATTTCGGTGCCTCCTGGGGTAATGGTCCTAAAAAGAAATCGATCGGGAGCACGGTGATTTTCTGCCTTCTATGGAACATCTAATACTATTGCATCTCTAACAAAAGTAGCCGATAATATCATCTCTATGTCATATACATGGTGCAAGCATAGGAGTCCTCATGGTTACGGTAGTTGGGCTGAATGGAGTTGTTCGCCATTTGCCCATCTAAGTCTTGTCACATTGTAATTGTTTTTTATGTTTCTTGTTTCTATACTGTTTTATTTGGTTGCGATTTAGTTTCTTGCTAATCGTTGATCCTTTTTAATGATATTCGCCGTTTCCAAGAAAAATCAATATATCCACAAATGTATTTTTAAATTCTTGTTGTATTATTTTTTTCTCAACAAAAAGCAGGACAATTCATAAATCAAAACCAACCTTGATATGATCCAAAGTCTTTTCAAACCCATGTTGTTGGTAGTCTTAAAAAACACCATAAGTACTCTAACATTAGTCATTGCCTCGTAATTACACATTGTTTAAGATTATAGTTGTGTGCTCAAGTTATTTAATTTAACCAATATATGATACCATATAAGTATACACAATATATTTAATAATTTGGCCCAATGATGTTTTTAGAGATTTGAGTTGGATTTACTGTCATAAACATGTATATATCTATATTTTGATATCTAAATTCTAAAATGATAGTATTAATATTACATTTAACAAACAAGATCTTTATCTTTATTGTTAATAAAAGATAAAACATAAGGGAGTATAGTATGCAAATATGTTTTAATTAATGCATCAGTAATGAATATTAAAGGAATTTTTAGATACAAGGCCCATCCACACACCCAAAGCCATCTACAACGCGGCTACTGGAACTTTCTTGCATTAGAGGCCATTGAGGTGTTTTGTTTATTTGGTGTTTAGATAAATTGTCCTTTGAAAACACATGACATCATAAACATCTTTGTAAAAGATGCCATAAATTAGACTTTCAATATGACATGCCAAAATCTTAATGGGTGATATATTTATGTTCCAGTTGGAGGGACACAAAAAGTAAATAAGAAAGCTAGTTGAAGGAGACATAGAGCTATAAATTCTTGGAATGAGTTTTTTTTTTCTACTTTTTACATTAAAGGTGGCATGTGGGTTGTGGGATTGAATAGAGAAAATAAAGTTAGCTTCATATGTAAACATGAAGTACAAATGAAACAAAATCGCTAGTCAAAAAGGCAATAGAAAGTGACAAGAGTTCAAAGTTGTTCCACGAGATGATTAACGACATCAGACGTAGGAGTATAAGTTGATTATCGTTAAATAGAAGTTTGTGATCTGATCTGATTTCATGATCATCATTGATAAGATTAGACATTGTTTTCTCCTCGATTTTAAAAGTAGAAATAAATTGAAACCCAGTTTCACACACAAAATTAAACTGAAGCAAACTCCATTTCCAATCTTGCGAATTTTAGTTGAATTCAATCGAAAACACATCAACAAGATATGAAACATTTATGGAGGAAACGATAGGAAATAAGAAAATAATTGAAGGTTATCTCTCAGACAAATGCCTCGTTTCGTCTTCACGATGAATGGAATGGATATATCAGACTCGTCATCAATGAAATCATCATAGAGAAAACACAAAATACTAAATATTATTATTTTAAAGAAACTTCAGACATCCAAGGAAGGAGTAAAACAGCATTAGCTCTCAAGCCTGGCGAAGGCGAAAGCTCTTAGGCGGCCACTGCGAATGTCTCTGAGAAACAAGCCTTTGGATTATCATCATCAGTTCCATTTTCCATATCAATTCAAACATATATCAAATCAAATCAAAATCGCAAAACGTTTTACAAACAAATTCAAATCTCGCACACCATTGACATGTTTGTCAGACTAGATGTGAATCGAATGTAAGAGGATATCATTCCATTCCGCAAGGCAATTGGAAATTTGCACAAGGAACATACGATCCACAGAGGAAAAGAAAATTGTTAAAAACATATCAAACCCGCAACTTAACCATTGAGAAAATGAGATTAATTCAGTGGACATTAGAGTTGAGATTTAGGATTTGGGGGATGTACATAAATACGAGAACAATGGTCGTATGTATTATATAGAGGGATTTGGGGATTAGGGTTTCGTGGTGCCATGATATGTTGACGGCGGCATCGTTTGTTCCGCTTCTTTCCTCTAAACGATCAAAAGGATTTTGAGCTAAAAAAAAAAAAACGGATATTTCCAAAGGAAATCTTATTATAGTCTTATTGTTTTATTTTAATTCAGGGTAAAATACAAAAAAACACAATCATTTATTATAATATTTTGTTTATGTTTACGTGCAGAAAAACCTTTATATGTTTAATTGTTTTTCAAATTTACTCAAATATGCATTTTTTAATAAGTTAGCGGGTTGTTTTGTGATATGATATTTATCTTGTTCATTTTTAAGATGATATGGAAAAAATAAACGATGTCATTTGTTTGAATAAATGGTTGTTGAGTAAATGATATATTTCTTACGTTTTACTTTAGACAAGAGGTAACGTCACTTATTTTTGTTTAAATGTAAAAACGAAAAAGATAAATATCATGTTACAAAACAACCGGTAACGTTTTAAAAAAACCGGATATTTGGGTTAATGTGAAAGGTAACATAAAATATAAGACTTTTTCTACATATAAACAAAATGTAAGGGTTTTCAGAGTGTTGGTATATAAATGGTTATGTATTTCCACATTTTGTCCTTTAATTTACAAATAAATTCCAAACTAAATTTATTTATGAAACCATGAACTATCAATACAAATGATTATTTGGCATTTTTTTCCCGATTTGTCAGTTTCATTGTTGATGTGAACGTCTAGTCATTAAATGAGCTGAGAAAATTTTCATTAAAGTCTTATTATTTTACGCTAATTTACGAATAAATTACAAACTAAAATTTGTTTGTAATATTGCCCTTTTTTCCTTGTAAGACACAATTTACCGGCTTCATTACTGTCCTGGATGCTAAATAGTTAAATATGAAATGCATCCAACGAAGACTACAATAATTACATCAAATAACAACTTCATCATTTTTTAGGCATATAAGAAATTTCAACTTGTCTACCTAATTTTATGTAATTCATCATATTTAATCCATCATATTCACCTCATCGACTCATTCTCCACATTTTTTCATCATTTTCGAGGCTTATAAGAAATTTCAACTTGTCTATCTAATTTTAAGAAATCCATCTTTCCACATTTTTTCATGCTAACAAATATTTTACCGGTTTCATTGCTAAAAATAGTTTGTCATAGACGTCTAGTCATTAAACGAGTTGATGAGCTAGATATCAAGTTTTTTGGTAAACGTATCGTTATATAAACCATCATATTCATCTCATCATCACATTTAATGGTTAGGCGTCCATGTCAGCAATATAACCGGTAAAATGTTTGTTACATGGAGAAAATGGTTAAATCGTAAACAAATTATAGTTTGAGAATTATTCGTAAATTAGAGTAAAATAATGAGACTTAAATGAATATTTCTACAACTCATTTAATGACTAGGTGTCCACGTTAACAATGAAAACCGGTAAACCGGGAGAAAATTGTGAGATCGCCATTTATACTTCTAATTCATGTTTTTTGTAAACAAATTTTAGGTCCCGTTTGATAGTTTCTGTCTGGAAAAGTGTTGTATGGTAAAATTTTGTCTGAAAAAGTTTTCTGACTGGGAAAGAAACCATGTTGTTTGATTGTACATCTGATTGACTGTTCTGAATGATGAAAAATGACCCGGTTTATGTCTGATAGTGGTGGGATGGATGAGATTTTTTAAAATAAATTAGGATGGTGGTGGTGTTGTCCAAAAAAAAAAAAAGAATCAGTCCAACAAAAATGAATTCAAAAATTAACTAAAAGAAATTAATAATCCAATAAGGTAGTATTTATTAATATACAAATATTATATATTATAAATAATATTTATGAATATATAATAATCCAATAAAAAGAATTAATCTAAAAAAGAATTATTTAAAAGAAATTAATAATCCAATAAAATAATATTTATTAATACATAAATATTATATATTAAAATAATATTTATTAATATAAAATAATACATTAAAAAGTTATTTAAAAAAAATAATCCAAGAAAGAAAGAAAGATGCGGGGTTTGGTGTATAATTGTCTTTCCAACCCATTCAGTTAGAAATATATATTTTGGGGGTTTATGGGAAAAACATATCTTACCGGGAAAGACCATTTTTTTGTGCAAATAAAACAGTATTTTCGGTCCATTCAGCCAGAAAGATTTGTTTGGGCCTGGAAAGATGCGTATCAAACGGGGCCTTAATTTGAGATTTATTCATAAATTATGGTAAAATAATAAGATTTTAATAATGATTTCCCATTTCCAAAAGTTAAAGTTAATAAGGTTTGATATATAAAAAGTGTTGGAAATGGACTCTCAAAACTTAAGTGACCTTACATAAGAAAATAAATGACTTTCTACCAAGTAACCAAAAAAGGTAATTCAGAGTTGCAAGAGAAAAAAACTTAATGACATACTCTCTGTTAAAGCTAAAGTGAAAAGTGAAGGAGGCTTAAGGAGGCTTATATATAGCCATACTCATGTGGGAACATGCAAAAACAATTGAATAATACTTATTTCATCTAAAAACTAGCTGATTTCTTATATCCTTCAAACTACCTCCTTAAGACCCGGTAACAGCTTTTACCAAGCTTTTATTATTAAGAAAAACGTGCACAATGGACCTATCTAAACCCATGAACCAAAATGGACTTAACCCATCATCAAGATTATCCAACAAAAAGCCTTAATAATTTTAGATTATTGTTTTTTCAACCTAAATTTTTTTTCAAATACAATTTTGTACTTTTCCTTTTCTATACCGGCGAGTTTAGCAAATTAATGATTAATCTTCTATAACCGAATAAAAAAACCCTAATTTTTTCTTAAAAAATCAATATATTTATTATTTTTCTTTTTTCGTTTGAACCAATTTTTTTGTTGTCTCGTAATGCTTATTTTCTTGCCCTGTAATACGGTGTTTGTTTTTCAACATTAAAATTTAAAAGAAACATTAATTGGCATCAATAACTATTTAAAGATATGTTTAGAGATTTCTTCTATTGAAGAACAATGTAAATGCTTGGTGACACCGAGATCTCATCTTCAATCGTTTTTAAAATCAAACAAAAAGACAATTTGCGAAATTCAATCTACTTTGCAATCTACTTTTCACATTTTATGTAATTTGATTTTATCATAATATCAATAGATTATTTTGAGTCTTCAATTTTTCCATCAATAATAATAGTCAACCAAATTTTAAGCATTATTTCGATATTTATTTCAAATTAGCAGATGTTAAATCTTCGGTTAGCAAGCATAGAATCTTTAGAATCTAAATTAGCAATGTATAAGCTTTAGTCTTCAAATTAGCAAATGTGTAGCTATTTGTGATTCCATCTAAGTTAATATAAACAACCTTAGTGTTGAAATTAGCAAACGTGAAACCATTTGTGATAAAATTTCATTCAAGCTAGAAGACGTAGAACCTTGGTTTTTCAAATTAGCAAACACATATACAATCGAACTTCCAACTTCATCCATCAAGAACAACATAAGCAACATCATTAGCAACAACAAGAACAAGAAAATTATGAATTAAATCGGAAAAGTTTGTCAAATAAATACGAGGGTTTTTAAAAAAAAACATTTACTGAAAAGCCTGCTAGAATGATCATAATAGAAAAAGTTGAAAGAACATAAGAGACTTTTTACTATTTTTAATAATAAAAAAAAGTTTAAATTGAAAAAATACGAAAATGGAAAATCTTTTATAATATTAACCCAAAATCTAACATACCATTATTAAGCATTTAGGTTATTAATGTGAGTTTTTGAGAGCGGCTAAAATGACCATCAAGCAATGTTTTAAAAACCGGTTTGAACCGGCCGGTCAAACCGGTTGGACCGGGAACCGGGAGAGGGAGCGGTTCAACTATCACCAGTTTTACATTGATTTCTGAACCGGATTGAATCGGCCGGTTTTTAGAAAAACTCGGTTGAACCGGTCAAAATAAACCGGTTGAACCGGTTAAACCGAATAAAAACACATGAAAAAAAATCAATTACATAATAAACTTTGATGATTTTTTTTCAAATCTATTTAGTTTTTTTTAAATAAAAACATATGGTAAATGTTATAAAGTTTTTGATGTGTTTGTATTCATCTAAAACTATATTTCGTTTCGGTATTATACTTTATTTTCTTTTTGACGTATATGGATTGATGTAAAACACTAAACTTATGGTTATGTGTTATTTTAATGTATTTGGATTCATCTGCAACTTATTTTTATGTGTATTTTTAAAGTTTGAACTTGTAAACATCAAATTCATAATTTATATATGTATATATGTGTAGGAAAATAGAAAAAAAAAACATGAAAAATATAGAAACCGGTTCACCCAGCGGTCGAACCGGTTGAACCTGGAGCCGGCCACCATACCGGTTCAACTAAAAAACCGATTTTTAAAACATTGCCATCAAGTATGAAACAAAACCATTTTAGATTTTGGATGACATATAATTTATGCGGTTTTTTTTCATTTGTACAAACATTTGCAAAAAATTACATTTCGCTGATTATCTTAAAAATGTTTACTATAATCGAATTTTCAATTAAATGATATATTTTATGTCCTTGCATCAGAATCTACACATCTTTAGTTTTTTTTTTTTTTTTTTTTTTTTTTTTTTTTAGTATTTACATCGTATTTCATGGTACAAAATACCATGTTTTAACATTTTTTTTTGTTAAAAGAACAGATGTATGTTTCATATGCTTTCTATCTCACACTTTCATGGGTTGCCCAAAAAATGACTGTGAAGTGTTATCCGTGTTTATGAGATATTAGATTCTGGATACACTCATTGGGTTTTGACTTTGAACGTATTCTTATTATTTTCAAATTTATTGTAGTCTGAAATTCGGATTATTAGGTGTCATATACAATGTGTTCAAAAGGCAATGCATGTAAGATAAATGGAGTCTCGAATGTACTTCGTCCAAAATATCATCCTTTGAACTCTTTATGTCAAATCCCACTTGTTTAACTGATATTCCGAAACAAAATGAGATAGTCTGGATTGCAATAATTTGAAGATGATGATCATTTTGAAACTCCCAAAAGTCATAATATTAGCTTAAACCCTCTATAATCATTTAGTGTTTTTAGGGTAATCCACACCATTTGAACAACACATCAAACCTGCCCACCCACGACCCATCATGAAGGGGATAGAAGATGGCTCCCATACCATTTGAACAACACACATCATTTTTTTTCATTAATACAATTTAATTAAATTTATATCATGACATTGGAAAAAAATTCAAAAATATGAATTTAATTTGTTTTTTTTTAATCTTAAATTGAAGATCAGACAAGTTGAATAAAAAACACATTTATAATTTTCATAATTTATTGTTTTTTGAACAACATATATTTTATTAAAACCAAAAGCTAGAAACGAGGTAGACCGAGAAAGAACAAAGCATAACCAAGGAATTACAAGACAACAGTGTTCGGCTTTTGATGCCAATTCATCCAACTAATGGGAGACCTATGCCTATGGTTACATCAAATAAAAGACTGAGTAACAATACTATCAAATAAATACTTCTTTTTTTACTTTTTTCTTCCGAATCCCAAATAGTAACTGATTTCAGAATCTTCAAATATGCCACCACATGACATAAAACACACCCTGTAGGGAAGCCTATTTAAAGCCAGTCTCCAAACAAAAACATTAATTTTAATAAACACCAAACAAACCCATCTAGTAGCAACAGAACCCGAATCAAGCAAAAGTCCATCTGTATAGTTTCTAGCTGAGGTCACAGAGAACACCCGAAGACTCTAAATCCCACATCCAACGATCTGGAATGGAAGTCAAAACAACCGAAGAAAGCAACAAATAAAAGAGGTTCAATGAATGGATCATTTATTTATGGGACCCAAGTCTTAGAAGGCGATGCATGGATGTCTTTAGCTAGACTAGAGGACGGATTCTTAGAGGCTTTTGGTCTTATTGGAATCGAGTATGCAAAGTAGGGTCTCCATTGTCTGTATTTTATTATCTATACTCTAGTAGGCATATGTATTTCTTGTGTTTAAATTTAAACAGAGTTCAATAAATGGATCATTTATTTGTGGGACTGGAATACTATTCTTATTGTCGCTATTCATACTTGGACAAATCTGTGGTTCCTAATTAAGTTCTTATTTAGTTATTTATTGCATAAGTTTGCTTCAAGTTGGTGTTGACTCCTTCTCGAAGATAGCATTCTTTAGTTTCAAGTCCCGTTTCTCCTGCTTAAGCCTGAAATTAATGGGCAAGCTTCTCCATAGGTCCATCCCACAACAAAAGTTTAAAGTTGCATACAATTAAAGTTCGATAGCACCATGAGGTATAATACTCCAACAAGTCAGAATAACTTAATGATGGAACTTAGAGAGAGATTTATATTAGAAATTTATTTTGTTCATCTCATTTAGTTAAATATTTATTTTGCTCTTTCTAGGCAGTGGTTTTTATAAAATTCCACCGGTTCCAAAAAAAAAAAAAAAAAAAAAAAAACTTTAACACTTAACATAACATGATAAGAACCTGAAAACATGTTCGACTTATTTAAAAGTCTTAAAGAGGTCTCGTTGCAAATATCCACAATAAAATTGGGTGTTGGTTTCAATAAATTTCCAATAATCCTATCAATCTAACTACAGAACTAAGCCTCTTTATAGAGACAGGCAATGAATAATAACAATACATTTGTGTCAATATATTCTATGCAACACCCCCTGACCTCCCCCCCTCCCATGTACATCGTATCTCCAAACAAAAAATAAAACATAAATGATCCTCAATAATGTGAAAGGACCAAAAAATTAGTAAGGATGATACGAAATATTAATTAATCGGGTTTATCCTAGTAACCTTTAGTTTCTGCTAGTCTTAAACCTCTTCAGTCCTTTATCGCTCTTTTCTTCCCGTGTGCTTGCAAGCCGTGAACGTCCTACCGTCTCATTAATGGTAGGGACTCCATGTTTCTGTTTGCAAAGTACACAAAAACATTAAAATAAAGTCAATGACACAAAAATTAATTTTTTTTTATCCCACTCAAATTACGTAAATGCCATCGAAATAGCCGAAGAAAACGTAACCACCTTTAGAACGGGTGTTGAGGAATCATGTGTAGTGATAGTTGCTCTTTTCCCTAGGTCAATTTGTACCGAGATGTTGGCATGTGATAGGTCGACACCCGAGCTTTGTAGTGCTTGCGTTAGAGTACTCAATAACCTGCTTCCACACCAATTCGTTAGTAAACAAATTTAATAGATAAACAAAAGGACCATGAATTTGGTATATATATATATATATATATATATATATATATATATATATATATATATATAT
This sequence comes from Lactuca virosa, assembly GCF_052849685.1. Lineage (NCBI taxonomy): Eukaryota > Viridiplantae > Streptophyta > Magnoliopsida > Asterales > Asteraceae > Lactuca > Lactuca virosa. Next base: position 28,539,609 of record NC_136426.1, read on the forward strand.
ATATTTATATTTATGTACCCTTGAGAGTAGATGGTTGAGATGCTAATGGTGCCACTTTCGATTGTTAGTTCCTGGTCTTTTAATTTATCAGTAGCAAGGGTACAGTCAGATGTACATGATCTTGAATGCTGCAAATGGGATGATGTGTTTACTGGATCGGGTACCATGGGTGGAATTGGGGCGTTGGCACTGGTGCTTCCGCAACCAGGGGAGTATATGTTAGGCTGCAATGGTGAAGGAAAAGGAGATCCCTTGTTGGTCAACTGCGGGTGTTGACCGATTTCCTTCATGGTTTCAAGGGAAGACATGTCGGAATCGAATAGGTTTTGTCCCTTTTTTGGAAGGTCAATGCACTTGTTCTCGTTGACTTTTGGAGCGTATAGCAATGCGGGTCCAGGTGCACCGTTTTGGACTCGTGGTTGATCAACAAAACCTTCCGTTACTTGTTGGTTATGGTTCTATTTGAATCAAAGTCAAGAGAGATAGTAAAATTAGAATAGGTTGTACTGTGTTTGGCATGCACTGGACTGCGAATCAGTGTGACAAAAGTTGCAACCTTTTGTCTCTCTCGAGTCTCGTCTGTGCAAAAGACGTGAACCCTTCCTCATCATAGAAAATAGCCCTAGAAATGTTTTGCGAGTGTGACAAATGAAATGCAAACTAAGAATTGGGGTTTAACAATTAGAGAAAGAATATGTGAAATCTTCAACTTACCCATGGCATGATTGTTGGTGGTTCATTATTCCATCCCCGACATGAATCCTCAAACTTGTTCACCTTCTCTTGTAGAAATTGAATGTATTCAATAACCTAGAAAATTCACAAAACTCATAGCTTAGATATTTGTCAGTTTGAGTACTGAAGATAAAAGAATTCAGAGATGTACCTCTAATAGAAATGATGCCTTATCTCTCTTTTGATCTCCATGAGGGATGAGTTCTCTCAACATAGAAAATCTGCACAAGTATATATCAAATGCCAAATGGTAATATATATATCCATCTTAGCAATGACCATACTATAACTGACTATCAATATCATGCATTACTTTATCTCATTATGGAAAAGTAAAAGGTGGAGCAAGCTCAATGCCTACAAAAAGGATCCACGGGTTTGGTTTCTAAGTGTCCCAACCAAACTACACTTCCTTTGCATGTAATTGAGGGTTGAGGGTGGCTTGAGAGATTAATATGTAATTGTAATAATTTGCCATACAGTAAATTGTTTTAGAGTTCTCCATGTTTATTCATGTGTTATTATGTTGTTGGGAATCTTTGAGACCACATATAAGAATAAGATGTAGTACCTGTCATTGATTTTGCTTCTTCTACGTTGCTCAGTAGCTGAATGCTTGGAACGCGGGGTGTTGGGCTTTTGATCATTATGTGCTGCGTCCACTTTAACAGACAAAACACCTATCATTTTCCAATTAAAAAAAAAATTGTACACTAATGATCATGATATGATTTCATTTTTTGTGAAACTTGGAAAATAGCCAAGAGTAAAAAAATAAAACCTTTGTAGTGTGAAGATGGTTCTTTCTTGATAACAAACTCTTCTTCTTCATCATCCTCATCTTCTTGTGTATTCTTACCAGACTTCAACATCTCAACAAAACTCTGATTCTTCTGTGTTGACGATGGACTGCATATATTGAAATCACCATTAAAAATAAAAATAAGCATTATATATACACAAGATTACTATTATAAAAGATATGAAATTAAGTTGAAAGAAATCCAACACACCGAGAAGATGAGAGAGAACTGATAGTCGTGCTCTGATGGTTATGAGCAGATGACGACTGTGATGGTCGCTCCACTGACGTCATCCATGGCGATGGCACTCCTCCGATCTTCATCCCCCCATCTGTTAACAAAACTTAATTAATTCTCACAAAAACACACACTTCTATATAATTTATTTTTACCTCTTATGACATGCCTATTTCCTGCAATATTCTCCTTCCCTGTCTTTCCCTTTTTTACAGTAGATTCTTCCCACAGTGAAAAACCACTCCCTGTGTATGAACTGCAGTTTGAAGTTTCATCGTTTTTATCACTGCCGCTAGATTGTGCGGCGGCGATGAGGACACCTTCAGGCTTTGCCACCCTTTGACTTTGATTCATACAAGAAATATGACTAATACTGTAAGTCCCAATCCCGCCAGGAAGGATGTGCTCCACCGCAGTAGGAGGAGCCGGAGCCGGCGGAAGGGACTTTCCGGTCGGTGGTGGTTCTTCGATTTTCTTTCCAACTTCTTTGGTAGTACCATTCTTTCCGACTCGTTCTAATGGTTGCAAGAAGTCATGTGTTTCAAGGTAGCCACCTATTTCATAAAAGGTTTAATAACGATTTTTATTTATTAAAGGTAATGTGTGAAAATAAATGCTAAAGATATAAAAAATGATTTTTTAATTTCTGAAAATAGGAAAAGATTTAAGAAAAGAAAAGAAAAGACGATAGATGGGAAGGTTAGGTGTCTAGATGCACCACGTGATAGCCAACATGAATCCACTACTGCTCTAAAATGCGGTTGATATTTTTATCACCGATCCCAACAAAGACATTTCTCTTCATCGTTTTTGTCGTCCTTTATTTATCTTCTTTTGTCTCTTTCAGTCTTTTTCTAAATTTCTTGCTTTTTCAACTTTTCATAAACTTATATTATTTTGACACATAATTGATCAAAAAGTAAATAAATTAATTGTAAATGTAAAAGGTTAATTTCTACCGATTGTCCAAAAAATATTAACAAAAATAATCATCCATCTGTATAAATAATGAATACAGCAAACTTAATCTGGAAATGTCATAACAAAACTTTACTATAAATTAATACATTTGCGTATTAAATATATGACATACTACTATATTATTATTATTATTTTAAATTCATCTTATTCTAAACATTTTTTATGATACTAATTAAGATAATACAAGCATTTGATTCTTCTTTTGTTCAACTAAGCAAGGTATGTCATAGCCAGCAAGATCACTCTTCTTTTTTGAAGAGATGATGATCTCAATTCTCAATTCTCAACATAAACCTTAATAACGACTTCGAGTTTGACAATAATACTAACTATGCAAGATTTAAATTAATCAAAGTGGATGATGAATTAAATAATTACGAGAATATAAAGGGAATAAATTTGTTTACCAGGGGGAGTAGGAGATGGATCTTGCTGGGAAGGTGAATAAAGTGAAAGAAAGTCATGCGTTGGTTTTCTACCTGTAAATTCAACAAAAAAAATCAACGTCATCCACACATACAAACACACACACACACACCATCGTTAACTCTCATAACAAGTAGCAACAATTCCCCCCTTCTGTTGGTTGACGTACATCCACGCACGCATCCTGTGTGTGTACGTATGAGCACGTGCGCGTGAAAGAGAGAGGGAAAAAAAAGTGGGTACCTTGGGCTCCAAAGGGACGAGGTTGAGGAAGCTCCATCAGGATTTACAGATTTTGCTTCTCCTCCTTTGGATTGGATCCAATTAATTAGGGCAAAACAAAACGGACAGATGTTGTGTCAGGTGAGGTGAGGTGAGGTCGCGGAAATTTTGAATTATTTTTGCTGTTGGGAAATTATGGAAACGAGAACGAAAGTGAAACGTCACGGATGTCCAGATCTAGTAGCACCGCCCATGTAGATGACGTGACCGCGGTTGCGCCTCCTCTTCTTGAACCTTGGAGGCGCATTCACCACGTAATTCCGACTGAAATTGATAGATTCCACCACCTTCACAAATCACAAATCTAACAATTAGGAAAATTCGCTTCTGCTGTTTGTACAGGAAATTCAAGTTGTTCATCTTCCATGGATAATTTTGTAAACAGAATTTTGAAAAAACACAAGGATGCAAATCGAGAAATTTACCTAGCCTAAAATTCTAAACCACTTTGATTAAAGAAGTTAACGTAGTAGACAGAATGAGTTAATTTTTACTTCACAATTCAGCTCTCTAAAATCATAATCGCAGATACAAACAGAGAAACTAGAAGAAAAACTCCTGGAGAAAATAAAAATAAACAGAAACAGGAAACGTAGAAGGCAGGAAACCCGATCGAAAACGAAAGGAAGTAAAACTGAGACGATCGACAGATGCGTACCCTTAATCGATCTGAACGTGTATCCTTTTGCGAAATTCAGTTGTTAGAACTGCTTTGAAGATGGTTACGGAGGAGAATTGCGAAACCAGTAGCCATCAATTAAAATGTTCCATGGAATTCATTCGCAAATCTTTCTTTCCAGAAAATTTTATACAGTAAACTTCCTCCACCTCTTGTGCAGGTGGTGTTGTGAAGAAAGTACAGAGAATTGTGTATGTATATGGTGATGGCGATGAAGTGATGATGATGATGTAAAGCAACAGTGTCTGCGCTGTGATGAAAGATAGGATTGTCAGTCCAGAATCCAGATCTCTCTCTCTCTCTCTCTCTCTCCCTCGCTTTCTCTCTCTAACAAAGTTCTTGAGTGTGTGTGATTTTGGTTTTGATAAACAAGTGTGTTTTTATATGGTCACCGTTTCGTCGTCGATAAATTGGATGTAAAGTTCTAACAACGTTTCGCTAACGTCCGTTACCCTCCGCCGCAACTCCTTTCACCATGACGCTCTTACACCGTTATACATTAACCATGTTATTTGAAAGCTTTATTAGATGGTAGTTAGTCACGTAATCGTATGTTTTTAAGATATTGACGTAACAACCCTTAAATTTGTAAAAAATACGGTTGTACCATAAATACGTTTTTATGTTTGTAAATGTATGAAGTTTATAATTTTTTATTTTACATTTGTCATTGTTGCATATGATAACGTGTTTCTAGATTATCATAAAATAAAATTCATAAATTAAACCTTAAACTTATAATTTTTTTTTACATTTTACCTAACTATGTTTTTTTTATATTATAAACATATTTATATTTTTATATAAAAAATTATTTAATTAAACATTATATTTAGATTCTTTTTAAATTTATTTCTTTGTGTATAAGATTTTTCCTTTATTTATATGGTTTAAAATGTAAAAATATGTTTTTAGATCTATAAATAAATGTTTAGAGTATATATATATATATATATATATATATATATATATATATATATATATATATATATATATATATATATATATAGGAGAGTTCAATTGAGAAAAAAAAAGGTTGACAATGGGGGAACCATTCTCAGCCAATCATTTAATAAGCTTAAAAAACGCACGGTGACAAACTTGTAAATAATCAAAATACATTAATGAGCGGTGACAAATTTGTAAATAATCCAAAAACATTAAACCGTCAGGGCACTTGAGTAATTTGATAACACGTCAAATCTCGACAGAAAAGCACCATTTCCCTCTTCGATACACCATAACACGAAAACCATTTGCAGAAGAATCGATAAGAAGAAAACCATTTGCAGAAGCATCAAATAACATAAACGAAGAAAAATGTCTTCCGATGAAAACATGAACGAGACCATTTCCTCACTCTTGACAATGAAAGGTAACCATCGGCGTTTTTTCTCGAGTTTTTAACGATTTCGAATCATTTCTAAAATTATCACTTGATTACTTGAAATTTCTCGTAATCTTCGATAATTATTAGTTGATTTAGAACTAAAAACATTGTTGTCACACTGTTCATTCTTCAAAAAAGGTTGTTTACTTCAATTTTTTATGATACTCGTTCATTCTCGTAACCCTCATTCGTTATTACTTTATTTACTTGAAATTTTTGTAAGAATCATCCATTATTAGTTGATATATAAATGATTTTACATCATCTCTTCATTTTTCATCTTTATTCAAAACTATTCTGTCAAAATACAAACGTTACTTCACATTTCGCTTATGTTTTCCTAATATTAACTACTTACCCTTACAGAAACAACACCAACAGTGAAGAAAACATATAAACGAAAAACAAGAACAAATCAAAAAGGTAAATAAAATATGTTTTGTTTACTTCTGAACACAAGCAAAACTAATATTCAAATGTGAATATGTATGTTATATTCATATATGAATAGAACATAACTTGTTGTCATACATACATTATTCAAATATGAATACAACAAGAATGACTTATATATGTTCTATTCACAGATGAATATAACAAAACATATTCATATGAGAATAAAAAAATATGAATACATATGTTTTATTCAAATATTCATTCGTGAATATGTATGTTATATTCATATATGAATAGAACATAACTTGCTGCCATACATACATTATTCAAATGTGAATACAACAAGAATGACTTATATATGTTTTATTCACATATGAATATAACAAAACATATTCATATGAGAATAAAAAAAATATGAATACATATATTTTATTCAAATATTCATTCGTGAATATGTATGTTATATTCACATATGAATAGAACATAACTTGCTGCCATACATACATTATTCAAATGTGAATATAACAAAACATATTCATATGAGAATAAAAAAATATGAATACATATGTTTTATTCAAATATTCATTCGTGAATATGTATGTTATATTCATATATGAATAGAACATAACTTGCTGCCATACATACATTATTCAAATGTGAATACAACAAGAATGACTTATATATGTTCTATTCACATATGAATATAACAAAACATATTCATATGATAATAAAAAAATATGAATACATATGTTTTATTCAAATATTCATTCGTGAATATGTATGTTATATTCACATATGAATAGAACATAACTTGCTGCCGTACATACATTATTCAAATGTAAATATAACAAAACATATTCATATGAGAATAAAAAAATATGAATACATATGTTTTATTCAAATATTCATTCGTGAATATGTATGTTATATTCACATATGAATAGAACATAACTTGCTGTCATACATACTATTCAAATGTGAATACAACAAGAATGACTTATATATGTTCTATTCACATATGAATATAACAAAACATATTCATATGAGAATAAAAAAATATGAATACATATGTTTTATTCAAATATTCATTCGTGAATATGTATGTTATATTCACATATGAATAGAACATAACTTGCTGCCATACATACATTATTCAAATGTGAATATAACAAAACATATTCATATGAGAATAAAAAAATATGAATACATATGCTTTATTCAAATATTCATTCGTGAATATGTATGTTATATTCATATATGAATAGAACATAACTTGCTGCCATACATACATTATTCAAATGTGAATACAACAAGAATGACTTATATATGTTCTATTCACATATGAATATAACAAAACATATTCATATGAGAATAAAAAAATATGAATACATATGTTTTATTCAAATATTCATTCGTGAATATGTATGTTATATTCACATATGAATAGAACATAACTTGCTGCCGTACATACATTATTCAAATGTAAATATAACAAAACATATTCATATGAGAATAAAAAAATATGAATACATATGTTTTATTCAAATATTCATTCGTGAATATGTATGTTATATTCACATATGAATAGAACATAACTTGCTGTCATACATACATTATTCAAATGTGAATACAACAAGAATGACTTATATATGTTCTATTCACATATGAATATAACAAAACATATTCATATGAGAATAAAAAAATATGAATACATATGTTTTATTCAAATATTAATTCGTGAATATGTATGTTATATTCACATATGAATAGAACATAACTTGCTGCCATACATACATTATTCAAATGTGAATATAACAAAACATATTCATATGAGAATAAAAAAATATGAATACATATGTTTTATTCAAATATTCATTCGTGAATATGTATGTTATATTCACATATGAATAGAACATAACTTGCTGTCATACATACATTATTCAAATGTGAATACAAAAAGAATGACTTATATATGTTCTATTCATATATGAATATAACAAAACGTATTCATATGAGAATAAAAAAATATGAATACATATGTTTTATTCAAATATTCATTCGTGAATATGTATGTTATATTCACATATGAATAGAACATAACTTGCTGCCATACATACATTATTCAAATGTGAATACAACAAGAATGACTTGTAAATGTTCTATTCACATATGAATATAACAAAACATATTCATATGAGAATAAAAAAATATGAATACATATGTTTTATTCAAATATTCATTCGTGAATATGTATGTTATATTCACATATGAATAGAACATAACTTGCTGCCATACATACATTATTCAAATATGAATATAACAAAACATATTCATATGAGAATAAAAAAATATGAATACATATGTTTTATTCAAATATTCATTTGTGAATATGTATGTTATATTCATATATGAATAGAACATAACTTGCTGCCATACATACATTATTCAAATGTGAATACAACAAGAATGACTTATATATGTTCTATTCACATATGAATATAACAAAACATATTCATATGTGAATAAAAAAATATGAATACATATGTTTTATTCAAATATTCATTCGTGAATATCAAACTCATTTATCTTCTACTTACTATTGAATGAAGGTAAGAACACTAACATTTCCGATAAAGATTCACCAACAATGAGAGAAACAAGATCAATGCAGAAAAATCAAAAAGGTATAAAATACATATCATATCTTATAAATGAATATTCTATATTCATTTATGAATATAATATATTTTCTTTGTAAAATGTATTTCAAAATTATTTATCTTCTACTCACTCTTTCATGAAGGTAAGAAGATTTGTATTTCTGATGAAGACCCCACAACTATGATAGAAACAGATTTGAAGAGGAAAAATGCGAAAGTTACAAAATTCCTATCATATCTAATATATTCATATATGAATAAAATTGTATATATTAGTTATATTTTTGTAATAAATAAATATTAATAAATGAACGAGCATATATCATATTCATATATCAGTAACTTATTCAAATATTATATGTTTTCATTTCCGAGATAAAAAAGAAACAAAAGTACCAAAGAAAATAAAGCATCAAAGGAGAAAAAGTCCATCAAAAAGGAAAACTCCTGAAAAACAACAACTACAAGATTCAGACTCTGATTTTGAAAGTAGTCATCCATCGAAGAAGGAAAAAAAAAGGAGTCACCAATCAAAAAAGACAAAAAAAAACCAATGGTAAAAGAATTTTACTCAATGAAAAACAGATGTTCACCAGAGGCATTACTATCTATAATCCTTGGGATGAGCAAAGAACAAAAAGAATCTGTAAGATCTATGGGTTTTGGAGCTTTGTTAAAAATGAAAATCACAGATATACCACTGAAGCTGGGATTTTATGTTCTTCAAAAATTTGATTCTGAGAGAATGGTGATAGATATTGAAGGAAAGGAACTGAAAGTAACAGCAGAGTCTGTTCATGACATGTTGGGCATACCAATTGGTGGAACCAAACTTACACAACTGGATCAATGGCCTAAGGATGATACAAGTTATGATGAATGGAAGCAACAATTTAAAAAAGATTCAATCATCCGACTGAGTGCAATCAAAAATGTTATTGTTTCTACCACACAAGCTGATTTCAATTTCAAATTGAACTTCTTAGTTCTTTTTGTCAACACGTTTTGCGAGTCAACATCAATGGGAAGATGCAACCTGTTTCCCTTGAGTTATATTTCAAGAAAAACAGATATCAGCAACATAGACTGGTGCAGCTATGTTTTGGACTGTCTTGTCAGAACAAAAAACTCATACATACCATACTCAGATACCAGCTTCTTTGTTGGACCTTCAACTTTCTTGGTGGTAAGTTATTATAATGTTTATACTCAATTTTTAATAATATTGATTATTCATAAACTAATAGCAAATATTCATATATGAATAAAAAAAATATATTTGTTCACACGTAATGCTTTACATTACTTATTCATATATGAATAAGTAAAAAATAATATTACTTGTTCATATATGAATATCAATTAGTTATCATTTATGTGCAGTTATTCTATGCTGATAACATCCACTCAGAAGCTTTAACAGTAACACGTAAACGTCCAACAATTTGTTATTGGAGTTCAGAGAAGATTAGATATCGAGAGACATTTAAACAAGAAAAAGGTAGATTTGGACTTGGAGAATTAAACGAAGAATTTGTTAATGAACAAGATGAAGGAGATACAGATCTCGAAGACAGTGATTCTGATAAAGATGAAGATCATAATGTTGAGGTAATTAGTTTGAACATGTTAATACTATATGATTACATTAAATTCTAATCATACTTCTTTTTATTACATAGGCATATGAATCAAAAATATCTAAAATGCTTAATAGTTTCGAGAGGATGAAGGGAAAGCTGAATTCAAAGCTCAATGATGCGATAACAAAGTTCCCTGAAAAGGAAAGTTGTAGGATTTTCGAAGAAAAGATGACAAATATAATTGGAGAAGAAAAAACAGAAGGCACAACTATTTTTGAATTTCCAAGTAATCAAACTGGATTTGAAGGAATCAATTTGACACCAATAATCTGTCAAAAAACAAATGATCAAAAAGAAAATGAAGATAAAGAGGGAAATGGTGAAGAAGACAATGATAATGATGGAAGTCAACCAGAAGAAGATTATTTGCTTGATTCAAATGAAGCAGAGAATGAAAGAATAAAGAATGATGGAGATAATAATCAAAAAGAATGTGAAACTGAAGTAAAAGAGAAAGATGGAAAGAACAATCAAAATGACAATGATGAAGAGAAAAAAGCTGATGATAATGAAGAAACAAATAATCATGAAGAGACTATTCAACAAACTGAAAATGAAAATTTGTTGGATAAAGTTGTTGACAACATTGTGGACAATGTCCTTGGAATTGAAATTTCAAGTTTAAATAGTCAAGAAGATGAAATCTGGAATCACCCTGAAATGAAAACTGTTTTCGATAATATTGATATAGGTAAATTTTGTCTTACTTTTATTTTAAAAAAATATATAAAAATATTAATACACAATAACAATTTTGTTTATTAAATTTTGACCAGGGTCACCAATGAGTACAGGTAAAACTAATACTCTTGCAGAAAAGGAAAAATCAGAAGGTGTACATGAACAAGGAACAAAAGTTGAAAAAACAAAGGGAGATGATACAGGTAAATGAATGATTTAAAATATATTACAATATTTATATTGATTTTTTTAATAACATTGTTTATTCATAAGTGAATAATACACTATATAAATGAATAAAAAATAAAAAATATTCATATATGATGTATATGTTTCAGGCAAGGAAAACTCTGAAGATAGAAATAAAGGAGGAACAGAAGCTAAGAACACGAAAGATGGAGGTGAAGATAAACATACAGAAACTGAGAAAGGAAAAGCAGAAGATAAAGGTAAATAGTTGAATCACTAATAAATGAATATAATAAGTTTTATTATTCACAAATAAATAACGGAATATATAAAAAAATAAAATTTTAATATTTCTTATTCATAAATAATGATATGCATTACTTATTCATAAATGAATACATTACTTATTCACATATGAATTACTTAATCAAAGTTCTTTATCTTTTAGGAAAGAAAAAGTCAGAAAATGAAAACAAGAAAGGAGAAAAAGCTGACAAGACAAAAGGAAATAAAGGAGGTAACAATTTGGATAAACATTTCAAAATATAAACTCAAATATTATAATTAACTTACAACTATTTATATGATAAATCTCCTGGCATGCAGATACTCATCCAAGCTTTAGTCTAGGTCTCAGTCAAGATTCAGATCAAACTTCAAGTAAAAAATCTAATGAATCTTCACCAAAAAAACCACTTACAAAGAAACAAATCAAAGACGACCATCAGAAGGTTGTTATCAGATTAGCAAAGAAAAATGTTCTTAATCCAAATCCAATCTCTGTATCAATTCCTACTGAAGTAGGACCATCAAAGCATTATCTGGATCAACCAAGAGAGAAGAAGCTTGCTAATGCTTTCAAATCACCTTTCAAATGCAGAATAACAGACACAAAACCCAAACTGACACATCAGGAGAGTATTGTCTGTGAATGGTTGTTCAACTTACAAGGCAATACATCGTAAGTAACTTTATTTTATATACATTCATATATGATTATTATATAGATAATAATCTATGACATTTTGATTATATATTTGCAGAGATGTGGTTGCCCAGACAAAATATGGTCAGATAACAGAAAAAGCAGTTATGGAAAGTCTATATGCAAACACAGAGATTTTTGGAGAAGTTTTAGACACTTGGTCTGATTTACTTAACCACCAAGAACTGGAAAGGGATTTTGGAAATTCACCATATAGACTCTTCTTGAAAGTTGGAGTTTCTGTAAGTTTATGTTCTAACCTTAATTCTTTCCTTATTGATAAATGAATACACCAATATGATGTATTCATTTATGAATATTATATTTTTTAACAACTGAAATTCACATATGATTATACAAATATGATGTATTCTTTAACATAATTATATATATTCAACTGAAATTCACATATGATTATATTGGTTACAGACTGTTTATCTAACTTCGACATTGTCTGATGAAAGAAAGTATGAAAAATTCAAGGAGAACTTTCATGACAGTACCAATGGGTACAAAAAAATCTTGAACATAAAAGATATTGACATGGTATGTTAATTAAAGTTGTTTTTTTATATATATTTTATCAACAAAATACTTACCATTATATACATAAAAACAGGTATTCTTTCCAGTTGTTAGAAGTGCTCACATTTTTTTGATTGTCTTCAACTTAAAGAAACCATCAATTGAAATTCTAGACAATAGTGCAGTTGAGGGGGATTATGAAGGGAAATACGGAGTAATATTGAAACCTTTGGTATGTACCCAATTCACAACAACATAAAAGAACCAATTTATTACATTTCTAACTTTTATTTTATTTAATGATCAGAAAAATTTGTTTGCGAGATACTTTAAAGAAATAAACCATCCAAGAGCAAATGCAATCTCAAAAGAAAGTATCAAACCCCAACGACTTGAAATGTCATGGAGAACAGTTAAAAACAAAGTTGATTGTGGGGTCTTTGCAATGAGACATATGGAGACCTATATGGGACAACCACTCTCAAAGTGGAAACCAGGTCTTCATAAAGAAAGTGCAGTTCAGCAAACTACTTTAGAGAAGCTCAGGCAAAGATATGCACACATAATGCTAACTTCTGAAATTAACATGTTGAAGGCTAAGGTGTTGGATATTGCTGAAAAATATCAAAAGGTTGAATTCAAAGTGTGTACTGATCATGCATACAAGGCTATGCAAACAATTCAAAAAAGGTTAAAAGAATATTGATGATTGCTTGTGAAGATGAAAGAATGTTGAAGTGTGATGCTATAGAACAGTTTGTGTTGAAGATGAATGGATTTGAAGTGCATGTAAGATGATTCTGCGAAACAAGTTTTAAATGGTTTGTTAAATGTTATTGAACATCGTTTTAATATTTTGTGAAATGCTTATGAACATCTTTTATTATCTTGTGTTGAATGATTATGTAATAGAAACAACTTCGCTTATTTCTGTCAGTTTTTTATATTTAAATGTTCAAAGTTTATTTATGTTTATTCATAAATGAATACGAATATGATATATTCATTTATGATTAAATTAGGAGTAATATGTCAGTATAACAAAGTTCATATATGAATATAACAATTTTCAGATATGAATATAACTAACTTATTAGTAGAAACAAGTTTTCTTATTTATGTCATTTTTTTATATTCAAATATTTTCAAACTTTATTTTTATTTATTCATAAATGAATACGAATATGATATATTCATTTATGAATAAGTTCAAAGTAATATGTTAGTATAACAAAGTTCAGATATTAACATAAAAAAGTTCAGATATGAATATTACTTATTTATTAGTATAACAAATTTCACATATTTGTATTCATTTATGAATAATTTACAATATCAATATAACTTATTTTATAGTAATTTAAAAAACAAATATCAACATATCAATTTACCATATCAATATAAATGTGTATTATTCATAAATGAATATTATTGTTTATTGTTTTTATCTGCATATATTCATAAATGAATAAAACCAAAAAACATAAAAAAAAAACTAAAAAATCCCTAACTGTCTTATGCTGATTTAGCAGCTCCAACTCTTTCTGGACAAGTACGTAAATTGTGTGGAACTCGTTTTCCACATCCTGAACACATTCTATGTTCTTTTTTAGAATTTTCATATGCTACTTCACCTGCACTTGGAATTCTTTTCTTGATTCCAGAACCTTTATTGCTTTGAACTTCAGGAACATGAATATTAATCTCTTCTGGAATAGGAATAGTAACACCCAAAAGCTTGCATACGACTTCACCATCTGTCTTGCTTTTCAATCCAGGAGAAATATAATCACTCTCAAATTCCTTCAACAACATTTGTTGTTTCTCAGCAAACAAAGCCAATCTCTTTTTGTCATCTCTTACAATATCCAAACATGATTCAAAACTATAATATGAATCATTGACTAGCTTTACATTCTCACAATCACCTGAATCGGATTGAACAGAACTAAAACGATAATTTCTTGATATCACATCCTTTCTCCATCTCTTCAAAATGTACCTTTCAGGAATTTCTTTAACACCACATCTCATCATTATTGTAAAAGCATGTCTGCATAAAACACCCATACGCTTAAAATGTTCACAACTGCAATTTATTTATTTCTCTTCAGCTTTTATTTCAACCTGATACAAAAACACAATTTACACATTTACATTCATATAAGAATACTCATATCAACACTCATATATTCATATAATATTCATATATGAAATATTGATATTCATATATGAATATTCTCATATTCATATATGAATATTATTACATTTTTCATAAAAAAACTAGTAAAATTACCTTAAATTCATTTTTAAAATCACTTTTACTGTTGTTGTGCTGCACAATGTAAACTTCCCAACCATCTTAAATACCAACATATGAGTATGTACAGAAAAAACATGCTTTATATATTTCTTTTTGCACCTCAAAAACTAATGTACTTGTATAAACCTTTGATGCTTGCAGTTCTATTTCTCGAGGTGTTTGCATTTTATATGATGCTTTCTTTGATGCCTTATCAAGCTCTCGTTGAGTATTCCTTTGCTTTTGAATGGCAGTGTCGTAATTCATCATGAAATTCAAAAGTAAGTTCCCACTTTCTGAGTATGTATTAAAGGATGAATTCATACTCTCCGACCTGGATGTAGTCTTCATCAAACCACACATTGGAATATCACTAAAATATCCAGGTATCCATGAATCATGTATTGTAAACATGTCTTTAAACCATCTTGTGTCTTCAAGATTGAATTCCTTCATAAGCAAACCCCACTTCACCTCAAAAACATCAGGTTTCATATTAATGTCTCAAACAAGCTTCAAAAACCTTTTTCTAAAGTCTGTGTTCGTAAATAAATCATCTGATATCTGTATTAAAACAAAAATATTCATAAATGAATAAATAATAATAAGTAAAATAACAATCAATATTCATAAATGAATATACTAATAAGTAATATATTTGAAATATATTAAAATAATACCTTTTTTTCAACTTTTTCATTATATGCCACATACATAATCGATGCTTTGAATTACGAAACACATTCTCAACAGCTTGTTTTATTGCAGCATCTTGATCGGTTAAAACAAGTGTTGGTTCTTTCCCATGAGTTTTAAGAAATGCTTTAAGCAACCAAGAGTAAGACTCAATGCTTTCATTGCTTAGCAAACCAGATCCAACAGTAACCGATTTTTTATGATGGTCAATAGCAGTAAACGGAACAAAAACCATTCGATACCTAACACACAAAAAAATGTTCATTAAAGTCAATTTTTGATGTATTAATAAGTGAATATAAAAATATTCATATATGAATAAGCTATAAACAAAAGTAGATAAAATAACTTACTTGTTTGTTCGGAAAGTCGCATCAAACGAGATAACATCACCAAATTCAGCATAATATGCCTTCTCCATTTCATCAGCCCAAAACATACAGTCCAAAACATCATCTTGACAATTAAACTCAAATGAGTAATTTGGATAGTGAGCTCGACGGTCATTCATTGTGTTTACTATCATTTGGGCATCTTTATAACCAATAACCCTATTGATATCTCTCCTTAAATTTTTATAGTCAACTACTTTGGGCTTTACAAACTCATACCCACCTCTCAAACTTGCCCTCAACTTATGAGCCATAGTTGGACCTATTTTTGATGTGGAAGCACGCACAATAAACTCTTTTTCTGAATATGACATTTGTCTCGCTTTTTTTAAATCGCTTCTCTTCTCAAGTGGATGGTTGTTAAGTTCATCAAACTGAAAAACTTTATAATCTGGAGTTCCATACACAGATTCAAATATAATCTTTGCTTGACAACCAATAGCTCTTGAATTTGAATTTCGTTTCCTCCTAACACCACTTGTACCTAATGTGTCACAAGATTTCTTTTTCTGTTTACCACCACGATTACATATAACATGTTTCTTCTTTATAATCTTGTTACCAAACCTTGACTGTGTGCTCAGTCTAACATCAAAACTACCAATTTCAGCATACTCAGAATACATTTTGATTGCCAACTTTAATGATTTGAAGATTAAACCCTTAAATGAAATAAGTTGAACAGGTACATCTGGCTTATAGACATGTTCTCCAATTATATCATCACAATATTGCGCATCATGTACTGAACTTGAAGATTCACCACCTAAAATAATAATGCATGAATAAAACAATAATATATATGAATACATGAAACTCATATAAATAAAACAAAAAACATTCATATATGAATAAAACATTCATATATGAATACATAAAATTCATGAGGATTCAAAATATATAAAATAAAACATAACTTATTCATATATGAATAAAACGAAAAAAATAATAAATTCGAAATTACAATTATGACACGTTTATTCATATATGAATAAGACAACAATTTATTCATATTAACATATTCATATGTAAATAAATGATAATCAACAAAATTAAAAACAACAAAATAATTCAATAACTGATACCTTCAAAAAATGAGTTCTCAACATCTTCTTCTTCACTCTCACTCATAGAAGAATACAAAGCACCATCAATAACACTAGAATTCGACATAATACACCAAATGATCTATATAAATAAACAAAAACAATCTTAATATCGAATATATCGAATATATCTCACAAAAAAAGTC
Organism: Lactuca virosa; assembly: GCF_052849685.1. Lineage (NCBI taxonomy): Eukaryota > Viridiplantae > Streptophyta > Magnoliopsida > Asterales > Asteraceae > Lactuca > Lactuca virosa. The sequence continues at coordinate 28,556,863 of NC_136426.1, forward strand.
GTAAAGATGAAAACCTGGTTAATTTCGAATATATCTCACCTCAACGTACAAAATATCTGAAAGAAACTTAAATCATATATGATCAGATGATGTAATTAAGCAATCTCTCTCAGTACAGAGCGTAAAAACTACAACGATATATCCGATAAAAAATTAAATCAGCTCCGATTTGAAATAAATATCTCAAACTACTTAACAAAAATCCGATGAAATAACTCCAATACATATTCGAAACTTGATAATCTTGATAATGAACTCCGATGGAACAACTCCAAAACGAAGATAATAAGCGTAATTCTAAACAAATTATAAAAAGCAATAATCTTGATAATGAACTCCGATCTATCCGATTCAAACGATATACATACCTGATCAAATCGGAAACTGAATACGAAGTAGAAAACTGAAACACATATGCGAAACTTCACGATTAATGGAATGAATACGTATAATTGCTAACGAGTTATATAAAGAAAATAATCTTGATAATGAATTCCTCATATCCGATTCAAACGAGCTAAAGATATCATCAAATTGGAAGCTGATAACAACGAACAGGTAAGTTCTATGTAAAAAAGTTGCTGATTTACAAAGATACCCTTAATGAAAATGGACACGCGCATTTTTTTTAATTTGAACATGTTAGATAAATGATTGGCTGAGAATGATTCCCCCATTCTCAACTTTTTTTATTTTCTCAATTGAACTTACCTATATATATATATATATATATATATATATATATATATATATATATATATATATATATATATATATATATTAGAAATAGTAACATGATTTTAGAAATATAAGCACATATTTTTATGTATTTAGAGTTATATACATAAAAAAACATGTTTATATGCAAAGACAAATGTATTTATAGTTCGATAGGCGTAAAATACATATTTATACTTGTAATTAAGTTTGGTTGACAAAATCAAAATTGAGTTTGGTTGACGAAATAAAATAATTTAAATTCCATTAAATTATGTTTCCTGATATATTGGTTATTCTTTGGCAAAAGATAGATCTTAGATTCTATTCCTCATGTGTTTTTATAAAGACAACAATGTTTTCATCTCTTTTTATGTCATTCGTGATTCATCAAATCAAAACATATTTTCATCATTTCTCATACACCCCACCAACCCATCCACCTACACTCATTCTTTTCAATTTGTCAATATACGATTTCATTTTCAGGACATGCGCACACACATAATTTTTTTTGTTTGTGTTTACATGTCAATAAGGCTTGAGTAGTTTCATATCTTTCAACTTAAGAAAAACGTGACGGTGGGAGAGTCATAGGAGGGAGGACGATGTCCAATTCCACCATTACCCAAGGAAGGGAATACATTTTCACCTTGATCAGAATGTGGAAGACCGTCTTCAGAAAAACGAGGAATACCATTTCTATTTTCATAAGACATCTAAATTGGAAAAATAGAGAATTCAAGTTAGTTGATTTTAGTCCTTAATTATTAACCCATAAATTAAATTAATCCTAGGATCCATATTTTCATTTCGTAGTATGAAGAGGGGTGTCGTACTCATATCATGAAACTATTTTAGGTAGGTAGAAATATTTCACCAACTTCAATCATATGAAACTCCTAGAACTTTTAAGATTTTCATTGAAATATCAATGACATGTTTAATCTAGGATTATGCTATTACCAATTGTGACTGTGATGTCGAGGATCACAATTAAGATGTGAATAACCATGAAAATCCATTCAAACACCCCCGATCGATTTATAGTCTCCTATTGATGTATCGGTTAACCACACACACTCCATCAACAATTATAAACACGAGTTGTTTCATCATTTCATCTTTATAGTCCCACACTAGTGTGCCGGTTAACCACACACGCTTCACTAACGACTCATAAAGAAATGATGTACGTTTTCATGGATAAGCATATAATTTCACACTTTCTTAAAGTAACTAGAGTGGAATTTTAGAAGGTTCTAGTACTTTATAGCATTATTTTTTCTAATGTGATTATGTCATATCGTACATGTTCGGCTAACGATCATTCACCACACAAATGAACGATGGGTGAAAAGGACACCCTTTCAACAGTCATTTTATAGGTCGTTTCCTTATACCGTGAATGAGACCTACTAACGATTCGACTGACTTTTCTTATACACGTAGTAATTAAACGTTTATATATGTATAAGGTGTGTTTTAAACCTTTTTAAAACACAAGGTTTCAATATTAATTATCTAAATTAATCATATAGTTAATTAATCAATTTAAACCTATTAGGGATTTATAATTATCTTTTAATTAATCTTATAATTAAATTTATAATTAAATACATAAGTTTAATTCAATTTAATTAATCTTATAATTAAAAATTATCTATCCAAGATTATCTCCTAGTATTTAGGGTTTTATTTTTAATTATCTAAGGCATTCAAAATTCGAAGTTTGACAGAATTAAAACCAGATAATCACCAAAAATAACCACACAAATCAGATTAGACAGAAAATCCCGAAATTCGGTTTTGTACTATAGTTACGTCGTGACAGACAGTGTTTCACGTCGTGACAAGCAGATTTTTCGAAAATCATAATTTGTTCAGTTCATCTCATGTACAATCAATGTTATACACATCAAGGCTCTGATATCACTGATGAGTTTTATAGGTTATAAATACATGTACAATGCGAAAAAAACACTTAACAATTAAGAGGGCACATGCAACCTATAAGGATCTATGTCATAACACTTTGATGGCAACATACTATGAACAACAAAACTATATGAACCCTAATATAATCAAAATCATGGAATTAGGTTTACATACATTTAATTTGTTATAGTAAACAAATCACTTCAATCCCTTATAGTTGTTGGTTTTGGAAAGCTTAGCACCAAAATGATGATGCATCTAATGATTCACACTCAAACCCTATAAGTAGAAGACAAGAGAGGAGAGAGGAGGAGATGCAAAATTTCATTCACAAACTTTTAGGAAGCGAGAACCATGAAAATAATGAGCCAAGGGGTCATATTTATAGTTAAGGATTACAAGGATAAACCCTGATTTTAATATTAAATATTAGGTATAATCTATTCAAGGCAGTTATCTTTATCAGCTATAAGGAATATTCCTGAAACGCTAAAGGCTTCATGAAACCATGCAACCTTAGGAATAATCTAGAATTGCTTCTTTTGTTCAACTATTGAACAATTACAATTCGCCATTTGCACCTTTAATTAATTCAAATTAATCACGAATTAATTCCAGATTAATTCTGATTAATAATTAATCAAATCCTATTGATTTCATATTAATTTATTAATCGTATAAATTAACTAATCAACTATTGGTCTCATATTAATTTATTAATCACATAATAAATTAACAAATCAACTATCTATTTCCAGTTAATATATTATTCTCATAATATATAAACAAATCATTTATTACAATTTATTAATCACATAATAAACTAATAAACTTATCCTCTCTTTACAAATGTCATTCTAACCAAGTTCTAGTTACGAGTGCAAACCCAAAAGGACTTTACTTATATATACAAGTTTATACCAATTTAGTTATGAGCTTATACACCTTAATCCAACATAATCATCATCTAGGCATTTCTACAACTAGGAAACACGAAAGATATTGTGGATCTGACTAAGCTCCACAAGAAGATCCAACCAATAAGCAACCTTTCCCGCCGAGGCAACAACCCTAAAAGGACTGATGTATCTGGGGCCCAACTTGCCCTGCTTCCGGAACCGAATGACACCTTTCGAAGGTGATACCTTTAGAAGCACATAATCCCCATCTTGGAACTCAAGCTCGGAACGTCGCCGATCAGCATAACACTTCTGTCTTCTTTGCAAGGTCTGTAGCCTACAAAGCACCTTCTGAATCAACTCTGTAGTTTTAAGCACTACCGTAGTGCTCCCCATATCTCGCTGACCCACCTCTGCCCAACAAATCGTGGTCTGTCACTTCCTCCCATAGGGCGTCTCGTGGGAGCTATGTCAATATTGGTGTGATAGTTATTATTGTAATAGATCTTAGTCAAAGGAATATAGGTAATACAACTCCTACCAAAATCCAACACGCATGCTCTAAGCATATCCTCAAGAGTCTGAATGGTCTGCTCACTATGGTTATCAATTTGAGGGTGATAAGCAGTACTAAAATTCAATCAAATACCCAACTCCTGATGGAATTTCCTCTGGAACCTGGAAGTAAAACGGGCATCCCAATCGGAAACCACTAAAACTGGCACTCCATACCGTGCGACACCTCTCTAATGTAAATAGCAGCTAGCTGCTCAGTGGAAGAACTCTCCTGAATCGGGATGAAATAAGCACTCTTGATGAATCTGTCAACGATCACCCAAATCGAATCAACTCCACGTGTTGTCCTTGGTATCTTTGTGATAAAATCCATGGTAATTTATTCTCATTTATACATGGGGATATCCAATGGCTACATCTTTTTGTGAGGCCTCTGATGTTCGACCTTGACCTTCCGACAAGTCAAGATCTTCTAACATACCAAGCCACATCCCAATTCATGTATGGACACCAGTAGTCAAGTCTCAAGTCTATATATATATATATACATATATATATATATATATATATATATATATATATATATATATATATATATATATATATCTTGGTCGCACCAGGATGAATCAAAAACCTCGATTTATGAGCCTCTTCCATCAATGTGTACCAGACACCAAGTGAATACGGGACCCACACCCTGTCATGAAGGGTCAAAAACCCATCATTATCATAATCAAAGGAAGCAACATGATTAACAATCCTCTCACTCTTCCGATGTTCCTCCTACACCGCCACAATTTGTGCCTCTCTAATCTGCTCCAACAGTAGAGTAACAACTGTCATCCGCGAACATAGATCTTTAATAGGAGCACTAGTCGCCTTGTGAATCAAGGAATCGACGACCACGTTGTCCTTCCCCGGATGATATGGAATCTCGCAATCATAATCTTTCACCACGTCAAGCCACCTGTGCTCCCTCATGTTCATGTTCGTATGATATATCAAATATCTCAAACTTTTGTGATCTGTAAAAATGGTACATCGGACCCCATATATATATATATATATATATATATATATATATATATATATATATATATAGTGCCACCAAATGTTGAGGGCGAAGACCATAAAACCTAGCTATATATCGTAAGTAGGATAATTCTTCTCGTGAGGCTTCAGCTGCCTCGAAGCGTACGTGATCACATGGTCCCTCTACATAATCACGGCTCTGAAACCCAAAATCGAGGCATCACAACAAACCACATAATCATCCACACCCTCGGGTAGGGTCAGTATCAGTGCCTTACAAAAATTATATCTCATAACATCAAATGTCACATGTTGCTCAGTTTTCCATTGAAAATAACATTCTTCTTCGTTAACCGGGTCAGAGGAACTACAATCTTGGAGAAGACATGAATGAATCTCTGATAATACCCCGCTAAGACAAGAAAACTCTGAATCTCAAATGGAGACAACAAAACCTCTCACTACATCATGGCATATATCTTGGTCGGGTTGACCAAAATACAATTATGATTGACGAGGTTACCCAAGAACTGCACCTTGCGCAACCAGAACTCGCACTTGGAGAATTTTTCATAGAGCCTTTCCCTCCTCAGAGTCACAAGAACCTCCTGCAAATGCTATTCGTTCTACTCCTTGGTCATGGAATAGACCAATATATCATCAATAAACACATCCACAGACCGATCCAACATTGGCCTGCACACCCAGTTCATGAGGTCCATGAACACTGTCGATGCATTGGTGAGCCCGAATGGCATCGCCACAAACTCATAATGCACATAACGAGTCCTAAAGGTCGTCTTCTGAATATCCTCATCTCTGACTCTCATCTGGTGATATGCCGACCTCATATCAATTTTGGAAAACCAAGATGCACCCTGAAGCTGATCAAACAAGTCATCGATCCTCAACAATAGGTAACTGTTCTTTATCGTTAGCTTGTTTAGCTCTCTGTAGTCAACACACATATGGTGAGATTCGTCCTTCTTCTTCAAAAATAAAATAGGGGCTCCCCACGGAGTACTGCTCGGCCTGATGAATCCCTTGTCCAACAGCTCCTGAAGCTGCATGGACAACTCTTGCATCTCAGAAGGTGCGTGACGATAAGGTGTCTTGGCTATTGGAGCCGCACACAAAACTGGATCAATCTGAAACTCTACCTGCCTCTCAGGTGGCACTCCCGACAAATCCCCGATAAATACATTAGAAAAATCCCAAACAACAAGTACATCCTCAATAGACTTCTTCCCTTCGACCCCCGTATCACCAATATAAGCCAAGAACCCTGAACACCCGTGTTGCAAATACCTCCTAGCCCTTGAATATGGGCACATGATTGGCCCTCTATGAATGCCTTCACTGTGAATAGTCAGTTATCCCACACTTAGGGTTTTAACTCTCATCAGCTAACGCTCTCAGTCAATCACTACGCTAAATCTATTGAGCCAGTCCATACCCATAATTACCATCATCTCTCTCAAAGGAATGGGGACGAGATCGATTAGGAATCTCTCCTGGAACATCTTTATTACACAACCCTGATAGGTCGGCGAAACACTTAAAGTGTGGTCGTCGGCTATCTCTACTATCAAGGCATGATCTAACTTTACTAAAACGACATCTAACTTCTTGCTGAAAGCAAGAGATACAAACGGTCAGCTAGCCCCTGAATCAAATAATACAAGAGTTGGTACATTATTTACTAGGAACATCCCTAATCGCAAAGCATAAAAATATAAGCATAAATAAAAAAACAACAACAAATAAATAGGAGTATATATCGGTGACAACATCTAACGATGCTCTGGCTTCCTCGATCGTAAACTGAAAAGCTCTGCTCTTCACCATAGGAGCTTCCGCCTTGCCCTGGTGGCCATCATTGATCCTCAACGTAGCTAGAGCGGGTGTCCTCACCGCTCCACTGGATAAACTCGAACAACCGGCTTTCATATGTACGACTTTATTATAGTTGAAACATATCGGTGTTCCACGAGTGCTATCCCTGCTGAAATGTCCTATCTGCCAACATTTTAAATAGCCAGAACCACTAGTCTCTCGTGCAACTTGCCGCAACGACCCCGATCATGTTGGCCTCCATATCGAAAAACAGAAGTCTTGTACTTCTTTGATGAAATCACTTCTGTCAGAACCTGAGCTGGCTTCCACTTCTTTCGAAGCTCTAAATCAATCTCGTTCTCTCGAGCTCGGTCGATCATCTGCTTCAATGCATGGCAACTCGAGACACTGATAAACTCCCTGATGCCATTTCTCAACATGTCATGGTACCTATTCTTCTTCATCTCCTCACCCACGTCGTATTGGTGTACAAGCAAAGCCCTCTCCCCGAACTTATCGGTGATATCCGCCACAGTCTCGGTCTTCTGATGGAGATCCTGAAACTCCATAGCCAACTGTTACACCTCAATCGTAGGCACAAAATTTGCCCTGAATATGGTAATGAAATCTGCTCATGTCAAAGGCTTAATGGCCTTTGCTCCCAAAGTATGGCCTACCTCCTCCCACCAATCACGAGCTCTGTCTCTAACAAACATGCAACAAATCTGGTCTTCGACCTCTCCGGGAAAAAGCTAGTCCGAAAAGCAAACTCGATATCTGCAACCTAAGGTATGGTGGTGGTCCCCGAACTGACCAGCTTCCAGCTCTGCTCGAAGGGTCCGCACACGCTTGTCCATCAACTCATTTAATCACTCCTTTCTCTTACCAAACATTCCAGGTGTCTCCTCCAAAATAGCTCGTGAAAGCTCTGCTGCGATAAGCTCGCACAACTCAGCATCACTGGATCCCTCACATGAGCCCGAACCAAAACTAGTGCCACCTCCATGACAAATCTTCACCTTTATGAAAAAACAACAGAAAGGTCAAAACATACTTATAGAGTCTCTCACACTACAAGCTCCTTGGAATCTTTATGACTTTCCTTCATTCGAGTATGAATCCTATGCTTCCAGCAGTACGAGACCATACTACCTCCCACACCTATCTGTACTTTCCTCAAGAATCATCCCAAGTTTCTTAAGTCACTTCCTTATAGCCAAATACCCGAATCCTCTGATAATAACACACCAATGCACTCCTAAACTTCCTACACTTCCTAGGATTCCACTTCCCACTTGTGCTGAAAGATCTCTGCCGATGCCGATAAATCCTCCCACGAATGCAGGTCATACATAATTAAAATAAAATAAATGTTTAAATAGATGTCTCTACCATAAAGCATTCATCAAACAAGAACATGCAATAGGTCTGAGTCAAACATTCTAAGGCTATCTAGTCTTACTTATGTACCACCCTACTGTATTCATCAAATAATTTACTAACATCAGCACAAATCCTAAATCATTCCTCTATCAATCACATAACAGGAGTAAAAGGCATCTCTCCTAAATAGGCATTCTACCATGTAACCATGAGAAGATCCTTCTCCTAACACTAGCATGCAACTCATATCATACCATGCTAAACATAACATTTATGTATGGGTATTCTGGGAATTACTTACTTGAGCTCGGATGATTGCATTTATCGCACCCCGTTTTTCTTTTGAAAAACCTTTATAGAAAACGTTTTTCTTGTGAAAATATTTTATTAATTCCTCAGTTTGAGTCCAGACACACCCCATTCTAGCTTGAATCACTTAAACCCAGGCTTTGATACCAACTTGATACAATCCAAAAATACAAGGAAATTTTTCATTTTAAAAGTAAATAAAACCATTCCATAAACTTCACAACTCAAGTAATACAAAATATAAGTATATTGTTTTCATAAAAATATCAGATGAATCGCTAAATCTCGTAGTGCAGAAATCATCAGAGGATGCAACGTAATCATGATAGCTCTTTTCCCTTGCTACTAGAAGTACCTAAACATTTTAACTTAACCGTAAGCACAAAGCTTAGTAAGTTCCCCAAAATACCACATACCATACATAACAGTGGGCCCGCCCTAGGGGTATATTTCAATCAATGTGCATGCTATGATCCTACCATAGTCTTACAGTCACTTTCGTTGCCACAACCCCGTTGCAGTGTTTTCTAGTTAATTTCGTAGTGATCGAAATTGAAAAAGAGTTTTGTCTACCTATATAACTTTATCACGACATCCATTTACACATCATGAAGCCAAATATGGATCCTAGCCTTAATTTAATAATTTAATTTAGGGTGATTATTTATTAAGGATTTTCTATATCGAACTAATTTGAATCTTATCTTTTGTAGATATCGATCCTAGTCAACAACAACAACAACAATCCTCCTCCTCTTCCTCCAAATCAAAAATCTAAAATTACCTCCAATCTTCTCAATGTGAGAATTGAGAAATTTGAGACCACCAAAACTCTTCTGGACTAAAAGTATAAATATGGGAATCCATTAGTGTGCATTTTCATAAGATGAAAACACATTTTGATATACTGAATGAGCTGGGTATTGGGATCAAGAAGGAGAAGACCATGGATTGGATCTTGTGCTCTCTTTGCACTTCATTTGTTGAGTTCCTTATGGACAAAATAGATGATCCCAATATGACCGTCATGGAGTTTCATGACTTGTTAATAGAAACTGAAGCTAGTATACAAGAGACTGTTTAGTTCGTCAACCCCACCTTGGCCATTGATTGTGGTTCCGCTAAAAGGAAATGGTTTTCTCATCCCAAAGGAAAGGGAATGGGTAAGGTCGGATAGTCTGACCAAGACGCTAAGAGAAAGGTCCAAGATGAGATAGCTCCTTCTGCTGATCCAAGTGAGGCTGTTTATTTTTATTGCCAATCCAAGGGATAATGGAAGCGTAGCTGTCCTAAATACCTGGAGGACCTTAAGAAGGGAAAAGTCAAGGTGACTGGAACCTTAGGTATGTTTATGATAGAACTCCATAACACATCTACTTTTAACTCTTGGATTCTTGATACAAGATGCGGTACTCACATTTGCTCTCATATGCATGGACTAAGACAAAGTAGGAAGTTGATGCATGGTGAGCTCAACCTAATCATGGGAAACAGGAACAAGTCGATTGTTACAAGGATTGGGAACTATGAGCTCATGCTTGGTGGTGGCGTTTATCTCAGTTTATTAAAGTGTTGCTTTTCCCCTGATATGGCACGAAACATTATTTCTTTTCATGCACTTTATAAGGATGGTTGTCGTTTTTTTATAATGATAATGGTGACATTTTGGTTTATAAGAATGGTCGTTTTATATTCAAAGCTAGTCCTTGTAAAGGTGTGTATGAAAGTGTTGTTTGCATAGGTGAAGTTGATAAACTATTACTAAATGTTGGTTCTTCTAATAGTGAATTAGATAAATCATGTTTATGGCATTGTCGACTTGCCCATATAAAAAAAGCGCATCTATGAAAGTGTTGTTTGCATAGGTGAAGTTGATAAACTATTACTAAATGTTGGTTCTTTTAATAGTGAATTAGAACTATGGGCAGAAAGATCAAGATGCTCCGATCCGATAGGGGTGGAGAATATTTTAGTCTTGAATTATACAATCATCTTAAGAACTATGGAATACTTTCACAATTGTCTCCTCCTAGAACACCACAGTTAAATGTGTAGCTGAGAGAAGAAATCGAACGTTATTATACATGGTTTGATCAATGATGAGTTGAGCTACACTTTCGATATCTTTTTAGGGGTATGTCTTAGATACAATCACCCACATCCTAAACCTCGTATCTACTAAGAAGGTTTCTAAAACACCATCTGAGATTTGGAGTGGGACACGCCCTTTTCCAGCACATATAAAAGTTTGGGGTTGTGAGGCTTTTGTTCGTCGTGAGGCAAATGATAACCTAGAGCCCAGATCAGAGAAGTGTTACTTCATTGGTTCTCCACAAAAGACTTTTGGATACTTGTTCTACAAGCCTAATGAGAACAAAGTGTTTATTTCTCAAAGAGGATTCTTCCTTAAGAGGGATCTCATTTCCAAAGAGGACAGTGGGAGCCATATTGACCTAGAAGAGCTTCAAGATTCAAGTGATGAAGAACCTTTATTGGACACTAGCACTCAACCAGAGGTGCAATAACCTCTTGAGGAACCTCAACCTGAGGAAGAGCAGCTTGTTGAACAAAATGATATATCTCCACATACCCTTCGCAGATCCAATAGAGTTTGTCTTTCTCCTCAGTTCTATGGTGTCCATATGACCACAGAAGAATATGTATTTATCAGTGATCATACACTGGTTAATATGGATGAGCTATCCAACTATAAGGAAGCGATGGTAGGCCCTGAGGCTGCCAAGTGAGGAAATCTTGGAGAGCGAGATTCATTCTATGTATGGCAACCAAGTTTGGAATTTGGTTGATTCCATCCCTGGCATCAAAACTATTGGGTGCAAATGGATCTTCAATAATAATACATGCATGGATGGGAATATGCACACATTTAAGGCTAGGTTGGTTGCAAAGGGTTATACTCAAACTTAGGGGATTGTGTAATGCCCATAGATCCGGGCTAGTCAATTTAGAGACGATAAGCGTCAAAAAAATGACTTTTTGATAAAAGATTATTTAGAATGAATAATCTTAACTAAGTTGTAGTGGTCGTGGCAAGGTTTCCGAAAATATAAAGAATGCCGAAATCCGAGTTATAACGAAGAAGTTATGACCTGTCGAAGTTTCGCGACAGAACCGACACGACACAGCGCGACGTAAATAGTGAATTTATGATAGAGAGATATTTAGCCTTAGTGGTCTAAACGAAAGTCGTAGATTTCGTTAAACCGAGAGTGTGCATAAAAAGAACGTCTAAATCTGACTTCGTATGAGGAAGTTATGATTTTTCTAAGTTTCGACTTAGCGGTATGCAACCCAAATCTCGAAATTGAGATCGAGTGATATTTGGCCGAAACAATCTAAACGAGAATCGAAGATCTCGTCGTTAGTAGTACAGCGGTAAAAAGACAGACGGAAACGGATGTCAGATTGAGAAGTTATGAATTTCTAACGGAGTTTTCGTATCCCGGCCTAATAAAATAATATAATAAAAAATAAAAATCAAAATTAGCCGACGGAGTCTAAACGAGAGTTGTAGAGCATAATCTCACCTACGCGTGGATATAAAGAACGTCGAAATCGGAGATCGTATGCGAGAATTATGATTTTCTAAAGTTCGAGGCGCGCATCCCAAAGGGGGAACGCCCCGCGTTCGGAGCCCAGAGCCTGTCTCGTCGCCTGTCAATTCCGAAGTTCGTAAGCAATGATGCACGGCGGAATGCGCTGCGTTCATTTAGGGAACGCGCTGCGTTCGTTCAGGGAACGCGCTGCGTTCGGAGAGTCAGCCTCCCCCTATAAATAGAATGCAAGGCCTCCGGGATTTGTTGCTCATTTCTTCTCTCTCACTCCTTATTGCCTCGTTTTACGTGCAAGAAATACCCCCGAAGCCCCGGTATCATCCCGAGACCCGAAGCGAGTCCCGAAGCCCCGAAGATCCCGAGAAGTAAAGTTTCCGAGCCGAAACTCTGCCCGCGAGAAGCCCGGTTTTGTGAAGATCTCCCGGTTTCACCGAAGAAATACTACTCTTAGAGCCGTAGTGCTGCCCGATCATCTTCTGATCAAGTGAGTGTGTAGTTACTTTCTTCTACCGCATAGATATGAAGTATTTGCTATGAAATACGTGCTATGTGTTTATACGTTGTTTGTTTACTTGAGATGGCTGTTCAATAAATGTTTTATACAAGTTTTTTTTTATGATTTAAACTATATATGTAATTTATATCTACAAATATGTTGGGTAGAACATGGGTAGATGAAATAGTTGGTGTGTGAGGAAAGATGAGTTTGAGGATGAGACGAAAGATGATATAGATCATGAGATGAGGGTGACAGGTGAAAAATGAGCGAAACCTTTACCCAAACGATGGCCCCCGTCATTCAGCAGAGTATGGATGACAACCACAGACTATTCTAGACAATCCTGTGGAACACTAGCAAGCTCGCAACTTGTAGGTGTTGTGGACTTGATGTTCACCGGTGTACTCTAAAAAAACCCCATTGATATGTATTGCTAGAGGATGTATCGGAACCAATACTGTCAATAAACGAGATAAACCCCGGCGACTATGGAGTTAGCGCTTGGTAACTACGGATATAGTGTTTGTTGAGAAAACCCTGGCAACGATGGATTTCATGCCGATTCCTTAGGATAATCCTTAGGAATAAATGAACGAGGAATAGTTGATTCTTAGGGTAATCTTTAAGAAATAAAAAAGATAATGGGGATGGGTAATTGGGTTGATTGTTTGATGATTGAATATAATAATTATATTATTGTGGGTTGAAAATCCTATATGCTCACCAGGCTCCCAAGCCTGACCCACTCAGTTTTCTTTGCATTACAGGTAATGACACAAGAGTACAAGTTGGTGGACTTGACGAGAGATTTTGGATAATAGATCAGTAGTTACAAATACCTGTTGTAAGGTCTATTTTATATTGTTTATGCTTTTGGTCTGTATCGGAACATGACATCCTGAGATTTTGTTATTTAATGAAAATACATTTCTTTAAAGAAATGCTTGGATAAATTCTTATCATATTTTGTTTTGGGAATCGCAACCATTTTCTTCAAACGATTACTCTGATTTTAAAACAAAGCATAAACAAATCGGTCTTTTCTGGCCGTGAAAATGGGGATGTCACAGTTGGTATCAAAGCATTAGTTTAAGCGAACTAGGAATTTGTAGGATTTCTAGACTTAAACTTAGAATGCTAAGTGATGATCGTGAGAAGAGAGTCTACCATATTTTAGACACGAGCACTAGTATATTTTAGGAAAGATGCCTAAAATGCTTTTATGTGCTAAATGCTATATGTTGTCATGTATGGAATTGTTTGTTCGGATCTATGGTCTGTTGCCGACCGGATCTGGAAACCTTATGTATTTAGGATTCTAAGCGTACGACTACGATATTAGAACTAGCATGTAAACGTTTCAGAGTGATAAGGATGATTTGCACGTCTATCGAAATAGAGATCTAAATTCACCTAATTTGGTGTATAGATCGAAATGGAAAACACACAAAGTGGATTGGGAAACGACAACCCGCAGTCTGAGCCACAAATGATTGGGAGTGCACTAGAACTAACAGCTGCACCTGAGCCAATCACGATGGCAGGAGTATACGCAATGGTGCGGATAATGTTGGATCATCAGATGGAAGAAACAAGGCGTTTACTTCAACAAAGTAAGGACAAACTTACTGTGCCAGTATGCCAGGCACCTACTCATGAGATAACTATCGGGGTTGCTAAGTCAGTTGGAGAAGTGATCAACGGTAGTATCGCCAACAAGGTTGAAGTTGGCGAGAAGAGGAAATTTGAGGGGTCTTCAAGGTCCGACAAGAGCAACATGTTATCGAAGTCTAGAAAAAGAGGAGGTAAAGAAAAATGGTGTGGGAAATGCAAAAAGAAAAACTCTATAAAAAGTGGCAAGGAGGTGACATGTTTTAAGTGTGGAAAGCATGGGCATTACGCCGATGAATGTACATTCAACGAAAGGGTATGTTACGAATGTAATGAAGAAGGGCACTTCAAGCAGGGCTGCCCAAGGAGGGAAGAAGCTACAAAGGCAACTATACCACTGAAGCGTTATGAGAGATGCGACGAAGAGGTGACTTGCTACAAATGTGGAATGAAAGGTCATTACGCCAACAAGTGCACATCAGACAAGAAGGTGTGCAACGGATGTAACAAAGAAGGGAACTTTTCTAGAGATTGCCTAAAGAAGAATGAACCAGCAAAGCCAAAGGCATTCCACATGATCCTCGACGAAGCAGACAATAACGCGAGGAATCAGGAATAAGGATTTCATATCCAAAGATCAAATTATGAAGTAACTTATGGTGTAGCCTATTAGAGGCATATTATAGGGTGAACTTGAACTTTTGTGTAATAGTTTCAAGAATTAATATAAACCCTGGTTTTGTTATCTGATGTATTGAGTGACACCTATCGAAAGATATCGAAGGTGGTATCTTCCCTTTAGAATATGTCTGATAAAATAACGGAACGTTTAGAGGAGTACGGTACGTCTGAGGTACACCTTCGACTGGCAGGATGGTGGAACGATTGGTGAAATTCTCGAAGTTGTCCCATCGTCTGGAATTTCCATCACCAACTGAGTTGGAGTAGAATTGATGAGTGAAGATGCGCATGGAAGAAGTCCTAGTAGAGTCTAGGAAATTTTGTATGATTAATTGGACACATTCGTATGTGTTAAATTGTTTTGTGATTTTAGGACTTGGGGACTGCGAGACAATACTTGGGACGAGTATGAGTAGGTGTGAATAGTAGTAGAGATCTATACTACTGGAAGCACAGGACTCACGCTTGGATCAGGGAAAGTCACAAGGTTACCAAGAAGCTTGTAATTGAGTTCGTTTTTATTCAAGTATGTCGTTACCATTGTTTCGGTAATGACTAGCAAGATGGTTGTTATTCCGACCCTAGTGGTCATATCAAATTGAGTCCGACTACGATGAACTTGTTACGTGGTTCCGAGAACCGAATTCGATGTAGCATTTGATTGAAGTCAGAAGATTGAAATCAATGCGATCATTGGTATCGCGCTCGTTGTTAAAGAAGCTTGTAGCTAGAAATGCTATATGCTAAAATGTGATTATATCACATTAGAACATGAAGGAAGATATATTCCATTCTGGAATTTGACTCTGAGAGACTTGAGTCTAAGCGTTGCATCATACGATGGGAGGTCATTAGAACATGACCCATCGATCTGTTACAATAGATAAAGGAAAGTACTTATCCTAAGAAGAAGAAGGAATCCTCAATAAGGATTTATTTTGTAACTCGTAGGTTACGATTGAAGGTCCAACATAGTATGAAGGGCAAGTGCAAGATTGAGCATCGCCTGCGGTAAAGAAGTCCAAGAGTTAGATACTCATTCGAAGAAACATAGAAGCTACGAGTATTACCTAGGATGAAAAGATAACATATGGAATCATTATACAAGCCCTATTTTCATTGATGATCCTGGGACGTAATCATCCTAAGGGGGAGATAATTGTAACGCCCGTAGATCCGGGCTAATCAATTTAGAGACGATAAGCGTCAAAAAAATGACTTTTTGATGAAAGATTATTTAGAATAAATAATCTTAACTAAGTTGTAGTGGTCGTGGCAAGGTTTCCGAAAATATAAAGAATGCCGAAATCCGAGTTATAACGAAGAAGTTATGACCTGTCGAAGTTTCGCGACAGAACCGACACGACACAGCGCGACCTAAATAGTGGATTTATGATAGAGAGATATTTACCCTTAGTGGTCTAAACGAAAGTCGTAGAGTTCGTTAAACCGAGAGTGTGCATAAAAAGAACGTCTAAATCTGACTTCGTATGAGGAAGTTATGATTTTTCTAAGTTTCGACTTAGCGGTATGCAGCCCAAATCTCGAAATTGAGATCGAGTGATATTTGGCCGAAACAATCTAAACGAGAATCGAAGATCTCGTCGTTAGCAGTCCAGCGGTAAAAAGACAAACGGAAACGGACGTCAGATGGAGAAGTTATGAATTTGTAACGGAGTTTTCGTATCCCGGCCTACTAAAAATAATATAATAAAAAATAAACTCAAAATTAGCCGACGGAGTCTAAACGAGAGTTGTAGAGCATAATCTCACCTACGCGTAGATATAAAGAACGTCGAAATCAGAGATCGTATACGAGAGTTATCATTTTCTGAAGTTCGAGGTGCGCATCCCAAAGGGGGAATGCCCCGCGTTCAATTGGGGAACGCCCCGCGTTCGGAGCCCAGAGCCTGTCTCGTCGCCTGTCAATTCCGAAGTTCATAAGCAATGACGCACGGCGGAACGCGCTGCGTTCGTTTAGGGAACGCGCTGCGTTCGTTCAGGGAACGCGCTGCGTTCGGAGAGTCAGCCTCCCCCTATAAATAGAATGCAAGGCCTCCGAGATTTGTTGCTCATTTCTTCTCTCTCACTCCTTATTGCCTCGTTTTACGTGCAAGAAATACCCCCGAAGCCCCAGTATCATCCCGAGACCCGAAGCGAGTCCCGAAGCCCCGAAGATCCCGAGAAGTAAAGTTTCCGAGCCGAAACTCTGCCCGCGAGAAGCCCGGTTTTGTGAAGATCTCCCGGTTTCACCGAAGAAATACTACTCTTAGAGCCGTAGTGCTGCCCGATCATCTTCTGATCAAGTGAGTGTGTAGTTACTTTCTTCTACCGCATAGATATGAAGTATTTGCTATGAAATACGTGCTATGTGTTTATACGTTGTTTGTTTACTTGAGATGGCTGTTCAATGAATGTTTTATACAGGTTTTTTTTTATGATTTAAACTATATATGTAATTTATATCTACAAATATGTTGGGTAGAACATGGGTAGATGAAATAGTTGGTGTGTGAGGAAAGATGAGTTTGAGGATGAGACGAAAGATGATATAGATCATGAGATGAGGGTGAGAGGTGAAAAATGAGCGAAACCTTTACCCAAACGATGGCCCCCGTCATTCAGCAGAGTAAGGATGACAACCACGGACTATTCTAGACAATCCTGTGGAACACTAGCAAGCTCGCAACCTGTAGGTGTTGTGGACTTGATGTTCACCGGTGTACTCTAAAAAAACCCCATTGATATGTATTTCTAGAGGATGTATCGGAACCAATACTGTCAATAAACGAGATAAACCCCGACGACTATGGAGTTAGCGCTTGGTAACTACGGATATAGTGTTTGTTGAGAAAACCCTGGCAACGATGGATTTCATGCCGATTCCTTAGGATAATCCTTAGGAATAAATGAACGAGGAATAGTTGATTCTTAGGGTAATCTTTAAGAAATAAAAAAGATAATGGGGATGGATAATTGGGTTGATTGTTTGATGATTGAATATAATAATTATATTATTGTGGGTTGAAAATCCTATATGCTCACCAGGCTCCCAAGCCTGACTCACTCAGTTTTCTTTGCATTACAGGTAATGACACAAGAGTACAAGTTGGTGGACTTGACGAGAGATTTTGGATAATAGATCAGTAGTTACAAATAACTGTTGTAAGGTCTATTTTATATTGTTTATGCTTTTGGTCTGTATCAAAACATGACATCCCGAGATTTTGTTATTTAATGAAAATACATTTCTTTAAAGAAATGCTTGGATAAATTCTTATCATATTTTGTTTTGGGAACAAATTCCGCAACCGTTTTCTTCAAACGATTACTCTGATTTTAAAACAAAGCATAAACAAATTGGTATTTTCTGGCCGTGAAAATGGGGATGTCACAGATTGATTATGAGGAAAGCTTCTCATGAGTAGCCAAGATAAATTCTATTAGGATATTGCTTTCCATAGTGTCCTTTCATGATTATGAAGTATGGAAAATGGATGTGAAAACCAGTTTTCTTACCATAAAACTCGCAAATGATGTGTATATGGCACAACCTGAAGGTTTCATAGATCTAAAATATCCAAATAGAGTGTGTAAGCTTGAAAGGTCCATATATGGACTAAAACAAGCGTCTCACAGCTGGAACCTTTGCGTTCACGAAAAGGTCAAATAGTTTGGATTTTAAAGAAGTGAAGGTGAGTCTTGTGTAGATATCAAAGCTAGTGGGAGTATTGTAGTCTTCCTAGTGTTGTGTGTAGACGACATACTCCTTAAAATGATATCCCGATGTTGCAAGGTGTTAATACGTTGATTGGGAGTTGTTTTTCTATGAAGGATCTAGGAGAGGCTGCATACATACTTGGTATATGTAACGCCCGTAGATCTGGGCTAGTCAATTTAGAGATAATAGGGGTCGAAAATGACTTTTCGAAAAATAATTATTTAGAATAAATAATCTTAACCTAGTTGTAGAATATGTCTGAAGGGTTCTGTTCATATAAAGAACGCCGAAATCCGAGTTATAACGAAGAAGTTATGGTATGTCGAAGTTTTTCGACAAAACCGGCACGGCACCGGGAGACGTAAATAGTGAATTTACGATGGATGACTTTTTAGCCTTAGCGATCTAAACGAAAGTCGTAGTATACGTTAAACCGAGAGCGTCCATAAAAAGAACGCCCAAATCTGACTTCGTATGAGGAAGTTATGATTTTTCTAAGATTTGGCATAGCAGTGCAAGGCCCGAAACTCGAATTTTAGTTTGAGCGGTTTTTGGCCTACGCGAACTAAATGAGAGTTGAATATCTCATTAATAGGAACTCAACGATAAAAATCCAGACGAAAACGGAGTCCGTATTTAGGAGTTACGATTTCTTCGCGGTCATTTAAGAGTCTAATCTCCTCCTACTGTTAGATTTAAGATCGCTTGATCGCTTAGCCGACAAAGTCTAAATGAAAGTTGTAGATCTTGTTTTTACCTACGCGTGGAAAAAAAGAACGTTGAAAACGGAGCTCATATGTGAAAGTCATGAATTTTTGAAAATCGGCTGATTTCCACCCTGTGTGCGATGCCACGTGTCAGCACCAGGCTGTGCCTGGCTGTCTCCAGCGGGTCACGACGTGAATTTATGTTTCATGACGTGAAATGGCCTCTAGCCCCCTATAAATAGAGGTGTCGGGTGAAGCTCATTCCTCACACCTTCAAACCCTTCTTTCTCTCTCAAGAACCTCTCTCTAACACCCTAAACCCCCTAAAAAGCCTAGGGAACCCCCCTAGCACGAGGCGGAAGCCCGGAGCGCCCGACAGCTCCGAGAAGAAGAGCCTTTCGGCTCGGGAACGCTGCTCCAGCGAAGCCCGGTTTTCGAGAAAACCCGTTGTAAGTGAGCTATGCCTACCCTATCTTTAGTATAGCTTATGTTTCAATATAGTAATGTTATTAGGACCTTATAATGAGTATCTGGGCTATTATTATGGGTTATATAAGTATTGTTTAAACGCTTATATAATAGTAATAATAGCCAGACTATTAATTAGTCTCGGCGAATATTAGACTAAACTCTAGTGGTAATGATACTAGGTTTTGTCCGAGGAAAATTGTGTTGAGAGTAACGAAGTGCTGTTCGAGTGCCGCGTCACCACCTTCTCAGGTGAGTGCATAGTTACTTTCATCTTACACATAGATATGAAGTATTTTATATAAATTACGTGTTATGTGTGCATATTATCTGAATACTTGCTATTTATGATGGATGAATGATTTTATACATGTTTTAAATGATTTAAACTGTATATTTATTTTATATCTACAAATATTTTGGGATAAAACATGGGTAGATGAAATAGTTGGTGTGTGATGAAATAAAATGATGAGATATAGGTGATGATAGGAAGGTGATGATAATTAGGTGAGGATAGATAGGTGATGATGAATCGGTGATGTAGGATGAAGGATACTATAACCTTGTCCGGCAATTTGGAGATGTAGTCATCTACCAGAGTATAGATGGCGACCACGGACTATTATAGATAACCCCGTGGAAACACCAGCAGGCTCATAACCTGTAGGTGATGAATTACGAGTTCAGACGATGTTGTAACTACGTATTCATGTGATGATACTCTTGTTGGGTTTTGAGCATTCTAACACTCCTATGGTGTACATGCAACCCTAAATACCTTGGATCTATGTTTTCTCTATTATACATGCAAATATCAATTTTCCAAGGTATTGTTCTAACTAGCATAATATAAAGTACATGTAATATAAAATCTAGTAGAATTACATACCTCTTTGTTGGTGCTTGATTTCTTCAAGCTTTAAGAGCTTAGCCCCAATAGTTTGGAAGCCTCAAATGGAATCACAAATCACGAAAACACCTTGGAAGAACTTGAGAAAATATGTATGCACACTAAAATCGGCCCACTCTTATTTTCACACACTTGTGCCAATTTTGTGAGCCAAGGACCCCTTTATATATTATGGAGGATTAGGGTTACACCCATGTAAGCCCTAATACCCATGACCTTTCATTTACATAGGATCCATGGGTTAAAATCTCCATGGACCATCCATGAAAGCTTAGCCCAACCTAAATGAACTTGGCCCATTTCATATATATAAGAGTCCATATTTAATTAGTTCTTTTTGATCACTTAATTAATTCTAAATTAATTCTTGATCAATACTAATTAAATAATATGATTCCATATTAATATATTAGAACTTATAATATATTAATATAAATCATAAATATACTATTCTCAAAAGACTATCCATATAAATTGTGCCGGTGAAGTGCAACCCAAATGGACCATGCCGGGTCGGGTCAAGTACATACCAAATATAGTTATGGACTTAGACATTAATCCAACAGTCTCCCACTTGGATAAGTCTAAAACTATTATTGAGTATGACTTCAAAACCTAACTGGCAATCGTAGCTCTTAAAGTCGCTGTCGAACTCTGACCTTGTCAATGACTTGTCCTCTAGATAAGGGATCATATATTCCTCCATTCTAGATATCATATGGACTGAGACATGGATTATAATCATTCTCTCTGTCCATTTGTTGTTTCCCGATTTTCGATTTATGATGACTGACTGATTGAACAAATCAAATCAGTCCTGGCTTGGCCAAGCACTCACATGTGTCATCGCTAAATCATCGAGGGGCCCACAGATATCGCTTTTATCCCGAAGGTAAAAGGAATGGATAAACTTCGACTCATATGGCTTGTTCTACTACTTGTTGAATCATACACAAAGGCACGTTTTATAACATCGAGTTACCAAATGCGTTTTCGTGCAATCAATGTATAACCAACTCATAGTAACAACTCATATCTCTAGGTTTGAAGAATATAAGATATTATCGTCTCATGATCACTCGTGATAAAATCCATGAAGTGATTCAAATGAGCGCGGGTTGAATCCAATACTCAGAACTTATGAGCACTCATGAGTGTTGTAGCACCACTTTGTCCACCAACTTGGACCTCTACAAACCAACCCATGACAGTCTTGATTCATATCTACTTCCAACATATGACCGACTGTGGATGGTTTGAATAACTTAATCATTCAGGAAGAGCGACTTAGTTATTCTGGAAGTCAAAACATGCAAAGTGAAACACAAGAATAAATGAATCAAATATGGTATCAAACCCTATGAATATAAATAAACACTTTTATTTATCACCATACTGATTACTCATTATTCATTGTTTCGGTTTTATCAACTTTATACTTGAATTAAAAACACTAGTTGTCCCATGCTCCAAGCATGTACACTATGTTTTTCTTAAACAATAGCTTTGCCATACACCAAGTATGCACTCTATGTTTGTCTAGGATCCTTACTTTGTGAAATAAACCAATTGAACATAATTTCAATGATTCTAATTTCACACTCCCAAATCCTTATCGAAAAATGTGAGAATTTCAAATTCCTATCATTTATCGAAATCTGTTTAGATTCTAAACTTATATGCACTGACCCTCCTGTAATGAATATGTACAAAGTCACAAAGACTTGTCAACAGTCATTATAAGGTATTCCAATGGAGATCAACTCCATGGAAACTAAGTCTCAAATTCAAAGTACATTGCTTTGGACATGCTTCTTGCATTAAGTTTTCTAATCTTACACAGATAACTTCCACCTATGGAGACAACTCCATATTCTCATTTTGACTATCACTTCTGAATAAGAGATGCCTCTTTTCAGAATATTTCAATATGGTCCTTCCAAAATTAGCACTATACGTCCAACTGTCCCTGAGCAACCAATCTTTGGTAAACCTCAGATTGTCCTCGACAATTGCTTAATCATTTTAGTCATATCCAATTCTAGACCTTTTCCCTTCTTAATGCCTCTGGGCATTTGGAAAAATTTAGAAATGACAAATATTAGAGCACATGCAATCGATCCTGTACCCAAAGCAAATGGTACACGATTCATGATGTATCACATAAAGACATGATTCTAGACCAGTCTTTTGCTACAATATTTTTATTTGCCATGTTTTCAAAATTTGACTATGAAGAGGGATGCTGTAATCATAATCGAATTTTGAGAACGCAATATATAGAATTTCCTTAAGTTGAACCAATCCAACATGAAATTCATATATATATTCTTGACTAAAGATGATTAAGGTCTCAATCTAAGCCTTTAGAACTGAAATGAAGTATATCATCTCCCTTAATTATAGCAAAACAACTTTTTCAATCCCTACAGCCTCACGAATTGAAACTTTTGTTTTCTATAATTAACATTGCTAACTTGCAACACTAACAATAATTATCATGCTCCCACTAACATGATGATTATTAGCATAACACTTATGCTCCCACTAGCTTTGACATGTACTCAGAAATCAGCTGGACTTCTAGAAATCAATACTTTATTGACTTTCTTACCAAAGTTCAGATTTCTGATACGAGATGCTTTGATAAAACTTTATCAAAATCATACACCTTTCCTTAGATAGCATGCATGTGTGTCTAAACAATTTCAGAACCATGAAAAGGGATGCCGTAATCATAGTCACAATTGTTTAGACCTTTTGCCATCTGCTTCAAATCTACTTCGTGGAAGTGTTTCCTCACCATCATTTTCATGAATCGAAGAGAAACCTTATGACCCTTAGATTTTATGGTGTATGTGTTCTTATCCATGTGAATCGTCAAAACCATAGTCACAAGACAAGGATAATGACAAATCCAAACTCATATGGACTGAACTTATGTAATCTTAACTTCTTGCCACCTGGCAGTACATGGCTTTCCATTGCTTCCAAGTTGTTATGCAACCAATTGAGAACTTTCAGAACTCCTATGCAAAGCCAACTTTAACTGGAATGGGCACAGGATATGTCAACACGATAGGGTATAAACCTCAAGTCGTGTGCTAGTGAAGAACCTCAGGTTTTATTCTTGATTAATTCTTGAAATTCTTTTTAGGATCTTTAAGACTCCCACTATCCTCTTGACATATAAGACTATCTTGCCAAATATTCAAGAGATAGTGCGGATTCTTTATCAAGACAAACACTTCACACAATTGGCCTTAGTTGGTCTTTGTTTTATCCAAAACATCACAACTTACCAATTTCAAATGTACAAGAGTAGGACACTTTTACTCTTACATTTGACAAGTGTTTTAAACCTTTCTTTAAGATATGTCACTCAAGTTACAATCTTGGAGTATGAATCTAAGAATTGTTTTGGAACGAAGTATGACTCATCTTCCTGATCTAACCATTTCAACAATTCATGACTCCTCTTCTTAGTCATAAGAATGCACTATGATGACCTTTAGAGGACTAATTGTGATATGATTTCTAAATCATTAAGATGATCACAAACATGATACTAAAGTACTCTCCCATCTTTTCAGATTTGAGAAACTTTTATCTTTCTGCCTAATTTGATTCTTCCCATTCGTTCTGCCATACATTAAGACTTTTCCAATGTTTCAGAATTATACTTAAACTTGTAAGTATAACCATATTTAATAAACTTTAGTAAATCAAATAGTCTTAACGAGCTTTGTGGTGGACATGACCAGTGCACAAGAATGTGTACTCGATCCCTTTAGTCCTTCACTTGACTCACACATCCATGTGAACAAGTAATTAGTCTTGATTTTCCAATGCTTGAAAGTTCTCATTCATCATACTATTCAACTTGCATGATTCCAAGTTTCGGTCCAATTGAAACTTGGGTGATGAGGAACTTTCCTGATTTGGTAAATTTAGACACTACCACAAATGAAAGAATCAAATCCATTTTCCAATATTGCTGTCAGTGGAATCATATAAGCAACAATTTTCCACAAATGCCATTGTAAGGATACTTCAAATAAATAAAATTAAACAATTTTCTTTTATTTTAAAACTTTGCGGAAAAACTTATCCTTACAATCCACATGGAAAATTGTTGTTATCTATTCCTTAGCAATATATCATAACTTCTTAAGCAACTGCTGAAAATTCTGATGCGATCGAAATCCACCTTCGCGATCAGAATCAGCATATACTTCCTTTAAGATTTCTCTCTATTCTTTGATTCTTAAAACATCAACATGTGACCCAGTCACATCATGTAATGAGGATCTCAGAATAGAACTTAACAGAGTTAGATAATGGGCTCTACCTGATGTAGAGTCAAACTTATTGACTTTAACATCCTTAGGTAAATTTGGCAGCTTTGCAATCAACGCCCCTTCCTTTGGCAAAATAAACATATGGACCCTTTGGTAATGGGACTATCTCAGACTTAGCCTTTCTCTTTACCATTTGGTCAACCGGGTTGACTATGGCCAATCCCTTTCCATTGGGAAGAGAATGCTTTTTTATGGATTTCCAGTGTCACCATTGTCACTGTCCATAAAGTTTTTGGGAAGTTGATCTTCTAATCAAATTTGCTTTACTATCGTTCCAAATCATTGCTGATTCAGCAGCACCAAGCAAATAGATATGATCATTAAGGTTCATGTCATAGTCTGTTTCATAGTAGTCCCAAAGGAACTCACTATGTGACTCAGAAAGTGATTGAACATCCAACTTTCTCAAGACTTTGACACCCAACTCTCCCGGCTTGTCAATATGTGACTTCATCTCTAAGATGTGATCACACATAGACCTTGCTTGCCATTAGGGCTTGAGTGACCTTGAACTTGTGGGTTAGGGAGAATAATTGGAGGAGGTGGAGGAAGAGAAGTATGACTTCCATGAGCCAAACTCGGGAAGTCATATTCATTAGGAAAGCTTGGTTTGGGAAGATCATTGTTGTCTAAACCAGACATCAACAATGGGAGAAATTCACGTAAAGTTGATTTAAGTCCTTAATATAACACCCAATATGATATATTAAGGCTAGGACCCAACAAACTATTTTATAACTTGGAAGATGGATGCCGTAATCCAAGCTATAAAATATTTGAAGGTAGGTGAATGACGATTCACCAATTTCCACCAAGATAAACGAAATGTATTATTAGGTTTTAATTGGTTTTGAAACTCCTAGATTCTTTTGAGATTCATTGAACTTTTCAATGGCATGTTTCAATCTCGAGTGTGCCCTTCAGGTTTTGTGACTGGGATGCCGAGGATCACAAAACAAGATGTGAAGTAACCATGCAAATATACTTGGTACCCTTAATATTTACCCCTCAATCGATGTGCTGGTTAACCACACATGCTCCAACGATACTATGATAAACATTAAGTTACCCTTTGCCTACCTTGTTAAGTCCAGGTTAGTGTGTCGGTTAACCACACACGCTCCACTAACAGCTTAAACAAAGTGCAAAGTGTAATTTCATGGATTAGCACCTTATTCACATTTTCCTAAGTAACTAAGATTGGGAATTTATAAGTGTTTAGTTACTTAGTATTTATCATTATACTTATAATGAAGGGAGAATTATAGTCCTTGTCCTACCTGTTCGGCTAACGACCCTCCACCGATCAAGGAAGCGGTGAGTGAGAGTGGACACCCATTAAACTGTCATTTTATAGGCAGTAACCTTATACCCCCCTTATAGACCGGCTTCGTGAATGAGGCCTGCTAATGGTAAGACGACTTGCTCTTATACATATAATATATTAAATTTTTAATATTATAATAGTATAAGGGTGTATTTTAGACATTTAAAATACTTGGTGGTTTAATCTATTAATTAAACTAGACTTTTAATTTAATTAAACTCAACCATGTATTTATGGAATTATTAACTCTTTTAATTAAACACTTTAACTAATTTAATGAAGTCCATAAAGTTTGAATTTTAACTTTTAAAATTGTAGAGTTTGGAATTAAAGCATTAATGTGTGTGAGACTTTACAAATTCCAAAACTTGAGGGCAAGTTTTGAAACTATTCAAAACCTTTCATTTCATAACTTATGAGTTTAATGGTTCATTAAAATGAAGACTCTTCATTTTTATGTAACCTCTTATTCTTTAATAACACTTTTAAAGAAGTGACTCTTAAACATCCATAACTTGAGGACAAGTTATGGAGTCATAAAATAGTTTAATGAAAAAAAAAACTCTTCATTTTTGTGTAACCTATCGCACTTTTATGAGTTTTAAGATTCATAAATGTGACATTTTATGTGACTTGAAGAAAAGTTACAAAAACACCTTTTATGAACTTCTTTTAGATTAATATGGATTGAAAGCAACATAACAAATAATATTTTTCATCAATCTAAATTAACTCATAAAACAAGGTAACACAAAAAAACTTTTCATGTTCCATAACTTAATAACAAGTTATGGAATTTTAAAACATTAAGACCAAGTTTTATAACTCCATAAAAAACTTTGAATCAATTTTTTTTTAAAACCTTTTCATATCCATAACTTATGGAGGTTTCAAAAAACTCTTTAGATCAAACTTTTAAAGCTAATAAAATAATCATATCATTTTATCTTTTACTAAATTTGACCTAATTCAACTCATATAGTAAAGTGACTCAAATTTTAAAAATAATTAGTTTTTCATAAAATCAAGTAATTATCTTAAAATATGACAAACTTCATGTTTTTTTCCTTTTTTTTCCTTCAACTTGAAAAAAAAAATACATTTGCATCAAATATAATAGAAAACAACTCATGGCTCTGACACCACTGTTGGGTTTTGAGCATTCTAACACACCTATGGTGTACATGCAACCCTAAATACCTTGGATCTATGTTTTCTCTATTATACATGCAAATATCAATTTTCCAAGGTATTGTTCTAACTAACATAATATAAAGTACATGTAATATAAAATCTAGTAGAATTACATACCTCTTTGTTGGTGCTTGATTTCTTCAAGCTTTAAGAGATTAGCCCCAATAGTGTGGAAGCCTCAAATGGAATCACAAATCACCAAAACTCCTTGGAAGAACTTGAGAAAATATGTATGCACACTAAAATCGGTCCACTCTTATTTTCACACACTTGTGCCAATTTTGTGAGCCAAGGACCCCTTTATATATTATGGAGGATTAGGGTTACATCCATGTAAACCCTAATACCCATGACCTTTCATTTACATAGGATCCATGGGTTAAAAGCTCCATGGACCATCCATGAAAGCTTAGCCCAACCTAAATGAACTTGGCCCATTCCATGTATATAAGAGTCCATATTTAATTAGTTCTTTTTTATCACTTAATTAATTCTAAATTAATTCTTGATCAATACTAATTAAATAATATGATTCCATATTAATATATTAGAACTTATAATATATTAATATAAATCATAAATATACTATTCTCAAAAGACTATCCATATAAATTGTGCCGGTGAAGTGCAACCCAAATGGACCATGCCGGGTCGGGTCAAGTACATACCAAATATAGTTATGAACTTAGACATTAATCCAACAACTCTAACCCTTACTATGAATTACGAGTTCAGGCGATGTTGTAACTACGTATTCATGTGATGATACTCTAACCCTTACTATGAATTACGAGTTCAGGCGATGTTGTAACTACGTATTCATGCGATGATACTCCAATCCTTACTAGGAGCGTATTGTGGAAGTAATCCCCGAACCATTATTGCCTGTGTAATGTAGGCGATGATCCTTAGGAAAAGTCCTTAGGAACGAACATATAAGGAAATGCGATGTAAAGAGATGAGAGGTAAATACGATGTAGGAGATGAACCTTAAGGTAATACTTTAGGGAATATCAAATGAAGATAATGGGGATGGGTAATCGGGTTAATTGTTTAACATGTATTATGTGAAGAAACAAGTTAACTATATTATTGTGGGTTGAAAACCCTATGTACTCACCAGGTTTCCCAACCTGACTTACTCAGTTTATTTATATCACAGGTGTTGATATGAAGTCACATTGCACTGAGAGATTAAGGAGATATAAATCACTAATGATAATAAATGTAAGTCATGTTTATGCTTATGTTTCTGTATTGACGATGACATCCCAAATGTTTTAAAATGAATAAAAATACTTTCTTCGGAAATGCTTTGATAACATATTTATCATGTTTTACTGGGAACAAATTCCGCAACATTTTTATTAAAAGAGGTACTCTGATTTTTATAAAGCATAAACAAAATCGGTCTTTTCTGGCCGTGAAAATGGGGATGTCACAGTTGGTATCAGAGCATTAGTTTAAGCGAACTAGGAATATGGATTTATTTCTAGACTTATACTTAAAATGCTAAATGATGATCATGAGGAATGTGTCTAATAAAATTTAGGTAATACACCTGAATAGACTCAAGCACTAGCTTATTTAGGGAAAATGCCTAACATGCTTTTATGTGCTAAATGATTTATGATGCTTTATGATGCAAAATGTATGATCGGATCTATGATCTGTTGCCGACCAGATCTGTAAACTTTATGTGTTCAGATTTCTAAACGTTTAATTACGGTATTAGAACTGGCATGTAACTTTTCGGAGTAATAAGGAGATTTACACGTCGATCGTAAATAAAATCTTTCTTATCTAAATTCTCGTCGCTACACACCGAACGTTTAAATTGGTGAATAGATCGAAATGGCAAGAAGCCGCAGTGGAGTTGGGAACGCGAATGGAAACAGGAATCAACCACCAGTGATTGAGCAAATACATGTTGTAGTAGCCGCTCCTGAGCCAATCATGATGGACGGAGTGCAAGCGTTGATCCAGATGATGTTGGATCGTCAAATGGAGGAAATAAGGCGTTTACTTCAACAAAATCGAGAGGAACTTACGATGCCTATTAAACAGCCCGAGCTGAATGACGGGCAGTCTGAGGAAGGGAACGACAGCAGGACCGTTGGTCAAGCTGATCCACCAATGATTAGGAGGAACAATGAAGATGACGGAGTCGAGAGGAATGGATGCAAGTACAAAGATTTTCTAACTTGCAGGCCATCGACTTGCACTGGGAAGGAAGATCCGATCGGAGTCATGGATTGGATCTCGGAGATGGAATTAGCCTTCGTGACATGTGGTTGCAAGGGCAAGTTACAAACCACATTTGCAGTACGTCAGTTCAGAGGAGGCGTTGTTCGCTGGTGGAACACCCTGGGGAAGACTCTAAGCCCCAATGAGCCCCTGCAACCGACTTGGGCAGAGTTTTTGGTGCATTTCAAGCGCAAGTACTGCTCAGCCCAAAACCTGCTTGAGCTAGAGAACCAATTCCTGACTCTGAAGAAAGGAAGCATGTTCATCGATGAATACACCAACAACTTCACAGAGAAAATGGAGTTTGCCTTGCGTCTTGTCCCAGACGAGCTGACAAAAATCGACAAGTACGCAAAGGGACTTCCTTGGGATTATGCGGTGCCAGTACGTCAGGCACCTACTCTAGAGGCAGCTATCTGGGCTGCCAAGTCTATTGAGGATATGATAAAGGGAAGAGCCGCCAGCAAGGTTGAAGTTGGAGAGAAGAGGAAGTTTGAAGGATCTTCAAGGTCCAACAAGGAGAGCAAATCTCTGAAGTCTAGAGGAGAAAGAGAAAGTGAGGCAAGATGGTGCGAGAAGTGCAAGAAGAAGCACTTCGGAAGATGCGATGGAGAAGTGACGTGCTCTAAGTGTGGTAGGACCGGTCACTATTCTAGAGATTGTACATTTGACAACAAGAAGTGCTACGAATGTGGAAATGATGGGCATATTTCGAAGAACTGTCCAAAGAAAAATGAAGTAGCAAGACCAAATGCACCGCCAAAGCCAAGGGCATTCCACATGATCCTCGACGAGGCAGAAAACGACGCGATAAATCGAGGATGAGGAGTTCGTATCCGAAGATCGAGTTATGCAGTAGCCATAGTATCGTATGATGTAGCCTATTAGAGGCATAGTCTAGGGTGAACTTGAACACCTATGTAATCGTTTCAAGGAATAATATAAAACCTTTGTTTTGTTATCTGATGTGTCAATTTGTTATGTGATTTTTTTATGGTTAATTGGAAAACTTTGAGACAATACTTGGGACGAGTATGAGTAGGTGTGAAAGGTAGTAGAGGCTATACTACCGGAAGCACAGGACTCGCACTTGGATCAGGGAAAGTCACAAGGTTACCAAGGAGCTAGTATTGATTTCGTTTTATTCAAGTATGTCGTTACCATTGTTTCGGTAAAGATTAAGAAGATGATTGTTATTCCGACCCTAGTGGTCATACCAAATTGAGTCTGACTACGACGAGTATGTTACGTGGTTCCAAGAACCAAGTTCGATGTAGCACCTGACTTAAGTCGGAAGAATTAATCAAAGCGATCAATAGAGGTATCGCGACGGTTGCTTGTAGCTAGAAATGCTACCTTTTAAGATGAGATTAGAACATGAAGGAAAGTATAGTCTGTTCTGGAAGACTCTAAGAGACCTGAGTCTAAGCGTTGCAACATACGATGATAGGTCATTAGAATATGACACATCGTTCCATTGTAGTAATAAAAGAACTTATCTTAAGTTCGTATCCAGTGAGGATCGAGATTGTGACTTGAAGGTCATAATTTGGAGTCTAACGTGAGATACGGAGCAAGTGCAAGATTGAGCACCGCCTGCAGTCAACGAGTCCAAGAGTTAGATACTCATTCAAAGGAACAAAGAAGTTACGATTATTACCTAGGATGAAGAGATAACGTATGGAGTCATCATGTGAGCCCTGTTTCGTTGATGATTCCGGGATGTAATCATCCTAAGGGGGAGATAATTGTAATACCCGTAGATCCGGGCTAGTCAATTTAGAGATAATAGGGGTCGAAAACGACTTTTCGACAAATTATTATTTAGAATAAATAATCTTAACCAAGTTGTAGAATATGTATCAAGGGTTCTGTTCATATAAAGAACGCCGAAATGCGAGTTATAACGAAGAAGTTATGGCATGTCGAAGTTTTTCGGCAAAACCGGCACGGCACCGGGAGACGTAAATAGTGAATTTACGATGGATGGCTTTTTAGCCTTAGCGATCTAAACGAAAGTCGTAGTATACGTTAAACCGAGAGCGTCCATAAAAAGAACGTCCAAATCTGACTTCGTATGAGGAAGTTATGATTTTTCTAAGATTTGGCATAGCAGTGCAAGGCCCAAAACTCGAATTTTAGTTCGAGCGGTTTTTGGCCTACACGAACTAAATGAGAGTTGAATATCTCATTAATAGGAACTCAACGATAAAAATACAGACGAAAACGGAGTCCGTATGAAGGAGTTACGAATTCTTCGCGGTCATTTAACAGTCTAATCTCCTCCTACTGTTAGATTTAATATCGGTCGAGAATTAGCCGACGGAGTCTAAATGAAAGTTGTAGATCTTGTTTTTACCTACGCGTGGAAAAAAAGAACGTTGAAAACGGAGCTCGTATGTGGAAGTTATGAATTTTTGAAAATCGGCTGATTTCCACCCTATGTGCGATGCCACGTGTCAGCACCAGGCTGTGCCTGGCTGTCTCCAGCGGGTCACGGCGTGAATTTATGTTTCACGAGGTGAAATGGGCTCCAGCCCCCTATAAATAGAGGTGTCGGGTGAAGCTCATTCCTCACACCTTCAAACCTTCTTTCTCTCTCTAGAACCTCTCTCTAACCCCCTAAACCCCCTAAAAAGCCTAGGGAACCCCCCTAGCACGAGGCGGAAGCCCGGAGCGCTCGACGGCTCCGAGAAGAAGAGCCTTTCGGCTCGGGAACGCTGCTCCAGCGAAGCCCGGTTTTCAAGAAAACTCGTTGTAAGTGAGCTATGCCTACCCTATCTTTAATATAGCTTATGTTTCAATATAGTAATGTTATTAGGACCTTATAAGGAGTATTTGGGCTATTATTATGGGTTATATAAGTATTGTTTAAACGCTTATATAATAGTAATAATAGCCAGACTATTAATTAGTCTCGGCGAATATTAGACTAAACTCTAGTGGTAATGATACTAGGTTTTGTCCGAGGAAAATTGTGTTGAGAGTAACGAAGTGCTGTTCGAGTGCCGGGTCACCACCTTCTCAGGTGAGTGCATAGTTACTTTCATCTTATATATAGATATGAAGTATTTTATATAAATTACGTGTTATGTGTGCATATTATCTGAATACTTGCTGTCGATGC
Source organism: Lactuca virosa (assembly GCF_052849685.1). Taxonomy (NCBI): domain Eukaryota; kingdom Viridiplantae; phylum Streptophyta; class Magnoliopsida; order Asterales; family Asteraceae; genus Lactuca; species Lactuca virosa. The sequence goes on from NC_136426.1 coordinate 28,589,924, forward strand.
TGGATGAATGATTTTATACATGTTTTAAATGATTTAAATTGTATATTTATTTTATATCTACAAATATTTTGGGATAAAACATGGGTAGATGAAATAGTTGGTGTGTGATGAAATAAAATGATGAGAGATAGGTGATGATAGGAAGGTGATGATAATTAGGTGAGGATAGATAGGTGATGATGAATCGGTGATGTAGGATGAAGGATACTATAACCTTGTCCGGCAATTTGGAGATGTAATCATCTACCAGAGTATAGATGGCGACCACGGACTATTATAGATAACCCCGTGGAAACACCAGCAGGCTCATAAACTGTAGGTGATGAATTACGAGTTCAGGCGATGTTGTAACTACGTATTCATGTGATGATACTCTAACCCTTACTATGAATTACGAGTTTAGGCGATGTTGTAACTACGTATTCATGTGATGATACTCTAACCCTTACTATGAATTACGAGTTCAGACGATGTTGTAACTACGTATTCATGCGATGATACTCCAATCCTTACTAGGAGCGTATTGAGGAAGTAATCCCCGAACCATTATTGCCTGTGTGATGTAGGCGATGATCCTTAGGAAAAGTCCTTAGGAACGAACATATAAGGAAATGCGATGTAAAGAGATGAGAGGTAAATACGATGTAGGAGATGAACCTTAAGGTAATACTTTAGGGAATATCAAATGAAGATAATGGGGATGGGTAATCGGTTAATTGTTTAACATGTATTATGTGAAGAAACAAGTTAACTATATTATTGTGGGTTGAAAACCCTATGTACTCACCAGGTTTCCCAACCTGACCAACTCAGTTTATTTATATCACATGTGTTGATATGAAGTCACATTGCACTGAGAGATTAAGGAGATATAAATCACTAGTGATAATAAATGTAAGTTCTGTTTATGCTTATGTTTCTGTATTGACGATGACATCCCAAATGTTTTAAAATGAATAAAAATACTTTCTTCGGAAATGCTTTGATAACATATTTATCATGTTTTACTGGGAACAAATTCCGCAACATTCTTATTAAAAGACGTACTCTGATTTTTATAAAGCATAAACAAAATCGGTCTTTTCTGGCCGTGAAAATGGGGATGTCACAGTATAAGGATCTATAGAGATAGATCGAAACGTCTAATAGGATTGACCCATAGTACATACTTGGATAAGATCTTCAAGAGGTTCAATATGCAAGACTCCAAGAAAGGTTTTCTACCTATGCAACATGGCACCAAATTGAGTAAAACTCAATGTCCTAGTTCTAGAGATGAACAGGAAAGAATGAGTCGAGTACCATATGCTTCTGATATATGATCGATCATGTATGCCATGACATGTACTCGACCTGACGTCTCATTTGCTTTGAGCATGGCGATTCGATTTCAGGACAACCCAGGCGACAGTCATTGGACAGTAGTAAAGAACATTTTGAAATACTTAAGAAGAACAAAGGACATGTTCTTAGTATATGGGGGTAAAAATGAGTTGAGAGTTTCAACGTGTAGAAATGCAAGTTTCCAGACTGATAGAGATAACTCATGTTCACAATCATGATAGGTATTCTTGCTTAATGGAGGAGCAGTTACTTGGAAGAGCTCCAAGTAGACGACAGTGGCAGACTCTACATGTGAGTCAGAGTATATAACGGCTAGTGAGGCTGCAAAAGAAGCTACATGGTTGAAGAATTTCATTGATGATCTTAGTGTCGTTCCGAGCATCAAGGATCCTTTGGAAATATTCTCTGACAACGAGAGTGCATTCGCACTGACTAAAGAACCCAAGGACCATGGTAACTCAAGGAATATACTTAGGAAATTCCACGACGTAAGACATGGAGTCGAGGATGGAGACATTATCGTGAATAGAGTATCGTAAGAGGAGAATCCAACTGATCCGTTCATGAAGCCATTATCAAGTATCAAGCATGATAGTCATACTAGATCTATATGAATTAGATTTGTTGATGATATGGTGTAATTGTTTAGTTTTTTAGTTTGATAATATTTGAAACTTTTAGCAGTATGAATTGTAACCGAATTGATGTTATTTTGTAGAGACTTAATAAAGTGTTATTGATGCTATCATTTCTGTTAATTTATTACTATTTTTCACTTTTGCATGTTTAGAACCCACTTCCCGAGTATTAATTTGCTTAAACCTCCATAGTCGGTCATACTCTTGGAAGTAAGTATTGATCCAAGACTGTCATGAGTATTGGTGGATTGACCATAGTGATTGGGAATTGCATAGTGATTGCGCCAACACTCATGAGTGCTTAATGGAGATTTAAGTATTGGAACAACCCGAACTTAGAGATTACTTCATGGATATAGTCACAAGTAATTCTAAGAAGATAATATCTTATGTTCTTCAAACCGAGATACATGTAGGGTTTTGCTCTATGATTATGTTATGTATAGGTGTACTCTAACACTATTCGTAACTGGTAGCAATAACGGGTATATCCATGTATGATATAATTAAATAGACAAAAACTATGTAGTCAAACTTATCCGTCCCTTCTGCCTTAACAGGAGAAGTGATATCTATGGGCCCCTCGATGATTTGATGTTGACATCATGAATACCTGGCCGAGTCTTGACTGAAATTGATGTGTTCAATTTAGTAGCCAGATGCAGTCATCACAAGTCTATAACGGGAAACATAATCTTGAATTCTAAGATTGACCATTATCCATGTCTCAAATTCATACAAATATCATGAGAACGAAGGAATAGTTGATCACTTATCTGAGGTATGAAACTGATTAGGTCAGAGTTCGACATATACATTGGATGGCATTCTCTCTGTGGATTATTAGAGAAGTATTGGAACATATATAGTTGATGACTTCTCCAAGTGGGAGACTGTTGGAAAGTGTGTCCAAAGTCATTAACTATTGGTAATATTTCTAATAATAATAGGGTCCTCTTAGGTTGCCCTCAAGACTCAAATTAAGTACAATTAATAAATGAGGAATTAGTTTATTAGTTATTATGGTTTAATAATTAATTAGAAACTAATTAGAAAATAATTTGGGAATTAATTAACGGTTTAATTAATAGAATGGTTGAATATCATTTAATCAATAGTTGATTAATCAGGAATATTTCAGAACCATAGGAAGAAGGGTGATGGAAGAAATTTCCCTTAGGATAAAGGGAATTTCATTCATAGGGTTATCCATCCCACATGGGCTTGAGGATAAACCCCTGGAAGATATCCAAGGCTATAAATAGGGTCTTAGGGATTCATTATTCCTTGCTTATTTTTTGCTTGAAGTTTCGCCTTTTCTTTCTCTCTCCTTGTGGACGAACTCTCCTTATAGTTTGTCACCTCCTAGTTATTTTTTATTCTATTCTTTTGAGTTCATTGGGTGTGAACCAAGAGATGGATTATGGTTTGGAGCCTAATCATCCAAACAAGGTGGCTCGCACGAGAGGTCAAGCGCAAAGGTCTTTGGCTGCAAAAGAGGTATGCGATTTTTCCTTTGTGTTTTCGATTTCTAGGGTAGAAGTAACTAGTATGAGACCATAGATCTATAGGTTGCATGTACACTTAGGTATATTGTAGTTTCGCTTTTTCCGCTACCTAGTTTAGAGTGTATTTGATGCGTAGAAAACCTAACAGAAACTTATCTCCCGGGTCCATGCTACCTGAATTTTTAAGTGATATGCTATCATTTTGGTCCCCCTCTTATTTTAACAAATGATATTCAATCATGTTGACTCTCTTCTTTTCTTCTTGTTGATATGTAATCCTTTAAAATTCTCGCATGTTTTCCTATGATACCAAACGTTAAAGCTAATAAGAATCGATGATACTCAAAGCTTGGATGATTTTTGTTGATGATAAAAGGGGATTTTGTAGCCTTACATTGAAAACTTAACAAAAAACAAACTAGCATTAGAATACAGGATCTAACAACTACTATTCAAACTCTAGGAGCCCTATTTAAAATTAAAACTAATACCTAAACTGAAGACTTAGTCTAACATGTGCATTACCGACTTATTCCTAACAAACCCAAGTGGGAGATTGTTATGACTTGTAACAATAAAAATAAATGTTAGAAGTTATGATGGACAGTGTATGCTTCAGAAGTTACATGTTTATTTATTTTTTATGAACATTTATAAATATGATATTTTTCTAGTTTAATGAGAAGTCTAAAATTTTGGATATAATATATTCATGGTCCTTAACATACAAATGACATGATTGTTTCCATTATCAAAGTTTGGTTAAAAAGAACTAATGTATCTGTATTGACAAATACAGTTACACGGTACTTTTAATTTGTCGTCAAAATTTTAGATCAAAAGAGGAGACATCATTATACCCATGTACATGTCTTTACTTTTTAACAATCAATAATATAGTTGATAGAGTTAATCTAAAAAAAACCTTTATGTTTTGTGTTTTTCCGGACTAAACATAAAAAAAATGCCTGAAAAAAATCTTGTATTTTTTTCATTTTTCTCAAAAAAACACTTATATTTTACAATTTTTAGGCAAAAAATGGCTAAAATGGTCAAATTGGGTAAAATGAAAAAATATAAGGCACTTTTCATGCAAAAAAAAAATAATAATAATAAAGTTTAATCCAAAAAAAATACAAAATAAGGGTTTTTTTTTAGATTTACCCTAATTGATATCTAAATTCATGAACTATATGTTCTAATATTTACCTCTTAAATTTTTCTATTTCAAAAAAGAAAATTTTGTTTTAGTAGTATAATTTTTGAAATAAAAATAAAAGTTTGAGAAAAACTATTGGAATACTTAACTCGACTTTACTCGACATGTTTTCTTCGTAACATAATTTTTACCTTATAATTAAATTCAAAGTCAAATGTAACTTCTTAAATAATATTTGTCTATGAAAGTTTGAAAGTTAATCTTTATTGTTTTTTATGTTCTTTTAAAAATTTGGAGATGAATCACGTGAGTTTTGAAGGTAAATATAGAGTTGACAAAAGAAACAAACCGTGACGGTTAGCCGGTTAACGTTACACAATAAAAACATTATTAAATTATTATTAATGAACAATTAGAAGGCTCCTACCTGTTCCCCACCCCAAACCCCCCATGTGATCCTCCACTATAATCCTAATTAATTTATTTAATCTATTTAATTATATGCTCACCTTTTATTATTATTATTATTACTATTATTATTATTATTATTATTATTATTATTATTATTTAGTGTTTACACTAACAATCTCTTTCTAAACAATTGCATTCGTTGGATAACTGTTTGATAATGATTTGCTATGTTATAAATTTTACCCTTGATCGTAACATTTAATACAGAAACAATGTTTTGTCTAAATGTACGAGACAGTATGCTCGAACAAAATAAATTAGTAAAATCAAGTATCTGGACATGGGAAAAGAAAACTTATATAACAAAATATTAGATATATTATGTTCAAAATAATAATTGTTTAATGTAGAAAATAAGAAATGGGAGCCACAAAAGATTTGATTGTAAGAGGAGGCAGTCAAATAAATGATTGTTTAGTATTATAATAAATAGAATATGAATTATTTCTAAGTTTTAATAAATAAGTTTAGAAAAAGAATGAGGATTATGTACTATAGGATTATGGAACAAATTCTAATAAATAAACATAAAGCCAGCACATTTAGGTTCATGAACACACCTCCCCTTCTTTCATTTTTTATTTCATTACAACAAACACAATAATTATGTAACATGGGAACATTACATAAATTAATCACAACACCATTAAACAATTTCGACACTCATCTCTCAATCATTATTGCATTCAACTTTTTTTTTAAAATTTTTATTTATAGATTGACATAATAAGATAGCGATTTTCATTTATGAAAAAGTAGAGTATAACTACGATACCTGAAAACATAGTCTACAAACTTGTGTTAATCTAAAATCTTTGATAGTTGTTGATTGAGTTAAGGTCTGACTGAGTCAGACAAAACCCCGAATCCGACAGAATAAGAAGCATATCTAAGGAGCCAGGACCGAGTCAAAGGCTTGTCAAAGGCGGTCGCAGAAACTTCCGTTAGTAATGGCTACAAAAAATAATAGTGACACTAATTTTTTATAGACATTGCACTTTAATAGAAAAAAATACATTAAGAAGTGGAAACAGAGTAGTGGTATGGGACCCCCGCGAACCACTTAAGTCTGCCAATAAGGTTTGTACGTATGATATCAAACAGCTTAAACTTGACCGAGTCAAATCCGTCATTTTATTAGACATAGAAAGAGCATATCAAACATCCCCTAAATGTAAAACATCATTGACCTAAAGAATAGTAATATTTTTCTTTTTTGTGGAGTAATTAATTTATTAATAACATTTATGAAAGAACACAGGGAAGGTTCTCTGTAACATGGACATTCTAATTCTTAAGATATCCTCTTAGGGATCAGTTAACAATTATTTTCCATGGTTTATGATCTGGATATAATTATTGTTATTCTTATTATTCTTTATTATTATAATTACGGAATGGATTAAATATAATTAAAAGTTTTTTGCTTTTAATTAAAGTAAGGGTAATTGAGGACACGTGTCGCATGGAGCTTGAATCGCGGGGAGAGTCACGTGAATAAAAAAAATGTCTGCCTACCACTACGAAGGAGAAACAGTCCGGCTCTTCCAAAAATCACGTGGCCAACTCACCCCGCTATGTGCTTGTCGTTGTCGCCTTAATTTTTATTAATGTTATGGCGTGATGCACTTTTTTGACATTTCCATTTAATCGTATGTCTTCTTAATCTACTACTGTTGCCTTTGCTGGTGATCACTCTAATTTATTTGCGCTCTATATGACACTTTTGCACTTGTCGATAAACTTCGATTAACAACTTAAGTCAACGAAATAGATATTTTTATTGGTTAATCAATATACACCTTTTAAATAAATATGTCGGTACTAAAATAGAACTTGAATCTTCAAACTGTTATAATATGATTAACAATGGAATGACATAAAATCATAATCAATCCCGGAGAAATTGGGAGGAATCCTTTTGTGGGAAAATTACAAAATCACTATGTAAATTTCAAATAAGAATAGGGAGGTTACAGAGTTCTTGCTTGATCAGCTTGATCGATGGAGAGAGAATGAACGAGAGGAATAATAAGATCAACACTAGGCTGCAATCTTAAGTCCTCTTTTGGATCAACATCATGTGCAATAAGGGTAGTGTGACACCCCAAATTTTAAAAAGTTTTAAAAAAATACTGTTTAACAAAAATATTTTGTTACAAAACAAATACAACATTTTGGATGACAATCTATATATCAAACAACCATAGTAAAAGTGACCAAATGTTATGTCTCACTTCTATGCCTTTCAAAGATACTATTCTAGTAAATTGTCATTTCAAATTTCTTACTTCCCACTTACCAAGATACATGACATTTAAAACAAATAATACGGTAGACATAGAGCCTTGTGAGTTACATGAGTTTTAGACTCGACAACTAATAAAAACTTCAAATAATATTCCAATGAGTTCATGTTTCAAATCACTTGGTTGCTTTTACATTTTTCAAATCTTAAGTAAGAAAGTATAGGACATAATACATAATCTTAAATCACAATGAACTTTCCTAAAAAAAAACTTATGCAAGGAATAACAAAATTCAATGCCTTAATAAAAGCTTTCAATGTCTTTGCTCAATACACACTTCAAACTTTTTAATAAAATTTTACTCAAATCAAAACTTTAAACTTTCAATAATAACTTTACTCAAATCAAACTTCAAATTTGCAATGAAAATCTTAGTTAAATGAAACTTCAAACTTTCAATAAAAGCTTACGAGCCTCTTCGTAGCAAACTGACGAATTCTATAACATCATGTTTCGAGAAGTTTCTTATTTCGAGGTTGTGGACAATAAATGGATCAAGTAAAGGTCTTGGGCTTCAAGGGTATGAGTTTAGACCTTATTGGATGATGACAATGTTTGATAAGTGATTAAAGCCTTGGTTTGTGTCTTGGAGTCAAAGGGTAAAATAGAAAAGGTGATGTTTTAGACTTTTTTCATGAATTATGGTTTTTAGATCGACATATGCTAAGCCAAAATTAACTAGATAAAAGTGTGGGGCTCGTGAAACATCCCAAAAATATAGTCCAAAAATTTCGTTTAATTCATTAGTAAAAACCATCACTATCATCCATCACATAAAAGACATATACCATGTATCTTAAAAATATAATAATATCTGTCAATGTATCAAAATCATATGTCAAAAATCAGAGTAAATCCTCCCAGGCTAAAAACTGTGATGTGTGTCATGCAGTCATCCCGAGCTCTTCCCCTTGCTAGCGGAAGTACCTGAAACCAAAACTGAAAACCGTAAGCACGAAGCTTAGTGAGTCTCCCCAACTACCACATACCATACACATATCACATAAACATATCTTGGGCCCCGCCCCTGCTACATCGAGTCAAGCTCGGCATCGGCTTTCCCGACATTGGGCCCCGCCCGACATCGAACCCTATTCTGCATCGGGCCCCGCCCGACATCGAGCACATATCGGAATACATGTGAGCATAATCAAATAATACACATAACCCTAAGCATATAACATTAACATTTAAACATTACTCGGGCCCCGCCCTGCATCGGACCGTAATCCGGTAACATACTAACATTCCTCGGGACCGCCCCGGCATCGGACCGAAGTCGGAAACATACAAGTACAAACACATGCAAGAATCACAAAGACATCAAGCATACAAGCATTCCTCGGGACCGCCCCGGCATCGGATCGAAATCCGGAAAAGCATATAAACGTACATCGGACCCCGCCCGGCATCGGACCATAGTCCGGAACTACTACTAACTAAACGGGACGGCCTTGGTGCCTTAGACCCGTTCCTACTGAAGGAAACTCACCTTAAATGCTACCTGTGAAATCTCGTGTGAGGAATCTCTGAAGGCTGCTCCAACGACTCCCCGGCTATCAATTTCACAATAACACTTAATTAAAAGTCTGATAATCCTTCTTAGGGTAAAATGACCATTTTACCCCTGGTCAAAGTCAACATCCTGGTCAAAGTCAAAGTCAAGGTCAAGGTCAACTCCCAGTCAACTCAACTCGTCGAGTTACATCCTAACTCGACGAGTTCCTATACTACTCAAACTCGTGGTCAACCGAGTCAACCCGTCGAGTCCCTTCACAGACTCGTCGAGTTCTACCTGGCATACAATCGAGACAACCCGACTTCAACTCGTCGAGTCCCTTTCTGGACTCGCTGAGTTCCCCTGTCTGTTTGGGCTATCTTAATGGATTAAGCCCCGACACTTCAGATCCAAGCTTCATACTTCACATAAACCCTGAAAATGTCCCTTTAAGGGTAAAGTTTCTGACTTTACCCATTAATACCTCTTCTTAAGGAGTTTAGCTCAAACCCTAATTCCTTGGGACCTAGAACTTGGTCCTTAAACCATCCATACACCAAACTAAAGCTTACAACCTCAGATCTAAGCCCCTAACACTACTTGGACACGTAAAGTTCCCACCTTTCCCCACATGCATGGCCTTTTGGGGCTAAAAAGGCCAATATGACACTCTATGGCTTGCATGGGGGCTCCAATGGCATAAAGTTTGCACCTTTATGTCATAACAGCCCCTCTAGATCCTAGATCTGGAAGAATACCCACTTGGGTCGATCATTCCCCAAAAGCTATCATTCTTGGACCAAAAACCCACATAAAGAGGATATAAAGAGATCTAATGAACTAATAGCCAAGATAGAACTTGATTACCAAAAAATGTAGCAAATGGAGTGTAGTTTCTGGATCTACTCTTCCCCTCTTGAGCTCTCTATCTTCTTCTTCTTCCACAAGCTTCAAAAGCACACAAAGATCACTCAAAATGTCTCACACTCTCAAAGAAAGCTCTAGGGTTTCGTGGATTAGGGTTTGGGACAAGGAGGCTGGAAATGAGGCCAAGGGGTGGGGGTTAAGGAGCTTAAATAGGGTGCAAAACCTTGAAATTAGGGTTTCACTCTGGTCGAGCTACTCGTCGAGTAGATAGCTCAAACCCCGCACATAATCAACCCTCTAGTCGACGAGTTAGGGCCACCAACTCGTCGAGTTCCTCTTTCAAAATAAATAAATAATGAGTTAAATGCATACCAGGAACCAGGCGTTACAACTCTCTCCCACTTGTCTTAGACTTCGTCCTCGAAGTCTGTTGCTTCTGAAAACAAATACGGGTAGTGCTCCCTCATCTCCTCCTCGGGCTCCCATGTCCACTCTGAACCCTTGTGGTGTTGCCACTGCACCTTCACTAACTGAACAACCTTGTTCCTCAAGGTTTTCATCTTGCGATCCAGAATCGCCACCGGTCTCTCAATGTAGTTCAGGCTGTCGACAACCTGAATATCCTCCAAGGGCACAATCGCTGAATCATCCATTAATCACTTCTGCAACTGGGAAACATGGGAAGTGTTGTGGATCTGATTGAGCTCTGCTGTTAGATCCAACTGATATGCCACCTTGCCCACCCGGGCTATAACCGTGAAAGGACCAATGTACCTGGGGCCCCAGCTTGCCCCGTTTCCGGAAACGGATAACACCTTTCCAAGGTGACACCTTCAGGAGGACAATAGCGTCCACCTGAAACTCTAAGTTTGAACGCCGCTTGTCGGCGTAGCTCTTCTGCCAACTCTGAGCAGTCTGAAGCCTGCTCCAGACCTGCTGGATCCGCTCTGTAGTCTTCAGTACTACCTCAGTACTCCCCATGACTCTCTGACCGACCTCTCCCCAACAGATTGGGGTCCTACACTTCCTCTCGTAGAGTATCTCGAAGGGAGGTAGGTCTATGCTGGCGTGGTAACTGTTGTTATACGAAATTTCCGCTAACGGAAGATACCTATCCCAACTGCCACCAAAATCCAAAACACATGCGCGCAGCATGTCCTCAAGAGTTTGTATCATCCTCTCGCTCTGTCTATCTGTCTGAGGGTGGAAAGCGATGCTGAAGTGGAGACGAGTCCTCATCTCCTCGTGAAACCGCTTCCAAAATCTGGAAGTGAAACGAACATCTCGGTCTGACACCACAGAGACAGGCACTCCATGTCGTGTCACTATCTCACGCACGTATATCTCGGCCAGCTTCTCGGCTGAGTTACTCTCCTGGATCGGGATAAATGAGCACTCTTGGTCAACCAATCCACGATGACCCATATCGAATCTACTCTACGTGCGGTCCTGGGAAGCTTGGTAATGTCTAGCGGCTACATCTTGTCGTGTGGTCTCTGGTGCTCGGCCTTGACCTTCTTGCAGGTCAAGCACCGCTCCACGTACCAAGCAACGTCCCGCTTCATGCAGGGCCACCAGTAATCAGGGCGAAGATCCTGATACATCTTCGTCACCCTAGGATGGATGGAGAACCTCGACTTATGGGCCTCATCCACTAGAACCCGCCGCACTCCGCCTAGTACGGAACCCAGACCCTCCCATGCAGGGTCTCATGGGTTTTGAGCATTCTAACACTCCTATGGTGTACATGCAACCCTAGAAACCTTGGATCTATGTTTGACTAAGATACATGCAAATAATTATTTTTCCAAGGTTCTTATCCTAACTAGCATGGCATGGGATACTTGAATCAAATAAAACTAGTAGAATTACTTACCTTGTAGTAGTAGTTGATTGCTTGGAGTTTGAGAGCCTAGCACCAATAATGTGGATGCCTCAAATGGAAGTCACAAATCACCACAAACTTGGAAACTTGAGAGAATAGTCACAAACTTCTTGAAATCGGCCCTCTTGGTTTACACACATCAACTAGTGCAATTTCAAGAACCAAAGCCTCCTTTATATAGTGTGGTGGATTAGGGTTACATCCATGTAAACCCTAATACCCATGTCTTTTCATTTCCATGAGATCCATGGGTTAAAGCTCCATGGAGTATCCATGGACTTTCCATGCAAGCCTAGCCCATTCCAAATAAGCATTAGCCCACACTATATAAATACAAGAGCCCATATTTAATTAGTCATACTTTTGATCTCTAAATTAATTCTAAATTAATTATAGATTAATACTAATTAAATAATATGATTTTATATTAATATATTAGGACTTATAATATATTAATAAATCATAACTTATACTATTCTCAAACGATTATCCATAAATTGTTCGGGTGAAGTGCAACCCAAATGGATCATGCCGGGTCGGGTCAAGTACATACCAAATATAGTTATGGACTTAGACACTATATCCAACAGTCTCCCACTTGGATAAGTCTAATAACTATAGTTGCAAGTATGACTTCAGGAACCGATCAGCAATCGTAGCTCTTTAAACTCTGTTGAACTATGAAGCGCCATTTTAGATAAGTGATCATATAATCCTCTGTTTTAGATATCAGCCGGACAAATACATGGAACATGGTCTTGCTTATTGTCCAGCATTTGTTTCCCGATTTCCGATTTGTTTGACATAGAACTTAACTGAACACATCAATTTAGTTCTGACCGGGCCCGGTACATAGGTCAAAACAAAATCATCGAGGGGCCCAGATATCGCTTCTAATCCTAGAAGGAACAGATAAACTTCGACTCATATGTTTACTCTACTACTTGTTGAACTACACACAAAGGCACGGTTTATAACATCGAGTTACCAATGCGTTTTCGTGCAATCAATGCATAACCAACTCATAGGCAACAAATCATATCTCTAGGTTTGAAGACTTATATGATATTACCGTCTCACGATCACTCGAGATAAATTCCATGAAGTGATACAAGTGAGCGTGGGTTGAATCCAATACTCAGAACTTATGAGCACTCATGAGTGTTGTAGCCCCGCTTTGTCTAACATCTTAGACCTCTACAAGCCAACCAATGACAGTCTTGATTCATATCTACTTCCAACATATAACCGACTGTGGAGAGTTTGAATAATATGATATAAACCATAACATAATTATTCTGGAAGTCAAAACATGCAAAAAGAAATAATAGTAAACGATTGACAAGAGATAGCAACACTTTACTCATAAATAACAGCTTTTATTTATCATCAAATGTCAATTACATTTTTCAAATTTCAAGATTATCTAACTACTAAAACTAATATCATCCTTCAGCCCTATGCTCCGAGCATACTGGAGATGCTTAGCCCGAGTTAGTCCCTTCGTGAGGGGATCTGCTGGGTTCTCATCCGATGATACCCTCTTTGCCACGAGGATTCCTTCTTCTATTCGATGTCTGATGAAGTGATATTTTCTGTCAATGTGTCTGGATCTCCCATGATCTCTTGGTTCCTTGGCTAAGGCAACCGCACTATTGCTGTCATAGAAAATCTCCATTGGCTCCTTTATAGCTGGTACAACTCCAAGGTCTCCGATAAAGTTCTTTAGCCATATAGCCTCCTTTGCTGCCTCGCTTGCTGCTATATACTCTGATTCACAAGTGGAATCAGCCACTGTCTCCTGCTTGGAACTTTTCCAAGTAATTTCCCCTCCGTTTAGAGTAAAGACCCAGCCCGACTGAGAGCGGAAATTATCCATGTCAGTCTAAAAGCTAGCATCACTGTACCCTACAACTCTCAAGTCCTCACTGCCACCGAGGGTAAGGACCTAGTCCTTAGTCCTCTGTAGGTACTTGAGGATATTCTTTACCGCAGTCCAGTGTGCCTTGCCAGGGTTCCCCTGATACCTGCTAACCATGCTCAAAGCAAAGGCTACATCAGGTCGAGTACACGTCATAGCATACATGATCGATCCTACAGCTGAAGCATAAGGTATTCGACTCATTTCTGCTATCTCAGCCTCAGTACTAGGGCTTTGTGTCCTACTCAATCTGGCGTTACTCTGGATGGGTAACTCTCCTTTCTTGGAGTTATGCATGTTGAACCTTTTCAACACTTTGTCCACATAGGTGCTTTGACTAAGTCCAATTAGTCTTTTACTCCTGTTTCTCAAAATCCTTATCCCTAGGATATAGGCAGCTTCTCCAAGGTCCTTCATAGCGAAACACTTCCCAAGCCAGGACTTTACTTCCTGCAGGGTTGGGATGTCATTTCCTATGAGTAGTATGTCATCCACATACAGTACCAAAAAGCTGACTATACTCCCACTAGCCTTGATATAGACACAAGATTCATCTTCACTCCTTGAAAAGCCAAATTCTTTGACTTTCTCATCAAAGCAAAGATTCCATCTACGAGGTGCCTGTTTTAATCCATAAATGGATTTCTCGAGCTTACACACTCTACCGGGGTACTCTGTACTGACAAAACCCTCTGGCTGAACCATGTAAACATCTTCAGCCAACTTTCTATTAAGGAAAGCGGTTTTGACATCCATTTGCCATATTTCATAATCATGAAATGCAGCAATGGCTAACAGAACCCTAATAGACTTAATCTTGGCCACTGGTGAAAAGGTCTCATCATAATCAACTCCCGGAGTTTGAGAATAACCCTTTGCAACCAGTCGTGCCTTATAAGTGTGTACATTACCATCCATGTCGGTCTTCTTCTTGAAGATCCATTTGCACCCAACTATCTTACGATCAGGTACATTGTCCACCAAGTTTCAAACTTGACTGTCATACATGGACTGTATCTCGCTATCTATAGCCTCTTTCCATTTAGCAGCCTCAGGGCCTGCCATGGCTTCCGTGTAGCTGTTAGGCTCATCCAGATTTACCAGGGTGTTATCACTGATAAGTGTCTCACCTTCTGCAGTAATATGAAAACCATAATAATGCTCAGGTGCATTCCTAACTCTGGCGGAACGCCTCAGAGGTATAGATTCTTCAGTCGGCTCAACAGGAGTTTCCTCCTCAGGTTGAGGGCTAGGGATTGAGGTTCCTTCACCACTTGACTCTTGAATTTCCTCAAGGTCAATTTGCCTCCCACTGTCTCCTTGGCTCATGAATTCTCTCTCTCGAAAGAATCCTCTTCTTGCTACAAAGACCACATTATCACTGGGTCTGTAGAAGATGTAACCAAAGGATTTCTGTGGGTAGCCGATGAAAATAAACCTTTCGCTTCGGGGTTCGAGCTTATCGTGAGTCTCGCGTCTCACGAAAGCCTCGCAACCCCAAATCTTGATGTGGTCTATATTGGGAACTTTTCCAGTCCACAACTCGTGAGGTGTTTTGGCAACCTTCTTTGTAGGGACTAGATTAAGGATATGGGCGGCAGTCTCTAAGGCATACCCCCAAAATGAGATTGGTAGCGAAGCTCGACTCATCATGGAATGAACCATGTCCAACAAGGTCCGATTGCGCCTCTCAGCTACACCATTCAACTGTGGTGTCCTAGGAGGTGTCAATTGTGAGACAATACCACATTCCTTAAGATGGTCAAGGAACTCAGTACTAAGATACTCACCACCACGATCGGATCGAAGCATCTTAATGTTCCTGCCCAACTGATTCTCCACTTCTTGCTTAAACTCTTTGAATTTCTCAAAGGTTTCTGACTTATGCTTGATTAGGTAGACATATCCATATCTACTAAAATCATCAGTAAAAGTCACATAGAACCGATTAGCATCTCTTGTGGCGGTTCTGAGGGGTCCACACACATCCGTGTGTATGAGGTCCAACAAACCTTCACCCCTAGCACAAGTGCCAGTAAAAGGTGACTTTGTCATTTTACCAAGCAAACAAGATTCACAACTATCATCTGACTTTAGGTCAAATGACTCCAAGACTCCATCCTTTTGGAGTTGGCCTATGCGTTTCTTGCTTACATGTCCAAGATGACAATGCCATAAGGATGCTTTATCTAAGCTAGTGGAAGAGTTAATACACAATACATTATTTCCTAGATTATCTACAACAGATACAGTTTCATTCACGCCATCACAAGGTAACGCTTTAAAATAAAGAACATTATTAAAGAAAGCATCAATACTACCATTATTATTATCAAAATAAAAGGTAAAACCTTGTTTATACAATGCATGAAAGGAAATAACATTTCTTGCCATTTCTGGCGAATAATAACATTTATTCAAATCTAATGTAAACCCACTATTTAGCACTAAGGAATAAACTCCTATCTTGGTGACAGGTGAAGCTTTCCTGTTTCCCATGATCAAGTTTATCTTTGCCTGCTCCACATTCTCACTTCTTTTTAGTCCCTGCAAATCACAACATATGTGAATACCACAACCTGTATCAAGGACCCAAGACTTAGAATGAGGTGAGTTATTAGACAATATAGTGTATATACCTGCATGGTTGGGTTTTACTTTCCCATCCTTCAAATCTTGCTGGTACTTTGGGCAGTTTCGCTTACAGTGCAACTTTTCATGGCAATAGAAGCATTCAGCCTCATTAGGGTTAGCAGAAGGAGTGACAAAACCTTTCTTGGTTTTGCTTGAAGAGGAGCCTTCAAGGGTCTTACCCTTGGTACCCTTAGAAGGGTTCTTTCTCTTCTTCCCTTTGCCATGCCCGATTGCCAAGACATTGGCCGCAGTTGGAGTAGGAGTAGGAGTAGTAACAACCGACTTACCCTTTAGACCACTTTCGGCGGTCTTCAAGAGTCCTTGAAGTTTACTGAGGGTGACTTCTTCCTTGTTCATGTGATATGTCATGCGGAATTGATCATAACACGATGGCAAGGACTGCAAAATGATGTCTATTGCTAACTCCTCAGGGAAGTTCACATTCAGCTTCAGTAAACGGTCCACATACCTTTGCATTTTCTGCATGTGGCCCGTTTTGGGTTCACCATCCTTCATTCGGGTTGTTATCATGGAGGAGATTATTTCATATCGCTCTTGACGAGCACTTTGATGGTAGCGGTCCATCAAGTCCTAGTGCATCTAAAAGGGATAATAGTCCTCATAGGACTTTTGGAGCTCGGCTGTCATGGTGGCCATCATGATGCATGCCACTTTTGTAGCATCTCTTTCATGTACCTCATATTCAACAAGCTCTTCAGGAGTAGCAGTTGGCTCGGGTACCTTCAGCTCCTTGTCGAGAACATATTCTTTGTTCTCATACCGAGTGACCATCCTGATGTTTCTGATCCAATCTGTAAAGTTGGACCCATCAAAGATGACTCTCCCACAAAGATTCATGAGAGAGAAGGAGCTAGTAGGGTTTGAGCCAGAAGCATTGTTATTGGAAGACATCTGAAAAGAAGAGGGAATAGATTAGATTAGATATAGAGATAGTCCTTAACAAAACACCCAAATATAATATTAAGGCTAGGACCCAACACAATATTTTATAACTTAGAAGAGGGATGTCGTAATCTAAACTATAAGATATTTGAAGGTAGGTGAATGACGATTCACCAATTTCCACCATGAAAAACGAAATATTTAATTAGGTTTTAATTGGTTTAGAAACTCCTAGATTCTTTGAGATTCATTGAACTTTCTTCAATGGCATGTTTCAATCTCGAGTGTGCCCTTCAAGTTTTGTGACTGGGATGCCGAGGATCACAAAACAAGGTGTGAAGTAACCATGCAAATTACTTGGTACCCTTAATGTATTACCCCTCAATCGATGTGTCGGTTAACCACACACGCTCCATCGATACCATGATAAACATTAAGTCACCCTTTACCTACCTTGTTAAGTTCAAGTTAGTGTGCCGGTTAACCACACACGCTCCACTAACGACTTAAACAAAGTGTAAAGTGTAATTTCATGGATTAGCACCTTATTCACATTTTCCTAAAATAACTAAGATTGGGAATTCAATAAAGTTTAGTTACTTTAGTATTATCATTATACTTTTAATGAGAATTTATAAGTCCTTGTCCTACCCGTTCGGCTAATGACCCTCCACCGATCAAGGAAGCGGTGGGTGAGAGTGGACACCCATTAAGTTGCCATTTTATAGGCAACAACCTTATACCCCCCTTATAGACCGGCTTCGTGAATGAGGCATACTAGCGGTAAGACGACTTGATCTTATACATATATAAATATTATTAAACTTATAATATTATAAAGTATAAGGGTTGAATTTTAACTTTTAAAATTCTAGGGGTTGGAACTAAAGTTTTTAATATGACTTTACATGTTCCAAAACTTGAGGGCAAGTTTTGTAAACTTTCAAAACTTTTCATTTCTCATAACTTATGAGTTAATGGTTATTAAAAATGAAGACTCTTCATTTTTTGTAACCTATGTGTTCTTTTAATGGTTATTTATAAATGTGACTTTTGGTTATCCATAACTTAAGAACTAGTTATGGACTCCATTAAAACACATAAAGATCAAGAATTAATCTAATCAATTATTAGCACATAATTTCTATGATCTTCTAAACTCATATGTTTATGAGTGTTCATATCAAAAATTTCAAGAATCGTAAGTACATATACAAAACTTGAAATTTTGATACGAGCTTTTGAACAAAACTTTGATTTTTCAAGTTTTTTTTTTTTTTGCATCAAGTATCAAATAAACAAACCAGGCTCTGATACCACTGATGGGTTTTGAGCATTCTAACACTCCTATGGTGTACATGCAACCCTAGAAACCTTGGATCTATGTTTGACTAAGATACATGCAAATAATTATTTTTCCAAGGTTCTTATCCTAACTAGCATGGCATGGGATACTTGAATCAAATAAAACTAGTAGAATTACTTACCTTGTAGTAGTAGTTGATTGCTTGGAGTTTGAGAGCCTAGCACCAATAATGTGGATGCCTCAAATGGAAGTCACAAATCACCACAAACTTGGAAACTTGAGAGAATAGTCACAAACTTCTTGAAATTGGCCCTCTTGGTTTACACACATCAACTAGTGCAATTTCAAGAACCAAAGCCTCCTTTATATAGTGTGGTGGATTAGGGTTACATCCATGTAAACCCTAATATCCATGTCTTTTCATTTCCATGAGATCCATGGGTTAAAGCTCCATGGAGTATCCATGGACTTTCCATGCAAGCCTAGCCCATTCCAAATAAGCATTAGCCCACACTATATAAATACAAGAGCCCATATTTAATTAGTCATACTTTTGATCTCTAAATTAATTCTAAATTAATTATAGATCAATACTAATTAAATAATATGATTTTATATTAATATATTAGGACTTATAATATATTAATAAATCATAACTTATACTATTCTCAAACGATTATCCATAAATTGTTCGGGTGAAGTGCAACCCAAATGGACCATGCCGGGTCGGGTCAAGTACATACCAAATATAGTTATGGACTTAGACACTATATCCAACAGGGTCAACAACCCTCGGTTGTCATAATCATAGGAGGCCACCCGGCCTACAATCCGTTCGCACTTCTGGCGCACTTCCTTCAGGCCCTCCGCCTGCGCCTCTCTAATATGCTCCAGTAATGGAGTAATCACCGTCATCCCCAAACATATATCTCTAATCGGAGCTGTCACCGCCTTGCGGCTCTGGGCGTCGGCCACCACATTGGCCTTGCCCGGGTGGTAAAGGATCTCACAGTCATAATCCTTCTCCACATCTAACCACCGACGCTGCATCATGTTCAGATTTGACTAATCCATGAGGTACCTCAAACTCTAGTGGTCCGTGTAAATGGTACAACGGACTCCATTGAGGTAATTCCGCCAAATCTTAAGGGAAAAAACCACAGCCCCCAGCTCTAAATCATGCGTCGGATAGTTAGCCTCGTGGGGATTTAGCTGTCTTGAAGCATAAGCTATCACATGACCCCACTGCATCAAAACTGCACCCATGCCCGTAATCGACGCGTCACAGTAAACCACGAAGTCATCAACTCCCTCGGGCTGAGTCAAAATTGGTGCCTCGTATAACCGCTGTCTAAGAGTATCGAAGGCTGCCTTCTGCTCAGGCCCCCAGCGGAATGTCACCGACTTCTTGGTCAGTCGGGTCAAAGGAACAACGATCTTGGAGAAATCCTGGATGAATCTCCGGTAATAACCCGCTAGACCAAGAAAACTCTGAATCTCAGTTAGAGACCTCGGAACCTCCCACTGCATCACGGCCTCTATCCTGGCCGGATCGACCAGAATACCCTTCGACCGCTTTCAACTGGTACTGGGTATATTTCACCCCCTTTGGTCTCTTTTTAACCGGTACTGGGTCTATTTCACCCCCTTCGGTCTCTTTCAACCGGTACTAGATTTATTTCACCCCCTTCAGTCTCTTTCAACCGGTATCGGGTCTGTTTCACACCTACAGCTAGCGTACAATCATATCAGCAAGAGTTACAAAGACAACAAACATATACGGGCATAACAGGAAATTGTCACAAAGACAACTATCACCCTAAAAACATAATCCAGTGGGTCGACATTGGTACCTTCGACCCACGAGTATAGTGAAGGAAACTCACCTCAGTTTGAAGATAAACTAATCACACCCGGGTTGCTGAATCGTAAAATCCCCCTCTCTAAATCACAAATAATAGAACCCTAATTAGCAATTAGGTCATTAGCCCAAACCGAGAGTCCAAATCCTAAATCCCTAGTCCTAGGGTAAAAAGGCTGCTTTACTGTTCCTGTATTGGTCCTAACATATCATAGTCCAAATCCATACTAGCTCAAAGTCTGAAAGGCACTCAAAGACCAATATTGGCCCAAATCCAAAAGCCCAAGGCCTAACAATGGCCCAATTCAGAAAAGCTTGTGGGCCAAAAAGGGCCCAAAACCCTAGAGTCGAAGGTCGCCCGAAATCTAAAAGCCCAAAAACTCCCTGGTGAGCAGGTTAAGCGTACCACCAATACACCCGTCGTACTCGAGTGCTACACAAGGACCGGGATCCCAGGTGCATACACTCAACATATGCAATGCGTACACCCCGGTTGGCCAAAGTCTCATTCTAAGGTCTTAATCTGTTAAGACCTAACATCCAACTTCATATCTAGCTCTCTTGGAACGTCCTAAGAAAGAAAGTCGGCAACCTTACACCTTTGCATGTCTTAATGGGTCTCAAACCATAGATTTAGCATTCTACTTCCATTAAATTGTCACTAACTCATGCATGGTTGGTCTACAACCATCAAGATGCAAGCTTTATGGATCAAGGACCTCAGTAACATCAAAAGAAACATATCATAACATCTGGAATAGTATTTACTCACAAGAGTTCATCCATGGGACCAAAATATGCTAAATTCTTTCCCAAATCTAGATCTAGACATAGGATGAGCAAGGTTTAGACTTTATACCTCTAATAAGATGGAAACAGTGAATAATCTCTGGATCTACAAACTCGCTATTGTCCAATGCTTCTCTACAAGTCTCATTCTTCTTTGATACGCAGCACACACACCAAAACACACACAAAATGGTCAATCTCTTGGGGGAACGGATTAGGGTTTCGAGGTATAGCTCAAAGAGGCAATAAAGGCTGATAAGGAGAGGGCTTGGGGGACTTAATTTGTTTAAATATGATGCAAACCCTAAAAATTAGGGTTTGCTCCTAACTGAAGTACGCCCTACGTATGCATGGGTATGCCCAGTGTACCAGGGGAATATCTCGTCTCATGCATGCTTCGTAGTACACTCGACGTACCTTGTATACGCCCAGTGTACTAGGGTCCTTAAGTCCAAATAAGAAAAAAATAATTAGCTAACATTTTACCTGACATACCGGGCGTTACATTTGGACCGTCCTAATAGACAAAGTTGGAAACTTTTTCCATTATGAAGCTATTTAGGATCTGGATCTGAGGTTATGGGCCTTGTTCTGAAGAGATTAAGCACTTAATGAAAAATTTGGCCTTCTAACCAGAAGTCGCGACGTGATATAGGATGTGCCACGATGTGACGGTGTCCAGAATTGTGATTGTTTTGTCGTTTCATTCTCACGACGTGACCAAGGAATGGTTACGACGTGACATTGACTTTGACCGTTGACTTTTTGACCGGTTGACTTTTGGTCAAACTTGGGTAGAATTGAGTATTTGAACAAGGATTGGTCTTGGTTTGGTTTTGGGAAGTTTGGGTTGGCTGTTATGATGTTGAGGTAGCTGTTGGGCTTCTGTTGAGAGGTTCGGGTGAGTTTTCCTCAATGTACTCGTGGGTCGAAGGCACAAATATTTGCCCACTAGGTTATGTATCCTGATATATAGGATGATGTTATGTTGATTATATGTTAGATTGGTAGATCTGTATGATTACATGTACTTGCTAGTTATATGTTTATCTGTTACATATGTTGACATAATGTGGATGGGTTGAGGCTATACTACTTCGTGCTGTCGGTCAACAAACTCGGGTAGGCCAACAAACCCGGGAAATCCAATCGGGAGATTGTGGGCCAGTGGCAATCCAATCGAGATATTTTGGGCCAAAGTGGCAATCCAATCGGGAGATTATGGGCAATTGGCAATCCAATCGGGAGATTGTGGGCTAGAGTGGCAATCCAATCGGAAGATTGTGGGCCAGGGTAATCTAGTCGGGAGATTGTAGACCTAACATGCAATATCTATATTTGTTAGGTTGCGTCTGGTACTTTGGGGGAACTCACTAAGCTTAAGCTTACAGTTTGGTTTCTTGGTTTTAGGTACATCAGATGATCGGGGCAAGATGAAGGCGTGATCGTACATATCATCCTTGGATATTTATTGATAAATGATTTTGGGATACTTTGATTTATGGTTTTGACTTTTTGGAAGCAATATTTTGTAGGACTTATGGGTTATTAAATGGTTTTAAAAATAAATTTTTTTATCATGATTTTTGGGATGTTACAAGTTGGTATCAAAGCCCTAGTTTGAGAGAATTGGATGAACACTTGTGTGATTACAGACTCAAACTAAGGATCTGCAAAATATTTTTCAAAATTAACTTTAAAAAAATCGACAGAAAGGATGTGATGTGTACAATCAGTCGGAGCGAAGGAAATTGTTTCCCAAGATACCCACACTTGTTATGTATATTGATGATATGATAGAATTTCATGCGAGTTGTAGGCTAGGGATCTTCAGGAATTGCATGATAGAATTGTATGGTTTATGATGCCTGATAGCCAAGGAGAATTTTTGTTATGTTATATGGAACTGACATTACTACTGTGTTTGCTTAGTGTATGCATTATAGTCATACATAACTAAGATTTTATAGCCTAGAAATATTTGATTTAGCCTTATTGTAACATTTGAGAATTTGGTATGTTTCCTTTAGCCCCTTATTGTAAAATTTATATCATTTAAGTCCCTAGCTAGTACGCGAGGTGTACTCTATGGTACGTTTAGCGTACTAGCTCATCGATGGATCACGGGTTCACCCACGTACGTTGGGCGTACGCAGTGTTGCAGAAATCGACATTGGCGACCGATTAATCGGCGATTAATCGTTTGGCGACCTTCAACCGATTACGATTAAGGTGCTTGGCGGAAATGGGTCAAAATCGGTCAAACTCGGGCTTGGCGGTCGTTGGCGGTCCTCAGCGTTCATAGGTGGGAAATACTTAAAAAATTCAAAAATTTTAATTTTCAAATATTACATCAAAAATTTTTATTTTCAAGTTTTTAAGCTTTCAAATTTTAAGATATTATACTAAAACTTTTAAATTTTCAAAATTTTAAATTTTAAATTTTTTAAATACTTATTTTTTTAGGATATATTAATTTTTTAAATAATTTTATTCATAATTTATGGTCCCCAATTAATCGTCGATTAATCCCCGCCGAGTCCGATTAATCGTTTAAAGGCAGTCGACCGCCGAGCTACCGCCGAACGATTTTCACAACCTTGGGCGTACGTGGGAGTACGCAGGGCGTACGCAGTGCAAGGGAAAACCCTAATTTTTAGGCTTTGTGCCCTATTTAAACAACTTAATACACCCTTGGACCTCCTAATGAACAACCTCCATCACTCTAGACCCTAAGATCGAAACCCTAATTGTCATTTGTGAGTTTTGAGCTTGAAACTGAGTTTTGGTGGTGTTTTTGGTGAAATAGAAGAATAAGAACACTTGGAGGTTGCTTGGGAGTGGATTGAGCTTGTAGATCCAGAGTCATCTTCATCTTATCAAGCCATTTGAGGTAAAAAGCTCTCATCTTGATGGTTCTTTGTGTTAGATCCAACTTAGGATGTTATTTGTGCAATTTTGTGTTCTTTAAGCCATATTTGAGATTATGGTCTACTCCAGAAGCCATGGATGTTAAATCTTAGCACATTTAAGGTCCACTGTCCATAAAAATGCAGCCTTTATGGGTTATATTGGTCTATGCTTGTGTTTGGTTCCTTGTTATGGTTCTCTTTGAGTTTTGGGTCTTATTTAGTCATGCTTGGGAGTAAAGTTGCCAACTTTACGTGTTAAGTCACCTTCTAGAATCAGATATGAGAGTTTGGCGTGTTGGCTTAACCGATTAAGTGCTTAATAAGTTGGTTTGGTTGCCTGTAGAGTACGTGAGGCGTACCCAGCTCGTACGATGCACGTATTGGCCCCGGAAAGAGTACGCCAAGTGTAAGTCTGAGTACACCCAACGTACTCAACGGTTTGGCCATCGGTTGACTTTGACAGGTTTGGGCCATATTTTGGGCTTTTAGGATTTGGGCCTTGTTAGGCCAATGGACTTCTGACTTTAGGCCATGGATAGAGTATGGGCTTTCTTGGGATTAGGTCCTTGATGGTTTTTTGGGCTCAATTAGGAGGTTGGTCCATATTGGGCCTTGGGATGCCATTTAGGAACTTGGGCCTTTTGAGCAAATAGGTTGGAGTTTGGTTTTGGGCCAAGTAAGAAAAGGGTAAAATGGTCATTTACCCTGGATGTTAGACCGGTAATTTAGATTCTTGATTATGGGTCGAGATCCAATTATTAATTGGATATTATTTGTTAGTGTTAGCGCGGAGATTTTCCGGATTAGTAGAATGAGAATTTATTTGAGAAATTCAGCACCTTGAGGTAAGTTTCCTCACTATGTTTAGCAGGTCGAAGGTACCAATGCCGACCCATGGTTTATTATGATTAAGATGCCAGTTAACTTGTGACTTTGCATGTATGTTTTCTGATATGTTTACTGGGCGGGGCGTGATGATTATAGTGTATGCTATCTATCTTTGTGATTTTTGCATGTGTTTATGTGTTTGTATGTATACCAGGCGGGGCCCGATGCCAGGCCGGGCTTGACGACTGACAGATCTGTTCCAAGCGGGGCTCGATGTCGGGCCAGGCCCGATGACGGGCGGGGCCCACTATATGTTGATATGTATGGTATGTGATATTTTGGGGAACTCACTAAGCTTTGAGCTTATAGTTTTCAGCTTATGTTTCAGGTACTTTTGGTTCGAAGGGGAAGAGATCGGGATGATTGTAGTGCACACACCTCGTAGTTCCGTATTTTCTATGACTCTGATTGTACTTGGATGTTATTTGATATACTCTGATTTCACTATGGTTATATGATATTGTTATGGATAATGGTTTTATTGATATAAAAATAAAAAATTTTGGCCTTAATTTTTGGGTCGTTACACTTATTTCATGTTCCTTGTCTGGTTGTGGGATTAGGGTAGAATCAAGTATTCAATTGTCTATCGAATCCAGTGTTATGTATGATTAGCATACACAAGCGGTTGCAGGGTTAGTGGAAGTTTCATGAGTGAGTATGGTTTGTAGTATACCGGTATGAGGAATGATTAGTCACTCTTGAGAGGGTGAGTATAGGATGTATGTGTGCGTATGGTGTACTGTTTAGCTGGATTTAGGAGCATCGATATGAGGAGGTGATTTGGAGGATTCGGGACGATTCTTGAGGAAAGTATGGATAAGTGAGGAATGTAGTATTGAGCCGGTACTTCTGCAAGCACAGGATCTGTACTCGAATCGAGAAATATTTTGGGGACTCTAAAGAGTTGGTCAGGGTGGATAGCATGGTTTGTCACCATGATTCATTGCAGGTTGTTTCCTTCTTTATCAATTATTGGTTATGGTTGTTCAAGCTGAGGATGGATCTAGTGATTGTATGGGCCTTAGTGGCCATGTCTGTTCTGGTCTGAATGGTACAGATCTAGGTGAGATAGTTGATTTTGAGGTCTCGAGGGCCTTGCTCGAGGTAGTGCCAGTTGAGTCGCGAGACTCAAGAAGGAAGCGATTGTGATGATTGGCTAGAGGATTTCAATTGAAGGTTGAGTGGTTGGCAGATGAATTAGGATGTCACTATCCATGACGGGGGTTTTGTTCTTCTAGCTTTTTGTGTTCAGAGGAAAGAGAGATCTCTTTGGGTAAAGGTTCCTCCCATTCCTCCCACTCTTCTTCCTTAACTCCTTCAAATTCATCATGCTCAAGGAACTTTGTATGTTCTTGCTTCACCGGATTGGCATTGGCACGAGATGGGTAAGGAAAAGGTGGTTGATACGACTCAACAACTAAGCAATCATAATTTTCTTTTAACGCCCACGATGTGGCACTATTTCATCCACATCATGTCGACTGGGAAGCTTCACAATATTCTTCTTCTTCTTTCACTTTTACTTTGAGTGACTGAATATACTGTTCTTCAATTGAATCAAGGACCCACATATGCACCAATTCCTCCTCCTCTTCTGTATAAACAACCATGAATTGCGAGATTGGGATTGGCTCGACTTTTCTTGAAGGTGTATCCAATAACTTTTCTTGCACAAGCTTTGTTAATTCTCCTACTTGTGTGTGGATGCTCAAAATAGATTCTTGTTGTTCTCTAAGTGTTGCATCTGTAGCATCATGTCATTTTTTGCTAGCTTCCATAAATCAAAATAGCATTCACTCGAGAGCAGATATTTTCTCAGATTGGACTTGTTCTATTAGGTAGAGATCATGCTTTAGTTGTTGAAATTCTTTTCTATCTTGATCTCTAGTGTACTCCAATTCACAATCCCTTGTAGAATGGGGTCCCCCACAAGCTCCGCATATATCTTGAATTGATCCACCCATTTTTGTGATCCTTTCATCCATTGCATCGAGCTTTGCAATTACTGAACTAATAGCATCTTGACCTCCATCGTTACTTGATTTTTATTTAGTGAAATCCTCCTTTGGGTTGTGATACTCTCTTGAATGCTTAGCGAATTCGTAAATCAAAGCTTTATTTGTTGCTAGATCCTTCTTTGTCATCGGCCCTTGAGAGTCGAGAAGTTGGCGAGTGCACACATTGACTCCATCATAAAATATCGAGATTTCTTGTTGCACATTGAAGTCATGTTGAGGGCAATGTTGTCCCAAGCTTCGTATAGAGACTCCCCCTCTAATTGTTGAAAATTATATATGTTTTTTTAAGCTTCGCCACTTTTGAAGGAGGGGTAAACTGGTTTATGAACTTAGTCTTAAAATCAGCCCATGTCGTGATTGCTCCAAAGGAAAGTGATTTTAACCATTCTTTTGCTTCACCCTTTAGTGTGACTGGTAAAAGTCATAGCATCACCACATCTTTTCTCATGTTTGGTGCATGAAAATAGTTAGAAATTTCCATAATCTCTTCTATATGCTCATAAGCGTCCTCGTGCTCCTTCCCATAAAAAGGTAGTTCCTTTAGCATAGTCGTATTATAGAATAGCTTGGGTAAGTCGGGTGTCGAACACAGGGAACATAATTTAATTAAATAAAATAACTACTTCTAATTAAACTAAGAAACAACTAAAAGTGGGGGGTTTTATTTGATTTTACAAGTTCAAATTAACTTAACTAAAATACTCAACTAATTACTAAAGTAAACAACTAGAAAGACAATTTTAAATCAAGAATAAAGGATACTTTGCTTTAGCTTCGAATCCCTCCTGTTTCCTATGGTTGATTTCAAGACAATGGATTAATTTTGTTAGTTACCAAATAAAAGTTACTAGTCAGCATGATCAGACTAACTAACATAAGTCAATTCAATAACATTAACCCTAATTATCATGCAAGTTAAGGACACTAAATTGATTTTAAAGATAATTTGGACTCTGAATGATAGAATCCACATACTACTATTCTTAGGAAAAGTCTAGTAATCAAACAAATATTATGATGAAATACAGCTCTTTAAAACAATTAAGCAACTAACTTATCACATGCACTAGGATATGACTAATCACTAGCTCTAACCATTTAATGATGATAAATAGCTAGGTAAATCAATTTCATGCAATTAACTGCAGTTTAACTACACAATCTTGAGACAATTTAATAAAGATAGAAACTTTAAAAGGCTAGGTTTAGATTTATAAAACAATATTTAAAGCTAAAACTAACTTCATCAATCCATCAAACAAGAAATCAACACATATCAATTAAGAGTT
The DNA here is from genome assembly GCF_052849685.1 of Lactuca virosa. Taxonomy (NCBI): domain Eukaryota; kingdom Viridiplantae; phylum Streptophyta; class Magnoliopsida; order Asterales; family Asteraceae; genus Lactuca; species Lactuca virosa. Next base: position 28,618,127 of record NC_136426.1, read on the forward strand.
CATCTAATCTAAACGAAAGCAAGGGTTTTTAGCCGATAACTACAGCTGAAAAACACATAAACATAAGGTAAACCAAGTTAAACGTCATTAAACTAAGCAAACCGAATGTGTAGATGTTAATCCTTGCTTCAATATCTTTATCGTTTGATCTCTAGTCGAATTCTGCCATCCAAGGGTTCTTGGAAGGGTTTTTCCTTGTGAATAATCGCAGCCCTCAGGCCTCCACCCTCTGGAAACGACCTAATGTCCGGAATATATATATATATATATATATATATATATATATATATATATATATATATTTGCCAAATTCTGGCCACCACGACATGGTTAAGAGGCACCATGTCGTGGTATTCATGGATATCCCGTATTCTTCAAGTTAGCTCAATGATCGCGAAGTTCCCATTTACCACGTCGTGGGTGTTGGATTTCACATTTTAGCATAAACACGAAAGTCGTCCAAAATTTTGTCTAGTTTTCAGATCAGTTTGAATCGCTTTGATCGAAGTTACGAGTCATGAGATATGGCTAAAATACTGACAAGGGGTCAAGCTGTCCAACAACATCCTTTTTGTGTCTTTTTAAGCTCCTCTTCCTCCAAGTATCCAACTTTTTTCGGTATCAGTCCTTTTCTTCGAGAATGTCCATTTTTGGCTGCAAAATACAATTTAAACATTATAAGTACGAAATATCTTTGCAATTAACCAAATTATAGCTTAAAATGTATTAAAATAATGCCTAAAAATGTGTATAAATATGGCACTATCAAAATATCCCACACTTGTCTTTTGTTTGCCTTCAAGCAAAACTGGTTTTATTATCATCACATGAAAACCCTAGTCACCAACATCGCATAAGACAATCTATTTAGAGCCTCTCCATTACATTAAGACCGAATGCATGTATTTGTGTCTCGATCCTAAAAACCTCCCCAATCCTAAATACTTATGATCCTCATAAACATTTTCCCACTTCTTTTGAACAACATTCATTTTATGCATCCCTCTGAATCCATCACCATAAAACTTTCTTAACCTCAAGGTATTTTGGTTAAGCTCCCAAGCATACATATGGAAAAATAATCTAGAAAGAAAAATTACCATAAATATAACTTGGCAAATTGCCTTATTCTTGAGTCTTCAATGATTTGAAACTTTTCTTCATGATAATTCTTTGATCTTCATAACTCTGTAGACTCTTATTCACTCAAACTTTACAACTTTTTTTTTCTATTTTTTTTCTTTTCTCACTTTTTTCACATAAAACTAAAAATCCTAAAAAAAACATATGCTTAAGCAATGGAACTTAACTTCAACCCTTACTGGTTAGAGGTATTAGTCTAAGGTGCAATGAGTACATAAGCTCTCCTGGATATATTTTTGGTACATGATGCTAAACATATTATTTCCCTCAAACTAAGCAAGGCCGTGTTTTGTTCCATGATTTCATTAGGACAGGGAAGCCACAAATACATTAGAACATATGTTGGCTCAAACAAACATTGAAACTCACATCGAATTTTCCCACACAACATTAGCAACCTAGGTCTCAACACAAATATTTATTAACTAGATTCAATTTTAGATTATTATTTCAAATCTTTCTAATAATTTTTTAAATGCTAGTCATTTTTCAATTTTTATCAGTATGCTTGTATTCTTATATTCGACCCCCTACCCCACACTTAAATGATGCAATGTCCCCATTGCATGCTTCAGAAATTAAAGAACATAAAAGTAAAAAGGACAAATTGGAACAGACTCTCCTGGGATAGTGGTGGCGAGATCGAATTCTAAAACTTGTGTGGTGGACATCTCGTATAATGGCTGGAAACAGTACTTCTAGACTCTTTTCTCACGAACGTAAATGTGACGGATATAAATAAACCAAAGAACCATCTTCAAAAAGTGTGTTGAACCTTAGCCACGATGTGGTAAAGCAACGTCACGTCATGGTATCGAGTAAGAAGTCGTCATGATCGCGAAAAATAAGAATGACACGACGTGGTCTAGTGATGCCAAATCATAGGTATAGGTATGATGGAATGAAGTCGTGATAATAACAAATGCCACGGCGTGGAGATGATAGCCACGTCGTGGTGACTTCTTAGAAGGTCATTAAGAGCCAAAATTATGCATCACTTCTTCTTAATGGCTTAGGACCAATCCTGACATTTTCTTTCTGTAAAATTCCTTCAAAACTATTCTCTTCACCTAACGGGAACCCCACACTTATTCAAAAATATGGTCTTCAATTATAATCTTCTAAAAATCGCACAAAATTTTTCCAATTAAGCTCCTTCACTGCTTCAGTTTCGTTCAACACTACAAAATAAGATCAAGGACTAGAGAAACACATCATCATTCGGTTAAACTAAATTAAAATTATAAGTAAAAACTAAAAAGAAAACAAAAGTAAAGGAAACTGCAAACTCTTAAAAATCGGGTTGCCTCCCGAGAAGCGCTTCTTTTTAGCAGTCGTGAGCCGGACTCCTTCCCACTATATGTTGCGTCAGATGGAAGTGTAACATCCCCATTCTCCATAATCTTGAACCTTGCTCTTTTGTAAGCAACCCTTCTATTGAATTCCTTTTTCGAGCTATCTAGAATTTTCGGATTGACATCTTCGTTATATTTTCGTTGGGTTCTTTCTTGATTACCGTGTCTTTAGCTTTTTCCTTGTCTTTCTCTGGGGTTGTCTTGTCAAAATGAGACTTGTCACTCTGTTCTTCTTTTGCGTCAATCAACACTGAGGTTTGATCTAGAGGTCCTGTGAAAGCAAACACCTCAAAAATCATAGGCGGTTAAAATGGAGGTTTCGATTGATTTTCTTCTTTTTCTGATTGTTCTTTGGGTAAAGGCTCCTCCCATTCCTCCCACTCTTATTCCTTAACTCCTTAAAATTCATCATGCTCAAGGAAATTTGTATGTCCTTGCCTCACCATATTGGCATTGGCATGAGACGGGTAAGGGAGAGGTGGTCGATACGGCTCAACAAATGAGAAATCATAATTTTCTTTTACCGCTCACTATGTGGCACTATTGCCTCCACATCGTATCGACTGGTAAACTTCACGATACTCTTCTTCTTCTTTTGCTTTTACTTTGAGTGACTAATTAGACCGTTCTTCTATTGAATCAAGGACCCCCATATGCACCAATTCCTCCTCTTCTTCTGTATAAACAGCCATGACTTAAGAGATTGGGATTGGCTTGACTTTTCTTGAAGGTGTATCCAATAACATTTCTTGCACAAGCTTTGTTAATTCCCCGACGTGTGTGTGGATGCTCAAAATAGATTCTTGTTCTTCTCTAATTGTTGTATCTGTAGCATCATGTCGTTTTTCGCTAGCTTCCATATATCTAAATAGCATTGACTCGAGAACATATATTTTCTCATACTGGACTTGTTTTATTTGGTATATATCATGCTTTAGTTGTTGAATTTCTTTTGTATCTCGATCTCTCTTGTACTCCAATTCACAATCCCTTATAGAATGGGGCCCCCCACAAGCTCCGCATCTATCTTGAATTGATCCACCCATTTTTGTGATCCTTTCTTCCATTGCGTCGAGATTTGTAATTACTGAACTGATAGCATCTTGACCTCCATCTTTACTTGATTTTCCTCTAGTGAAATCTTCCTTTGGGTTGTGATACTCTCTTGAATGCTTAGCGAATTCTTCAATCAAATCTTTATTTGTTGCCACCTGGGGTTAACCCTAATTCCGTGTTTTGCGCCCTATTTAAGGGAAATAAGGGGCTAGGGTTTGCGCACCCTCAACCTCTATCACCTCCCTTCACCCGTAGGATACCCTAATCCTCCATTGATGATTGTGAGCTTCTTTTGGTGATTTCAAGCTTAGAAGAAGAAGAGAAGGATATTTGGTGCCTCATCTCAGCTAGCAAGTCTCTCCATCGTCATTTTAAGTTGCTTTAGGACCCTTGTAAGTCCTCAATTTCATGCCTTTTTAGCTCAAGCAATGTAGATCTATGCTTTTGTGTACATTTCTTAATGGTTGAGGAAGTTTGAGTGGTGGGAACTCATAAAGTTGGCAACTTTATGAGTTCTAGAGGCTCCTTTATGATAATTTGTCCTAGATCTAGAAGATTAGTGAGTTATGGATTGCATGCATGAGTTTTGGTCTCATTTTCCCTTCATTTTGACCTAGTTTGTGTTCAAGACATGAATGTCTAAAAATATATGATTTTTATGGTCCTTTGGGTTGGAGAAAGCCTTCTGGAAGGTTTGAAAGTTTTGCTTGAAGGATTTAGATCTAAATGCATTAAGTTGTCCAGATCGGGTCTCACGACGTGATAGGTTAGGTGTCATGACGTGACAATGGGCGTTTCCATGACTGTTTTGTTCTAAATTTCTCACGACGTGACCAATGGGTGGCCATGAACTGAAAATCAGTTGGGGCTGACTTTGACTGTTGACTTTTGACCATGGTTGACTTTTGGTTAATTTAGGGTTTTAGGGTGTAGACTAAAAGGGCACTTCTTAATTGTTTTTAGGTGTCTCATTATACCTGTGTACACTGTGTGTGATCTGTTGTGTTCTAGCTATTATTCGTGAGGTGAGTCTTCTACCTATATCTATCTGTGTAGTAGTGTATGTGTATTGACCAGCTAGATCCTAAATGTTGATTGCTATTTTATGTGAAACTAAGTTGCTGATAGCTCATGCACCGCTGTGACTCCACGAGATTACTGATTGTCCCCAGGGTTGTTGATAACCCCTGAAACATGTTGTTAATCCAAAGGGCGTGTTGTTAGCCCATTAGGATTGCTAATAATCCCCCGGGTTGCTGAAAACTCATAGTTGTTTATTATGTTGTGTTGTATGTGATATTTTGGGAAGCTCACTAAGCTTCGTGCTTACAGTTATTGATGATCGCGGAAAGGCTAAGGCTTGACTTTACACTCCGGCTTGTAGATTTTTTTTTATCATTTCCGCATTTTGATTCTTTGATTTGGGATGATTGTACTTGATACACCTGAGACTTTATTGACTTGGTGTTTATAATACTTGAAACTTTTCTATATTAACAATGAAAAAATGGTGGTAAAACTTTAGATGCTACATAAGGTATTTGTTAAATTTATATGCACAAAATATGTTTCTAGGAGACGCAACCAATATGAAGTAAACAAGCTCTCATTATTTTGATGATTGTTGGTTCAGAAAATAGTTAAATGTGGTTAGGAAGAGTGAGAATATTTATGTAATTTCTGAATTTAGGTGCAACAAGTGTATGTATATTATAATAAGTAAGTGCTTAGTTTGATAACAATTCAGGTGAAAGTGTGCTAGAAACTAATCTTTTACGTCAGTTGTTGTTTACTAAGAAAAAATATTTATTCTTATATTTTCAATAGAAATTATAGCTTTTATATGTAATAATGTATATGTATATGTATGAGATTTTGATTAATTTTTTTTATAAAATATGAGTTTTTTCTTTATATATATTTTTATGACTTGTTTATATTATAAAATATAATGACTTATATACAATATACAAAATGACCACCTATCACCCCACATACCATTAGTATTTGCTAATCCATTTAATGCCCAATTATCACTACATCAAATATATATATATATATATATATATATATATATATATATATATATATATATATATATATAAAGAGTGTAAACATATAACAATTTGTTGCGATATGTTTCCAACTTAACTCCGTCTCCTTGAGGGGTGAAAAACTTAAGTATGAGAATCACAGCAAAGAAAACAAGATCGTTAGACGTCGTCCGGGAGGTGATCCCGGAACGAAGCTCCGACGGTCAAGTTAGTGAATCCCTTTTGAGAAAAGGTATTATATGGAGAGTATATGACTGGGATTTAAGAGTCGATCCTTTCTCTTGGGGGAAAATGAATCTTTTTATACCTGTGGTCAGGAGAACAGATCTCCGAAAGTATCTTCTACTTTTCTAGGCATGGCAGGACGAGGCGGCCTTTGATTGGTAGATCGTGCCCCGCGGGTGGCTATATGCTATTGGTACAGAACTGCCAGTTAGCAGATCACCGAGCACTATACCTATCGCCCTGGGGCAACTGGTACTCCTTTGTCCTCCCCGGAACGGGAGTTTCTCTACTAAAAGGGGGCCAATCCTGAAGCCAGATCTTCGGTGCTAGAACGCGGGGTCTTATGGACAATGGTTTTCTCCCGGGTCTTGTTGGGTAGTGGGTTTTTGATGGACCGTTCCTGAGTTGACGGCTCCGTTATCCTTTGACGTTACTCCGGGTGAAATACGTCAACAAGTCCCCTAGGCTAGTGGACGTCAGCTTTTGATCGGGTTAGCGAGGTCATTCTAGCCTTAGGCATGGACAAATGTTCATCGATGGTGGTTTTTGCTGCCTGTTGACGTGACAGATGCGTCTGATTCGGTGGCTTCATCATCGTAACTGTTCGGGTTTTCCGCCTGCATTTAAAACCTTCCTTATCCGATCTGCTTTCCTTTTTTTTCCTTTTCTTCTTCTTTCCTCTAATATTGCTTCTTTCTTTCTGCTCCTTCCGCATTTCTTCTTCTTCTTCGTTTTCGTTTCCCCTTTGTTGCTAAACCATGGCATCTCTGAACACGGGTGTCACTCTATGTTTCGAAGAGTTTTCCGAGCTGCATGAGCGATTCGGTTTCCTCCCCGATCATGGGGTCGAGTTTCCAACAGGGGAGCCGTCATCTCCCGACCACCAAAGGGTAAGGTCAGAGTTCATATCCCCATATTTGAGGCAGGGCTCCGGTTTACAACCGAATTTTTTGATGAGATCATGCGTCACTACGGTTTCACTGTCGACAACCTTACCCCCAACGTTGTTAACAAGATAGTTGGCTTTGAGATTGCATGTCGGGCTCTGGGTGTGCTTCCCCAACTGTGGGCTTTCAGTTACTTCTTCAATTCATCGACACCGTGGTAGTGGACATCCCCGATGATGACACTTCAAAACAGTCGGAGGGGGTGAAAGAAGGGGCGACGAAACTGCCTCGTGAACCCAAAGAAGAGCCAGTGGAACCTATTGCTTTTGGTGTTGACTCGGGCGTTGATCATGAAGATGGTCCAAACTCACCATTCCTGCTTCTGAACGGGGAGGGTACTACTGGGGTTTCTGCTTCTGTTCCTCCAACGACGCTGACCATATAGGTACCATAATGGGGGATTACCTAGGAATCCCGCCTTACTCAGTACGCGGTGGCATATGACAGGGGTTGCCATGCTTTTCACCTTGCCACCATCGAGGATTTAGATCTTCTTTCTAACTCACATCTTTCAAACAATCTTTTATATGCAGCTGCTCAGGTTGGCTCATACATGGTGACGATTGCTCGTCGCCTTCTTCAGAGCAGTTTGAGTTCCAGTGAGCTTGCTTTGATTGGGGCTGAGCGGGATGAATTGAGGGTGAGGTTACTTGAGTTGGAGAGAGAAAAGTGTGCGTTTGATGGTCGTTATGATCTTTTGGCTGGGGAGAAGGCCTCTTTGTAGGAGTAGGTTACGAGACTGGATGAATCCGTGGGGCGTTTGTCTCAGCGTGTGGAGGCGTTCGTTGAGGAAAAAGGGGTATTGAAGGGTCGTGTTGAGGAGTGTTGTGGGCAGCTGGAGACAGAGAGGGAAAAGAGGGAGAATGTAGAGGCAGATTTGTCTTGGCTCCTGAAGAAAGGGATTGTATGGGTTGTATATAAATTGATTGAGAGCTTCGAGTTCACACTTAGGATTAAGCAAATGAAGGTTGCGTGTATGGCAACCGGGGTAGAGGGTGGCAAGCAGGTAATCAGGGAGCAGGTTGCTACCGGGAATTTTACAACTGGCGAGCTGAGCGCCCTTCTAGAATATTCCCAAGCCATGCACTATGTGGTGAAATCTTTCTTGGAGAGATAATTTGCCTCCTACCTCCACCTTGGCGAGCTCGACATGGAACGTCTTCGTCTGCTGTGCAGTGACCCTGATGTTGAAGGAGAATGTCCTGAAGAAACTACTTCTGGGACCGAACCTTCCCCCTTCCCCGGATATGTGATATCTCCTTTGTTATGTGTGGATTGCCTTTGGTTGGTGAAACTCAAACAATGTTTTGTTTTGAATGGTTTTTATTCGGTGAACAACTTTGACAATGTTTGTTATTCTTTTTTTTGTGGCCCTACGTGGCCTTTTTCTAAGCTCGGGATCTGTCTGGTGGATAATCTATTTTATTTTCTGAAAAAAAAAACATAGCTTTGTACTTTGCTTCTGGTTTACTAGTGGTTTATTTGGCTTTATTCCTAGGGGGGTTTATGTTGGCTACCACGGGGCTGAGTTCTTTCTTGGACCCTAGTCAGTCCTAGGAATGCTATTATGTATTGTTGTTGCTGTTCCTGTTTAAGTTTGTATTAGGTGAGAGATAAGCATGCAATTTTCTCTGTTAAGCGAGGGTTAGCCATTTTGGTTACTGCCATTTATTTCTCTTCCCCTTTTTTTCCTTTGACTCTTATTCAGAGTTTTGAGCTCCTGGGGCCCCTGTCTGCGAGTTTGATTATCTAAGCCATGCTGGGATTGTCATCCAGGGGCTCCAACGCTTAGATATTTTTTTGTTGTGAGGCGAAGGTTATGATCCTACATAGCCTCTAGCTATCCCACATCCTAATTCTCACCGTCCTTAGCCATAGTGGGATTTTATTAGGGAAAGGTTGCGAGCCTTTGACGCTTATGATTGTGTTTTTTGCAATGGTTTCATGTAAGTGGCGCGGATGATCATTCCGTCTTTGTTTGTCATTTATATTAATGCATGTTAAGACGCGTGTGTTTCAAAGCATAGCTTTTCATTACATATTTTCTAGTGTCTAAGAGACATATATTTCATTAGATAGGTATCGCGAGTGGGATAGTTTATGCTATTCTAGGCCTAACTCCTAAGCTGGATTGTTGGGGCATGATTATTCATTAGGATTTTGATCACTTGGTCCTTTCCCTGGGTTCCCTCCCCCCTCCCCCGTTCTAAGACTGTTGGTTTGGGCTCTGGGGCTCCCAGACCATCAGAGTGAATTCTTCTTCTTCGTATTTCTTGGTTTGTGTCCCTTGGTGGCTCGTGTCAACAAGCTCCTTAGCGTTTGTGCTCGTGTACTGGCCATGATTGGTTGTTTTTCGGTTGGCCGTCTTTCGGAGGAAGATCATCAATTTTCTCCACTTCCCGGTTCTGGTTGCCTGGTTATCATCCAGGGATGAGTTTGTCTTGTTCGGCATGTGTTTTTGTGTTATTATGACCCTTTGGCTCCTTTGTGGTTCGATGTTCCCTCTGTTATTTTCGAGGTTCCTGACTAGATGTCGTCCTGGAGGAATCCTTTCCTAGTTCTGGACCCTTACGGTTGTGGTGGGTCTTCATTCAACATCTTCCTTTCTGGGGTAGTTACCTACCCTCGTTGCTCCGACTTTAGCGGTTTCCCCCTTGCGTTTTGGTTCTAGCTACGAGACTTTGCGTGTATGCCCCATTGTTTCCTCTTTTTCTGCGCTCTGGTCCTTCGTTGTGTGATGACATGTTGGCAGGCTTAGCGGTATCAAACCTCGCGTGGTGTTCATGCTGACTATCCTCGATGTTTCTGGCATGGTAATGTTGTTTCTATCACGCCCTTCTCCCCCAAGATGTTTGTGTGGGGGTGGCGACTTTTACCCTCATCCTGGATTTGGGTGGTGTTTATCCTTTCACGTTTGACCGTGTGGGTGGTAATTACTGTTGTGCGACGCCTTCTTGGAATGTGCACGGTAGCCTAGGCGGCGGTCGCCTGTTGTTGCTTTGCTCATGGGTTGAGGGAGGTCATTTTTTCCGATCCGTTGGTTGTCTTGAATTTTGTTGTACCATGTATTGTTGATGGGATGGCTTGGAGCCAGAAAAGGGTTGGCTGCCCAAGGATCATATCGTCGTCGAACCTGTGTTTTACTACTGAGAATTCGATTATCCTTGTTACCTTTTCCTTCCCATCGTGGATGAGTATTATCAATGGGAGGATTATGGTCCCGAGCAGCCATAACTTGTGTCTTGTGAAGCCGACTAGTGGGGCTCGGGTCGGTGGTTTTAGATTCTTTTTCCAGGATTTTGGGAGTCATTCGAAATAGTGCTCGTAGAGGACGTCGATGCTGCTACCACCGTTAACCAAGGCTCTCCATATATGATGTTGTTGGATGTAGGCAGAGATTATGATTGGGTCTGTGGGGTCCCTGTCGGGCACTCGCGGGTCTTTCGGTGAGAAACTTATGTTCAGAGTATGGCCAGGTAGGGCACCGATGCTATTGTTTTCCGATCGGTGCCTGGCTCTGTTCTGGTGCTTCGCGATTGTGAATATCTCTTCCTTTTTGACTGGTTGTTTATTCGCTTCCTTCTAGGTTCGCCCATCTTTTTCTTCGGTTTTGAATTTTGATCGTAGGGTCTTCGCGATCTCTGTGAGGTCTCCATTCAATTGCTTGTCCGCTACTTCTCTTTTGAGGATCGTGCATTCCCTGGTGTCATGGGTTTTGCTCTTGTTGTATTCGCAATACTTCCCTATTTATTTTTCCACCCACTGAGGGGTTTTTTCCACAATATATACTTCCGCCCTATGGCTCATGGGCTTGTCCTAGAAAAATGAGCGGAACCTGCGAGATGAATGTCTCAAATGTCTGTTATGCTTGTCGTGACTTCCATCGTGACACTCCTTGTGACTATGGCGGGAGTGGGAGTCAGCTGATTCTTGTTTGAGGTATGCGTTCGCTACAACTTTTAGATTAGCTTCTTTGCGCTCTTTTCCATCGATAAATCTGAGGTATTTTCGACCCTATACTTCAGTTTGTCCCTAGATTTTGGCACTATTCCTTGCATTTTCCTCGATAGGGGGCCTGGGAGTAACCCCTGGGCGAAAGCGCCTGTGACTAGAAACTCCTCATGACCGAGGACACTCAAAGTTGTGAGGGTAAACCGGTCGTAGTACACTCAGATGGACTCTCCCTCTTTTCGTTTGCATGCTATAATGGAGTTAGCATCTTCTTTGATATTCCTTAATTGCATAAAATTTTTGAGGAAAAGATACCTCAGTTGTTCAAAGCTGGAGATACTTCCCGGACGCAGTGCCTTGAACCATTTGTTGCCATTTCATGACAGCATGACCGGGAAGTAGGTGAAGGTAAACCTCTTATCCATCTGTAGTGATGTCATTGTCTATTCGTAGGTGTTTAAGTGTTCATCGGGATCTGTCGTGCCACCATACTTTGGAATGTTTGGGATCATGGCGAAATGCGGTATTTTGTACTGTAAGAGCTATTGGCAGAATGCCAAACTGATGCCCATGGCCGGGTTGTCGATGTGTGGATAGGTGAATACTCCGTCGGCCATCACCTGTTGTACGTGGTATGGGCTATTGTACCCTTGGCCATACCCGTATTGGTACCCGTGGTTATACATGGTTACTTGTGGCATGTATGGTGGCTGCATGGAGTATGTGTGCATCAGTTGGTTCAGTTGTGAACTTGACTCTGTTGGCCCCATAGTGTGTGATCTCATCCCCTGTACTGGTGTGCCATGACTGTTGTGACTTTGCGACTGCGTTTTTTGGGGATACGCACCTTGGTAGTGGTATGTGTATGGGTTGAGTGTTGGTTGTTGTGCGAATAGCGGGATGTGTGACATGTTAGCCATCTGGGAAAACTGATGACATGTGGACGACAGTTGTGTAGTGGGGGAACAGGTGTTGGTCCCCACCTGTCTCAATGGTAGCGGGGGACCAGGTGTTGGTCCCCACCTGTCTCAATGGTGGCGGAGATCGATTTGATGTTGGTTGTGATTGGTTATTCGGCGCTCTTTGAGGCGATGTGGTGGGTGTCGTGGTCCGGTGTTCTGTTGCGACGGGCGGTGGTCGCCATAAACTGGCAATGAACTCCGTCGCAGACTCGGTTGCCGAAGTTGTCGGTGTTTGTGTGAGTGGTTGCCCTTCCAGTGTCGACGGACCGCTCCTGTCGAGGGACTGCATTGGTCTGACTGGGCTGGTGTCACCACCTTCTGACCGTATGGGTCCTTCGTCCGTCATCTCCGACGCTTAACGTCTTTAGATGGGTTGTGCAGTACTGAATGCATGCCCGAATGACGCCAACTGTTGTAATATGTCTCTGACTTAACTCAGTCTCCTTGAGGGGTGAAAAAGATAATCCTGAGAATCATAGCAAAGAAAACAAGATCGTCAGACGTCGTCCGGGAGGTGATCCCGGAACGAAGCTCCGACGGTCAAGTTAGTGAATCCCTTTTGAGAAAAGGTATTATATGGAGAGTATGAGATTGGGATTTAAGAGTCGGTCCCTTCTCTTAGGGGAGAAGGGAACTTTTTATACATGTGGTCAGGGGAACAGATCCCGACAGTATCTTCTACTTTTTCAGGCATGGCGGGACGAGGGAGCATTCGATTGGTAGATCGTGCCCCGTGGGTGCCTATTTGCTATTGATGCAGAATTGCCCATTGGCAGATCACTGGGCACTACACCTGTCGCCCTGGGGCAACTAGTACTCCTTTGTCTTATCCATAATGGGAGTTTCTCTCCTAAAAGGGGGCCAATCCCGAGGCCATATTGCCGGTGCTAGAACGCGGGGGTCTTATGATACTGGTTTGCTTCCGTCTCTTGTTAGGTAGTGGGTTTTTGATGGAACAATCCTGAGTTGACGGCTCCGTTATCCTTTGACGTTACTTTAAGTGATATACGTCAACACAATTTCATACCAAACCTTATATCTCTTCAACATAAAGTTTATTTAGAATGTCTTCCTTCTCTTCTCTACCCAAAGGACTAGTCGAAAATCGTCAACAAGTTCAACTACCATGACACTTCCACCTCTAATCATAGACTTAAAGCCTAGGGACATGATGAGATGAGAGAGGTTATAATGGTCAAAGAAAACGAAGTTGACAGACATTATTATAATGTTCGGTTAGCAAAAGATGTAATCGTGTATACATAATCTAAAATCTAAAAAGAATAAATTGATTAAAGACATACAGTTGAAATCAATAAAATTGACTATGGATATGGGAGGCCAAAAGATTTGTTATATAACAAGCACTTGGAGTTAATGCTTGAGGTGAAGGAGAGAAATGAGAAACAATTATGTGTTAAGGTGGAGAAGAAAACATTCTCGTATGATTATCCGAAATAAAAAGTTGTAGATGATTTGTAGTATGATGTGCTTTATTTAGTATAATGACTAGATGATGAGTATTATAATGTGTATTATTTTGTAACATTATGTAAGGCCCGTGCGAAAAACAATGAAAAAATATTAACAAATGATGTGGACATATATTGCACAAACATATGAAGTTATAAAAAAACAAATACTAACATACAACCAATTCAAGAGGAAACAGGAACTCAGATCGATCTTTATCATCTGTTTGAATGAATGTCACAATTCGAATACTACGATTCTTCAAATTGTAATAGTATAAATAGAGTATACAGAATGATTCCTCTTAGAGTCCCCTTAAAAGCTTAAGTTTTATATCTCATGCTTGTTTGTACAAAATATTTATTTTGGACTACTAACTGAAATCTCGCTAGATGTCGCATCCATGATATACTCTGCTATGCAGACTATCCATAACCTTAACAATTAAATGGTTTGATTATTTTTTGTTTGTTTAGAAATGGTTTATGTTTAATTATGTTTAAGAAAAATTGTGTTTGTTATTGTTGATGTACCCCACCGGGAATCCGTCAAATACAACGGAGCCGTCAGTCCGAAAAACGAATCTGAGCGACAAACAACTAACGTCGGGTCCTCGCGCTCGCTCCAGCCCTCGTGCTCCCGTGCTTATTCCTTAGCGCCCAAGCATCAAGACCAGAGTCGAGACAAAACAGTACCAACCCACTCGCAGGGCGACAGGCGTGGTCCCTAGAGCATCACACCTGGAAAACCTACGCCAATGGCAAGCAACCGCTTGCGGAACACGGTTCACTAATCAGAGTTCACCTGGCTCTGACAGAACCTGAAAAAGCAGAAAGTATTGTCGGGGATTTTCCCCCCTTTTCCACAGGTATAAAAGGCACCCTTCTCCCCCAAGAGAAGGGCCCAAGATCTAAAACCCTTTAACATTCTCTTTACGCTTTAAACCCACTCACTCTCAGACCCTCACTAGCTTGATCGTCGGAGCCTCGTTCCGGGACAACCTCCCGAACGATGACTGACGATCCTATTTTTTTGCAGTGATTCTCAGGCTCTTCATTCCCACCCCTCGGAAAGATGGAGTCAAACCGGTGACATATCACAACAGTTGGTGCCATCCGGACGTGCACCCAGTGCGGCACAACCCGATAAACAACAACTTGTACAATGGTGAGCACACACACTACGCTGACGTAACACGACAACATCAGGCCATACGACGTTGTCACGCGCAGTACAACGACCATCAAGTGCCAATCGATTACTTCCCTAGTAAACGAAGCGCTGACACCCGACACACAACGAAAGCAAGATGCAGTGTTCACGGTCAACGGGTCATGCAAGAACCAAGAACGAACTCGAGCAAACCACGACATGAAATCGCTGACCCGACAAGTCAACAGTATTAAATTTTCACCAGACGACCCGAAACCGCCAGAGTGGGATCCCAAAGACCCAATCCTCATAACCGCATGCATAAGACACAAACAAATCCACCGCATGCATACGAACATTGCTTCTGGCAATTACCAGAGTCATGGAAGAAAGAGTTGAAGCCCCCAGCAGGTGGACCCCTGGTCGGCTTCACAAGGCACAGTCTATGGCGTCTCGGCACGATACACCTCCCATTGACGCTAGTCAGCCACGACGGGAGAGAGAACAAAACACGAACAATTGAATTCTCTGTAAGCCATCACCCAACGGAACAAAATATACTGTTCGGGCGTCCAACACTCTACGAGCTACAGGTCGTGCCGTCAACAATTCACGGCACAGTCAAATTTGGCACAAGGGTCGGATCAGCAACCATCGTCGCCGATGCCCCGTAGAGACAAACGTGTCACCATATCATGGCGGTAGCAGACCTGGTCAGCGCCTCCAAAATGCAAAGAAGACCACCCGCTAGAAAAGCATGTCATAGACAATGAACAACCCGAACAAGCAACAAAAATCGGAGCTAACCTATCGGCGGAAACCAAAGCCCAACTAGTCGCGCTACTAACACGGTTCGTCGGGGTCTTCGCATGGCAACTCGCAGATATGGCAGGTGTAGACCGAGGGATCATCGAACACAACCTTAGCATCTTACCGGGCAGTGCTCCGATTAAACAAAAAAGGAAGGGGCAGGTGAGTGATAGAAACAAAGCGATTAATGAAGAAGTTTTGAAACTCGTGGCTGCGGGCATCCTCCGAGAAGCAATGTTCCCTACATGGATAGAAAACCCGGTAATGGTAAAGAAGCATGATGACTCGTGGCGGATGTGCATCGACTACTCCGACTTGAACAACGCATGCCCAAAAGACCACTACCCCCTCCCCGAAATCGACCAAAAGGTCGAATCCCTGGAAGGTTTCCAACTCAATTGCTTTCTTGACGCCTACAAAGGCTACCACCAAGTCCATATGTGGCGAAAATACGAGGAAAAGACAACTTTCCACACCCATCGAGGCACGTTCTGCTACCAGAAGATGCTATTTGGCCTTAAGAACGTCGGGGAAACATATCAGCACCTAATGGATAAAGCCTTAAGGTCTATGTCGACGACATGGTCATTAAAAGTCGTAGTAAAGTAACATTGATCTACGATGTGGAAGAGACCCTCCAGACGCTAACACAAGCCCAGATGAAGCTTAACCTGGGAAAATGAACTTTCGGAGTTGAAGAGGGCCAGTTCCTAGGATACCAAATAACTAAAGAGGGAATCAAGCCAAATCAGGTCAAAATCCTGGAATTCATCGATTCCAAGATCCCGCACAATATAAAAGGAGTCCAAGAAATCAACGGGAGGCTAACCGCGCTAGGCAGGTTCGTCGCCAAGTCAGCAGAAAAAGCCCTACCGCTCTTCCAAACTCTGAAAAGGGTGTGTTTACAAGAACCACTTCAAATGGAAGAAGGAGGCCGACGCAGCCATCCAATGCTTAAATGGGGCCCTACGTCAATTGCCAACAATGGCAAGCCTCCTCCCAGGCGAAACCCTACAAGTATACCTCGCGGCAGCTAATGAAGCCATCTCGTCGGTCCTGGCAGTATAGAGAAACAAGAAGCAGTCGCCAATACATTTCGTGAGCACGGCACTGCTAGGTCCCGAAACCAATTACCCCATCCTGGAAAAACTAGTACTACACTAATCTACATGGCCAGAGGCCTACATCGCTTCTTTCAGGCGCACAAAATCGAAGTGCTGACCAACCACCCGATAAAATAGGTCCTACTGCGACCCGAAAAGTCAGGATGACCGGCGAAATGGGCAATAGAGCTGGAGGAACACGACATAGAATACCGGCCGCGAACCAGTATCAAGGCCCAGGCCTTAGCAGACTTCCTGGTAGAAATACCAGACACGTTTAGGTGAATACCAAAGGCCTTACCTGCAGACCCATTGGAGCCCAAAGCAAGCAAAAACGTATGGGAACTACACACCGATGGTGCTGCGAGTAAGGAGGGTTCGGGCGCAGGCCTGATTCTTAAAAACCCTGGGGGGACGAAATAACATACACCCTAAGATTCGATTTTCATGGTTCAAACAATGAGGCCGAATACGAAGCGCTCCCTGCGGGCTTTTGCTTGGCGCATGAAGTAGGGGCGAAACACCTCCGAGCGTTTAGCGATTCGCTGCTAATAACAAACCAGGTAAATGACACTTACGAAGCCAAAGATCGGAGAATGCAAAGATACCTGGAAAAGATGTTGCAGCTAGCACACTCGTTTAACAGCTTCGAAATCAAACAAATACCATGGGGGAAGAATACAAGAGCCGACGCTCTTAGTAAATTGGCCTCAACGTCCTTCGACCATTTAACCAAGAAGGTGCTGGTAGAAGTACTCGGAGAAAGGAGCATCGACAACAAGCAAGTCGATGTCGTGACAGAACTTCCAGACTGGACTAAACCATACCTAGATTACTTGCATCATGGGATCCTCCTAGATGACCCGGAAGAGGCCAGGCAGATAAAAATCAAAGCCCCCCGGTTCGCGGTGAAAGGCGCGCAACTGTACAAAAGGGGTATCTAGTGATGGGTTTTGAGCACTATAACAATCCTATGGTGCACATACAACCCTAAATGCTTTGGATCTAAGTTTTCTCAAATTATACATGCAATTTCATTATATCCAAAGCATAAACCCTAGCTACCATACAGTTGGAGATTTACAACATAAAAACTAGTTAGATGAATACCTCTTTGTTGTAGCTTGTAGTTCTTGGCCTTTCAAAAGCTTAGTACCTCAAATGTGATACCTCTAATAAGTCACAAACACCAAAAGCAAAAGGAGGCCTATGAGAGAGAGGTTAGGAAGCACCAAAATCATCTAGGGTTTCACCTTGGAAATGATTGGCCGATTTTGGGAAGGCTAGGGGTTCAATTTATAGTGTGGAATCCTTAGGGTTTCTTACATAAATCCTAATTTACTTAAGCCTTTAAGTATTCCAATAATCCATATGATATGCCCTTTGGACTAAATCTTCATGGACTCTCACATAGATTTAGTCCATCCCTAATCAACATGGATCGTTAGCCCAAACTATAAGTATTACTGATTTACCTAATCAGTCCCTGTAAATTTAATCAGTCTCTTTTGATCACTAAATTAATTCCAAATTAATTCTTGATCAATACTAATTAAATAATATGATTTCTCAATTAATATATTATTCATATAATATATTAATAAATCACAAATAACCTCTTTCTCAAAAATCCATCCTATCAAATTGCTCCGGTGAAGGCAACCCAAAAGGACCATGCTACTATCGGGTCAACTACATACCAATTATAGTTATGGGCTTAGAAACCTAATCCAACATCTAGCATCGTGGCTCAGATGAATCTCGCGCAACGAAGGCCAAGCTCTCCTAGAAGAAAGCCACTCAGGAGAGACGGGAGCGCATGAGGGGGCGCGAGCGCTTACAAGGAAAATACTACGCCTAGGGGTATACTGGCCCAACATGTATAAGGACGTGGCAGGAGTCACGAAGAAATTCTCGGAGTGCCAAGCATTCTCCCCATTCCAGAACCTACTAGCGACAACCATGACCAACATCAGCAGTCCATGGCCTTTCCTCCAATGGGGCATCGATATCGTGGGACCATTCCCAACAGCCCTGGGGGGATTACAGTTGAGCAGAATGGTGGATTGAAGCAGTTTGGAACTCCATTTACGAAGTGGATTAAAGCGGAGCCTTTGGCCACAATCACGGGTAAACAGATGATTAGATTCATGTGGAAGAACATCCTGACCCGGTTTGGAACTCCCAGGGTCCTGATAAGTGATAACGGCACCCAGTTTGAGGATAGCCCCTTCAAATAATGGTGCGGGGAGAAGAAAATTTACCGTCGCTTTACCTCAGTCGCGCAGCCCCAGGTGAACGAACAAACCGAAATATCAATACGACCATCATGGACGGACTTAAAAAACGCATAATAAAAACAAAGGGGGCCTGGACCGAAGAGTTGCCAACGGTGTTGTGCTCATACCGCACCACCGGGAGGTCATGAATTGGAGAAACACCCTTCAGTCTAACATACGGCACGGAAGTGGTGCTCCCGCTCGAGATTCTGAGTGAATCCCGATGGGTGATGCACTTTGACACAAACTCGAACGAGGAAGAGCGACGGAAAGATCTGGATATGCTAGACGCGAAGCAGCCTACAAAGCCCGCACGGAAAACTTCTACAATAAACGGGTGCGAGCAAAAAACTTCAAAATCGGAGAATGGGTGCTGAGAAAGAACGAGGCCAACCACTCGGAGCCACAGGACAAGCTGAGCACGAACTGGGAAGGCCCGTACAAAGTAGCGGAGACGCACCGAGTCGCAGCATACACATTGGAAGCACAAGACGGAAGACCAATACCCCGAACATGGGACGCATGCAACCTACGCCACTTTTACTTATAAAACAACTGGCAAATAGTATAGCAAAAAAAGGGCGAGACAATGTCACTCGAACTTTTAGCCTCGGGGCTACACCCAAGTCAAAGTGACAACACGTAAACCTTCGAGATTTTCTCCAAGCACTTTCCAATTAGTAAAGTTTTGCAAGAAAATAGGACCGATTTTACTCATCAACATATATGCATACGCACGCAGATGCAAATATAAAAACCTAAAACAAAAAAGAAGGGATGCACGAATTCGCCAAACGGAATCACGGGCTGATCACCCACACCGTTTAGGCGAACCAAATCGCCAACATGCAACCACAAATCTCGAAAAGAGATGATTCCTCAGGGGACACATCGGTTCGGCCAAACAACAAGGCCTCTAAGCTGTCAAACCAGACGTATTCAAAGGGTATGAAGGATCATAACCTTCCCCTAAAAATGAAAATCTAACAGAAGCAGGTCCAGGGAGCCTCGAGGTGACGACCTCGGCTCACCTTAAGCGACCAAAAAAGGATGGTGGTAGGTCACCCGACTTAGGTCCGAAGTCCAGGCCTACAAAATACTCTCCAGGGAGACGCTTCCCAGATTCAAAGGAAAACATGATGAAATTTCAAAAACATACAAACACTAAACACTGAAAGCATCTTGTGGTGTCAAACAAACAACAACAAGCGTACAAAAAACATCCAGTAAAAACATCAACCCTAACAAGATTGCGTTCACACGCTGCCCTCAACGTCGTCGTATGGAACAGCGTCCTCCTCCTCATAACACAATTCGTGGAGATCAGCAAGACCAAGCTTGGCCAGTCTGAGATAAGATGCGAAGTCCGTCTCAGCGAAAGCCCTAATGGCAGCGTGCATGGCGTCAGTAGACTGAGCCACGGCGCCCGGTTCGGATGGGTCGGAGCCGCTACCAGAGGACAATACCAGAGTCGCCTGTTTTCCCCTCTCCACACCAGCAACTACACACGCGGCCTTCACACGGAAAATCCCGAGCACAAACTCACTTCTCTCGACAACACGATCCACTACGTGGACCACCCCCTTTCGAACAACCCAAGACACACCGGTCTCCAGGACTTTCCTCCTCGAGACCTCGGCTGCGAGCTCACTGCCTCGCAGCGCCAAACGTTCCACTAATGTCGCTTTCTCCGTAGCCAGAACTTGGACCTGCTGATGTAGGCGGTTGACCTCCCCATCTAGAATCGCCACCTAATCCTCATCAATGGTTTTCTCCCCAGATAGCATAAGGTAGCGTTCATCGAACTTACGCCGCTCATCCTCAAGGAGCCAGACCTTCTCTGCGAGCTCGTTGTGCTCCGATTTAACGAGAGCCAACTCCACCCGGTCAGCCTCGATGTAACGAAGACAGCCGACATCAGCCACCAAATAAGGATCAACCTGAGCAGCGGCGTACTGAAGATCATCCGCCATATGAGAATAAGAAACGACATCAAGGGCCTCCAGGGTAGCAGAAGGAAATGCATGATGGCACCATTCACTAGCAGGACCCTGTTCCGATAGAAGAGAACTGGGTGTACGGTTCCACCCTGGGAGATAGACACCACGGGCGCCCGAAGAGGAAGGCACCACCTTCGACGGGACGTTATTCGAAGCCGAGGGTGAGGTGGAGCGACCCCCCGCAATGATTGTTTTCCCTCGACGGTGTGAACAAACCGCCTCTGCCGCTGACAACTCATCACCATCAACAATCTCGATAACAACATGTGACGTAGCGAGAAAAGGTTCGATGTTGCGTTTCCTGCGTAAGCGTCGGCCAATAGTATCACCACTAACATCCTCCCCAAGGGCAGAATCTACAACAACAGACCGACGACGGGAGACAGGTGAGGCCTCGCATTTGGGAACAGCCCCGACAGTAGCTGGAGCAAGTAGCGCCTCCACTAGGGAAACCTCGGGATACTGGAGATCACCCCCAAAATTCCCTCGTAATACTTGTTCGAGAGACAAAAGCTTCTCGTCACCTACAATAACCACAACGTAAGACCCTTTTTAAAATGAAAAACGAAGAAAAAAAAGGGAGAAACATGAGACAAGCAAAGAGGGGGGGGGGAGGAAGGTAACACTTACCACCGTTACTCACAAAAAACTGAGGTATCTTCCCATGTGAACGCCAATCAGCGCTCATCCCGGCTGCCGTCAATATGCAGTCCGGCCAGTCCTCGCTGTCAAAACAAATTCCCCTCAGTGTGTGGGACACAGATAAACTGACACCCGACAGATGGGGCGGTCCGAAGCCATGGTCACACGAGGATAGCCTGCACCAACCAAATCACTGTTGATCCACAACCATCGATTCTGCCAGTTTTTCCATGGTGCTTTCTGGTTAACTATAAAGGAATGTGTGTTGCAGCGCTGAGAAAAAGTGTAAACGCTTGAATGAGTCGACGAATTAAAGAAAGACTGGAACGCTTGAAAACGAGGAACTACACCAACACCCGACACCCCAACTCGAACCCAATTATCTTGTTCACGACGTTTGGGGTAAGACCGTGAACAGAAAAACCATACTCCTGCATGACTTCATCGAAGAAGTCGGAAACGGGAAGACGGAACCCGACCTCGAAAATCGCCACCGAAATACCGACCTTCCTGGCCGACGGTTGATAAATAGTAGATCCCTCCGACGGGAACTGGACCCCCTGCCCAGGCATAAACCCAAACCGGAACTGAAGAGTCTCGAACTCCGCGGGTGTAGGGACAATTCCAGATCTAATGGAAGCCATCGAAAACCAGAAAGGAAAAATGTAGGAGAAAAGAGAAACGACGAAGAAGGTTGACACGACAGATTATGGAGAGAAGAAGCACGTAAGTGTTCCTAGAAACAGGGTACCTATATAAACATTTCAAAAAGAATAAAAGAGGGAGAAAACTGAAACGACACTTTTTCGACAAACGGCTGTATTACGATGGAAACATCTCGTGAATCGCTCACATCCGACGCGTGTCCAAACCTAAGCTAGAACTACTCAGCTACCCTAAGCAAACGCTGGTGTCTACTAGCCCGGGGGACTTGTTGACGTACCCCACCGGGAATCCGTCAAATACAACGGAGCCGTCAGTCCGACAAACGGATCCCAACGATGAACAACTAACTTCGGGTCCTTGTGCTCGCTCCTGCCCTCGCGCTCCTGTGCTTATTCCTTAGTGCCCAAGCATCAAGGCCAGAGTCGAGACAAAACAGTACCAACCCATTCGCAGGGCGACAAGTGTGGTCCCTAGAGCATCACACCTGGCAAACCTATGCCAATGGCAGGCAACCGCTTGAGGAACACGATTCACTAACCAGAGTTCACCTGGCTCTGACAGAACCTGAAAAAGCAGAAAGTACTGTCCTGGATCTGTCCCCCCTTCGCCACAGATTTAAAAGACACGCTTCTCCGCCAAGAGAAGGGTCAAGATCTAAAACCCTTTAGCACTCTCTTTATGCTTTAAACTCACTCTCTCTCAGACCCTCACTGACTTGATCGTCGGAACCTCGTTCCGGGACAACCTCCCAGACGACGATTGACGATCCTATTTTCTTTGTTGTGATTCTCAGACTCTTCATTTCCACAACTCGGAAAGACGGAGTCAAGACGGTGACATATCACAACAATTATGAGGTTTAATCGTAACATAATGCTTGAAACCTTGTTCTTGAATAACGATTAGTTTGTACTGAAATCCCTCTTGAAAACTTTTCATTGCACTCAAATCCCTCTTGAAAACTTTCACCTCTACTACTAGTTGAAAGACTTTTTTTCTTTTTTGAAAGTTTATAGGTTTATTATTCTTTGTGACGGGTTCGGTTGCGTAACGAAATAGGTTCATATATCGGAGATGAGGGTGTAACATGCATACCTTAAAATGGTATATTTGTGTGTGCATTCATTATCCAACCATTCAATTCTATATTCAATTTTTTCAAAATCAGAAAGACATGTACAAAAAGGGAAATCTTTAGAAAAGTCCCAATATTTACGGAAAAGTTACACTTTAGTCCCAAAAATTTTTTTTGAACGAAAAAGTCCTGAAAACCGGCAAAAAATTTACAGTTTGACCCTTTTTGACCAGTTGAAACCTGTACCAAATTAATTTGGGACTATTTAATAAACTAACCCAAAATATTAGGACTTTTCTGTAAACAAAAAATATTATGACTTTTCTGTAAACAAAAATATTAGGACTTTTCTACAAACAAAACCCTAATTATTATTATTATTATTATTATTATTATTAAAAATATAAATAAGAATACTATTTTTTGAACTTGTTATTATTAATATTGTTACAAATACATATAAATGCATTTAAATGAAAAAATAATATTAATGACATTGTTTAAGGGTGGAGGTGGAGGAGATGGTGATGCTTTTAGCATTGACATCATGAATGTTTGCTTGTATATTTTTACTTTGTATATGGTCATTTTTCATTTGTTATTATTGTTTTCAATTCAGAATAATAATACTTAACAATTTAAAAGAAGTTGTATATTTGTAAAATTGTTTATAAATAGTTTAAGGTAGAAGAATTTCTCACTTTGTATATAAAAATGTTTAAGGTAGAATGATTACTTTCCAAATCCAACAGATCCACTACAAACATCTACAAACCTATATCAAAATTCAAAAGTATTAATTACAATATTTTGTTTAAGATAGAAGGATTACTTTTACGTAAATATTGAGACTTTATCTTTAGAAACTTGAAAACTTATAAATATTATTAGTGCATTTTTTTATAAAACTGTCTAATTCGTTCGTTCATTGATAAAAAAGCAAAACAAAACATGATTACGTTGCATATATATAAATGTATTTTACATAAGTTGATTGTTGACATAAACATATAATATAGATAACTTTGGTGGACTAAAATAGTGTAGTCAGTACATGGTACACTTGTTTCAGCATGATGTACATGTTCTTTTTGTTTTTTTGTATGCAAGTGAAAAAATTAACAAGGGTAGGGAAGTAATAAATGAAGAGTTACTTAGGCACGTGAGGGAGGAGAGGAGAAGAGATGAGGACAGACGATCACGTGCGTCACAGCAGTTTTATCTGCCAACTCGCTTGCCGTCTCGCGTGCGGTCGGTCCCACCCTCCGCCTCCGTCTGTCTTGCAATGGTTGCCGTTCATTAATAACCGTTAGTTGATGTAAACGGCGTTAATGGTAGTAGTCTCCATCCAACTCCAACACCCATGTGGTTACGGATGGCGTTATCCAACGACTTGTTGACAACGCATTCTGATCCCAATTATAAATTTGTATTATGACTATTACTATTTTTATCTATTTTCCAAATATTTATATAAAAACCAAAAAATCAAAATAAATTAATTTAATAGTTGACTTGGATGATTGTTATTATGTGATTTCTCGTTTTGAAAATTGAGAATATATTTGCAAATAGAAAAATAAAATCATATGGAATTGAATTCTAATTTTCATTTCAAGGATGTGAACAAAATGCATAAATCAGGGAGAAGTACATAAATTAGGAATGGGTGCCAACATCAAAAACCCAACTATGATTGAATTTTTTCCAAAATTTTATTATTTAAATCGGATAAGTTTGATCTTGGATTACAATTAAGATCCAAAAAAACAACCGCCCCACGACCATGGGTTAGACGGACTTTTCTTTGTGTACGCAATGTTAAATTGATGGTGTGATATGACTTCCACGTCACAATATTAAATTATTATTACATGTATTTAAAATATTTATAGAAAAGCTTTCACAAAATATTTAAATAAAAACGTTTAAAATATGTTTTAAGATAACTATGTGTTTTTATTGAACTTTTCAATCATTGAAGTCTACAATTTGAATTTCAATGCTTTTAATTATTTATCAATGATATGTTGGTTCATTATAATTGTGTGTAAAATCGGATTGAAATTGTGCGAATTCAGATGGATGCATTCGATAACAAAATGGATGATTGTTGTTAGAAAAAAAAAAAAACTACAAAAATGGTCCAAAATTGAATAATTGTTGCTAGAAAAAAAAAACTACAAAATGTTTAATGTGGTATGCATTTTTCTTTCAAGATTTGGTCCACGGCAATTTTTTTGGATTGATGGTCCTTTTGATCATGTTTGTATGTGGTTTTGGTTATGGGTGTTCGTAGTTCGGTTTGAAACTGGTCAAACCGATCATTGGTTTGGTTTTACGTTTTATATATATATATATATATATATATATATATATATATATATATATATATATATATATATAGTAACATATCCGAAGAAGTGTTCCACATTAATACTTTTTAAAGCTTGAGATGTCATAACTAATACAAAACATAAGCATAAACGGGTCTTACAGTGATATTCTAGCAGCCTACTAACTCCTTTAATCTCTCAGCAAATAATTATATTATCTATCAGTACCTTCATATCGCTACATGTGATACAAAGAAACTGAGTGGGTCAGGTTGTGAAACCTATTGGGTACATAAGATTTTTAACCCATACTATTATGATCTTTTAATTATATATTATTTTGCATTCAAATTCCCCAATTACCCCATAACCGTTATCCTTATATTTAATCCTAATATGATGATCTCGAAGGATCTTCCTTAAAGGACTTTGGTCCGCATACATCTACATTTCCTAGTTGATTAGGCATGACAATATAATGATATTTTGGATAAGCACAACAGTACAATAGTACTTTGGACAAACACGACAAATGCGACAATACAATAGTACTTTGGATGGGCATGGCGGTACATTTAGTAGTTAGGATGGGCACGGCAGTATGATAATATTTTTGACATAGCACGGTGGTACAATAGTACTTTGGGTATGCACGACAGTACACTAGTACTATAGATAGGCATGACATGTCACGTCTTATTATTTAGCACAACTTTCACTTAACCTATCATAGATACTAATTCACACGGCCCTATCACAACCTCTCATTTATTATTATGTACAACACTTTACTACCCAATCATATTATTAAGTATAATATACGATTAGATCAAGTAACAATCATATCATATTGTACAAATATATTAAACACAACAAAAATAACACACATAACAATTAAGCATTTAGAATACTTGTATCTATGTGTAAGTTGAAATTAACTATGCACTCACCTAACTTAGGTGAATGATTGGTGGTTTCAACAGAACTTCGCCTAACACATTTAGCTTTTCCTTTTTGACGTGACCTAAGTACGAACATTACTAAGTCTAAGGTTTATATTCCTGGTGACTAATGATAGTCTAGGTTCCTCACTAATCCTAATATCTACATCCAGATCTATCAAGTAAGGAATAACCAGGTAGGATCATATCGGAGGTAGGGTCCATTTGATATACAGAGTATACTGTTTGGAAATCGCACTTTAAACACCTCATTAAATCCAGCCTATACATTATCCCCATAAGTAGATCAATTAGTAATATGAATCGGAATCACTGATAAATCTTATTTATAAATTCATAACAACAACTATGAATCTAAATATAAATTACGCTAAAATAATATAGAGTGTAATTTAACATACAACGATTTCCTAGACAAAAGTTCAGAAATTGCACTGACAGAACTCCGGCCTGATAACTACTAGTTGTCGGCCTCTTAGGGATCATAGGGCTTCGCCAGAAACTTAAAAACTAAGGGAAATTTGGACCAAAATCAAGAGGAACTTAAGAGAGAAAGCTAATGGGTATGGAGGAATGAATGAGCCATTGGAGGCTATTTATAGGCGATTTTAAGGGTCCGCGTCGTGCATTTTAAGGTGACGTCTCCCCAACCATTTTGTGCCACATGTCAGCCTCTCTGTGGTCCACGTTTCCATTTTCTAGAAGCGCACGTTACACACCCGGCGTGCATCGCGCGCCGCGCAAAACACAGATTTTGTAAATATCGTAACTGCTTCATACGAGCTCCGTTTTTTGCGTTTTTATATCCCCAGAAAGCTCTCGATTAGATCCACAACTTTCCTTTAGACTCCATCGGTTAATTCTGTCTTTATTTTTCGTCCCTATTTTTTATATGATTAAATCATTTTGCTAAAATCATAACTCTCTGGTACCGACCCCGTTTTTGACATTCTTTTTCTCAAAATTTCTATCTTAAAGAGTATTATAATTTTCCTTTTACCATTTTCTTCGTAGATTTTTACGCCACACATAGAGATGTTAACGGGGGCAAACGAGATAAGGAGTGCATCCCCCTCCCCGTCCCCGAAATTTCACCGTTCCCCCATCCCCGCTCCCGCCCCCAAAATGTCCAACCTTCCTACCCCGCCCCCGCCCCCACTCCCCCTTATTACCCTCGCCCCCGCCCCCGATTGATTTTAGGTTGTCTTTTTTGGGGCTAAAAGAAGTTGTTGTTTGGGCTAAAAGAAGCTATTTTTTAGGTAACAAATAATTATTTATAACAGAATTTTACATGTTAAAAATTATAAAGTTATGACATCTTAGAAACATTATACTAAGAACTTACAAATATGTTTTTTGTTGAATTTTGGAAGCTCAAAATCATGTTATTGTTTATTATATTTATATAATTAATATATATATATATATATATATATATATATATATATATATATATATATATATATATATATATATAATTTCGGGACGGGATTGCCCACTGATGAAACAATGAATCGAGTATTAAATGAATCAGAGTTTAATGATCAAAGTAAGATTGTGAGATTTGAACACAGATGTAAATATGATCTTGTTTCAGCTCTATTACGCTCTCAAGTTTTACAGAGTACAAATGACAATTCTGTAAAGACTCCTATCCATGACTCTAGTAAACACTCCTATTTATAGGAGAGGAAAGCGTACAAAAAAAATACTAAGGACTATGCATTAAGCTTTGAAAACAATGCCCTAGTAAAATAGATTACATAAGATACGAAGACTCAGTACATTCGAAGACATGAAACCCTTCGACTGATTACAACTCTATTTACCCTTACAATCTCCCCCTTTGTAATCAAAGTCGAAGTCTTCAACTTGTAAGTAGTTGAATTGAATACATCATCACTCTTCGTATCTCTGTGTACCATGCAATGACCTTCTTAATCTCCTTCTTGTCTCCTTCATTATTCTTTATGCATTGGCTCATACGAACAATTAAGTTCGTATACTGAGAAGTTGCATATCTCTCCACTTCGCACGTTTGGAACAAGAACCGCTTTGCTCTACCAGCTTTGTCTTTTCCTGCGAAGACAATCCCCAATGGTTTTAAGCAGATTTCACCATCTTCATATTTCTTCAGATCTGCTTGTTTCTTCGTAGGAGCCATTGGTGCAGTAATTTCAATACCTTTCGCAATAGCCAATTCCACATCAGTTTGAGCAAGACACTCAAAATAATTTTCAATAAAGATCTTGATGTGTTTGACTCCAAGTTGGAAAACATCTGGCTCTGTTTCTTGTAGAAAGAAGAATGACTTGTCTTTCAGGATTAGTGCAACTTGTATAAGATCATACAAGTTCATTATCGGAAAATCAGCAATGGTAAACTCATAAAATTTTCCATTTGATCTGGTCACAGTGTATTTGAGATTCTGAATAACACTTTCGAAAACCATGTCTCTTTTGATGCTTATAACTTTCTTGATTTTTAACAGTGACCAGACTTCTTCAGGTGCTTTCGCCAACACTGAATGAAAACGAATTTTTATCTTCTTCCCTTCTTCTTTGTCTTTACACATAACTTCTGCTTTAAACTGAGGCATGATGAATATCATTTCATTTATTGGAAAGTCAAGCTGACTTACATCAGTGTTTGTAACCACATAACTCTGTTTTGGCACCTTTTCGAATGAATACATATGATCAAACATGACTTTTGCCTCAATTGTTTCATAGTTGTATTGCTTCGAAGGATCTCCTTTTTCCAAACCCACAGGGTGTTGTGCACGAAGAGCCATAACACTTTGAATACGCCTCATCTTTTCCAACTCCGCATCCACTTCAGCCTTCTTTTCTTCCTTAGTCTTTTCTATGATCTTGGCTTTACCTTTATCTTTAGACTCAGACTCTCCCACAACAATCTTTGTTTTCGAAGCACTTCCAGCAGCTTCTCCAATCACAACACCTTTAGTAACTGATCTGGTCATCGGAACCGTTGTGACCACAGTTGAAGTAACTGAACCAGCAGATACAATAACAGGCTTTGTAGTTGAAATCTTCGAAGGAAATACTTTTCCCACCACCTTCGAATCTTCTTTACTCGCCTTTACTTCTTCACCAGTCTTCTTAGATTCATCTATCTTTTCTCCCCCTTGCACCCCTGTGAAAGCAGGTGGGGCATCTGATACTGTTGGAAGAAGACTTGAAATGCGAGTAAGAGGAGATAATTGTTTGTGAAGAATAGCTTCGAACTGGATGAATTTTTTAGATAAAAATTCTGGAGTGATAAACGAAGTGAACACTGGTTTCACAGACAACTCTTTCAACTCTTTTAGCAAAACAATCAACTCGCTAAAATTCTTGTTCTCCAATTCAGAAAGATGAGTAAGTTGAGGACTCATGCTTTCGTATAATTTGACAAATTTGGTGACAGCATCACAAATAATGTCAACCTTCTGATGGATTGAAGTATAACCTTGTTGAACACTTTGAACTTCTCTCTGCATGTCTTCACGAAGTTCACGAATTTGCATGTTGACATCTTCGCGTACCTTCTTAACTCCTTGAACAAAAAGAACATGTCGTTCTTTTGTTGTGCTTTTCAGATCCTTGACCTCACCCATAAAATCAGATCGTTGAGATTTAACACGAAGTTCGTTATTCTGATCATTGTAGTCAACCTTCTCCAAAATAACGGACTCGAAATCTTTCACCATTCCGGAGACTTTGCTGATTATCCTTGATTCCATCATCTTTAACATAGTATCAACTTCCAGACTTGATACTGATGAACCTCCCCCAAAATCAACTTGAGATTGAATGATAGCATTCAACTTCGTATTCAAAATTTTGTACTGCTTCATTTCTTCTTCTTCATCAAACTTTAGATCTTCAAAAGTTCCTCCAAAACCTTCGTTATCAGTTTCATTTTCCAGCATCATTGTATCATCGACAGGTGAAGTAGGTTTGGGTGGATCAGTAGATTGTGGAAAAGATGGAAGTGAAAGGGGTACTGATTATGTTGTGGAATGTGGGTGAATCAGTTGTAGAAGTTACTGGAGGTAAAGATACGATAATATCAGAAGTGACATTAAGATTACCTTGAGCATCAGTCTTCGCACCTTCTTCACCCATGTTAACATTTGTATCTGTATTAGATACGTCTACAGTGATGTCAGAAGTTCGTGTCTCCTCATTAGATGACTTGACATGCGAAACTTTGGGTGGAATAAGACTTATGTCTTCAGGAATCGAACTTTCTTTGACAAGATCAGCTTCCGGAGTGTCAGGAATTCTTTCTTCGTCTTCTGTTGAAGTAGTGGCAATGATAAGTTTTCTGGACTTCTTCGTTTTCTTTTGTGTCAACTGTTTTGCCACATCTTCAGCCCTTCGTTTCTTTGATGATGGAGAAACAGGCGCTGGAACTTCCCTGAATAATACACCTTGATGTGTATGTTGTGGTTTACGAACAACGTGGGGTGAAGATTTTCGAGACCTCATCTTAAATCTACGAAAAACCCCAGTCTTTGAAGGGATTATTTCTTTTTCTTGGGTTTCTTCAACAGTAGGTGAAGTAACTGGTTCTGTAACAGCCATAGACACATCCGATTGAACAATTTCTTCGACTATTACAGGTTTCTTCTTAGATGACTTCTTGGGCTTCGTTTCCTTCACCGGTTTTGCAGAAGAACCATCTTCATTCTTTTTCCCCCTTTTCGATTTCTTCTTCTCTTTTTCCAATAGAACACCAGTTGTCACTGTGGTATCTATTGATTGCAGATAAGTCAACAAAACTGAGTTCGTAGGATCAACTCTTTTTAGCATTGCATCAGGAATACGAGCAACACTTGGGAACTCATCAGCATCATCAATCACCTCCTTTGGACTGCTATATACATGAAAAGTGACTTTTTCTTCGTCATTGGCTACTAAAATACCCTATTTGTTGTAGAAGTACTGCAAGATCAAACTCCAGTATCTTGCACACGAAATACCATGTACAGCGTCCGTGTTGTCAACACTTTTCTTGAACTCCTTCCATAACTGCGAAGCATAATCCACCGGTAAATCATAGTATAGCCCTGCAACCATGGCGTATACCTCCATTCTTCCTTTGTCTAACCCTACTGTTCTACCAGTTAAGCAACGTAAAAAGATTCCAAAAAGAAAATTCCAAATCTTAGGAAGACCTGACTTCTTGAAATCACTGATTTTGGATAGTGGTGGTTGATGTCCCATCTAGTTGAACATGTGGACAATTTGAGGATAAGTAAAATCCTCATACGGTGGAGAATTTGGAATATCAAGAATCTGACAGAAGAGTTTCTTTGTAAGTCTAACCTTCTTGTCATTGATTAGGTTAAACGTGACTGCATCAAAGGCTTTAGCGATTGAAGCTGTTGATCCCGCCTGAGATAACCACGAAATCGGTACAGAGAAAGAATTGAACATTGCCTTGGATAAAACAGAATTCTTCAAGGCAATCATGAGCATCTTCAATTCTTCAGGGTACCTAGATACATCAGCTTCAACTTGATAGTTGGTACCCTGGATTTTCATAATAGGCATGGAAGTAATATCTTCTGGAGTTTGAGATGGTTCAGCATTGACATTAGCAGTATTCGCCATTGTTAGGGTTTTGAAAGCTTGAAAATTCAGAGAGAATTAGGAATTATCTTTGAATGCGTAAAGTGACAAAAGACCCTTGAATCCCCTTTTATATGTAACATTCATGTTTGAATTAAAAGCGGGATGTGCATTTAATGACTGCCGACGTGACACCTTGAAAACCGGACCACTACTCCGTAGAAATAACCATGCGTCAAAAAGTAACTGTCCCATCACCATAAAACCCGGACACGATATCATACGTCATTGAAATACAACCTGTTTTGTTTGCCCCAAGAGAATTGTAATCGTCGGACCCCTTCGGATGGAAGTTAGGCTCTTTCACTTTTGGGATGAAAAGCGAAGTCATATGCCAGATGCTTGAAATCATCAGCCTGAGTTGGTGTTACTCAGAACCTCAAGGATTTCGTGAGTGCAGTGGTCCAAAGAAAGTTAGACAAGAAACAATGAAATAAAAATGTTGGGATTTTGTGATGTCAAAAATTTAATTTGACACGAATGCAGTTAAACCCCGGGCAAAGGTTGCTTCGTTAATCATCAAGAGAGATGATCAACAGCTTGTGTATGTTCCCGTGAATTACAATCGAAAACTTGTAGAGAAGTTTCGAAGGGCATCTTTTGTAAGGCTACATAGGCGGCTTAATAAATTTCATTACATATCAGCCTTAACATAAGGTGAGTAATTGTAACAGAAATTACTTGTTTGACCAGTGTAGTCAGTGACAAGTGTGTTTTGAAAAATGTTTAAAGTAACTTTGGGATTCGAAGTAAACTCACACGGAAATCATATTCATGAAAAAAAAATTTGTGTTGGATCTTGTTGGGTAACAAACATCGTTGGTTTCGAATGTTTGATCAAGATCACTCATATGAAATGAATATGATTTGGAGTTTTGAAAATAGGTACTGAAACAAATGTTTCGTAAAATCTGGAACATAGTTCCCCGTCAATTCCTTAATTTGCAAGAAATTTGGGTTTCACTTTCATCACGGTCTCATGATGTAAGATCATTAACACAGATTGTTGATAAGTCTAAGTCTCGATTAGTTTGATCAGAGACCTCTCGGACATATGTCTTTGTGTGTGATTGTGAAAGAAATTTTAGATGAAAAAGATTGGTGAAGACACGAAGTGTACCTCTGTTATATTTGGACAAAACAGTAAACTCTTTACTCATATGAGAAGAGTCAGGTAGCTCAGGAGACTAATGTGAATACAAGCCTGATTGGGAAGAAATCTTCATATGAAAAGTTCATTAAGGCTTTTGTACACACACATTGAGTCATTGGAGGCTTCGGACAACATGCAGCAGCATGCTTCTAGGGACATCTTAACTAGTTCAAAATAAGTAAAATGTAAAGAGTTGTAAGATTCATTTACCTGACCTTAGATCTGCAAGCATGTGTCTCTTCGTATGTTCAGAAAGATCTGCAACAAAGTTCTTAAAGGAAAAAAAAATATAAAATCTTTTTGTTGTTTTGAATTTTCAAAAATAAAGAACAAAATAAAGTGAAAATCTTTTTGATGTTTTTGATTTTTCGAAAACGAAGAACAAAAGAAAATGAAAATATTTTTGATATTTTTGATTTTTCGAAAACGAAATTACTCAAATAAACGAAAGTACTTGTTGCAAACATACTACATTTTACCAATTCACTGAAAAGTGACAATCATACGAATTCGAAGCGTTCGAAGAGTTGACTATGAACAGTAACCTCTGAACACTGAACGATGACACGTGATCACTGATTCAGAGCCTCTGAACCATTCTCGATCAGTCACTCTTCTCCTTTTTCGCATGGAACAGAATTTCCATCGATCATTCCAAGTCCTTCTATAATTCTTACAAGAGATTTTTCATCTAACACTTTCGTGAAAATATCAACTAACTGATCAGTTGTTTTCACGAAATGTACTTCAATATTTCCATCCTCCACGTGATCCTTGATGAAGTGGTAACGAAGAGCTATATGTTTAGTCTTCGAATGCTACACAGGATTATGACAAATTCGTATTGCACTTTGAGAATCACAATATAATGAAATCTTTTTCATATTAATTGCATAATCACGTAATTGACTTTGAATCCATATTATTTGTGAAGTGCAAGCAGCAGCAGCCACATATTCTGCTTCAGCTGTTGAGATTGATACACATGTTTGCTTTTTCGATTACCAGCTCACTAATTTGCTATCAAGTAATTGACATCCACCACTTGTGCTTTTTCGATCAAGATTACAACCACCCAAATCTGCATCCGAATATGCTTGTACAAAGAACCCAGTTTTCGAAGGATACCACAATCCTAACGAAATTGTTCCTTTAAGATAACGAAAGATATTCTTCACAGCAGTGAGATGTGGTTCTCGTGGATTAGACTGATACCTAGCACAATTACACACAGAAAACATGATGTCAGGTCTACTTGCAGTAAGATAAAGTAATGAACCAATCATGCTCCTATATAAAGTTATGTCAACTGCAGGTTTATCTAACAATGGTGTCAACTTTATGCCTGTTGCCATTGGAACACGTAACTTCGTGTTATTTGTCAATCCAAACTTTTCGAGCAGATTCTTCGTATATTTTTCTTGATTGATGAAAATCCCTTCTCTGTTTTGACGAATATTCAATCCAAGAAAATTATTGATTTTGCCCATCATGCTCATTTCGAACTTACTTTTCATCAAATCTTCGAATTCTTTAGACAAAGCAGGGTCAGTTGAGCCAAAAATAATATCATCAACATAAATTTGAACAAGCATTAGATGATTCCCAACTTTCTTTCGAAATAATGTGGGGTCAACAGATCCTTGTTTAAATTTAGATTGTTTCAAAAACGAAGTAAGAGTGGCATACCATGCTCTTGGTGCTTGTTTTAAACCATAAACTGCCTTATCTAAAATATAAACATGATTTGGATATTCTTCGTTAATAAAACCTGGGGGTTGTTCCACATAAACAGTCTCTTCAAGCTCTCCATTGAAGAATGCACACTTCACGTCCATTTGATAAACATCAAAATCTTTATGAGCTGCATAAGCCAGAAATATTCGAACAGCCTCGGGTCTTGCGACAGGGGCAAAAGTTTCTTCATAGTCGATTCCTTCTTGTTGTGAATATCCTTTAACAACAAGTCTGGCTTTGTTTCGAACAATGTTTCCATCTTTGTCAGTTTTATTTTTGAAAATGCATTTTAACCCGACAATCGAAACATTTTCAGGTTTAGGAATTAATCTCCAAACCTTGTTTCGTTCGAATTCAGACAATTCGGATTGCATTGCAACAACCCAATCTGAGTGTTCCATTGCAACCTTAATTGTTTTTGGTTCAATTTTAGATATGAAAACATTGAACATGCAAAATTCTTGATGAGTATTCAATACCTCATTCTTTGCACGAATTTGAGCTCTTGTTAAAACTCCCTCTTGTGGATTCCCAATTACTTGATCCTTCGGATGATCTTTTGTCCATTTTTCCATTGGTGGATATGCTGGATCAAATTCCAAAGGAGCATCTTCGTATATATCATCATTCTCAGAACCTGCAATCGAACAAACATCATCAAAATCATTATTATTTTCAATATTTTCTATATGCTCCCCCTCAACATTATGCTCCCCCTCAACATCATCATTTAATGTTTCTTTCTCCCCCTCGAAAGAATACTCATCATTATCTAATGTATTCGAATCCAAGTGCTCCCCCTCCACTGGATTGTTTTGTATACTTTCATTTATTTCTTGAGGAGTTGATGTTGATTCATCAGTAAACTTCGCAAATTCGGGTATGTGATTATCAGGAGCATGAATTTCAGCATCGACTGCATGATCTGAAATTCCAAAAATCAAATCATAATCAATATCATCCATTTGTAAAGATTCAGTTTCAACTTGTGTGTCTTGTAAAATTGGATGATTTGCAAATTTATGCTCATTTTGTTTAACATAGTAATCATCAAATGTGAGATTGAAAGTTTCTTCCACTTTTCGTGTTCGCTTATTTAACACACGATATGCGACAGAATTGTGCGAATATCCAAGAAAAATCCCTTCATCAGCTTTTGCTTGAAATTTCGAAAGATGATCCTTGAGATTCATAATAAAGCACCTACATCCGAAAACATGAAAGAATTTCACATTAGGTTTACGATTATTCAGAATTTCGTATGATGTAATATTAAAACGCCTGTGTATGAAAGATCTGTTCTGAGTAAAACATGCAGTGGATATTGCCTCATCCCAAAGATATTGAGGTAAATTCGCATATGCCAGCATGGTTCTTGCTGCTTCGCACAGTGAGCGATTCCTTCGTTCTACAACACCATTTTGTTGTGGTGTGTATGGAGATTAAAATTTATGCGAAATCCCTTTGTCCACCAAAAATGAATCAAGAACATTGTTCTTAAATTCAGTTCCATGATCACTCTTGATTTTTCGAACAATCTTCTTTAATGTTGTTTCCATCTTTTTGATAAAATCAATCATGATTTGTGCAACTTCGGATTTAAGCCTGAGAAAATAAACCCACGTAAATCTGGAAAAATCATCAACAATAACTAGAATGTACCGTTTCTTGTTGAGAGTTGAAACAGTCGAAGGACCACACAAATCAATATGTAAAAGCTCCAGAGGTGCAACAATTTTCGAATCTATCGTAATTGGATGACCTTGTTTATGTTGTTTGCCAACTTCACAAGCTGCACATAAAGAATCATTATCAAATTTAAGTACAGGTAAACCTCTTACCAGATCTTGTACCACCAGTTTATTGATGTTTCGAAAGTTGAGATGTGAAAGTCTTCGATGCCATAGCCAGCTTAGATCAGATGTGGCTTTCGAAAGAAGGCATACAGCAGGTTTGCCTACAATAGGATTCATGTCCAGAGTGAACATGTCACCTTTCCTTTTGGATTTCAGTAACACTTCGTTTGTGTTGACATTCGAAATAATACTTCCTTCTTCGTTAAAGAGAACTTGATTGCCAGTGCCCACAACAAGTTGAGAAACACTTATCAAGTTATGTTGGAGACCTTCAACATATGCAACACGATTCACTGTGAACTGTCCATTTGTGATCTTCCCATATCCTTTAACTTGACATTTTTTATTGTTCCCAAATTTTACTACTCCAACATTTTTTAGACTTCGAAAATCTCGTAAATTTTCCTTCTTCCCAGTCATATGACGAGAGCAACCACTATCAATGTACCACTTGTTATCATATTGCTCGTCACATAGTACCTACAATCAGTGGAAAAATTTAGGTACCCAAGACTTTTTGGGTCCTTGGAAATTAGATTTCAACATAGAATTAAATGAAGAATTTTTGACCCAGTCACAAACTTTAGTTTTGAGACTATTAATAATGTCCACATCATCATTTGTAGGAACCGAAACATAAGATTTTGTTGGTTTCGGATGTACACTGACTTTACCCTTCGTATTTTGAGTTTGTGACTGAACTGTCTTCGCTTTTGTGACTGGTCTCCAAGCTTTGATGGAGATATTCGAATCTTTTGAGGATGAACTTCCATTCGAAGAAGTATTGACATACTTTTCATAAGCTTCGTTGATTTGTTTTTCTGAGTATTTGTTGGATTGATAATCTTTTCCTCGTCCTTCGAGCCAGTGATCTATATTTTTCCTTGAAGTTATGCCTTTTTCATGCGAAGCCTTTAGTGTTTGTTTCTTCGTATGATTAGGAAAATTTGGCTTTTGAGGAACAAAATTAACTTTGGGATTTGTTAGAGAAGAATGAGCATATGATGTATCAAGAGTTGATTTAAAATGTTGATTTTGAAAGACTTGTTGATTTGAATTAGATTTATTTGAAAATGCTCTTGATTTGTTAGTGTCAGAAACTTTCGAAAACTTTGGTTGCTTATTCACTTCAGACCTTGTATGAGTTGATTGAGATGAATGTTGGGTTTTTGTTGAAAAAGAGGAATTTTTAGCTTTGAAAACATTTTTGGTTGATTGTGATTCAGACATATTTTGAGACTCAACATTTTGCCAAAATATTTTCTTTCTTGCTTGTCGTTTTGAAATGTTGTTTTCCTTCGAAAATTTGTCAATTTGATCTTTAAATTCCTTAGAGTTTAGTTTGACAACTTTTTCATTTTCCTTTTCAACATGTTTTGTATTCTCTTTTTCAATTTTTGATTTTTCAACCCATTGGCTTTGTGGTTTTTGTCGTTGAAACACATACGAATTCTTTGTTAAGTTGTTTTCAACTGTGTTTTGATTTGCAAAAAAGCCTTCATCAGTTATTTTTGAATTATCCTCCTCAACTAACTTCTTTAATTCGGGTTTGATATTTTCAACATTTCCAGTAGTTACGAAGACTTGGTTTGGAAAAACAACATCATCAGTACACTTGAAAATCGGGTAAACCACCGTATTTGCTTCTAGGTAATGAGCACCTTGTTCAGTCAGCACTTTTTCGAACTTTTGTGTATCTCCATACACTTGGTCAACAATTATACGAGGAATTTCTTTTTCCTTTGTAACTTCCTTTTTCTTCGTTTGTTTCTCTTCTTTCTTATCATCACCATCATCTGTTTGGCTGTCTCTGACTTCCACAAAGTCCACATCACAAACTTTCGAAGTTGAGGGTTGATCAGTGTCAATCTCAACCAACAAATCCTTACCTTTTTCTTTTCCTTTAAATGATGATGCAACATTTATAATAGACAACTGAGAACAATCAATATCCTCAATATCACTGATTTCACTAATATTGTCAGAATTATCCTCAATATCAGCAAAATTAGATTGAGAATCAGATGTTGAATTCTCAGTCTTTTTCAAGATGTGAATTTGTTCAGACTTGGTCAAAGTGTCATTTACAATTTTAACCAATTCAGTTGAATCAAGACATTCATCTACTTTGACTATTCCATATCTATACTTATCATTCAGAACTTTGTTAAAATCAGCTATTTCTTTTTCACAGTCATACGAAATGTTATCTACCATAGCTCTTTCATAAGCTAAAATGGCAGCAATTTTCTATGTTGTTCTTTACTGATTTCGCACGAATGATGTAGTTCAGTTAATTTCCCATACAATCTTTTAGCCGAATTACAGTAAATGTTCCTCTGAGCTAACAACAGTTTAGATTCACTAGACAAGTTATCCCTATCAACCATGATATTAGTTTTTTGAAGTTCTAAACAATCTATCTTAGTAATTTTCGAATCTAGTTTCTTCTGTGTCTCTAGCAACTGCATAGACAGCTTCTTAGCCTCATTGCTAGCAGATACCACAATTGAATTAAAATAAGTAACAGTTTCATCGAAAGATACTAATTCAGAATTATAAGCATGTACTGGAATATTGAAAGATTCAAGAATATTACGTACCTTCGTGGTCATCGGATATTTGTCAGCGGCTTTTGATATGAAGCATCTCCCATGAACTTCGTATGCCTCCTCATCTGATTCTTCTTCCATCTTTACAAACATTGCTCCATGGGTTGGATTTCGCATCTCCTCATCATCTGATCCAGATGACCAAATTTGATAAGTTCCATATTCTTCTTGTTCACCACGAGCAACTAATGAAAGATTCTTTGCCTTCACACGCACCTCCTCCAACTTTTCCACATAGTACGCTTCATCCTTCGTCTTATTCTTTTTCTCATCTTTCTTCCTCAGCATGCAATCATTAGCTAAATGATTAGCCCCGTTGCAATAATGACAATCAATCCCAGCATCTCCCTTTAACTTCTTCTCTGTTTTTCCCTCAACAAACTTTGTATCTTTCTTCTCTTCCTTCTTCTTCTCATCCCCAACACTTTTACTCATAAAATTCCCTTTTGTCTCAGATGACTTTGCCTTCGGATTGAATGACTTTTTGAAGAACTTTTTCACACGATTGTTTGAATAGAAAGCAATCGCCTCATCATCTGAATTCATGATGAACCCTTCGTCTTCGTCTGAAACATCTTTCTCAGCTTCCCTTTCAGAGATCTTCGAAACCAAAGCTAGTGGACCTCCCAAACTTGCCTTCGATTCTTCAGCAATTTCGTTCACTTCGATTTCATGAGACTTCAGCTGATTGTACAAGTCATTCAAAGTTGACGTATCAAAGCTCTGTTGATTCTTAACCATCATGCTCACACTACGCCACTCCTTACGAAGACCCATAACAAAAATTAAATTGAACTCCATGGCTGATCTGGTGATACCATATCGATTGCATCGATAGATTAATTCATTAAGACGATCATAGTAAACTTCAATCGTTTCACCATCTTTCTGTCTAAAGTCCTTCAGTTCCACTAAGCATTGCTTCACAGAGTTAACTTTTGTCTTCTCACTCCCCTGAAATTTCTCCTTGAGAATGTTCCAGATCTCCTTTCAAGTTGTACAACTCCTCACATAGTTGTAAACAACTGGAGGCAAAGCACCTCTTAGCTCTCTCACGCATCTCTTCTCTAGCTTTTTCAGACGATCAGACTGATTCTCAACTTCGGAACTTCCAGAAGATGATCCAATTGGTTGAACATTCGTTGGTGGATTGAGATTGCCAGAAATGCAATTCCACAGTTCTTCATCCAATCCGTTGAGATAATCCTGCATACGATCAGCCCATTGATCGTAATACTCAGGGATTAGCATAGGAATTTTGGTGGATGATCCTAGAAGATGAGAAAATGAAGTGATGGAATTAAGATTGAAAGACGCCATTGATGTACGGAATAAATCCTTGAGAATTTTTTAAGAAACTTTGAGAATTTGACAACAAACTATATGATTCAAATCAGAATCACTAGCAGAACACTCGATTCAATGATTCAAGTGCAGAATCGAATCACAGACTTAGATCCAATGAATTTTTCACTTTCAAAAAGTGCGGAATTTCTTAAACCAAAAAGTTGATTTAAAAACTTTTGAAAAGATGAAAATCAGATCAGAGATATGATTCCTGCTCTGATACCAACTGATGAAACAATGAATCGAGTATTAAATGAATCAGAGTTTAATGATCAAAGTAAGATTGTGAGATTTGAACACAGATGTAAATATGATATTGTTTCAGCTCTATTACGCTCTCAAGTTTTACAGAGTACAAATGACAATTCTGTAAAGACTCCTATCCATGACTCTAGTAAACACTCCTATTTATAGGAGAGGAAAGCGTACAAAAAAAATACTAAGGACTATGCGTTAAGCTTTGAAAACAATGCCCTAGTAAAATAGATTACATAAGATACGAAGACTCAGTACATTCGAAGACATGAAACCCTTCTACTGATTACAACTCTATTTACCCTTACACCCAACCCGCCCCGACCCCGAAATTAAAACGGGGGTTAAACTTGTCCCGCCCACGATTTTTTTTAATAAATACCCCCAAATGGGACGGGGCCCCCACGAGACTTTTTGACATCCCTAGTCACACATTGTTTGTGCATGGCTGACTTCTATATCTTATAAAAATCATATCTAATTCACACGGAGTCGGATTTCTGCGAAATTTATATTTTCGGGATCGGGACGACGTGTACTTTCTATATATATATATATATATATATATATATATATATATATGTTTTAGCGCACTTATTTTTACGATTTATGAGCTATTCGGCTGATTTTTCCTATTTTTCCTTAATACGAAACTTGTATTATATAGTCTGCAACTCGCACAACTATATATTATCCTATTCAAGGATTTTAAGTTTAATAATGATTATTTATTATGTGTAGCCTGAATTTACAGGCGTTACAATTATCTTCCCCTTAGGATGATTACGTCCCGAAATCATCAACAAAACAAGGCTTGTATAATGACTCCACACGTTGCCTTTCTATCCTAGGTATTAATCGTAACCCTTATGTCATTTCTATTGAGTTTCTATCTCTTAGACTTCTTGATTGTTGACGGTTCTCAATCCTGCACATGTTATTCCTTTTAATTTTGATCTCTACTGGAGGCTCATGCTCCGTCTAAAATTGACTTAACCTAATTTAGATGAACTTTTCATTATTTGTTTGTAACTATATTGTCATAAAATTGGCTATTAAGTATGAAAAAAACGTTATTGCAAAAAATAATACAAATCACATGTACAAGAAAATTACATCTTACAAAACCTACTGACAATTAAAATGCCTTTTATTATAAAAATATTATTTAAAAAGAATTCTTATTTGAAATAAGCCATACATAAAAAATGTCATTTTTTAAAACCCGTCAAATAAAATATTATTTATCTCAAGAAATTTCATTATAAACAAAAGTTTCATTGTCTTGAATATTCTCATATAAAGAAAAAAGTTATGAAACCAACTAGATTTTCACCTCGGCATGTTCTCAACAGACATAAATAATATCAAAATTTATACATGTTTAAAACACATGTAATAGCAGAGAAAAAGTCCAGTTAAACACGATTATTTGCAAATTTTATTCATAATAAAGTCTTGTCCGGATTAAATAAAATCAAATGTTCATCTATCACTTAGCAGGACATATAATATAATTAATAATTGTATATATAAATTTTTTTATTAATTTAGTAACGCTCCGATTCTCAGGTATTAATATTATGGCTTTAATTTTCAAGTTTCAAGGTCTACTCGACGAGTTAGATACCCTGACTCGTCGAGTAGTAGCGGGTTTGGGACACGTGTTTAAGTGACCAACTCGCCGAGTTGGAAGAGTGACTCGACGAGTTGGAGCTGGAGGGTGAAACCCTAATTTACGGGGTTTTGCACCCTATTTAAAGAATCATAAACCTCATTCAGCCTCTTTACAGTCCCTTGAGAGCTCAGCAAAACCCTAATACGTGTGTGAGTGCTCCATTGTGTGTTTTAAGCTTTGGAAGAGGATTCTTGGGGAGAAGAGCTTGGGGAAAACAAGTGGATTGAAGCAAGGAACTCGTGGGAATCAAGATCTACTTCAGTTGGCATCTTTTGGGAAGGTGTTAAGCTGTTATCTTAACCCCATTTCATTCTAAATCTCTTTTGGGTGGATTTTAGGGCTTTTCTAGTATAATAAGAAGCTATTCATGGGTATAAGCTAAGATCTGAAGTTGTAACTTCAGATCTGGACTTTCCTTGGACTCTAAGTCCATAAAGTTTCAGCTTTGGCAAGCATGAACCTTCCCTCTAGTGTGAGACTTCTTTGCAAGCTTGGTTGTTGTCATTTTAAGACTTTAGAGCTTTGCATGCACGTAAAGTTTGCAACTTTACGTGATAAACATGCCTTGGGAAGCTGGATCTGCAATTTGGAGCCTTAGCATGGCTTAAAAAGCCTCTGTATGGATGAAGGACTGAAGGAACTCAGCGAGTTGCATGGTCAACTCGGCGAGTCCGATGAAGATTGCCTTGGGCTCGGCGAGTCAGTCGAATGACTCGGCGAGTCGACTAGGGTTTTCCCAACCTTTGGACACGTATGAACCCGACGAGTTGTAAAGGGGAAACTCGACGAGCTGGCCAAGGAGTTTGCGGCCACTGACATTAGGAACTCGACGAGTCGCTCATGTAACTCGGCGAGTTAGCGAGTTATGCAAGGTACTCGGTGAGTGGTTGGTTGTACTCGAAGAGTTGAGGTCAACATGGACTGTCGACTTTGACAGTTG
Source organism: Lactuca virosa (assembly GCF_052849685.1). Taxonomy (NCBI): domain Eukaryota; kingdom Viridiplantae; phylum Streptophyta; class Magnoliopsida; order Asterales; family Asteraceae; genus Lactuca; species Lactuca virosa. Next base: position 28,661,538 of record NC_136426.1, read on the forward strand.
ACTTTGACTTTGACCAAGGGTTGACTATTGGACCTCTGGGGCATTTTGGGAAATTGGAAATTTACAAGCATGGTTCTATGGTGCATTCAGGTGGTGGATTTGTACCGGCAATCCAAGAGCTTGAGTTTACCTTCGAGTCGACAGTGCGAGGTGAGTTATCCTCACTATACTAAGGGGTCTAAGGCACCAAGGCCGGCCCATTGGACATGTTATCCTATATTGCATGCTAGTGGTTATGCCAGTTAGGTAGATCTGTAGGACTACCTGTGTTGTTATAGATTATCTGCATGCTCAGTAGTTATGTTATATGTTGATATGTTATGGGGGATGGGTTGAGGTGATATTGCTCCGTGCGGTAACCAACAAACCCGGGAGCATTCCAGATACGAGTTGTGGGCCCGGTAGGCAATCCAGACTCGTACTATAGGCTCGGTGGCAAACCAGATGTGAGCTGTGGGCCCGGAAGGCAATCCAGACTCTCACTGTGGGCCCAGTGGTAATCCAGTAGTTGGAGCATTCCAGATACGAGCTGAGGGAGACTCGTACTGTGGGCTCGGTGGCAATCCAGATGTGAGCTGTGAGCCCGGAAGGCAATCCAGACTCACACTGTGGGCCCATGGGTAATCCAGTCTGTAAAGCTGTGGACCCGGTACATGCTGTTATTTGTATATGTATTATGTGCAGTGTATCGGTATTTTGGGGGAACTCACTAAGCATCGGACTTACAGTTTCAGTTTATTGTTTCAGGTACATCAGGGGATCGCGGCAAGGCGAAGGCGTGATCGTACAGCTCCTCATGTTTTATTTATGTTTCTGGAAAAACTCTGATATTATACATTTTGAAAACAAATATGTAATGATTTTAATGGGTTGAAATGTTTTTTTTTAAGTGCAAATTTGGCATGAAATTTTATGGGTGTTACAAATTTTCATTTATTAAAGTTTACATTTTTGATTTTTTTTATATTGTTTGAAGATAATATGAAATGAAATTTATGCTTATTTTGTTCTATTCTATATGGTTTATGATTTATTTATGGGGTAATCTCAAAAAAGACCTTATATTTTGTGTTTTTTCTAGATTAAACCTCAAAAAATGTTACTTGAAAAAAACCTTGTATTTTATCAAATTTCCCGATTTGGCCCTTTTAGTTACTTTTTGCCAAAAAAAGAAATTCTAAAATGTGAGGGTTCTTCGAGAAAAAACTAAAAAAGTTGAGGGTTTATTTTGAAGCATTTAGAAGATGGAAGGTTTTTTTTGGAAAAAAAAATACAAATAAAAAAATATAAAATCTTTTTCAGACAAAAAATAAATTTGTGATTTAATACAGAAAAAACACAAAATATAAGATTTTTTTAGACTAACCCTTTATTTATCTTAAGATATATTAAACACTTAAATCTACCGGTGGAATCCTCCATTTTGTATTTTTTTTTTACCCAAAATGCAATTCAAAGATCCACAATAATATGATATTCACATGTTACATTTGTATTATTATTTTTTATTTTCTTTAGAACAATTTATAGATATTATTTTAAATTTATTGAATGTTGGTTATATTAACATGTTGAACATGTGATTATGTTTATGTTCAAGTTTTGTGATGTAAGTATTATTATTGTTGTATAATATGCATTGCGATGACTAGGTTATAATTAGTTTTGTATTAAAATCATATCCAAATTTCATAGATTCATATGTAATGTATAATTTTTTTTATCATATTATTTAATCACGAGTTGTATGCCGGCATATGCCTAATATGATGTCTTTTAGAAAAATTAACGAAAATATTGTAAGTTAATATTAAAGAAAATCATATTTATTTTGAAAAATAACCATCAAGTTCGGAATGGGTCATTCTGAACCTCTCTAGAGACCATAAAAAAATTCTGATAAAAACTTACATTTATGATTGACATTTCAGATTTCGAATTAAGATCCCGCATTAAAAAAAAAAAAAAAAAAAAAAAAAAAAAAAAAAACTTTGAAATTTCAAGAACAAGTGTAAAATCCAATTAACGTTCCCGGAATTTCGAGAAAATACTTTGTTTTTTACTAAAATCTAAAAAAGAATTGAAATACATAACAAATGAGAATTTATAAACGATACAATGGTATAAAAACAAACATTTGATTGAAAAACAATAGAATTAAACCTTTCGAAGTTGGTATTTCCGACATAAATAAAGAGTTCTTTGAAAAAAAAACTCTAGAATTTCAAGAACAAGTGTCGAATAGTGCATTATGGAAAAAATTGTTATTTTTCAAAACTAAAATTTTATGATTATGTTAGGTTTGTCAAACCCAATAAATAATAGGGGTACAATAGACTCCAAATACACTGTTTTAATGCACTAAAAAGTAGTACAATGCAAGCAAGGTCGAACCACATAAACACGAGATAAAAGTCTATACCTCTTTGCGCAAGGTACTTTGGTCACAAATGGAGTTTTGTTTGCAAAAGTTAAATAATAAAAATAACAATCTACTTTGAAAACATGCAGAAAAAGAAATAGATTTGTAAACAAGTTGTTGAAATGGTTCCAGTTCTAGTTCTGAATGTTGACATTTAACTTGATTATGACTTGATGTAATTCATGATTGCTATTCTATGTTGGTACATAAAGATATTAACACGCTCTAATACATCTCACTTGCCAAATTATCTAACCAAAACATGCTCTTTGACTAGACCTGACTTTACTAATTCAACCTAAACACGCTCTTAGATTGTATTGAAAAACTGCATTAAGTTTTGTACATGTTTCCCAAGAATGTTCATTTATTCTCATACTCTCGGAAGTGTGAAAACATGTGATATATGTTCTACAATAAAAAAACTTATTGTTTGTTACCAATTATTAACTTAATAAAACTATTAGGTACCTTAAAAGTTAGTTAACTACAAAAAAATTCAATTCATGAAAGTAGACAATCAAACACAAATCAAATTCAAGGGTTCTAGTTTAAACAAAAACATAATCACTAGAATATGTTCAAAAATCAAACATCAAATCACATTTTTCAAATCAAATAATCAACATGTTTTGAACACGAACTAGAAACTAGGGTTTCTTAGCCATATATGGCTAAGAACAAATCAAACAAGAATAAAGATGGAATTGAAATGTTTAATGCTTACAAAATATAAATCAAAAGTGTTTGCAATGATTAAGTGACTTCAAGAATTCCCAAAAATCTTCCAAAATCGCCAGATAAGGCTCCCAAAACCGTTTGTTTGTAAAAATGACGACTTCCCTATTTTATTACTTGCTCGCGATTTGCTCACGTGCCTAACTCAAGGCCATGCGTTTTTTGCATGACCGTGCCTTTTGTTCATGTGTTTTTAGCATGACCATGTGTCTTGACCGTGTGTTTTTAGCATGTCACGTGCGTTTTGCTAAAAGTCCAATAAGTCTTCACAGTTGGCTCCTTCTTCAGTCTAGCTTCACCTCGAGTCGTGCTGGTCAAATATAAGATAAAAAAGGAAAACCACGACCCGTGTCAGTGTGAAACGAATCGTGTTTCAAATGCAGTCCTTTGCTAGGATGATATACAACGACTCGGGTTATATCTTCATGTTTTCTTCCATAGCATGACTGTGCCATCTTCTCTTCATGCTCCAATGCTCCAAGCTCCATGTTCCATAATGCCTGCAAAATAAAAAAAAATAGTGAAGTACGAGGCATTCTCAATAAAATATGCAATTGCCCAAATAATTAAATAAATGCAAGATTTATCAAGTAGAATGCTATGAAAGGACGAGAATAAACATGCAAAATAGGTGTATAAAATCCACCTATCAAACCTCCCCAAGCTTAGACCTTTCTTGTTCTCAAGAAAGAACAAAATGAAGAATCACCCTAGAGAAGATGATAGGTGACTAAAAAGAAACTAAGAGTAAATGCATGCAATAAAAGAAAAACTAATGAAAATAACGTATGTATAAAAAGATTAACACAACTTCAAAGATATATATATATATATATATATATATATATATATATATATATATATATATATATATATATATATATATATAGAGAGAGAGAGAGAGAGAGAGGTAGGTTCAAATGTTTCTCACATCTATTGTGAGGTAGAATGCACCAATAAGAATTTAGTAAAAATTAAATTTTATTTAATTAAATAAATATAGATATTAAATGATTTCCATAATTATATGTATATTAAACGATATTCATAATTATAATTCCTTTTTTATGTAAACTAATTAAATTTGTTAGTAATATCAACAATAATATTATTTCAGAATAAATTCGCATCTAGTTTTTCATGTATTAGTTCGTATTTTTTTTCATGACTCGCTCACTCAAAATACAACAAAGTTGCCTAGAACATGGAAAATGAGAGTGTATTTTAGTAGAATGAGAGCTTATTCTAGAAGAATGAGAATATATTCTAACAGAATGAGAGTGTATTCTAGTAGAATACACTCTCGTTCTTCATATTCCATGCAAGTTTGTTGTATTTTAAGTGAGTGAGTCCATAGATAAAAACACGAACCCATACCTGAAAAACCTAGATGCGAATTCATTTTGAAAGAATGTTATTGCTGACATTAATAACAAATTTAATTAGTTGCCATAAAAAGAGAATCATAATTATGGATATCATTTAATATACATACAATTATGGAAGTCATTTAATATCTATCTTTATTTAATTAAATAATTATTTAATTTTACTAAATTCCTATTGGTGCAATCTAGTACACAATAAATGTAAGAAACACACACACACACACACATATATATATATATATATATATATATATATATATATATATATATATATATATATATATATATATATATATATATATATATATTCGAACATCAATGTAATAAACAAAACAAAACAAACGAGATTCAATCCAATTAACCTCTTTATGTCACGCAGTCGAAGATGTACCTGTCGGTGCCTTGAGATAACTTGACATTAACCCCCACAAAGATATATGACATTAAAAACAAAACTTTTAGTCACTCCCTAACATAATTCAACAAAATCAAAAGCTACAAAACTTGTTTATTTTTATCGGTATGTGTTAGCACATGGAACAAATTATGATCTTAATCTCGTGAAAACACATGTGATGAAAAATATGCTTAATCATCTTCATTTTGCAAAACATGACAATGATCGAATCCAACTATTTATTGATCATCAACAATCTTTTTATAAAAAATATTTTTTAAGAATTCTCTAAGATTTATCCAGATTTGTTACATATTTTAAACCACTTACGCTAGTGAAAGTAGTTAACAGTCAATCCCAATTTCTTTAGTTCAAGTCCAAGTCCAAGGAGGTCTTTTGGCAGCCAATCATTTTTCCTACTTATGATTATGCAACTCATTTTGCTATGGAATTGTCCACTTATTGACTTTTTTTTTAAACTTTTTTTTTTCTCTTTTTTTCTTCTTTTTTTTAACACTTTTATATTTTGTCCCTGGGCAACTCATTTGAAGTTCTGTTCAAAAGGGAACACTTTCAAAGTATTCGAAAATACACTCATGCTTAACTATCGGCTTGACGCGACATACCAAGATGGTGTTCACAAGGAGGGGGCTACTATGACATAAACAAAGGAGTACAATTATGAGGGAAGAGTTCATATTTACATGTTTAAGTAATTTGTATGGCCTAACTCTTTATATTTTTGTCCTTGACTTTTCTACTGTTGGGACATCTCACGATGTATTACCATGAAAGACTTCTAAGACATTTTTTGGGCGACTAATGTAAACACTCAAGGACCTGTAAGAATAGTTAGAAACTATGTCCCCAAGCAGGATGATTAGAAAGGAATAGGCATAAATGAGTTTTTTGAGCGTTGGAAGGTTCAGGTCACTGAAATTTTATATTATTTCTTGAATTTGAGATTTGGTTATAATTGAGCATTACGAACAATAAGACCGGTCGTGTGTTCTAAATGCTAACCTATACCTGTTATTATGCTTCGGTGTTGACAACCTCATCATTTTATGTTTTGCACGAGTAGCTTCGGGAGACGTGTTCATGTGTGATTAGATTACTTTAAGATTTTTTAATGAAAAACGAACAAGTTCTAATCTGAAGGCATGATTCATTTACCAACTGAACTAATTCAAGAAGATTAAGTTCATTTGGATTGAAATCTTTTTTTTTTAAATGAAAAAAGATAAAAAAAAATGCTAAAAACAGAAAATCTTTTTGGAATTTTTATAAATTTTTGGAGGGAATGCAAACTAAGAATAAGTTGAAAACAAATTTTTTTCTGTAATAAAAATATGCTAAAAACAGAAAATCTTTTTGGAATTTTTATAAAATTTTGGAAGGAATGCAAACTAAGAATAAGTTGAAAACAAATTTTTTTTGTACTTTTTTTTAATGAAATAAATGCACTTAAAGGTGAAAATAAGAAAAGCAAAATCTTTTTGGATTTTTGAAAAGTTTTGGATGATATGCATGAGGAAACTAGAACCTAATGTACACAGACCCCTCCCCAAGCTTAAGATTAAGCATCGTCTTCGATGTTCGGAGAGGGTAGCGCAACCTACTGACCACGGGGGGTCCAACGCTGCAGGAATTACATAGCCTCTTGTACCGTTTGTGTTAATTGTTGAACGGAGGCGTTGGTTGCAGACAAATCAGCGCAAATGTCGGCAACAACTTGATCAAGGAGATCAAAATGCCTCATGTATGTGTCATGGTATTGAGTCACCGGCGGGTGTAGATGTAACATGGGGTCTCTACTGGGGCAATCGAAGTGGATCCCCTTGCAGTGGGAGGTGTGGAGTGAGTGGGAGGAACAAGGGGATTAGTATGAGTGTCATCTTCGTGGTCGACGACCAGCCGCTCAGGAGCTCTTGGGATGGGCTCGGGGGCGTGTGTAATAGAATCTGTAGAAATATTTTTTGGTAGACACCACCGAGTCTGAGTGATGTCCTGTTGGAGCTGGAGGGAGCTGAAGTTCCCAACAGGAACTCAAAAATGGGGTTCACGTTGCACCAACCATGTAAAACTACCGTCACTCCCTCTACGTAAGAAAGATAAGGCTAAAAGGACATTGGCGTGATGGTATTGGATCCTTGTGTGATTTTCTCAAGATTCAGACGCTTTCTCTCAAAAAGCTCGGCACAAGTAAGGCGGGTGGCGAGATAAGTGATAATCTTGCCACAGTGAATAGGTCTGGAATCGCTAGTGGAGACCTTGAGAAGTTTGGAAGCAAGAAATGCGCCAAAATGTGGTCTCTTCAAGCCGGTGACCATGCACTAAAGAGTTTCTAGCTCCAGCTTACCGGATCCGGTAATGTCTTCGTGGGGGAAGTAAATATTAGCAATAATTCGGAGAGCAACCATTAAGATGGGATGAATAATTTGAGATGCTTTAGCGAATCGATACCCATACTCATCAAGTCCCATTATTTCCTTCCAAAAGGATTTGACTTTGGTTTTGAAAAGGGTATTTTTCTCTCGCACGTGTCCTAATTTGGGACCATAAGTATTGTGTGTAGAAATCCCAACAAACCCACTAAGATCATTTAGACTCGGAAAAATTTTCAATTGCATGAGACAGAATGATAGACTTTTGGCATTTTCATTGAATTCCAACGATTGTAAGAATTCAAGAGTTGTGTTTTTATACGATTCCATTGGTGCCAAAGTGAAAAAACTCTCCCATCGATGTTGCTAAGCAAGCTAAGGACACCATCATAAACTCCTAGGTCTTGGAGAGTGGGAATATCTACAACCCTTGCTGAGAGTACTCACGGTCCTTAAGGTGATGGTAGCAGTCACGATGCTCAAGAGAATTATGCACAATGGTGGTGACACCATACATGGATTTCAGTTGTTCCTTTAGCTTTGGATTCTTGTGTTTTGGCATGGTGACAAATGAAATATATGATAGACAAATGGTGATCAAAGGCTAAAGCACAAATAAAAAATCACGAATAATAACAATATGAATCACATGGATGGATTTTCAACAATTTTAGACTAACAAACTTATGAATGCATAAAACATGAGATATGGAAGGAATGTACCATTCAAATGCTTGATTTTGTGATGTTTGCTTGAATTGTTCACTTCATCTTCAATCTCAAGAAAAACTTGAACTCATCAATGGTGGAATGCACAATTTGAGATGAAAGCTTCCAATCTTCCTTCCAAAATACCTCCTCGAGCTTTCCCTTAAAACCCTATAAAAGAATTGTAAACCATAATACAAGAATCAAGTCAAAATTTACAAAACAAGAACTAGGATTTTTGAAGAAAATTCTGATTTTTTTACCCATCAATGGAGGAAATCGACCAAAAGAATGAAGGAGATGAAGTTGGGGATAATGTCATACCTTTGACTTTTAATGTAGGATTACTTGAAGAAAAATTGAAGCTTGATTAGGATTTAAGAGGGTTTCGGCCAAAGAGTGATAGAGAGAGGGAGGGAAAGGCACGATCGAATGGGGTTTCAGGTTTGGTAGAGATGAGTGCACGGTCGTGAATTGTGAGAAACAAGAGAGTCAATATTCGAATTCACACAAAAACGCATGACCTCAACGAGAAAAAGAAGGGTGTGCGTTGAGAAGCATGGTCGAGTCGCAAGTGAAACGCACGACTTGAGTGAGCCCATACATTTTCAAGTGTTGGCTGTGTGTTTTTTTTTCAAAGTCCTTGGATCTGCGTCGAATCCTCATGGTTAAAAAAATATAGACCGTGCGTTTTTCTTTTTCCCATGCATTTTCAGTTTAAGGCCGTGCAAATTTTTTCTTTTTCTTTTAAGATCAGCGACTCGACGCACAGTCTAGCCTCAAGCCGTGCATTTTGGACCTTACCCGTGCTTTTTCCAATTTCAACTGTGCTCTTTATTTTTGGAAAACCTAGATGACACGACACGGTGTGAACTTAGGCCGCATATTTTCGATCTCAGCTCGTTCGTTTCGTGTTTTGACTGTGCTAATTTTTTTTCTTTGGAAACCTCGATATCCTTGCACGGTCAAAAAAATGAGACCGTGAGTTTTCAGTTCAATCCATGCGATTTTGTACATGCCCGTGTGTTTTTCTTCTATTATCCCCACAAAAACGTTTTTTTTTTGTTTTGAAACATGACTCCCTCTCATTCTTTTAGATATGAAAAAAGAAACATCCCAAAAATCATGACCAAAAATTTCATTTTTAATTAATAAATAAAACCATAGTTATCAAAATCATCTCATCAAAACATAAGTAATAGTATCTCATATCAAAACATATGTCTAAATATCAGAGTAAACATCCCAGGCTATAAACATAAAGGTGTGTGCACTGCAGTCATCCCGAGCTCTTCCCTTTGCTACCGGAAGTACCTGAAACCAAAACTGAAAACTGTAAGCACGAAGCTTAGTGAGTCTCCCCAACTACCACATACCATACACATCATCACATAAACACATAATAACATGACATTGGCCTTTCCCGCTACATCGGGCCCCGCCCGGCATCGAGCCGAAGTCCGGCATCGGGCCCCGCCCGACATCGAGCAAAGCTCGGTATACATATAAACATATCAACAAATACACATAAATAATCACATAACATAAACATATAAAGATTCCTCGGGCCCCGCCCGACATCGGACCGAAATCCGGAAACATATAAACATTCCTCGGGCTTTCCCCAGCATCGGACCGAAGTCCGGAAGCATACAAAACAAATACATGCAAGAATCACAAAGACATCATGCATACATACATTCCTCGGGCTTTCCCCGGCATAAGATCGAAGTCCGGAAGCATATAAACACATAAACCTACATCGGGCACTGCCCGACATCGGACCGAAGTCCAACACATGCTAACATACATAAACGGGCCGACATTGGTGCCTTAGACCCGTTCCTAGGAGGAAACTCACCTCGCAAAGTTGAGTGTCGAATCTCATGGTAAGGAATTCCCAACGGTTGCTCCAACGACTCCCTAACTATCATTATCACAACAACACTTAGTCAAAATCCATAATCCTTCTTAGGGTAAAATGACCATTTTACCCCTAGTCTAATTTGGACCATGTCGAATCTCATGGTAAGGAATCCCCAATGGCTGCTCCAACGACTCCCCGACTATCATTATCACAACAACACTTAGTTAAAATCCATAATCCTTCTTAGTGTAAAATGACCATTTTACCCCCTGGTCTAATTTGGACCATGTCCAAGGCCCAATTCCATCTAATTTTTCCAAGCCCCCTAATGGCCCACGAAAGGCCCATTAATGGCCCGATTTTCTAAATTGGGCCCAACTCCTCAAATGGGCCTTTCCTAAATCCCAAATATATCCTTGGCCCAATAACTGGCTCCTTATAGCCCACAAAGGCCCAAAAGCTAAGAAGTCCAAAGTTTGACCCAAACTGAGGCCCAAATGTCGTGAGTTCAAACTCGGCGATTACGCATGGCGTACTCCCCTGTACGCTAAGCGTATAGGCGGTATGGCCTATACGTTGCGCGTATTGGCTTGTACGCCCAGCGTACTACCCTGTTAAGCCATATTCCTCAAAAGTACTTAATCCTTCAAGACCTTAAGTTCAAATTACAGATCTGGGTCCATTACATGTCTTAACTCATAAAATAGATTACTTGGTGGCTTGCAACCCACCAAATGGACCCAACTTGGAATATAGTAACTAACTTCCATGGAAATGACTAGAACTCATGCATGGTCGCAAAATGACCTTAAATATCAAAACTTTACTGCTTATGGGACTCATATATCACTAAGGGTGGCAACCCTAAGCCTAGATACGAAGTTGAACCATAAAAATCCATTCTTGGGACCTAAAAAGGTCCAAAACTCCATTAACATACATCTAAGAATTCATGAGGCAAGTTGAAAGCTTTTTACCTCAAATGAGTGCCAAATGGTGGAGTTATCCCAAATCCTTGAGCTCAAGCTACTCAAGTTCTTCTTCTTCAACTTCTTATTTCTCCTTCCAAGCTCCAAATCTCCAAAACAAGCTTCACAAGGCCAAACACACACAAGGATGAGGAAAGTGAGTATATCTAGGGTTTATGAGGTTGAGAGGTTGGTAAGGAGGCTAGGTTTTGAGTCATATTGTTGTATTTATATGGCTTAAACCCTAAAAATTAGGGTTTGGAGTCTTCTTGCGTATGTTGCGCGTACACCTTGGTACGCGACACCTCCACCCCCCGCATCCAATGTTGCTCTACGCCCTACATACGCCAAGCGTACGTCTTCGGGTAGCCAAATCTTATCAGCCCACTTGCTAAATTCCACTCAATAATCCATTACTTATTCCATAGCCCAACAATTAATCACAAATATTTAAAATAAATATTACCTCAAGCGACAGATGTTACAATTCTCCCCCACTTGAATCAGACTTCGTCCTAGAAGTCCGCTATGCCTGGAAATAACTCCGGGTAGTGCTCCCTCATCTCCTCCTCGGGCTCCCAAGTCCACTTCGAGCCCTTGCGGTGCTGCCACTGCACCTTCACCAACTCTACCCTCTTGTTCCTCAGCTCTTTTGTCTTCCTATCGATAATGGCTACCGGTCTCTCGATGTAGTTTAGGCTGTCATCAACCAGTATATCCTCTAAAGGCACAACTGCGGAGTCATCCACTAAGCACTTCCGCAGCTGGGAGACATGAAAATTGTTGTGGATCTGGCTAAGCTCTGCTGGAATATCCAAACGATAAGCAACCCGGACCACCTGAGCCAAAACCCTGAATGAACTGATGTACCTGGGGCCCAGGTTGCCCCGCTTCCTGAATCGGATGACACCTTTCCAAGGTGACCTTCAGAAAGACCATGTCGCTCACCGGAAACTCCAAGTCTGAACGACGCTTGTCGGCATAGCTTTTCTGCCGACTCTGAGCAGTCTGAAGCCTGCTCTGGACCTGCTGAATCTTCTCAATGGTCTTGAGTACCACTTTGGTACTCCCCATGACTCTCTTACCAACCTTGCCCCAACAGATTGGGGTCCTAAACTTCCTCCCGTAGAGCATCTCGAAGGGAGGTCGATATATGCTAGCGTGATAGCTGTTGTTATACGAAAAATCCGCTAACGGAAGATACGTATTCCAACTGCCTCCAAAATCTAATACGCACGCGCGTAGCTTGTCCTCTAGGGTATGAATCATCCTCTCACTCTGCCCGTCTTTCTGAGGGTGGAAAGCGGTACTGAAGTGAAGACGAGTACCCATCTCATCATGGAACCGCTTCCAAAATCTGGAAGTGAAACTAACATCTCGGTCTGAGACAACCGAAACCGGCACTCCATGACGTGCCACCACCTCACGTACGTAGATCTCGGCTAGCTTCTCAGCCGATATACTCTCCTGGATCAGGATGAAATGAGCACTATTGGTCAACCGATCCACGATTACCCATATCGAATCTACTCCACGTGTGGTCCTGGGAAGCTTCGTGATGAAATCCATAGTGATATCTTCCCATTTCCACACGGGAATATCCAACGGCTACATCTTGTTGTGAGGTCGCTGGTGTTCGGCCTTGACTTTCCTACAAGTCAAGCACCACTCCACATACCAATTTATGTCCCGCTTCATGCAGAGCCACCAATAATCAGGGCGAAGATCATGATACATCTTCGTCGCCCCGGGATGGATGGAGAATCTTGACTTGTGGGCCTCATCCATCCGAACCTGTCGTACACCACCCCGGTACGGAACCCAGACCCTCCCATGCAGGGTCAATAACGCATGACTGTCATAATCAAATGAGGCCACCTGGCCTACGATCCACTTACACTTCCGGCTCTTCCTTCATACCCTCGTCCTGTGCCTCCCGAATCCGTTCCAGCAACGGAGTAATCACTGTTATCCTCATACATATATCCCGAATCGTATTCGCCACCGCCTTGCGGCTAAGAGCATCGGCCACCACGTTGGCCTTCCTTGGGTGATAAAGGATCTCACAGTCATAATCCTTTACCACATCTAACCACCGACGCTGCCTCATGTTCAGATTCCGCTGATCCATGAGGTACCTCAAACTCTTGTGGTCCATGTAAATGGTACAACGAACCCCATAGAGGTAGTGTCGCCAAATCTTGAGGGCGAAAACTACTGCCCCCGGCTCCAAATCGTGTGTCGTGTAGTTCACCTCGTGAGGCTTCAACTGCCTCAAAGCGTATGCTATCACGTGACCCCGCTGCATCAGCACTGCACCTATGCCCGTGATCGAAGCGTCATAGTAAACCACAAAATCGTCGACGCCCTCTTGCAAATTCAGAATCGGTTCCTCGCATAACCGATGTCTAAGAGTCTCGAATGCTGCCTGCTGCTCAGGCCCCCAGCAGATTGTCACCGACTTCTTGGTCAGTCGGGTCGGGGGAACAACAATATTGGAGAAATCCTGGATGAATCTCCGATAGTAACCCGCCAGACCAAGAAAACTCCGAATCTCAGTTGGAGACCTCGGAACCTCCCACTGCATCACGACCTCTATCTTGGCCGGATCGACCAGAATACCCTTTTGGTTGACAAGGTTTCCCAGAAAATGCACCTCGTACAACCAGAACTCACACTTGGAGAACTTTGCAAAAAGTCTCTCCCTCCTCAGTTTCTCCAGCACCTCCCTCAGGTGCTCCTCATGCTGCTCCTGAGTCTTGGAGCAAACCAAGATATCATCAATGAAGACTATCACAGACCGGTCCAGCATCGGTTTGTACACGCGGTACATGAGATCCATGAACGTGGAAGGAGCATTGGTGAGCCCGAACGGCATCACCACAAACTCATAGTGACCATAGCGAGTCCGAAAAGCTGTCTTCGGCACGTCGTCGTCCCTGACTCGCATCTGGTGATAACCCGATCGCAGATCAATCTTGGAAAACCAAGATGCACCCTGAAGCTGGTCAAATAAATCATCAATCCTCGGGAGGGGATAACGGTTCTTCACCATTACCTTATTCAGCTCCCGGTAATCTATACACATCCGATGTGACCCGTCTTTCTTCTTCACAAACAAGATCGGGGCTCCCCATGGAGAGTTGCTCGGTCTGATGAATCCCTTGTATAATAACTCTTGCAGCTGTGTAGACAACTACTGCATCTCGAGAGGAGCCAACCGAATGATGCCTTGGCTATCGGAGCCGTACCAGGGACTAGGTCAATCCTGAACTCTACCTGCCTCTCCGGAGGTACCCCAGGAAAATCCTCTCGGAACACATTCAGGTACTCTCGTACTTGGGTACATCATGCACTGTCGCCTTACCCTTATCCCGGGTATCCATAACATAGGCGACATAACCTGCACAACCCTGCTGAAGGTAGCGTCTAGCTCTCGCTGCCGAACATAAAGTAGGTCCACCCTGCGGCCTCTCACCCTGAATCACTAACCCTCCCCCACTTGGGGTCCGAACTCGCACTAGATGATGCCCGCATTCGATCACTGCCCCATTGGGGCTCAACCAGTCCATCCCCACGATGACCTTATTCCCTCGCAGGGGAATGGGTACTAACTCCACGGAATACTGCTCATCAAACAACTGCAGTGTACATCCCCGATGAACCCTCGCAACCCGAACAGTCCTATTATCTGCTATCTCTACATCAAGTGGACAGTCCAGCTCCCCTGGAGCTCCTACAAATCGCTTGTTGAGCACGAGCGACACAAACGATTAGGTAGCCCCGAATCAAACAATACCAGAGGTGATATACCGCTCACAAGGAACGATCCTATAAGGAAACACATAAACATAATCAATAATCAACGTAAATAAAGAGATAGGGAGAAGATACATACTCGTCACCACATCGGGAATTGCACCTGCCTCCTCTGCTGTCAACTGGAAGGCTCTGCTCTTCGCCATTGGTGCCTCCTCCCGACCCTGGCGGCCGTCGGTAATCCTCAATGTAGCAGGAGCGGGTGTCACCACCTGTCCTGCTGCTGCTAAACTCAGCCACTGGGACCGCTTGTGTCCCCTCTGATTGCACTGGAAGCAAATCAGATCTGATACTGTGGTGGTGGTGGTGGTAGTAGCAGTACAATCCCTGCTCACATGTCCAGTTCAGCCGCACTTAAAGCAGCCCGAACTACCCGCCCTACACACCCCCTCGTGCAACTTGCCACACTTGCCACAATGGTTGCAGCCCTTATGGATCCTCGATCAGTGATATGATACCTTGGGCTTCTTGCCCGTACTCCCTGACTGAACCCCCTCTGGTTTCCTCTTCTTCTCCATCTCCAAATCCAACTCCCTTTCCCGAGCCATCACAATCATATCCTCCAGCGTCTTGCAGCTGGATCGGCTCACAAACTGGCGGATATCAATCCGCAGCATCTCATGGTATCAGGCCTTTTTCATCTCCTCGTCCACCACGTACTGCGGAACAAGAAGGGCCCTCTCCCTAAACATGGCGGTGATCTCCGTCACCGTCTCAGTCGTCTGCTGGAGATCCTGAAACTCCCTAGCAAGCTGTTGCACCTCAATCATAGGTGCAAACTCGGCCCTGAACCTGGCCGAAAAGTCACACCAGGTCATCGCATCTAGAGTTGCATCATCTCCAATGGCATGTACGACCTCCTCCCACCAGTCACGTGCTTTGTTCTTCAGAAGACAGGAAGCAAGTCGAACCTTGTCCCCCTCGGGACATCGGCTCGTACGGAAGGCGTTGGCGACATCATCCAACCACCTGCTGGTAGAAATGGGGTCCCGAGCCCCATGATAGTCCGGAGCTCCACAAGCTCGGAACTCCCTGAATGTCATCGTGCGCGCCCCTAGCATGGCTGCCATCTCGGTGCGGAATGCACCGAACCTCTCATCAAGTATCTCCAAGATGCCCTCCTTGACCGTACCGAAGATCATAGGAGTCTGGTCTAAAATATTACGCGTGACCTCAGATGAAATGAACTCTTACATCTGCTCATCAAGCTGCCCGACTCCAGAGCCCGAGCCTGATCCCTCACCTGCTCCCGAAGTGCCAACTAGTCTAGTGCGTAGCCTCATCATTCTGAAAATACACCATAACAAACATTAGAATACTCATCATAACTTGAGGGATCACACACACTACAAGTTCCCTGGATTCATCTCATCCTTCCTTGATTCGAGTACGGACCCTATGCTTTTAGAAGTACGGGCCCATACTACATTCCACATCTATCCGTACTTTTCTCAAGAACTGCCTTGATTCCATCAAGTCCCTTCTACTACTATTGTTGTTCTCGTGCTAATCTCATCCTAGTCTTGCCCTAGGGTAATCACTGACCCACTCTCCACCATCAGCTGCATAAGAAGTCCATGCTACCTTTCCCTAACTAGCTTGTGAATACTATTACATATCACTAAGACTAGATAATTCTTCAAATGAGAGGTCCTACCCTACAATGGTTAGACTCAAAAGAGAGCTGCGAAATAGAGTTAAACCTAACCTTCTGAAATTATTTAGTCCTCGTAATATGTAACAAAACATATTCGTTTACTAGTTAGTTAAAGATAACTAGGACTCCTAAAAGCACAAAGCAAGCAGCATTCGAGCATTTGAGTATCCATAATCAAGCATATTCTACTCAGGCCATCATATTACTGACTAATCAGTACTAGCATACAGTTCAATAAGCTCATACAGCAGGAATATAAGGCATCCTTCCTAGATCCTTATCCCTAAACTAGCATGCAGTTCCCATACACATATAACATGCATACAAAGCATCATTTCTAGATCCTTAGCCCTAATCTAGCATGCATTTCTCATAATCATATCATAACATAATCTTGTATGGGTAGTTTGGGAGTACTTACTTGAGCTCGATTGATTGCATGCACCACACCCTTTTCTCTTTTCAAAATCCCTTTTGTATAAATGGTTTTCTTTTTAAAATTTTATACCAAGTCCTCAGTTTGAGTTCAGACACCCGAGAGTGTGCCCAAATCCCTCAAACCAAGGCTCTAATACCAACTTGAAACATCCCAAAAATCACGACCAAAAATTTCATTTTTAATTAATAAATAAAACCATAGTTATCAAAATCATCTCATCAAAATGTAAGTAATAGTATCTCATATCAAAATATCTGTCAAAACATCAGAATAAACATCCCAGGCTATAAACATAATGGTGTGTGCACTAAAGTCATTCTGAGCTCTTCCCCTTGCTACCGGAAGTACCTGAAACCAAAACTGAAAACTGTAAGCACGAAGCTTAGTGAGTCTCCCCAACTACCACATACCATACACATCATCACATAAACACATAATAACATGACATAGGCCTTGCTCGCTACATCGAGCCCCGCCCGACTTCGGACCGAAGTCCGGCATCGGGCCTCGCCCGGCATCGGACTGAAGTCCGGCATCGGTCCCCGCCCGTTATCAAGCAAAGCTCGGTATACATAAATACACATAAATAATCACATAACATAAACATATAAACATTCCTCGGGCCCCGCCCGACATCGGACCGAAATCCGGAAACATATAAACATTCCTCGGGCTTTCCCCGGCATTGGACCGAAGTCCGGAAGCATACAAAACAAACACATGCAAGAATCACAACGACATCAAAGCATAAATAAATTCCTCGGGCTGTCCTTAGCATCGGACCGAAGTCCGGAAGCATATAAACACATAAACCTACATCGGGCACTGCCCGGCATCGGACCGAAGTCCGACACATGCTAACATACATAAACAGGCCGACATTGGTGCCTTAGACCCGTTCCTAGGAGGAAACTTACCTCGCAAAGCTGAGTGTCGAATCTCACGGTAAGGAATTCCCGACGGCTGCTCTAACGACTCCCTGACTATCATTATCACAACAACACTTAGTCAAAATCCATAATCCTTCTTAGGGTAAAATGACCATTTTACCCCCTGGTCTAATTTGGACCATGTTCAAGGCCCAATTCCATATAATCTCTCCAATCCCCCTATTGGCCCACTAATGGCCTAATTTTCTAAATTGGGCCCAACTCCTCAAATGGGCCTTTCCTAAATCCCAAATATGTCCTTGGCCCAATAATTGGCTCCTTATGGCCCATTAAGGCCCAAAAGCTAAGAAGTCTAAAGTTCGACCAAAATTGAGGCCCAAATATCGCGAAATCCAAACTCAGCGAGTACACAGGGCGTACTCCCCTGTACGCTAAGCGTACAGGCTGTATGGCTTGTACGTTGCGCGTATTGGCTTGTACGCCCAATGTACTACCCTGTTAAGCCATATTCCTCAAAAGTTCTTAATCCTGCAAGACCGTAAGTCCAAATTACAGATCTGGGTCCATTAACATGTCTTAACTCATAAAGTCGATTACTTGGTGGCTTGCAACCCACCAAATGACCCAAACTTGGAATATAGCAACTAACTTCCATGGAAATGACTAGAACTCATACATGGTCACAAAAGGACCTTAAAGAACGAAACTTTACTGCTTATGGGATTCATATATCACTAAGGGTGGCAACCCTAAGCCTAGATACGAAGTTGAACCATAAAAATCCATTCTTGGGACCTAAAAAGGTCCAAAACTCCAATAACATAGATCTAAGCATTCATGAGGCAAGTTGAAAGCTTTTGACCTCAAATAAGTGCTAAATGGTGGTGTTATCCCAGATCCTTGAGCTCAAGCTACTCAAGTTCTTCTTCAACTTCTTCTTTCTCCTTCCAAGTTCCAAATCTCCAAAACAAGCTTCACAAGGCCAAACACACACAAGGATGAGGAAAGAGAGGCAATCTAGGGTTTCTAAGGTTGAGAGGCTGGTAAGGAGGCTAGAGTTTGAGTCATAATGTTGTATTTATATTGCTTAAACCCTAAAAATTAGGGTTTGGAGTCTGCTTGCGTACGCTGTGCGTACACCTTGGTACGCTGCGCGTACGCACCTCCGCCCCCTGCATCCAATGTTGCTCTACGCCCCACGTACGCCAAGCTTACACCCAGCGTACGTCTTCGGGTAGCCCAATCTTATCGGACCACTTGCTAAAGTCCACTCAATAATCCATTACTTATTCCATATCCCAACAATAAATTACAAATATTTAAAATAAATATTACCTCAAGTGACGGATGTTACAAAAAATGTTTTGCATGGACTCTCAAAAAGACTCAAAAATATTGCAACACAACAAAATAAAGTAAATAAAAGAAGAATGGAACGAAATACTCCCGATTTGCCTCTCGGTTAGCCGCCCTTGTTTCAAGTCTTTGGCTCGACTTTGCCCTTTAGATTTCACTCGATGTATGTGACAGCCCCAAATTCACGGTCATTTTAAAAATTTTATTTATGCTTATTTTAAAATCAGAGTATCATTTTTGAAGAATATTATTGCGGAATTTGTCCCCAAAAATATGATAAATATATTATCAAAGCATTTTCCAAGAAATGTATTTTATTTATATTAAAACATTGACATGTCATCGTCAATACAGAAACATAAGCATAAACAGACCTTACATTCATTTACACTAATGATTTACATCTCCTTTAATCTCTCAGTGTAATGTATCTTCGCATCGATACATGTGATATAAATAAACTGAGTGGGTCAGCTTGGAAAACCTGGTGAGTACATAGGGTTTTCAACCCACAATAATATAGTTAATTTGTTTCTTCACATACTTCCTGTCAAACAATTAACCCGATTACCCATCCCCATTATATTCTTTATTCTTAAGGATATACCCTAAGAATCATATATTCTTCAATATTTATTCCTAAGGATTTTCCTAAGGCATAGGCACGAAGTCCATCGCTACCAGGGTTTATCTTAACAGACACTAAGTCCATAGTTGCCGATGTTATCTATTAGGCACTAAGTCTATAGCTGCCAATGTTCATCTATAGGGCATTAAATCCATAGCTGCCAACGTCCATTCATAAGGCACTAATTCCATAGTTGTCAGGGTTTTTAGAGTATATCCGGTGAACACATCGTTCACAAACACCTACAAGTTGCAAGCCTGCTAGCGTTCCACTGGACTGTCTAGAATAGTCTGTGGTCGTCATCTATACTCTGCTAGATGACTGGATCATCGTTAAAGACAAGGCTTCTCATCATCTTTCACCTCTCATGATCTATATCGTCTTTCATCTCTCATTATTCATCTACCCATCTTTACCCAATATATTTATAGGTATAAAAATACATATACAGTTTAAATCATGTAAAACATGTATAAATCGTTCATGTAGCATAGATATCAGGAACACAAATAATAAGCACATATATCATGTATTAATATTAAATACTTCATATCTATATGTAAGATGAAAGTAACTATGCACTCACTTGTTAAAGTGACGACTCGAAATTCGGGCAGCGCTACACTTCTAACTATTGTCTTTTCCTTTGACGAAACCTAGTATCATTATCACTAAGTCTTAGTCTGATATTTATTGCGACTAATTATTAGTATATATTCATCATTAATTCATAGTCTACTTCACTATCTATCAAGTAAGGAACAACCAGGTAGGATCATATCGGAGGTAGGGTCCGTTTGGTATACGAAGTATACTGTTTGCAAATCTCACTTTAAACACCTCACTAAATCCAGCCTAGACATCATCCCTGTAAGTAGATCAATTAGCATAACGACTTGGAATCACTGATAAATCTTTTTTATAGGTTCTTAATAATGATAATGAAATTAAACATAAGTTGTACTTAAAGTACGATAAACATAACTTAACTTACAGGTGGTTTAGCGAGAAACCGGGCTCTGCACGGGCAGAACTTATGAGCTGAATGCTTTTCTTCTCAGGGCCTTCTGGCGCTCCGGGACTCGCTACTAACACCTAGGATGTGCTAGGAAAAGGCTTAGAGAGTTTGGGGGTGTTTGAGAGAGAATGGTTAAGAAAGGTGTGAGAAAATAAGTTATTTGCGTCTTCTATTTATAGGTTGGAAATCTCACGAACACGGGGCGTTCAAGAGTTGAATGCAGGGCGTTCTCTTTCCACGTGTCGCCATCTCGTTCCAAGCCGCGGGAAGAAGGTGCGGCTCAGATTGTGCCACGTGTCACTTGCAGGTTTAGCCCAAAATTAGTTATTTTCTAAAATCCGTAATTTTTGCACACGAGCTCCGTTTTTTGACGTTCTTTATATCCATGCATAGGTAGTGAAGTGATCTACAACTTTTGTTTAAACTCTGTCGGCTAATTTTGACTTTATTTTTAAATTTATATTATAACAGGCTTAGACAGTTAAAGTCCGTTAAAAATTCATAACTTTGTCATCCGACGTCCGTTTTCGACTGTCTTTATATCGTTGAGCTCCTATTAATGAGATCTTTAATTCTCGTTTAGGTTGTGTCGGCTAAAAATCGATCGATCTAAAATTCGATTTTCGGGCTGTGTACTGCTATGCAAAATCTTTGAAAATCATAACTTTCTCAAACGAAGTCAGATTTGGACGTTCTCTATATGCACGCTCTCGGTTTAACATGTACTACGACTTTCATTTAGATCGCTAAGGCTAAAAAGTAGCTTATCAAAAATGCACTTTTTACGATACACGACGTCGTGCCGGTTTTGTCGCAAAACTTCGACGGGTCATAACTTCTTCGTTATAAGTCAATTTTCAGCGTTCTTTATGTGTACGGAATCCTTGTGACATATAATATAACTTTGGTTAAGATTATTTATTCTTAATAATCTTCTATCAAAAAGTCATTTTTAACGCTTATTATCTCTAAATTGACTAGCCCAAATCTGTGGACGTTACAATGTAGTCGGGCGTTCCAAGCTATCAACCACCATGTCCTTTTATTGGAAACCTTCATAAAAGACCTTCAACCTATGACCATTAACTTTGAACATTATTCCCGTTAACTTACCAAAAAACCATTTAAGACGAGAGTCATAGAGTAATACCTTTTGACCAATCTTAAAGGTATTACGGGTAAGGTACTTATTGTGAAACGCTTTGGTCTTGTATTTGTAGATGTGTGAGTTCTCAAATGCTTAATTTATGATATCCTCAAACTCTTGGATCTCTAGCTTTCGTTGAATACCCACTTCATCAATCTTCCTGTTTAGCTTTTTGACAGCCCAAAAAGCTTTGTGCTCAAGTTCAATTGAAAGGTTGAAGGCTTTGCTAAACACGAGTCTATAAGGTGACATATAGATCGAAGTTTCATATGCGGTTCGGTATTCCTAAAGAGCATCTTCTAGCCTCAAGCTCCAATCTTTGTGTTTTGTATTCATTGTCTTCTCAAGTATGGACTTGATTTCTCTGTTTGACACTTCAACTTGTCCATTTGTTTATGGGTGATAAGTTATAGACACCTGATGTTGGACTCCATGAGACATCCCCAATTTCACGGCCAGAAAAGACCGATTTGTTTATGCTTTGTTTTATAAAATCAGAGTAATCCTTTGATTAAAAGAGTTGCGGAATTTGTTCCCAGTAAAACATGATAAATATGTTATCAAAGAATTTCCGAAGAAAAGTATTTTTATTCATTTTAAAACATTTGGGATGTCATCGTCAATACAGAAACATAAGCATAAACAGAACTTACATTCATTATCACTAATGATTTACATCTCCTTTAATCTCTCAGTGAAATATGTCTTCGTATTGATACTTGTGATACAAAGAAAACTGAGTGGGTCAGGCTTGGGAGCCTGGTGAGCATATAGGGTTTTCATCCCACAATGTTATATCACATATATATATATATATATATATATATATATATATATATATATATATGAACTCACAAACTTATATAACTTCACCATATAAAAGCAACTCTTATCCCACCCCATCGATCCTCACAACGACACAATCTAAACTCTCGTATCTAAAACCTTCCTCTTTACCTGATCCCTACTCACGGATCTAAAACTAATCTCTTCACCTGATCCGTACTCCCGGATCTAACACTAATCTCTTCACCTGATCCATACTCCCGGATCTAAAACTAATCTCTTCACCTGATCCATACTCCCGGATCTAAAACTAATCTCTTCACCTGTTCCATACTCCCGGATCTAAACTAATCTCCTGATCTGATCCATACTCCCGGATCAATAATTGTGCCCGATCCATACTCCCGGACTAGGGACAATTAACTTAGTCTTAATCCATACTCCCGGACTAATAACAAGTTTATCTATTTACCTGATCCATACTCCCGGATCTAAAACTAACCTCTTGATCTCATTATCCAACTCATCTTTTATCACACACCAACTATCTCATCTACCCATGTTCTACCCAACATATTTGTAGATATAAAATACATGTACAGTTTAACTCATTTAAAACTATATAAAACATCCATTATGCACTCATCTTAAATAAACAACAATATATAAACACATAGCACGTATTTCATAGCAAATACTTCATATTTATGTGTTAGAAGAGAGTGACTACACACTCACCCAAAACATATATTTAATACATTCAAACAATACTTATATTAAAATCGCGTTTATGAAAGGGACTATACACTCACTTGATAAGACGGTGATCTGACAGCACCTCGTCTCTTAAAAAAATATTCTTCGCTGAAACCGGAATGTTTCCTTGAAAACCAGGCCTCTCGCGGGCAGAGTTTCGGCTCGAAACTCTTTTCTTCTCGGGATCTTCAGAGCGTCGGGACTTGCTTCGGGTGTCGGGATGATACCGGGGCTTCGGGGGTACAACTTGCCAAGAAAAAGGAAGAATAAGGGAGTGAAAGGAAAGAATTTAGCAAACAAAAACGACAGCCCTCGCTTTCTATTTATAGGAGGGGTCTGGCCTCCGAACGCAGCGCGTTCCCTAAACGAACGCAGCGCATTCCGCCGTGCGTCATTGCTTACGAACTTCGGACTTGACAGGCGACGGGACATGCTCTGGGCTCCGAACACGGGGCGTTCCCCAATTGAACGCGAGGCGTTCCCCCTTTGGGATGCGCGCCTCGAACTTCAGAAAATCATATCTTTCGCATACGAGCTCCATTTTCGACGTTCTTTATATCCACGTGAAGGTGAGATTATGCTCTACAACTCTCGTTTAGACTCTGTCGGTTAATTTTGAGTTTATTTTTATTATATTATTTTTAGTAGGCCGGGACAGGAAAACTTCGTTAGAAATTCATAACTTCTTCATCTGAACTCCGTTTTCGTCTGTCTTTCTTCTGTTGCACTACTATCGACAAGATCTTCGATTCTTGTTTAGATTGTTTCGGCTAGAAACCACTCGATCTCACATTCAAACTTTGGGCTGCATACCGCTAATCTAAAACTTAGAAAAATCATAACTTCCTCATATGAAGTCAGATTTGGACGTACTTTTTATGCACGCTCTCGGTTTAACGTATTCTACAACTTTCGTTTAGATCACTAAGGCTAGATATCTCTCTATCTTAAATTCATATTTTATGTCGCGCTGTGTCGTGCCGGTTCTGTCGCGAAATTTCGATAGGTCATAACTTCTTCGTTATAACTCGGATTTCGGCGTTCTTTATATGTACGGAATCCTTGTAACATATACTACAACTTAGTTAAGATTATTCATTCTAATTAATCTTTTATCAAAAAGTCACTTTTGATGCTTATCATCTCTAAATTGACTAGCCCGGATCTACGGGCGTTACAATTATCTCCCCCTTAGGATGATTACGTCCCGGAATCATCAACGAAAATAGGACTTGTATAATGATTCCATACGTTAAATTTTCATCCTAGGTATTAATCTTAACTTCTATGTTTCTTCGAATGAGTATCTAACTCTTGGACTTCTCGATAGCAGGTAGTGCTCAATCCTGCATCTGCTTTTCGTACTATGTTGGACTTTCAATCGTAACCTTAGAGTTACAAAATGAATCCTTATTGAGGACTCCTTCTTATTCTTAGGATAAGTACTTTCCTTTATCTATTGTAACAGATCGGTGATTCATGTTCTAACGACCTCTCATCGTATGAAGCAACGTTTAGACTCAAGTCTCTTAGAGTCATATTCCAGAATGGATTATACCTTCCCTCATATTCTAATGTGATATAATCATATTTTATCATGTAGCTTCTCTAGGTACAAACTTCTTTATCAACGAGCGCGATGCTATCGGTCGCATTGATTTCAATCTTCTGACCTCAGTCAGATGCTACATCGAACTTGGTTCTCCGAACCACGTAACAAACTCATCGTAGTCGGACTCAACTGATATGACCACTAGGGTCGGAATAACAACCATCTTACTAGTCATTACCGAAACAATGGTAATGACATACTTGAATAAAACGGAATCAATTACTAGCTTCTTGGTAACCTTGTGACTTTCCCTGATCCAAGTGCGAGTCATGTGCTTCCGGTAGTATATGCCTCTACTACCATTCACACCTACTCATACTCGTCCCAAGTATTGTCCCGCAGTCAAACCAAGTCACCTCACAAGAAAATCACACAATCATCTAACACACCAGATAACAAAACTAGGGTTTATATTATTTTCTTGAAACTATTACACAAAAGTTCAAGTTCACCCTATACTATGCCTTTAATAGGCTACAGTTCCTGATACTAGCTATATCCTGATATGAAATCTTCATCCTTGATTCCTCGCATTGTCATATGCTTCGTCAAGGATCATTTGAAATGCTCTTGCCTTTGGCTGTGGCAGCATATTCAGCTTTGTAGCCTCTTCCCTTCTTGGGCAGTTTTGCTTGAAGTGTCCTTCTTTAACACACTTAATGCAGGCTTCTCTTTTGTTTGTGCATTCGCTGGCATAATGACCAGTCTTCCCATATTTGAAGCAAGTCATTTCTTTAGAGCATCTCCCAATGTGCTTCCTCTTGCACTTATCACACCATTGTGCTTCTTCTTCGAAAATTTTCTCTTTTCATCGGACCTCGAGGATCCTTCAAACTTTCTTTTCTCGCCAACTTCAACCTTGCTGGCGGACCTTCCCTTAATCATATCTTTAACTGACTTGGCAACCCAGATAGCTGCCTCCAGAGTAAGTGCCTGATGCACTGGCACCGCATACTCCCATGGAAGTCCCTTTGCGTACCTGTCGATTTTTGTCAGCTCATCTGGGACGATGCGCAAAGCAAACTCCATCTTGTCTGTGAAGGCATTAGTGTATTCATCAACTGACATGTTGTCTTTCTTCAATATCAGAAATTTGTTCTCCAACTCTAGCAGATTTTGGGCCGAGCAGAACTTGCGCTTGAATTGCATCAAGAACTCTGCCCAAGTCAGTTGTTGTGGCTCGTTAGGGCTTAGGGTCTTCCCCAGAGTGTTCCACCTGCGAACAGTGCCACCTCTGAACTGACGCACTACAAATATGGTTTGTAACTTGCCTCTGCAGCCACACGTCATGAAAGCTAGCTCCATCTCTGAGATCCAATCCATAACTCCGATCGGATCCTCCTTTCCAGTGAAGGTCGATGGTTTGCAAGTCAAAAAGTCCTTGTACTTGCATCCAAGTCCATCATTTCCTCCATCCTGGTTGATTTGTCTAATCAACGGTGGGTTGGCTTGACCAACAGTCCCACTGAAGTTGCCTCCTTCCGACTGCCCTTCACTTAATTCGGGCTGCACAATCGGCATTGAAGGTTCTTCACGATTCTGCTAAAGCAGACGCCTCGTTTCTTCCATCTGACGATCCAACATCGTTTGAATCATCAATTATACACCAGTCATTGTTATTGGCTTAGGTGCTGCCGCTACAACAGGTACTCGCTCAATCACAGGTGGTTGATTCCTGTCTTTGTTCACGTTTCCCACTCCACTTCTGGTTCTTACCATTTTTGATCTACACACCGAATATGGTGAATTCAGATCCTCAATCACGATAGATAATCAAATCATCCTTATCATTCCGAAACGTTTACATGCTAGTTATAATATCGTAGCCGTACGCTTAGAATCCTAAACACATAAGGTTTCCAGATCCGGTCGGCAACATACCATAGATCCAAACACACAATATCATATATGGCAAACATATAACATTTAGCACATAAAAGCATGTTAGGCATAATATACTAGTGCTGGTGTCAATTTAGGTGTACTACGTAACATATTTTTAGACACACTCCTCACGATCATTACTTAGCATTCTAAGTTTAAGTCTAGAAATTTCCTACAAATTCCTAGTTCGCTTAAACTAATGCTCTGATACCAACTGAGACATCCCCAATTTCACGGCCAGAAAAGACCGATTTGTTTATGCTTTGTTTCATAAAATCAGAGTAATCCTTTGATTAAAAGAGTTACGGAATTTGTTCCCAGTAAAACATGATAAATATGTTATCAAAGAATTTCCGAAGAAAAGTATTTTTATTCATTTTAAAATATTTGGGATGTCATCGTCAATACAGAAACATAAGCATAAACAGAACTTACATTCATTATCACTAATGATTTACATCTCCTTTAATCTCTCAGTGAAATATGTCTTCGTATTGATACCTGTGATACAAAGAAAACCGAGTGGGTCAGGCTTGGGAACCTGGTGAGCATATAGGGTTTTCATCCCATAATGTTATATCATATATATATATATATATATATATATATATATATATATATATACATATATATATATATACATATATATATATATATATATATATATATATATATATATATATATATATATATATGAACTCACAAACTTATATAACTTCACCATATAAAAGCAACTCTTATCCCACCCCATCGATCCTCACAACGACACAATCTAAACTCTCGTATCTAAAACCTTCCTCTTTACCTGATCCCTACTCACGGATCTAAAACTAATCTCTTCACCTGATCCGTACTCCCGGATCAAACACTAATCTCTTCACCTGATCCATACTCCCGGATCTAAAACTAATCTCTTCACTTGTTCCATACTCCCGGATTTAAACTAATCTCCTGATCTGATCCATACTCCCGGATCAATAACTGTGCCCGATCCATACTCCCGGACTAGGGACAATTAACTTAGTCTTAATCCATACTCCCGGACTAATAACAAGTTTATCTATTTACCTGATCCATACTCCCGGATCTAAAACTAACCTCTTGATCTCATTATCCAACTCATCTTTTATCACACACCAACTATCTTATCTACCCATGTTCTACCCAACATATTTGTAGATATAGAATACATATACAGTTTAACTCATTTAAAACTATATAAAACATCCATTCTGCACTCATCTTAAATAAACACCAATATATAAACACATAGCACGTATTTCATAGCAAATACTTCATATTTATGTGTTAGAAGAGAGTGACTACACACTCACCCAAAACATATACTTAATACATTCAAACAATACTTGTATTAAAATCGTGTTTATGAAAAGGACTATACACTCACTTGATAAGACGATGATCTGACAGCACCTCGTCTCTTAAAATAATATTCTTCGCTGAAACCGGAATGTTTCCTTGAAAATCGGGCCTCTCGCGGGCAGAGTTTCGGCTCGAAACTCTTTTCTTCTCGGGATCTTCGGAGCGTCGGTACTTGCTTCGGGTGTCGGGATGATACCGGGGCTTCGGGGGTACAACTTGCCAAGAAAAAGGAAGAATAAGGGATTGAAAGGAAAGAATTTAGCAAACAAAAACGGCAGCCCTCGCTTTCTATTTATAGGAGGGGTCTGGCCTCCGAACGCAGCGCGTTCCCTGAACGAACGCAGCACGTTCCGCCGTGCGTCATTGATTACAAACTTCAGACTTGACAGGCGACGGGACAGACTCTGGGCTCCGAACGCGGGGCGTTCCCCCTTTGGGATGCGCGCCTTGAACTTTAGAAAATCATATCTTTCGCATACAAGCTCCGTTTTCGACGTTATTTATATCCACGTGAAGGTGAGATTATGCTCTATAACTCTCGTTTAGACTCCGTCGGCTATTTTTAAGTTTATTTTTATTATATTATTTTTAGTAGGCCGGGACAGGAAAACTCCGTTAGAAATTCACAACTTCTTCATCTGAACTCCGTTTTCGTCTGTCTTTCTTCCGTTGCACTACTATCGATGAGATCTTCGATTCTCGTTTAGATTGTTTCGGCTAGAAACCACTCGATCTCACATTCGAACTTTGGGTTGCATACCGCTAATCTAAAACTTAGAAAAATCATAACTTCCTCATTCGAAGTCAGATTTAGACGTAATTTTTATGCACGCTCTCGGTTTAACGTATTCTATGACTTTCGTTTAGATCACTAAGGCTAGATATCGCTCTATCTTAAATTCATATTTTACGTCGCGCTGTGTCGTGCCGGTTCTGTCGCGAAATTTCGACAGGTCATAACTTCTTCGTTATAACTTGGATTTCGACGTTCTTTATATGTACGGAATCCTTGTAACATATAATACAACTTAGTTAAGATTATTCATTCTAATTAATCTTTTATCAAAAAGTCACTTTTGATGCTTATCGTCTCTAAATTGAATAGCCCGGATCTACGGGCGTTACACTCCATACTTCTTGATGTTGGACTCCATACTTCTTGAGAACTGATCCGAGAGATTTGTTGCAGAAATGTGTGCCTCGGTCACTGATCAAGGCTTTTGGAGTTCCAAACCTACATAAGATTTTAGCCTTGCAAAATATACAACAACTTTTACATCATCAGTTCTTTTTGCCTTTACCTCTACCCATTTGGAAACATAATCAATATCCAAAAGGATGTATAAGTTCCCAAAAGATAAAGGAAAAGGACCCATAAAATCAATACCCCATGTATCAAATATTTCACATACCAAGATGGGGGTCAAAGGAATTTGGTTTCGGGAATCATCTCTCACAACTTTTACAAAAATAGTAAGAGTCATGAAAGAGTCAAGGCCAACAAAATCCACAATC
The DNA here is from genome assembly GCF_052849685.1 of Lactuca virosa. Lineage (NCBI taxonomy): Eukaryota > Viridiplantae > Streptophyta > Magnoliopsida > Asterales > Asteraceae > Lactuca > Lactuca virosa. The sequence continues at coordinate 28,691,303 of NC_136426.1, forward strand.
TAAAATTTTTCTAGCAGTTCTTTGAGGACCGAAATGCCCTCCACAAGCATAACTATGACAAAATTTGAGGATGGATTATACCTCATGCTCTTCAACACATCTTCTTATTACCTGATCTACGTAATGTTTCAAAAGGTACGGTTCATCCCAAATGTACATTTTTGCATCTTTCTTGATCTTATCTCTCTGTGACCTCATAAGATCGGGTGGGAACTTCCCCGTGACCATGAAATTGAATATATCCGCATACCAAGGTGGTTTCCAGATAGAAAATAAGTGCTCGTCTGGGAATGTGTCACGAATGGTGTTGCATCTTCGGGTTGAACTATTCGGCTCAAATGATTGGAGACCAGGTTCTCCTTCCGGCTTTTATCTTTGATCTTAATATCAAATTCTTGCAAAAGGAACATCCACCGTATTAACCTCGACTTTGAATATTTCTTGGTTAGTAAGTGCTTTATATCTGCATGGTCCGAATAGATGATCACTTTAGTTCCAAGGAGGTATTGCCGAAACTTCTCTACTGCAAAGACAATATCAATCAACTCTTTTTCTGTTGTGGTGTAGTTGCTTTGTGCACTATCAAGGGTCTTGGACGCGTAGTATATGACATGATGTGCTCGATCCACCTTTCGACCCAATACCGCCCCAACAACCGTGTTGCTCGCGTCACACATGATCTCAAACAGGAGATCCCAATTAGATGGTTGGTGTTGGATTAGGTGTCTAATCCCATAACTATAATTAGTATATACTTGAATTGATAGTAACATAGTCCTTTTGGGTTGCCCTCAAAACTAGCAACTAGACAGGATGACTTTTGGAGAGAGAGGTTAATTTATTATTTGCTTAATAAATTGAAATAAATTATTTATTAATGTATTATGTAAATAATATATTAATTAGAAATCATATTATTTAATTAATAATTAATCATAAATTAATTAGAATTAATTTTGGGATTAATTGAATTAATTAATAGTGTAGGGGTTGTTTGACAATTTATTGATAGTTGAGGAAAGAGGCTCTAGAACCTCCCTAGAAGGGGTTGGACGAAAACTTCTAGGAAGGCCCTAGAATTTTTTTCCAAGGTCTCTTAGATGGGAGTTAATGGGTTGCTTGGTCCTTAAGCTAAGGATTTAGGGTTTCCTCTTAAAACCCTAGCTTTGGCTCTAAGCTACCTCACCTATATAAAGAGCCTTGCCCCTTCACATTTTCGGCCATATGAAACCCTAGAAAAGTAGCCGAAATTCCTAGCACTCCTCTCCTCTCTCCTCTCTCATTCTCTTGCTTAGTTTGGGTGTGATCTACTAGAGGCGTGACACTTGTGACGCTTGCTCTCAAGGTTCATGAAGACTTGGATTTTCAATTTTATTGCTACATAACAATCAAAGGTATGTTTACTAACCCTGGTTATGTTTTTCGAAAATAATATAGATCTCCTAGGCTTTTTACATTTGATGTTCAAAAGTTGTATGTTCAATTTGAGAAAACATAGATCCAATAATTTAGGGTTACATGCACACAATTAGGATTTTGTTTGTTATACTCAAAACCCATCATTTGGGTGATTGGAGTGGAGGTAAGTAAATCATTCAAACGATCAAAAGCATCCTTGCATGGCTGAGTAAACTCAAACTCAACATCTTTTTGGAGTAGTTGACACATCAGCACCGTGATCTTTGAGAAATCTCTGATGAACCGCCTGTTGGATTAATGTCTAAGTCCATAACTATAATTGGTAAGACTTGACCCGACCCGGCATGGTCCATTTGGGTTGCATGGCATCATGCATTTGGATAGACTATAATGAGAGAAATAACACTTAAGGTTGGTTAATATATTATAAGTTCTAATATATTAATAAGGTTATTTAATTAGTATTGATCAAGAATTAATTTGGAATTAATTAAGTGATCAAAAGGAGACTAATTAAATATATGGGTTGATTGTGTAAATCATTCATTCTTATATATGTGGGCTTGTGATCCAAGATTCCTTATGTTGGACTAAGTCCATGGGGTGACCCATGGATACTACATGGAGGTTAAAATCCATGGAGCATAAGGAATGGGTAAAGTTATGAGTTACATGGTGTAACCCTAATAGCCACCATATAAAAGAATCCCATGGCTCAAGAAATCGTACACTAATGTGTGAGTGTGAGGGCTAGACGATTTCAAGGAGTGTTCAAGTTTCTCTCAAGTTATTCCAAGTGTATTTGGTGTTGTGTGAACCATTTGAGGTGTCACACTTGGGGCACTAGGCACTCAAGCTTCATGAAGACATTCTACATCAAAGAGGTATGTATTCTATCTTGTTATATTTATTATTTTGTATGCTAGATTAGGATAATACCTTGGATGTTCATAATTGTATGTATAATAGAGAAAACATAGATCCAAGGTATTTAGGGTTGCATGTACACTTAGGAGTGTTAGAATGCTCATAACCCAACAGTGGTATCAAAGCCTAGGCTTGTTTTCTTGTTATACTTGCAAAAGTAGCTGAAAAATCGAGTTGGATGCATATATTCGATTGTTTTGGCTGGAATTGGACTAGGAACATTACCCTAAGATGTTTTTGGACTTATAAACTTGTTTTTGATGTGGTAATGTTCATGCTAATCCAATTTCTAAGATAATTGTCATAATTTCAAGATTTGTATTAGTTTGTATGTTCATGCTAATTTCTTGAAGATTGATGATTTGAATTATCTTGTTCTTATGAGGTTCTTATATTAATAGAAAAGTTGTGTGAAATAGTTGTTTTCAATCCATTTTAATCTAAGAGTTGATTCCAAAGTGTGTTTTTGTAACTTGTCCTCAAGTTATATGAAAAGTCACATTTAAGAATCATAAAACTCATAAAAGTTGGCAAAGGTTACAAAATGAAGAGTCTAGTTCTAATTAAATGGTTTTATGACTCCATAACTTGTCCTCAAGTTATGGAGGTTCAAGAGTCACTTCATTAAATGATAAAATGTGTAACCTTAATTAGTTCCATAAGTTACAAAAATAAAGAAAAGTTACATTCTTTTATTAGTTTAAAGTCTTCCATAACTTGTCCTCAAGTTATGGAACTTGAAGAGTTTTTTTTTTAATTAAAACTACTTTAAACTCATAAGTTATGGAATTAATTAGTTTTGAATAGTTTCAAAACTTGCCCTCAAGTTTTGGAATTTGAAAAGTTTTCACTTATGAATACTTTAATTCCAAGTTAGCCTTTAGAATTTTAAAAGTTAAAATTCAACCCTTATACTTTATAATATTATAAGTTAATAATATTTATATATATGTATAAGAGTAAAGTCAGTCTTACCGTTAGTAGGCCTCATTCACGAAGCCGGTCTATAATGGGTGTATAAGGTTACTGCCTATAAAATGGCAGTTTAATGGGTGTCCACTCTCACCCACCGCTTCCTTGACTGGTGGAGGGTCGTTAGCCGAACGGGTAGGACAAGGACTATAATTCTCCTTTCATTAAAAGTATTAATGATAAATACTAAGTAACTAAACTCTTATTAATACCCAATCTTAGTTACTTAGGAAAATGTGAATTTGGTGCTAACCCATGAAATTACACTTTGCACTTTGCTTAAGTCGTTAGTGGAGCGTGTGTGGTTAACCGACACACTAACCTGGACTTAACAAGGTAGGCAAAGGGTAACTTAATATTTATCATAGTATCGGTGGAGCGTGTGTGGTTAACCGGCACACTGATTAAGGGGTAAATATTAAGGGTACCAAGTATATTTGCATGGTTATTCACACCTTGTTTTGTGATCCTCGGCATCCCAGTCACAAAACCTGAAGGACACACTCGAGATTGAAACATGCCTTTGAACAGTTCAATGAATCTCAAAGATCTAAGACTTTCAAATCCAATTAAAACCTAATAAATTATTTCGTTTTTCATGGTGGAAATTGGTGAATCGTCATTCACCTACCTTCAAATATTTTATAGCTTGGATTACGGCATCCCTCTTCTAAGTTATAAAATAGTTTGTTGGGTCCTAGCCTTAATATTTCATATTGGGTGTCATATTAAGGACTTTAAATCAACTATCTTGAATATCTCCCAAAAAGACGTATGGTCTAGACATTTATGATCTTCCCAAATCTCTTGAAACAAGCTTTCCTAAATGAAGATGATGTCCCATGGATATCATACTTCTTTCACCTCCTCCAATTATTCTCCCTAACCCACAAGTTCCTAAAAAGTTTAAGGTCACTCAAGCCCTATTGGCAAGGCAAGGTCTAGGTGTGATCATATCTTGGAGATGTAGTCACATATTGACAAGCCGGGAGAGTTGGGTGTCAAAGTCTTGAGAAAGTTGGTGGCTCAACTACTTTCTAAGTCACATAGTGAGTTCTTTTGGGAATCCTATGAAACAGACTAAGACAAGACCCTTAATGATCTTATCTATTTGCTAAGATCAACTTCCTAAAACGCTATGGACATTGACAATGATGACATTGGATATCCAGTAAAGCTCTCTCTTCCCAATGGAAAGGGATCGGCCATAGTCAACTCGGTTGACCCAATGGTAAAGAGAGAGGCGAAGTCTGAGATAGTCCCATTATCAAGGGTCCATAGGTAACTATTGCCAAAGGAAGGGGCATTGGTTACGAAGCTGCCAAATTTACCTAAGGATGTTAAAGTCAATAAGTTTGGCTCTACTTCAGGTAAAGTCCATTGTCTAACTCTATTAAGTACATGTTGATTCTGATCGCGAAGATGGATTTCAATCGCATGGTTCGGTGATCAGAATTTTGGGCTATTACTTAAGAGTTATGATATTTATATTGCTTAGGAATAGATAACAACAAGGTTTTCATATGGATTGTAAGGATAAGTTTTTCCGCAAAGTTTTAAAATAAAAGAAAAAGGTTTTGATTTTATTTATTTTAAGTATCCTTACAATGGCATTTGTGAAAAGTTGTTGCTTATAAGATTCCATTGATAGCAATATTGGAAAAATGGATTTGATTCTTTCGGTTGTGGTAGTGTATAATATTACCAAATAAGGAAAGATTCTCATCACCCAAGGTTCAATTGGACCGAAACTTGCAATCATGCAAGTTGTATAGTATGATGAATGAGAACTTTCAGCTTGGAAAATTAAGACTAATTCCTTATGTGAATAAGGAAAGGACTAAGGGATCGAGTACACATTCTTGTGCACTGGTCAAGTCCACCACAAAAGATCAAGAAGACTATTCGTCATGATTTACTTAAGTTCAGTAAATATGGTTATACTTATAAGTTTAAATATAAGTCTGTAGCATTGGAAAAGTTTCAATGTGAGACAGAACGAATAAGAAGAATCAAAGTATGGTAGAAAGATAAAAGTTTCTCAAATCTGAAAAGATGGGAGAGTACTTTAGTATCATGTTTATGATCATCTTAATGATTAAGATACCATATCACAATTGGTCCTCTAAAGTCATCTTAGTGCATTCTTATGACTAAGAAGAGGAGTCATGAATTGTTGAAATGGTTAAATCAAAAAGATGAGTCATACTTCGTTCCAAAACAATTCTTAGAGTCATACTCCAAGATTGTAACTTGAGTGACATATCTTAAAGAGGGTTTGTTAACACTAGTCAAATGTAAGAGTAAAAGGTTATCTACTCTTGTACATTTGAAATTGGTAAGTTGTGATGTTTTGGATAAAACAGAGACCAACTTAGGCCAATTGTGTAAAGTGTTAGTCTTGATAAAGAATCTGCACTATCTCTTGAATATTTGACAAGGGAGTCTTATATGTCAAGAGGAAAGTGGGAGTCTTAAAGCTCTTGAAAGTTTCAAGACTTAATCAAGAATAAAACCTAAAGTCCTTCACTAGCACACGACTTGAGGTTTATAACCTATCGTGTTGAAATTTTTGTGCCTATTCAAGTTGGCTTTGCATAGGAGTTCTGAGAGTTCTCAATTGGTTGCACAACTACTTGTAAGCAATGGCAGGCACCTGAGCTGCCAAATGGCAAGAATTTAAGATTGCACAAGTTTAATCAATATGAGTTTGGATTTGTCACTAACCTTGTCTTGTGATTATGGTTTTGACAAATTCACATGGATAAGAACACATACACTATTAAATCTAAGTGTCATAAGGTTTCTCTCCGATTCATGAAAATGATGGTGAGGAAACACTTTCACTAAGTAGATTTTAGCTAGACAGCAATTGTGATATTTGCATTCTCAAAGTCGTTAGTGGAGCGTGTGTGGTTTACCGGCACACTAACATGGACTTGTGAGAAGTGGCAAAGGTCTAAACAATTGAGACTATGATTACGGCATCCCTTTTCATAGTTCTAAAATTGTTTAGACACACATGTGAGCTATCTAAGAGAGGTGTATGATTTTGATAAAGTTTTATCAAAACAATCTAGTATCAGAAATCTGAACTTTGTTAGTTGATTTATGAGTACATGTCAAAGCTAGTGGGAGCATAAGTGTTATGCTAATAATCATCATGTTAGTGGGAGCATGATAATTATGACAAAGGTTGCAAGTTAGCAATGTTAATTATAGAAAACAAAAGTTTCAATTCGTGAGGTTGCAGGGGTTGAAAAAGTTGTTTTGCTATAATTAAGGGAGAGGAAATTATACTTCATTTCAATTCTAAAAGCTTAGATTGAGATTTTAATCGTATTTAATCAAGGATATATATATGAATTTCATGTTGGAATGGCTCAACATAAGGAAATTCTATATATGGGTCCATCATTTGCGTTCTAAAATTCGATTATGATTACGGCATCCCTTTTCATAATCTGAATTTTGAGAACTTGGCAAATTGAAATGGAAATATTATAGCAAAAGACTGGTTTAGTCTTTATGTGAGACATCATGAATCGTGTCCCATATGCTTCAGATATAGGATCGATTACATGTGCTATATTCATCCTTTCTAAAATTTTCCAAATGCCTGGGGCATTATGAAGGGAAAATGTCTAGAATTGGATATGACTAAAATGATTAAGCAATTGTCGAGGACAATCTAAGGTTTACCAAAGATTGGTTGCTCAAGGACAGTTGGAAGTATAATGTTAATTCTGGAAGGACCATATTGACATAATCTGTAAGGAGGCAACTCTTGTTCAGAAGTGATAGTCAAAATGGAATATGGAAATGTTTCTAAGTTAGAAATTATTCAATCTGTGTAAGATTAGGAAACTTAATGAAAGAAGGATGTTTCCAAGGAGCTGATCTCCTTTGGAATGCTCTGTAATGATTGTTGTCAAGTCTTTCTGACTTCGTGCATAATCATTAAGAGGATCAATGCATATAAGTTTAGAATCTAACAGATTTCAGTAAATGACATGAATTTGGAATTCTTGCATTTGCAGTAAGGATTTGGGACTGTGAAAAGAGGATCATTGGAGTGATGTTCAATTGATCTATTTTACAAAGTAAAGATCATAGACAAACATAGTATGCATACTTGGTGTATGGCATGACTAGTGTTTAGAAAACATAGTGTACATGCTTGGAGCATGGGACAACTATTGTTTTAAATTCAAGTATAAAGTTGATAAAACCGAAACAATGAATAATGAGTAATCAGTATGGTGATAAATAAAAGTGTTTATTTATATTCATAGGGTTTGATACCATATTTGATTCATTTATTCTTGTGTTTCACTTTGCATGTTTTGACTTCCAGAATAACTAAGTCGCGCTTCCTGAATGATTAAGTTATTCAAACCATCCACAGTCGGTCATATGTTGGAAGTAGATATGAATCAAGACTGTCATGGGTTGGTTTGTAGAGGTCCAAGTTGGTGGACAAAGTGGTGCTACAACACTCATGAGTGCTCATAAGTTCTGAGTATTGGATTCAACCCGCGCTCATTTGAATCACTTCATGGATTTTATCACGAGTGATCATGAGACGATAATATCTTATATTCTTCAAACCTAGAGATATGAGTTGTTACTATGAGTTGGTTGTACATTGATTGCACGAAAACGCATTCGGTAACTCGATGTTATAAAACGTGCCTTTGTGTATGATTCAACAAGTAGTAGAACAAGCCATATGAGTCAAAGTTTATCCATTCCTTTTACCTTCGGGATAAAAGCGATATATGTGGGCCCCTCGATGATTTAAAGATGATACATGTGAGTGCTTGGCCAAGCCAGGACTGATTTGATTTGTTCAATCAGTCAGTCATCATGAATCGGAAATCGGGAAACAACAAATGGACATAGAGAATGATTGATAATCCATGTCTCAGTCCATATGATATCTAGAATGGAGGAATATATGATCCCTTATCTAATGGACAAGTCATTGACAAAGGTCAGAGTTCATCGACAAGGTCAGAGTTCGACAGAAGCTTTTGAGAGCTACGATTACTGATCGGTTCCTGAAGTCATACGCAATAATAGTTTTAGACTTATCCAAGTGGGAGACTGTTGGATTAATGTCTAAGTCCATAACTATAATTGGTAAGACTTGACCCGACCCGGCATGGTCCATTTGGGTTGCATGGCATCATGCATTTGGATAGACTATAATGAGAGAAATAACACTTAAGGTTGGTTAATATATTATAAGTTCTAATATATTAATAAGGTTATTTAATTAGTATTGATCAAGAATTAATTTGGAATTAATTAAGTGATCAAAAGGAGACTAATTAAATATATGGGTTGATTGTGTAAATCATTCATTCTTATATATGTGGGCTTGTGATCCAAGATTCCTTATGTTGGACTAAGTCCATGGGGTGACCCATGGATACTACATGGAGGTTAAAATCCATGGAGCATAAGGAATGGGTAAAGTTATGAGTTACATGGTGTAACCCTAATAGCCACCATATAAAAGAATCTCATGGCTCAAGAAATCGTACACTAATGTGTGAGTGTGAGGGCTAGACGATTTCAAGGAGTGTTCAAGTTTCTCTCAAGTTATTCCAAGTGTATTTGGTGTTGTGTGAACCATTTGAGGTGTCACACTTGGGGCACTAGGCACTCAAGCTTCATGAAGACATTCTACATCAAAGAGGTATGTATTCTATCTTGTTATATTTATTATTTTGTATGCTAGATTAGGATAATACCTTGGATGTTCATAATTGTATGTATAATAGAGAAAACATATATCCAAGGTATTTAGGGTTGCATGTACACTTAGGAGTGTTAGAATGCTCATAACCCAACACCGCCGATAGAAACTTGCATGACCAAGAAATGAACGAACTTCCAGAACATTTTTCGGGTAAGGAAGACTCTTGATAACAACTATCTTGGCTTTGTAACTTCCAATCCTTTTTGGGACACAATATGACCTATAATCAATCCTTTATCCACCATGAAATTGCATTTTTCATAGTTAAGTATAAGATCCGTGTCAATGCTGCTGGATAAGGTGTCTAAGTCCATAACTTTATTTGGTGTATACTTGACCCGACCCGGCATGGTCCATTTGGGTTGCACTTCACCCGAACTATTTATGGTTAAACCTTTGAGAATTGTATGTTTATGATTTGTTAATATATTATAAGTTATAATATATTAATATGAAATCATATTATTTAATTAGTATTGATCATAAATTAATTTAGAATTAATTTGGTGATAAAAAAGATGACTAATTAAATATGGGCTCTTGTATTTATATAAGTGTGGGCTAATACTCATTTGAAATGGGTTTGGCATGCATGGGAGTCCATGGATAGTCCATGGAGCTTTTAACCCATGGATCCTTGGAAAGGAAGAGTCATGGGTATTAGGGTTTACATGGATGTAACCCTAATCCTCCACTCTATATAAAGGAGCTTGTGATGCTTGAAATGGCACTAGTTGTGTGTGTAAAAGGTGGTGGCCGATTTCTATAAGCAAGCATACACTCTCTTAAGGTTTTTCCAAGTTTGTGGTGATTTGTGACTTCCATTTGAGGCATTCACATTATTGGTGCTAGACTCTCAAACTCCAACAAATCAACTCACTAATTGAAAGGTATGTAACTCTTCTAGCCATTATGTTTAATGTTCCCCATGCCATGCTAGATAGGTTATGAACCTTGGAAAAAAGTATTTTGCATATATTTTAGACAAACATAGATCCAAGGTTTTCTAGGGTTGCATGTACACTTAGGAGTGTTAGAATGCTCAAAACCCATCAGTGGTATCAGAGCCTAGGCTTGTTTGTGAATACTTGATGCAAAAGAGTGTAAAAATCGAATTTTTGAGTTGTCTGCACAGGGGAGTCGACGAGTCCATGGGGGGACTCGACGAGTCTAAGTGAAACTTCAACCAACTCGGCGAGTCAGTTCGTGCACTCGACGAGTTGGCCATGCAGAATGCAGAATTTCGATTTGTGCTGCTGGAAATGGACTAGAAACATTACCCTAAACTGTTTTGGTGTTATAAAACTTATTTTAGATGGTGTAATGGTTGTTCTAATCCATTTACAATGGCTAATATCAAAATTCCATGTTTATATGTGTTCATATGTTCTTGAAATTTTGATATGGATATTCATGTTCTTATGAGTTATTGTTAGATCATAGGAATTACTTGCTAAATTTTTTGATGATTAATTCTTGATCATTTATGTGTTTTAATGGAATCCATAATTTGTCCTCAAGTTATGGATTTCCAAAGGTCACCTCTTGAATGAACATTTAAAACACATAAGTTACATAAAAATGAAGAGTCTTCACTTTTATGAACCCTTAACTCATAAGTTATGAAATGAAAAGTTTTGAAGAGTTTCAAAACTTGCCCTAAAGTTTTGGAATTTGTAAAGACACACACACTTTAAATTCCAACCCTTAGGATTTTAAAAGTTAAAATTCAACCCTTATACTATTATAAGATTAATGGTTAATATTTATATATATATATGTATAAGATGAAGTCATTTTACCGTTAGTAGGCCTCATTCACGAAGTCGGTCTATAAGGGGGGTATAAGGTTGTTGCCTATAAAATGGCAGCTTAATGGGTGTCCACTCTCACCCACCGCTTCCTTGATCGGTGGAGGGTCGTTAGCCGAACGGGTAGGACAATGACTTTAATTCTCATTAAAAGTATAATGATTATTATAAAGTAATTAAATGTTTTATAAATTCCCAATCTTAGTTACTTTAGGAAAAATGTGAAATGGTGCTAACCCATGAAATTCACACTTTGTACCTTACCAAGTCGTTGGTGGAGCGTGTGTGGTTAACCGGCACACTAACTTGGACTAGTAAGGATAACAAAGGGTGACGTAATGTTTATCATAGATCGGTGGAGCGCGTGTGGTTAACCGGCACATCGATTAGGTGATAATATTAAGGGTACCAAGTGAATTTGCATGGTTATTCACACCTTGTTTTGTGATCCTCGGCATCCCAGTCGCAAAACCTGAAGGGCACACTCGAGATTGAAACATGCCATTGAAAAGTTCAATGAATCTCAAAAGAATCTAGGAGTTTCTAAGAACCAAATAAAACCTAATACTTATATATTTCGTTTTTCATGGTGGAAATTGGTGAATCGTCATTCACCTACCTTTCAAATATGTTATAGCTTGGACTACGGCATCCCTCTTCTAAGTTATAATATATTGTGATTGGATCCTAGCCTTAATACTACATTTGGGTGTTTTATTAAGGACTATATTGATATCTAAACTAAAACTTGTCTTTTCTTCTTTTCAGATGTCTTCCAGCAATGTTGCTTCCGGCCCAAACCCTACCGGCTCATTCTCTCTCATGAACCTGTGTGGGAGAGTCATCTTTGATGGATCCAACTTTACAGATTGGATCAGGAACATCAGGATGGTCACTCGGTATGAGAACAAAGAATATGTTCTCGACAAGGAGCTTAAGGTGCCCGAGCAAACTGCTACTCCTGAGGAGCTTGCTGAATATGAGGCACATGAAAGAGATGCTACAAAAGTGGCATGCATCATGATGGCAACTATGACAGCCGATCTTCAAAAGTCCTATGAGGACTACTATCCTTTTGAGATGCACCAGGATTTGATGGACCGCTACCATCAGAGTGCTCGTCAAGAGCGATATGAAATCATCTTCTCCGTGATAACAACCCGAATGAAGGATGGTGAACCCATCACAGGCCACTTGCAGAAAATGCAAAGGTATGTGGACCGTTTGCAGAAATTGAATGTGAACTTCCCTGAGAAGTTGGCAATTGACATCATTTTGCACTCCTTACCTTCATTTTATGATCAATTCCGCATGACATACCACATGAACAAGGAGGAAGTCACACTCAGCAAACTTCAAGGACTTCTGAAGACCGCTGAAAGTGGTCTTAAAGGTAAGTCGGTTGTTACTACTCCTACTCCTACAGCTACCCCTGTTTTGGCTATCGGACAAGGCAAAGGGAAGAAGAGGAAGACCCGTTCGAAGGGTACCAAGGGAAAGTCTCTTGATGGCTCCTCATCAAGTGGAACCAAAGGTGGTTCTGCTACTCCTTCTGCCATCCCTAAGGATGCTGAATGCTTTTATTGCCAGAATAAGGGGCACTGGAAGCGAAACTGCCCAAAGTACTTGCAGGATGTTAAGGATGGGAAAGTGAAACCATCCCAAGCAGGTATTTACACTATATTGTCTAATAACTCACCATATTCTAACTCTTGGGTCCTTGATACAGGTTGTGGTATTCACATATGTTCTGATTTGCAGGGCCTAAGAAGAAGTTAGGATGTGGAGCACGGAAAGATAAACTTAATCATGGGGAACAAGAAGGTTTCATCTGTTACCAAGATTGGAGTTTATACTTTGTTGCTAGATAGTGGGTTAAAGTTAGATTTGAATAAATGTGTTTACTCGTCTGAAATGGCGAGGAATATTATTTCTTCTCATGGTTTGTACAAACAAGGGTTTACCTTTTCTTTTGATAATGAAATTGGTAGTGTTAATGCTTTCTTTAATAATGTTCTTTATTTTAAAGCATTACCTTGTGATGGTGTGTATGAAACTGTGTCGGTTGTAGATAACCTAGGAAATAATGTGTTGTGTATTGACTCTTCTACTAGCTTGGATAAAGCATCATTGTGGCATTGTCGTCTTGGACATGTAAACAAGAAACGCATAGGCCAACACCAAAAGGATGGAGTCTTGGAGTCATTTGACCTAAAGTCAGATGATAGTTGTGAATCTTGTTTGCTTGGGAAAATAACAAAATCACCCTTCACCGGTTCTTGTGAAAGGGGTGAGGGTTTGTTGGACCTTATACATACTGATGTATGTGGACCTTTCAAAACCGCCACAAGGGATGCTAATCGCTATTACCTGACTTTTACTGATGATTACAGTAGATATGGTTATGTATACTTAATCAAGCATAAGTCAGAAACTTTTGAAAAGTTTAAAGAGTTTAAACAGGAAGTAGAAAATCAATTGGGCAGGAACGTTAAGATGCTTCGATCCGATCGAGGTGGTGAGTATCTTAGCACTGAGTTCCTCGACTATCTTAAGGAGTGTGGGATTGTCTCACAATTGACACCTCCCAGGACACCACGGCTGAATGGTGTGGCTAAGAGGCGTAATCGGACCTTGTTGGACATGGTTCACTCTATGATGAGTCGAGCTTCGCTACCAATCTCTTTCTGGGGGTATGCCTTAGAGACTGCCGCCCATATCCTTAATCTAGTCCCTACAAAGAAGGTTGCCAAAACACCTCAGGAGATGTGGACTGGGAAAGTTCCCAACTTGGACCACATCAAGATTTGGGGTTGCGAGGCTTTTGTGAGACGCGAGACTCATGATAAGCTCGAACCTCGAAGTGATAGGTGTACTTTCATCGGCTACCCACAGAAATCCTTTGGTTACCTCTTCTACAGACCCAGTGATAATGTGGTCTTTGTAGCAAGGAGAGGGGTCTTTCAAGAAAGAGAGTTCATGAGCCAAGGAAACAGTGGGAGGCAAACTGACCTTGAAGAACTTCAAGAGTCAAGTGGTGAAGGAAGCTCAAATCCTAGCAATCAACCTGAGGAGGAAACTCATGTTGATCCGACTAACAAGTCTGTACCTCTGAGGCATTCCACGAGATTTAGGAATGCACCTGAGCATTACTATGGTTTCCATATTACTGTGGAAGGTGATACACTTATCATTGATAGTACACTGGTAAATCTGGATGAACCTAACAGCTACATGGAAGCCATGGCAGGCCCTGAGGCTGCTAAATGGAAAGAGGCTATGGACAGCGAGATACAGTCCATGTATGACAATCAAGTTTGGAACTTGGTTGACAATGTACCAGGTCGTAAGACAGTTGGGTGCAAATGGATCTTCAAAAATAAGACCGACATGGATGGTAATTTACACACTTATAAGGCGCGACTGGTTGCAAAGGGCTTTTCTCAAACTCAGGGAGTTGATTATGATGAGACTTTTTCACCAGTAGCAAAGATTAAGTCTATTAGGGTTATGTTAGACATTGCTGCATTTCATGACTATTAAATATGGAAAATGGATGTCAAAACCGCTTTCCTTAATGGGAAGTTGGCTGAGGATGTTTACATGAGTCAGCCAGAGGGTTTTGTCAGTACAGAGCACCCGAATAGAGTGTGTAAGCTTGAGAAATCCATTTATGGATTGAAACAAGCACCTCGCAGATGGAATCTTTGTTTCGATGAGTAAGTCAAAAAGTTTGGTTTTTCAAGAAGCGAAGATGAGTCTTGTGTTTATGTCAGAGCTAGTAGGAGTATAGTTAGCTTCTTGGTGCTATATGTGGATGACATACTGCTCATAGGAAACGACATCCCAACTTTGCAGGAGGTGAAGTCCTGGCTTGGGAAGTGTTTTGCTATGAAGGAGCTTGGAGAGGCTGCCTATATCCTAGGGATAAGGATACTAAGAGACAGGAGTAAAAGGCTAATTGGACTTAGTCAGAGTACTTACTTGGATAAGGTGTTGAAAAGGTTCAACATGCAGAATTCCAAGAAAGGAGAGTTACCGATCCAAAACAATGCCAAACTGAGCAAGGCTCAGAGCCCGAGTACAGAGGCTGAGATAGCTGAGATGAGTCGATTGCCATATGCTTCCGCTGTTGGCTCGATCATGTATGCTATGACTTGTACCCGCCCTGATGTGGCCATTGCTTTAAGCATGGTCAGCAGATATCATGGGAACCCTAGCAAGGCTCACTGGACTGCGGTAAAGAATATACTCAAGTACCTACGAAGGACTAAGGATTGGATTCTTACCCTTGGTGGGAGTGATGACTTGAGAGTAGTAGGGTATAGTGATGCTAGTTTCCAGACTGATAGGGATAACTTCCGCTCTCAGTCGGGCTGGGTCTTTACCCTAAACGGAGGAGCAATCACTTGGAAGAGTTCCAAGCAGGAGACGGTAGCTTATTCGACTTGTGAATCAGAGTACATAGCAGCGAGTGAAGCGGCAAAGGAGGCGATATGGCTGAAGAACTTCATCAGAGACCTTGGAGTTATACAAGCTATTAAGGAGCCTATGGAGATTTTCTGTGACAGCAATAGTGCGGTTGCCTTAGCCAAGGAACCGAGAGATCATGGCAGATCCAAACACATTGACATAAAATATCACTTCATAAGACACAAGATAGAAGAAGGACTCCTCGTGGCAAAGAGGGTATCATCAGAAGAGAATCCTGCAGATCCCCTTACGAAGGAACTGAAGAGGGTTAGGCACTTACAGCATGCGAGGCATATAGGGCTGAAGGATGATATTAGTTTTACAGATTAGATAGCTATTTCTGAAACTTTTAAAATGTAATCGACATTTGACTAAAGGTGTTTAGCCATAGCAATGGTTGCTACAACATTCATGAGTGCTCATAAGTTCTGAGTATTGGAATAAACCCACGCTCACTGGCATCACTTCATGGAATTTATCTCGAGTGATCGTGAGACGGTAATATCATATAAGTCTTCAAACCTAGAGATATGACTTGTTGCCTATGAGTTGGTTATACATTGATTGTACGTAAACGCATTGGTAACTCGATGTTATAAAACGTGCCTTTGTGTATCATTCAACAAGTAGTAGAACAAGCATATGAGTCGAAGTTTATCTGTTCCTTCTTGGATTAGAAGCGATATGTGGGCCCCTCGATGATTTTGTGTTGACCCATGTACCGGGCCCAGTCAGAACTAAATTGATGTGTTCGATTAAGTTCTTTGTCAAACAAATCGGAAATCGGGAAACAAACTGCTGGACAATAAGTAAGACATTGTTCCATGTATTTGTCCGGCTGATATCTAGAACAGAGGATTATATGATCACTTATTTAAAATGGCGCTTCATAGTTCAACAGAGTTTTGAGAGCTACGATTGCCGGTTGGTTCCTGAAGTAATATAGGCAAATATAGTTATTAGACTTATCCAAGTGGGAGACTGTTGGATAAGGTGTCTAAGTCCATAACTTTATTTGGTGTATACTTGACCCGACCCGGCATGGTCCATTTGGGTTGCACTTCAGCCGAACTATTTATGGTTAAACCTTTGAGAATTGTATGTTTATGATTTGTTAATATATTATAAGCTATAATATATTAATATGAAATCATATTATTTAATTAGTATTGATCATAAATTAATTTAGAATTAATTTGGTGATCAAAAAGATGACTAATTAAATATGGGCTCTTGTATTTATATAAGTGTGGGCTAATACTCATTTGAAATGGGCTTGGCATGCATGGGAGTCCATGGATAGTCCATGGAGCTTTTAACCCATGGATCCTTGGAAAGGAAGAGTCATGGGTATTAGGGTTTACATGGATGTAACCCTAATCCTCCACACTATATAAAGGAGCTTGTGATGCTTGAAATGGCACTAGTTGTGTGTGTAAAAGGTGGTGGCCGATTTCTATAAGCAAGCATACACTCTCTTAAGGTTTTTCCAAGTTTGTGGTGATTTGTGACTTCCATTTGAGGCATTCACATTATTGGTGCTAGGCTCTCAAACTCCAAGGAATCAACTCACTAATTGAAAGGTATGTAACTCTTCTAGCCATTATGTTTAATGTTCCCCATGCCATGCTAGATAGGTTATGAACCTTGGAAAAAAGTATTTTGCATGTATTTTAGACAAACATAGATCCAAGGTTTTCTAGGGTTGCATGTACACTTAGAAGTGTTAGAATGCTCAAAACCCATCAAATGCACCTTTGCAGAATTTTTGTTAGATTGCTTAAACATTCATCAAAGGAGTCTCCATAAACTATGAAATCATCCATGAAGACTTCAATGATGTTTTCAACATATTTAGAAAAATTCTCAACATGCATCTCTGAAATGTTACGGGTGCATTGCTAGACCAAAAGGCATATGCTTATAGGCAAATGTGCCAAAGGGACAAGTGAAGGTTGTTTTCTCTTGGTCTTCCGGGGCTACCAGAATTTGATCAAAACACGAGAAAAAATGTAAACAACAGTAGTGAGATTTACCCGCTAAACTCTCTAACATTTGGTCAATGAATGGATTGGGAAAATGGTATTTTCTCGTTAAGGCATTCAACTTTCTATAGTCACTACAAACTCTCCACCCGTTTTGCACACGGGTTGGCACCGAATCTCCCTTAGAATTCATGACAACTATTATCCCGACTTTTTTGGGACAACCTGAACGGGGCTCACCCATTTGCTATCAGAGATGGGGTAGATCATACCTGCATCCAAAAGCTTCATGATTTCTTTCTTTACTACCTCCATCATGGGTGGGTTTAGTCTTCTTTGTGCCTCTCGGGTTGGTTTGAAGTCTTCCTCCATGAGAATCTTGTGCATGTATAACGACGGACTCAACCCTTTGATATCAACGATGGTCCACCCAATACCTTTCTTATAATATTTAAACAAAGTCACCAACTCATCTTTTTCTACAATGGACAACTTGTTGGAGATAATAACATGCAAAGTCTTCTCTTCTCTAAGGTATGCATACTTCAAATGATCTCGAAGAGTCTTCAATTCTAGCTTAGGTGCCTGCACAATAGAAGGAAGAAGTTTTGTGTTATAAATCGACAATTTCACTTTGTTATTATCGTACCTCATTTTCTTCCCTTCTTCCTGATGGGCTTTAAGCACTACATCATTCCTATGGTGTACATGCAACCCGAATGCTTTGGATCTAGGGTTTTTTTCAAGTTATACATGCAAATAATCATCTAAAGCATGAACCCTAATTCTAGCATGCAATATTTCGAAATTTACAACTAATATAAAGTTAGATGAATACCTTTGATTGTAGCTTGATTAATATTGACCTTCAAGAGCTTAGTGCCCCAATTGTTGCACCTCTAGTTAGTCACAAACACCAAAAGCAAGTTGGAAGAATATAAGAGAGAGGGAGAGGCACCAATAGTCGGCTAGGGTATTCCTTAGAAGCAAGTGGCCGATTTTGGGAGTCCTAGGGGTTCCTTATATAGCTGAGCTGCTAGGGTTTCAGTCAAAACCCTAATCTGACTGCTTAAGCCTTAAGCAGCCCAGTAGATCCTTCCAGAAGCCCTCCTTGGACGAATTCTAAGTGAGCTACATTTAGAATTTCGTCCATGCCTTCCTTAGGGATCCACCAGCCCAAAATGCAATTATCTTATAATTACAATATTAATCCCCTTAATTTAATTAGTCTCTTTTGATCACTAAATTAATTCCAAATTAATTTCTGATCAAGACTAATTAAATAATATGATTTCTCAATTAATATATTATTCTTATAATATATTAATAAATCATAAATTAACCTCTTTCTCCATTATTCATCCAGTCAAGTTGCTATGGTGAAGGCAACCCAAAAGGACCATGCTACTATCGGGTCAAGTACATACCAATTATAGTTATGGGCTTAGACACCTAATCCAACAGTCTCCCACTTGGATAAGTCTAATAACTATAATTGCCAATGTAACTCCAAAATTCAATTAGCATCTTGCACATAAATATGAAGTATTTTATATTAATTACGTGCTATGTGTGCATATTATCTGTTTACTTGATATCTATGCTGGATGAACATTTTTATACAAGTTTTAAATGATTTAAACTGTATATGTATTTTATATCTACAAAAATGTTGGGGGTAAAACATGGGTAGATGAAATAGACGATGTGTGATAAAATGATGAGAGGCCTCGATGTTTACGATGATCCAGTCATCTAGCGGAGTATAGATGACGACCACAGACTATTCTAGACAGTCCAATGGAACGCTAGCAGGCTCGCAACCTGTAGGTGTTTGTGAACGATGTGTTTACCGGTGTACTCCATCCCCCTCATGGTTGCCTTACGGACATTTATTGCTGAGAAACCCCCTTAGTAGTAGTGTCCATCCCGATGACGATCCTTAGGCTAGCTCCCTTATGATAGGTGTTTTAGGGACGTAAAGTGAGGATAACGGGAATGGGTAAGCGGGTTGATTGATGTGATAAAACTAATAAACTACTTATTGTGGGTTGAAAACCCTATGTGCTCACCAGGCTCCCAAGCCTGGCCCACTCAGTTTCTTGTATTATAGGTAATGACATAAGAGCATAGTTGGATGACTTGACGAGGGATTATGGATTATAGGCCCGTAGATATAAATAAATGTTGTAAGGCCTATGTTGTTCTGTTTATGCTTTTGATCTGTATCGAACATGACATCCCGAGGTTTTAATATAATGAAATACATTTCTTCAGAAATGCTTTGATAATTTTTTTTATCATATTTATCTTTTGGGAACAAATTCCGCAATACTTTTCTTTAAAAGGGTACTCTGATTTTCGAATAAAGCATAAACAAATCGGTCTTTTCTGACCATGAAATTGGGGATGTCACATTTATTCCCATCGTTGATGTCATGTAGATACTTCGGGCTACTTCGTTTCCAATGCCCCTTTTCAAGACAGTGGAAGCACTCTGCATCTTTTGGATTAGACGAGGGAACAGCAGAACCACCTTTGGTTCCACTTGAAGAAGAACCATCATGAGACTTTCCCTTGTGGCTCTTAGAAGGATCTTTCCTTTTCTTCCCTTTCCCTTGCCCAATATCCAAGACAGGGGCAGCAGTAGTAGGAGTTGATGCGACAACTTTGCCTTTCAAGCCGGTTTCAACAGTTTCTTAACAACCCTTGAAGTTTGCTCGAGGTGACTTCCTCCTTGTTCATATGATAAGTAATCTTGAACTGATCATAACAAGAAGGCAAATAGTGGAGGATGATATCAATCGCCAACTCTTCGTCAAAACTGACATTCAGCTTGAGCAAACGATCCACATACCTTTGCATTCTTTGCAAGTGGGTCGTGATGGACTCTCCATCCTTCATTTTGGTCGTAATTAATGAGGCAACTATCTCGTACCTCTTTTGATGTGCAATTTGATGGTACTTTTCCATCAAATCTTTGTGCATGTCATAAGGCCAATAGTCCTCATAGAACTTTTGAAGCTCGGGAGTCATAGTGGCTACCATGATGCAGGACACCTATGTCGCTTCTTTGCATCGAGCCCTATACTCGGTGATTTGTTTGGGAGTAGCAGTAGTTTCGTTTATCTAGACGATTTCCTTGTCGAGAATGTATTCCTTGTCCTCGTACCTTAGGGCCATGTGGATGTTGCGAATCTAATGGCTGAAGTTGGATCCATCAAATGTGACCCTCCCACAAATGCCCAAAAGAGAAAGTGGGTTCGACGAGTTGGTGTTGGAGGAGTTAGAGCCTGACATTTGAAAAAGAAAAGAGACAAAGTTTAGATTAGATAAGAATCCTTAATATGACACCCAAATGAAATATTAAGGCTAGGACCCAACACAATATTCTACAATTCGGAAGAGGGATGACGTAATCCAATTGCAAAATATTTGAAGGTAGGTAAATGACGATTTACCAATTTCCACCATGAAAAACGAAAATGAACGTTAGGTTTTAAATGAATTGAAATTCCTAGATTCTTTGAGATTCATTGAACTTTTCAATGGCATGTTTAAATCTCGATTATGCCCTTTAAATTTGTGACTGGGATACCGAGGATCACAAATAAGGTGTGAATAACCATGCAAATGGGTTCGGTACTCTTGATGTCAATTATCACCTAATCAATGTGCCGGTTAACCACACACGCTCCATTGATCTATGACAAACATTGAGCTACCCTTTGCCACCCTTGTTAGTCCAAGTTAGTGTGCCGGTTAACCACACACGTTCCACAAACGACTTGGCAAGGTGCAAAGTGCAATTTCATGGAATAGCATCATTTTCACATTTTGCCTAAAGTAACTAAGATTGAGAATTTATGAAAAACATTTAGTTACTTTATTATAATCATTATACTTATTAATGAGGAATTAATTGTCCCATCCTACCCGTTCAGCTAACGACCCTCCACCAATCAAGGAAGCGGTGGGTGAGAGTGGACACCCATTCAACCGCCATTTTATAGGCAGTTTCCTTATACCCCCCTTATAGATCAGCTTCGTGAATGAGGCCTAGTAACGGTAAGACTGACTTATCTTATACATACATATATATATATATATATATATATATATATATATATATATATATATATATATATATAAGTATTAAGCTTTTAATATTATAATAGTATAAGGATTGTATTTTAAACTTTTAAAACACTAGGGTTTGGAATTTAATATTTCAAAATTAAAACTTTTTTAATCAAATTTTAAATTCCAAAACTTGAGGGCAAATTTTGAAACTTTTCAAAATCTTTTAGATCAAATTTTAAAAACAAATAAAATATTTTATCTTTTACCAATTTGACCTATTCTAACTTTATTAGGCAAGATAATTATAATTCAAAATTTACAAATAATTAGTTTATCATATAATCTAGTAATTATCTTAAATTTTGACCATTATCTTCCAATTAGATTAGGATATCCATTACCATAATGTAAAAAATCGGATTTTGACAGAAAAATGGTTTATGGTAATTATCCAGATCTAATTAAGGCTTAAATTACGAAAATCCTGCATACAGACGAGTCAACTTGTCGAGTCAGGCTTTGGACTCGTCGAGTCCCAATATGGACTCGTCGTGTTAATCAGACAGGGGCCATAAAACGATTTCATTCAGCTTTGAACAATTGAACATAACATCAAATTCAACAGAAAAACAACATAAGCTCTGATACCACTGATGGGTTTTAAGCACTACATCATTCCTATAGTGTACATGCAACCCTAATACTTTGGATCTAGGTTTTTTCTTAAGTTATACATGCAAATAATCATCCAAATCATAAACCCTAATTCTAGCATGCAATATTTCGAAATTTACAACTAATATAAAGTTAGATGAATACCTTTGATTGTAGCTTGATTAATCTTGACCTTCAAGAGCTTAGTGCCCCAATTGTTGCACCTCTAGTGAGTCACAAACACCAAAAGCAAGTTGGAAGAATATGATAGAGAGGGAGAGGCACCAAAAGTCCGCTATGGTATTCCTTAGAAGCAAGTGGCCGATTTCGGGAGTCCTAGGGGTTCCTTATATAGCTGAGCTGCTAGGGTTTCAATCAAAACCGTAATCTGACTGCTTAAGCCTTAAACAACCCAATAGATCCTTCCAGAAGCCATCCTTGGACGAATTCTA
This sequence comes from Lactuca virosa, assembly GCF_052849685.1. Taxonomy (NCBI): domain Eukaryota; kingdom Viridiplantae; phylum Streptophyta; class Magnoliopsida; order Asterales; family Asteraceae; genus Lactuca; species Lactuca virosa. The sequence goes on from NC_136426.1 coordinate 28,713,849, forward strand.
AGTGGGCTACACTTAGAATTTCATCCATGCCTTCCTTCGGGATCCACTAGCCCAAAATGCAATTATCTTATAATTACAGTATTAGTCCCCTTAATTTAATTAGTCTCTTTTGATCACCAAATTAATTACAAATTAATTTCTGATCAATACTAATTAAATAATATGATTTCTCAATTAATATATTATTCTTATAATATATTAATAAATCATAAATTAACCTTTTTCTCCATTATTCATCCAGTCAAGTTGTTATGGTGAAGGCAACCCAAAAGGACCATGCTACTATCGGGTCAAGTACATACCAATCATATTTATGGGATTAGACACCTAATCCAACACTTCCATTAACTCCACAATTTCCAACAATTCCTCATCTAGCTTGAATTTTTCTGCAATCTCTTTGACTGAATTATTATCAAATTCCTGCTCAAAACTAACTCCAACAAATCATGGTTAATCAACTCAAAACATTTTTCAGTCAAAGGTTGTACCATATCAACAAAATTTATACAATGAACATCACTTGGTACCTCATTGCTTCATATATATTGAAGTTGGTGACTTCCCCATCGAATTCTATAGACAATGTACCATTGTAGACATCAATTTTTGTTCTTGCTGTTTTTAAGAATGGTCTACCTATAAGTATGGAACTCGATGTTGGGTGGTCATTATATCCCATATCAAACACATAAAAATCTGTAGGAAAGACAAGTTCATTGACTTGCACTAAAAGATCCTTTAATACACCTTTTAGGTGTACTATAGAACGATCTGCAAGTTGGATAATCACCCTGGTTTTTGTTAAAGTGCCTGTGCCAATAGATTTATAAACATAATATGGTAAAACATTAATTTAAGCTCCTAAATCTAGCATAGCACGGGGGACAAAAAGATTTCCCAATTTACAAGGAACGGTGAAAACACCCGAATCCTTGCACTTTGGGGGGCATCCTTTTAAAACTGCAGAAACATTTTCACTAACTTTTACTGACTCATTAACTCACAGCTTCTTTTTAGATGTGTAAGGTTCCTTAAGGAACTTAACATATCTACGTACCTGTTTGATCGTGTCTAAGAGAGGAATGTTGACTTCAACTTTTCGGAACATTGCCATGATCTCACTATCTTCTCTCTCTTTTTTTATTGTTGTTCAATCTTATTGATGGAAAAGGTGGTGGTGTGATCTTTGCTTCTTTCTCTTCTGGATTCTTTTTCTCCATGAATTTTTCTTTCTTTTCAAAGCATAATGCTTTGGGTTCTTTTTGGTATGAGGAGGCAATTTTCCTTGATTCTCCATTTTGCTCACCGGTTGAACAAGTTGTGCCATTTGTTGCTCAAGATTCTTGATGCTTGCCTTGGTTTCTTGCAGAAAACTTTGAGTGCTAGTGGAAAGACTTTTCATAATATCTTCTAAGTACATACTTGAGGATCCGGCTTGTTGAGGAAGAGGTTGATGTTTCCTTGGTTGGTAACTTTGTTGCGGAAATGGCAGCCTTGCTTGGTAATGGGGTGGTTGTCTTTGTTGATAGCCCATGTTTTGGCTATTTTTCCACCCTTGATTGCCTCGGGGATGATCATAAGCTCTTTGATTATGCTCGGAATAGCCTCCCAAGCATTTGCTTCTTCATATTGTTCTTCTTGCAATTGAGGACACATATCGGCCGGGTGTCCCACTTGAGTGTAAATACCACAAGGACGGGGTGTGGATTGCACACCTTTATCCTTAGCAAGCATCGTTACCACCTTAGTCAACTCGGATAGTTGTGCTTCAATTTGAGGGGCGTGCACCACTTTTATACCCCGTGGTGCATCCGTGTACCAATCTTCATCTTGACTCGTATGCTTTAAATCCTTTGCCATGTTTTTTATGAGATCCCAAATTTTGGCAGGGGTCTTATCGGTCAAGGATCCTCCACTTGAAGCATTAAGAAGTCTTCTTTCCCAAGGATTAATGCCTTCAATGAATTATTGGATGATTTGATACTCACTAATACCATGATTCGAGAAACGGGCACAAAGATTTTTGAACCTCTCCCAATATGTATGAAAGGATTCTCTCTTATGTTGTTTAATCCCAATTATCTCTCTTTTTAGGGATGAAGCTTTCATTTCTGTGAAGTATTTGTCGAAGAAGAGGCGTGCAAGGTGCACCCATGTATTGACCGTCCCCAATGGAAGGTCATAGAGCCAATCTTTTGATGAGTCTTGCACTGCAAAGGGGAATGCCCTAAGCTTGATTTGATCCTCCGTGACATTGTGTGGTTTCATGCCAACAAACACAACAAGGAGCTTTGTGAGGAATTTGCGGGGATCTTCATTTTCTAGGCCTTTAAAGGTTAGGAGTAGATTGGTAAGACCAAATTTTAGTTTAAGGTTTGTGGCTGTCGAATAGGTGATGCAAAGTGGTTGTTGAGTAACCTCTTGCCTCGCCCATTGGCGAAGGGTTTGTTCGGACAGGTTTGGTGGACCACAGTTGTTGTTGTTGTTATTACCTCCATTTCCTCCTTGGTCTCCCATGGTAGCAGTAGGAATTCAGGTTTCTATGGGTATGAAGTCTGGGATACTGTGAGTGGGTGAACAGGGTGGAGTGGTATTTTGGATGAGGATGGTTGAGGTGAGAGTGAGAGGGTTTCTGTTTCGGTTTCTGACACACTTGAGAGGGGTATGTCCTCCCAAATGTTAATGACCGAAGGGATAAATGATGAAGAAGTCTCGGAACCCGGTTGCCTCTTACGAAGCTTGACTTGCTTCTGTAACCTCTTTGTAGTCTTCTCTATCTCCGTGTCAATTGGCAAAGGTGTACCTATACGAAAAATCTAGGCATAAACAATTAGTAACACCGTTTCCCATGAAACGGCACCAATTTGTTAGGTGTGTCAAACCCAACAAATAATAGCGGTACAATAGACTCCAAATACACTACTTTAATGCACTAAACAGTAGTACAAGGCAAGCATGATCGAACCACAGAGACACACGATAAAAGTCTATACCTCTTTGTGCAAGGTACTTTGGTCACAAATGAGGTTTTGTTTGCAAAAGTTAAATAATGAAAATAACAATCTACTTTGAAAACATGCAGAAAAGGAAATAGATTTATAAACAGGTTGTTAAAATGGTTCCAGTTCTAGTTCTCAATATTGGCATTTAACTTGATTACGACTTGATGTAATTCATGATTGCTATTCTATGTTGGTACTAAAAGATATTAATACACTCTAATACCTCTCGCTTGCCAAATTATCTAACCAAAACATGCTCTTTGACTAGACCTAGCTTTACTAATTCAACCTAAACACGCTCTTAGATTGTATTGAAAAACTGCATTGAGTTTTGTACAAGCTTCCCAATAATGTTCATTTATTCTCATACACTTGGAAGTGTGAAAGCATGTGATATATGTTCTACAATAAAAAAAATTATTGTTTGTTACCAATTATTAACTTAATAAAACTATTAGGTGCCCTAAAAGTTAGTTAACTACATAAAATTCAATTCATGAAAATAGACAATCAAACACAAATCAAATTCAAGGGTTCTGGTTTAAACAAAAACATAATCACTAGAATATATTCACAAATCAAACATCAAATCACATGCCTCAAGTCAAATAATCAACATGTTTTGAATAGGATCTAGAAACTAAGGTTTCTTAGCCACACATGGCTAAGAACAAATGACATAATGATAAAGAAGGAATTGAAATGTTTAATGCTTACAAAATATAAATTAAAAGTGTTTGCAATGATTAATAGACTTCAAGAATTCCCAAAAATCTTCCAAAATCACCAGAGAGAGCTCCCAAAACTGTCTGTTTGTAAAAATGGCGACTTTCCTATTTTATTAACTGCTCGCGATTTGCTCACGTGCTTAACTCAAGGCCATGCGTTTTTAGCATGACCATGCCTTTTGCCCATGTGTTTTTAGCATGACACGTGCTTTTTGCTAAAAGTCCAATAAGTCTTCACAGTTGGCTCCTTCTTCAGTCTAGTTTCACCCCGAGTCGTGCTGCTCAAATATAAGATGAAAAAGGACAAACATGACCCGTGTCAGTGTGACACGGACCGTGTTTCAAACGCAATCCTTTGCTAGGATGATATGCAACGACTCGGATTATGTCTTCATGTTTTCTTCCATAGCATGACGGGTCTATCTTCTCTTCATGTTCCAATGCTCCATAATGCCTGCAAATAATAATAATAATAATGAAGTACCAGACATTCTCAATAAAATATGCAATTGTCCAAATAATTAACTAAATGCAAAAATTATAAAGTAGAATGCTATGAAATGACGGGAATAAACATGCAAAATAGATGCATAAAATGTACCTATCTGATTATTTTCTTAAAAATTGAATAAAAATATGATTAGTTTACTTAATTTTCATATATTTTATGTTGGTTGAAAATTATCGTATAGATTTATAACTTTATAAAGGATTTTAATCTAGAAACTATTCATCTTTTAACACAACTTTAATATATATATAATAATATTTAATATATATATAATAATAATGATTTATTTAAACTATTCACACTCTTAGAAACTGCAATTGCTTTTAATGTAAAGACTAAAAAATTATGTGATTTTTCTAAATTTTCAGTTTTTCACTTTATTATATATAGTAATAGTAATAAGTTAAGACCTTATAAATAAAATATAAAACTTTAAATTAAACATCACCTTTTTGTTTGGAAAATATAGTTGTTTATTTCCTACATAGATTAATTTGACGGAAAGTAAAATTAGTGGAAATGGGTATTTAGGGTGAAAAAAAGAAAAAGAAAAATCAACGGTGAGGGGGTGGTCGATCTGATTGGACCAAACTTCAAAGTGAGAAAGGAGACCATGGGAGCGTGGACCCCACGTGAACGGAATGGGCCAGTGAGAGAGCACGTGCGTTAAGAGTCCTAGGCGGTGCGTCGTTCTCCCTTTCTCGTGACGTTGTCACGTGGCTTACGTGAGAGTTTAGGCCCACCATCGAACAATTTTGCCATCATGGGCCCATTGCAACTGTACATGCCTCATCCACTTTTACACTTTAATTCCATTCAATATATATTAATTAATTTATTTTTTTATAAGTAAGAAAATAAAAAAAGGTAAACCATATTTTTGACGGTTTCTTATTCTTTTATTTTTAAAACTCACATATCACATGAGCGGTAATTACACAACACTCATAATCCATAAAAGATTTCATAGTATTTAACTCCTCCACTTTGGCCAACAAAACAAGAGTCAATTACATGTTTTATCGATATTTTATAGTGTTTTTTTTGGACTATTCCAAAAACAGTTTCTCGTCTTTTTTGGTTCATACGGTATTATTTTAATACTTTTGGCCCAATATATATGGAAAAGTTTAATAGAGAACCATAATTATTGTTTCTTCAAGGAACCATTTTTTTTTTTCAATTTCTAAAGTTTATTCTTTATCCAAAAAAAATCTAAAAATATCTAAATTCATATATTAACATGGTGAATGTGAAAAATATTTTTCGGATTCACATTGTAAATTTTCAAAGATTCACATTGTGAATTTTCAAAGATTCACATTGTGAATTTGATGTTAAAAAAAAATCGAATTTGATATCATTGGAAAAATGATAAAAAGTTATGAATTTCTGTATTTTTAGTTTTTTTTTTTTTTGATAAAAAACGAGTTCTAAAAGTTGAAAAAAGATTGGTTCCTTGGTTCCTTGGTTAATTATAGTTCTTTATTTAACCTCACCCTATATATATATATATATATATATATATATATATATATATGGTAGGTTATTTTGTTTCTTACATTTATTGTGTGCTAGAATGCACCAATAGAAATTTAGTAAATTAAATAATTATTTAATTAAATAAATATAGATATTAAATGATTTCCACAATTATATATATATATATATATATATATATTAAATGATATCCATAATTATAATTCTCTTTTTATGGAAACTAATTAAATCCGTCATTAATGTCAGCAATAACATTCTTTCAAAATAAATTCGCATCTAGGTTTTTATATATGAGTTCATATTTTGTTTCAGGACTCACTCAGTTAAAATATAATAAAGTTGCATGGAATATGAAGAACGAGAGTGTATTCTACTAGAATATACTCTCATTCTGCTGGAATACACTCTCATTCTTCTAGATATAAATTCATTCTGAAAGAATATTATTGTTGACATTAATTACGAATTTAATTAGTTTACATAAAAATGAATTATAAGTATGGATAACATTTAATGTACATATAATTAATACTAAATTCTTATTGGTGCATTGTAGCACACAATAGATGTGACAAACATTTGAACCTACCGCTCTCTCTCTCTCTCTCTCTCTCTCTATATATATATATATATATATATATATATATATATATATATATATATATATATATATATATATATATATATAGGGTGAGGTTCAATAGAGAACCATAATTAACCAAGGAACCAATCGTGATCATTGGAAATCATAACGATCAACGGCCAAGGAAATAGATGTACACTTTTACATTGGACGCACACACACCGGATTAAACAAAAAATCCACCATTTACAAAAAAACACACCACTTTTTTTCGTTTTAAATTTTTTTTAGGCCATGTTTTTTATCGAAAAAAAAAACCGAATATACCGTTGTTCACGATTTTTCGTCATCTTTCCATAGAGATCCATGATGATAAATAAAAAACGAACATTTTTTTTTCGAAAAAAACTCACTTCATTTTTTTTAATGAAAAAAGTTAAGGTCTATTTTTTTATAGAAAAAAAAATTAATAAATATATCAAAATTCATATTTTTGGTACTTTTTAAACATAGATTCATATTCATGTTAAAAAAAACGATATTTCAGTTCAAATTCACATTGTGAACCTGTTCAGATTCATATTGTAAACCTGTTCAGATTCACATTGAGAACCTCCTCAGATTCACAGTGTGCATAATAATAAGTCAGATTCACAATGTGAATCTGAACTGATCGGAGCTTTTTCACATTGTGAATGTTAAAATTTGAAATATTTACAGTTTAGATTCACAGTGTGAATCTATACAGATCGAGGTTTTTTTTTTTTTTTTTTTTTTGTGAACCTTCTCAGATTCACAGTGTGTATAATAATAATTCAGATTCACAATGTGAATCTGAACGGTTCGAGATTTTTCATATTGTGAATGTTAAAAATTGAAATATTTACAGTTTAGATTCACAGTGTGAATCTACAATGTTCGAGGTTTTTTTTTTTTTTTTAAATCGGTGTTGATGTTTATTAATAGAGTACAAAAAATTAATACTTTTGGTATAATTAGTTTTTTTTTAAATAAACTTAAATATTGAAAAAACTAAGAAAAATAAGTGGGATTTTTCGAAAAAAAAAAGTTCGTTTTTTTATATATCATCATGTATCTCTATGGAAAGAGGATGAAAAATCGTGAACAATGGTATATTCGGTTTTTTTTTGGATAAAAAACTTGGCCTAAAAAAAATTTTAAATGAAAAAAGGAAGTGAGTTTTGTTATAATATGGTACATGTGCGTCAATTATAAAAGTTTACAACCCTTCATTTTGCCGTTGATCGCTTTAAATTCTGACGCTTTGGACTGGTTCCTTGATTAATAATGGTTCTCTATTGAACTTTTCTATATATATATAAACGTAGGTTCCGTTGAAATTCAAAATAAAATAGAGATCTTGAGATTCAACCTGAGTCATATATTTCACATCTGCAGCTCTAACCTTCCGGTGTACCGGCGCGGCAGGTCTTTTCTAATCATAAATGATTATATATCGCCACCCGTTCCTTTCTCCTCCGTCACCATCCCCACCGTCACAACTGCCACCGTCACCACCACTACCACCACCTCTGCCACCAGTCGACCCCACCACTACCACTTCCGCCATTTATACCATCGTCACCTCAGCCACCACCACCTCTTCTATCACAAACTGTCATAATCATATATGATTACTTAATCTCTGAACATACATATATGTATAATTATTTATCATTATGCATACCCCACTGTTGTCGGTACGTTGGAGCGTTAGAACGGCAAATGAAAAATATGTGGCTGATGTTGAATCTCAAGATCTCTAATTTTTTTTTGAATTTTAAGAGAACCATCCCCTATATATATATATATATATATATATATATATATATATATATATATATATATATATATATATATATATATATATATAGGTTCATTTGAGACAATGATAATTTTGTGAGACTGTGAGACGCAATCGAAAAATAAATTTAAAATGCAAAATAAAAGACAAAATCCGAAAATTCTTTTTTTAATTATTATTTTCGTCATTTTATTTAATTAAAAAAATTTTAAAAAATAAATAAAAATTACCGTTTTTTTAAATACGTGAAATATTCTAATAGAATATTACACTGTAAATATTCTAATGTGATTTTTAGAATGTTAGAATATTCTAATATTCTACTAGATTTGTCAGATGTAAAATATTCTAATATTCTACTAGAATATTTCACAGATATTTCAAAAAAACGGTAATTTTTTTATTTTTTTGTTATTTATTTTAATTTTTTTATGGAAAATATAAATGTCGAAAATAATATTTAAAAAAATTTCAAAAATTTTCAATTATTTTGCATTTTAAAAATGTTTTTTTATCTACAAAATGAGTAACTATGATTGCGTTTACTTGTTTCACAAAATATAATGGTCTCAGATTAACCTAATCCAATATATATATATATATATATATATATATATATATATATATATATATATATATATATATATATATATATATTCATTTCATTTTTTCGTAATAACTATTTTTTTTACTTTGAAAAAAAATCTAAAAAAATAAAAGTTCTTAAAATTTAATTCTTTATAAAATGAGCACACTAATGAAAAATTGAAATATATATATATATATATATATATATATATATATATATATATATATATATATATATATTATTTTTTTTATAAAAAAGCCAGAAAAAACTTATCCAAAAGTAATAAAAATTTAATGGATACTTCTGCTCAACATACTAGTGACTTTGTAAAAAGAATTGTTTTAAAATAAGTTTTTGAAATATTTATTTTTAATTTTAAGAAATATTAGTTTAAAAAAAATTAAACATAATATTATCCAAAATATGATGATTCAAAATATTTATGATTCAAAAAAAACTTTTGATTCAACTTGTTTATGATCCTTAATTTGTTACGATCTAAAAATATTTAGATTCAAATATTTTATAATGTTTAATTATATCTTTTATGATTCAAATTTAAATGATTTAAAATATATAATGCTTTATAATTTTTTTTTAACAAATTTTATTTAATTGAATGTATTATTGATCCAAAATTATATTATTCAAAAATAATTTGATTCAAAATTTTATGATCCAAAAATAATATGATTAAAAAAAATGAATGGATAATATTATGATTTTTAATATACTTATTATTTAAAATTTTATAATTGTTAAACATTAAAAACTCACACCAATATTTAGTTTAAAAAATCAAAAAAATCAAAAATAAAAAAAAAACAAAAAAAATAATAAAAAAATAAACAAAAAATGTAACACCCGGAATCTTGAGGATCAATTGTTGGGAATAAAACCCATTTTGAGGACTGGACACGGCGTGTTGGAGGAACCAACACGACGTGTCTAGTTAAGGAAATGTGCGGTTCTCATTAAGCCATTATGGTCAACACGGCGTGTTGGAAGCTGGGAAGGAAACCCTAATTTTTAGGATGTTGCATCGTATATAATCTCTTTAAGACCCAAGGGTTGGTCTCCTTACCGGCCTCCATTGACGCCTAAACCCTAAATTCGATCTTTAAGTCTCTTGTTGGTGTTCTTAAGCTAGAAAGAAGTTCTTGGTGCTCATTGTTGGTGTTGGTGAAGGAAGAGGAGATTTTGAAGTTGCTTTGTTTAGGGAAAAGGCTTTAGATCCAGACTCATCATCTTGTGGGAAGCTTTCTGAGGTATCGAGTTTGCATCTTGTCTTGTATATGTTTAGATCTCTTCTTTTGCGCTTTGTTGTTCTTTTGGTACCTTTTTGGGTTGATGAGAGAGTGAAGTCGTTTAAGGGCTTGTTATTCCATATCTGAGTTTGTTTTGGGCTCCTTGAGCATAAAGGTGCAAGCTTTATGAGATAATTGGTTACATGCATGCATTAAGTCCCTTGTTAAGTCCTTTTTAAGCTTGAGAGCTTCATTTAGACATGCATTAACGTAAATTTGGCAACTTTACGTGGTTTTCCAGCTCAAGGAAGTCAGATCTATGTTTTGGGGCTATATCTTTATGGGTTAAGTGCTTATTGGTTAAGCCCTTGCATTGTTAAGCTTATGGATGGAGTTTTGAACCTTTTGGGTAATCCCAAGGGATAAAGTTGGAAACTTTATCCTTCTAGACCATGTTATGGACTAGATCTGATCTTTGGAGCTCTTGGAATCGGAGAGAGTAGCTTAATGTATTAAGCTATTGGGATTCAGGCAAACACGGCGTGTTGGCTGGGTTTCCCCGACTGTTTAGTTAATGGCGAATCACGGCGTGTTGGCAAGTCAACATGACATGTTTGGTTAACATGGACTGTTGGCTTTGACTTTGACCAGACATTTGACCAGGGTTGACCACGGATTGTGTGGGGCCATGTTTGCGCCTTGGTTGATTATTTGGCTTTTGGGATTTTCAGATTGTGAGTTTGGGCCTTAGGATTGGACCAAGCTAAGTTAGGGGTAAAATGGTATTTTTACCCCGAGTATGGACTTATGGATATGGATTGGGACCCAAATGTTGATTGGGTGTTGTTTTGATAATGTTAGTGTGTGATCGGTCAACCAGCAGCCAGAGATTTATCCGCGGGATTCAGCAGTGTGAGGTGAGTTTCCTCACTGGATTTAGCGGGTCGAAGGCACCAATTCCGGCCCATGGTTTATATGTTAGGATGCTAGATGCCAGGTGGGGCCTGATGAGTATATTGAATGCTAGTTATAAGTATCTGTTTTTATGCTTACCGGGCGAGGCCCGATGCCGAACGAGGCTCGGTGACTGTATGATATGCTATAGTCTTTTGTGATTATTGCATGTGTTAGTAAGGTTATATGTTTATATGAATATATGGTTATATGATTGTGTGTGTATCGGGCGGGGCCCAATGTCAGGTGGGGCTTGGTGACTGACAAATCTGTAAGCCGGGCGGGGCTCAATGCTGGGCGGGGCCCGAGGCCGAGTGGGACTTGAGATCGGGCGAGGCCCGATGGAGGTTGAGGGCCAGTATGTGATTTATATACGTATGGTATGAGGTATCTTGGGGAACTCGCTAAGCGTTGTGCTTACGGTTTTCAGTTTATGTTTCAGGTACTTCGGTTTTCAAATGGAAGAGCTCGGGATGATTATAGAGCACACACCACATGTTTCCGCATTCTGTGATTTACTCTGATTTGATGATGATTTGATAAATCTCATTTAACTTGGTTTTATGGAAATGTTATGTGTTAACGATTTATTATCTTGAAAACGAAAATTTTATGTCATTATTTTTGGGATGTTACAAGTCGGTATCAGAGCCTTGGTTTGAGGGATTCAGACATACTCTCGGGTGTGTCTGGACTCAAACTGAGGATTTGGTAAAGTTTTCAAAAAGAAAATTATTTTAAGAAAAGTGTTTTCTAAGATAAGAAAGGGTGTGGTGCATGCCATCGGCCGAGCTTAAGTAAGTTTCTCCCAAAATACCCATACATGTTATTTGGTATGATTTGATTTATGAATCTGTGAATCGCATGCTAGTTAGGGTTAAGAATATGCTCAATTTTTGCATGATAGAATGCTAGGGGAGATGCCTTGTATGCCTATTGTATGAGCTTGTAGACTTGTATGCTAGTTTTGATTAGCCAGTGATAGGTTGGCCTGATATGTGATGCATGGTAGTCTAGGAAGCATGGGATGCTGGTTTGGGTATAATTTGTATGCGTAAGGCAATCAGTAGCAGGAGTGGGAGCTTCTAGTATTAGTTGTAGTTTGTGGGATTGGATGCTCGTGATTATTCCATGGATTGGAGTGTTGCGGCATGAATGTTGCTTGCTTTGTGCTTTGTGAAACTCTTAAGTGAGGTGAGTTAGCTACTGAGTGAATATGTTAAGTCACATGTGACAAAGGTTGAATAATCTCAGAGTGATGGATTTGAACCTATTGCGCAACTCGTATTTGAGTCTAACCGTTGTAGGGATGAGTCTTTTACTCGAAGGATTATATGGGCTTTGTTACATGTGATTGTATTCATGAAGTAGGTGACTGGAATTATGGAGAGTTCTTCAGCAACTGATGGCAGTGCGAGGTCGGGAACCTAGGGAATTGCTTTAGTGGGTTTCGATTCATTAGTTAGCGAGTGTTTTGTGTATGGATTTGAGAAGATGACTTAGAGGATTTGGGAGGATTCTTGAGGAAAGTATGGATAGGTGTGGAAGGCAGTACTGGGTCCGTACTACTGAAAGCACAAGATCCATACTCGAATCGAGAGAGTCTTGGATAATCTATGGAGCCTGCGAGATGAGGATTCTTGGGTATGTTCTGATCGTTCGCATGTGGTTTTCAGTATGGTGTTGAGCACTCAGGAATGGGGTTCAGATTCTGGTTCCAGCTCAGGAGCAGGTACTGAGCCGATCGATGCGCGGTCGTGGGAGTTCATCTCATCGGAGATTACTCGCGGTATTTTGGAATAGGCCTCAATGATCTTTGATTTAGTCGAGGAAGGGATTTTAGGGCTCTTGGATGGTCATCTCGGGGCCTTTTGGGCCAAGATTGTAGTAGGACAGTTGGGGGCTCGTCTGAAGCCCAAAGCTTGTGGATCCCTAGAATCCTTCAGGAAGAAGGATCCTGTTGTTAGTTCTTGTCTTATGGGATCGAAAGTGAGTTTTGTACCATGTCCTCAGGATGGTCGGGGTAACTCAGGAGGAGGAAGTCAGGATTCCTCCAGATGCTTTTACGGGTATGTTACCTTCTGTTTTCTTCTGGGTTATTGTCAGGAATCTTTTTTGTGTTGGAATTTTGCTTGGGTTTGAGTAAGTTATATCTCGGGATGGATCTCTACTATTGTCAAGGTTATATTATCAATGATTTTGATATGCCATTCTGCATGCCAAGGGTCTCCAATTAATCATTAGTGGGCCGTATCTTGTTGAGCGGGTTTCAGTGTGTTCGGTTGTTATACCGGTTCTTAATAGGATCAATACAGGGGTATTGTTTGGAGGATCCTTGGTCAAGGTTCAGTTGTTTCATCTTTTGATCTAGTGGGATCGGCAGTCGTCTATGGAAGAACTTTTGGGGTTCAACACTACCGTTGCTAGTAGAGGAGCGGTAGCAAGAATATGATGGTGTCAGTGCATGATTTGATTGGTCAGTCAAGGGAGTTTTATGTTGTTATTTGGTATGATTTGATTTATGAATCTGTGAATCGCATGCTAGTTAGGGTTAAGAATATGCTCAATTTTTGCATGATAGAATGCTAGGGGAGATGCCTTGTATGCCTATTGTATGAGCTTGTAGACTTGTATGCTAGTTCTGATTAGCCAGTGATAGGTTGGCCTGATATGTGATGCATGGTAGTCTAGGAAGCATGGGATGCTGGTTTGGGTATAATTTGTATGCGTAAGGCAATCAGTAGCGGGAGTGGGAGCTTCTAGTATGAGTTGTAGTTTGTGGGATTGGATGCTCGTGATTATTCCATGGATTGGAGTGTTGCTGCATGAATGTTGCTTGCTTTGTGCTTTGTGAAACTCTTAAGTGAGGTGAGTTAGCTACTGAGTGAATATGTTAAGTCACATGTGACAAAGGTTGAATAATCTCAGAGTGATGGATTTGAACCTATTGCGCAACTCGTATTTGAGTCTAACCGTTGTAGGGATGAGTCTTTTACTCGAAGGATTATATGGGCTTTGTTACATGTGATTGTATTCATGAAGTAGGTGACTGGAATTATGGAGAGTTCTTCAGCAACTGATGGCAGTGCGAGGTCGGGAACCTAGGGAATTGCTTTAGTGGGTTTCGATTCATTAGTTAGCGAGTGTTTTGTGATGGATTTGAGAAGATGACTTAGAGGATTTGGGAGGATTCTTGAGGAAAGTATGGATAGGTGTGGAAGGCAGTACTGGGTCCGTATTCTTGGGTATGTTCTGATCGTTCGCATGTGGTTTTTGGTATGGTGTTGAGCACTCAGGAATGGGGTTCAGATTCTGGTTCCGGCTCAGGAGCAGGTACTGAGCCGATCGATGCGCGGTCGTGGGAGTTCATCTCATCGGAGATTACTCGCGGTATTTTGGAATAGGCCTCAATGATCTTTGATTTAGTCGAGGAAGGGATTTTAGGGCTCTTGGATGGTCATCTCGGGGCCTTTTGGGCCAAGATTGTAGTAGGACAGTTGGGGGCTCGTCTGAAGCCCAAAGCTTGTGGATCCCTAGAATCCTTCAGGAAGAAGGATCCTGTTGTTAGTTCTTGTCTTATGGGATCGAAAGTGAGTTTTGTACCATGTCGTCAGGATGGTCGGGGTAACTCAGGAGGAGGAAGTCAGGATTCCTCCAGATGCTTTTACGGGTATGTTACCTTCTGTTTTCTTCTGGGTTATTGTCAGGAATCTTTTTTGTGTTGGAATTTTGCTTGGGTTTGAGTAAGTTATATCTTGGGATGGATCTCTACTATTGTCGAGGTTATATTATCAATGATTTTGATATGCCATTCTGCATGCCGAGGGTCTCCAATTAATCATTAGTGGGCCGTATCTTGTTGAGCGGGTTTCAGTGTGTTCGGTTGTTATACCGGTTCTTGATAGGATCAATACAGGGGTATTGTTTGGAGGATCCTTGGTCAAGGTTCAGTTGTTTCATCTTTTGATCTAGTGGGATCGGCAGTCGTCTATGGAAGAACTTTTGGGGTTCAACACTACCGTTGCTAGTAGAGGAGCGGTAGCAAGAATATGATGGTGTCAGTGCATGATTTGATTGGTCAGTCAAGGGAGTTTTATGTTGTTATTAGGTATGATTTGATTTATGAATCTGTGAATCGCATGCTAGTTAGGGTTAAGAATATGCTCAATTTTTGCATGATAGAATGCTAGGGGAGATGCCTTGTATGCCTATTGTATGAGCTTGTAGACTTGTATGCTAGTTCTGATTAGCCAGTGATAGGTTGGCCTGATATGTGATGCATGGTAGTCTAGGAAGCATGGGATGCTGGTTTGGGTATAATTTGTATGCGTAAGGCAATCAGTAGCGGGAGTGGGAGCTTCTAGTATGAGTTGTAGTTTGTGGGATTGGATGCTCGTGATTATTCCATGGATTGGAGTGTTGCTGCATGAATGTTGCTTGCTTTGTGCTTTGTGAAACTCTTAAGTGAGGTGAGTTAGCTACTGAGTGAATATGTTAAGTCACATGTGACAAAGGTTGAATAATCTCAGAGTGATGGATTTGAACCTATTGCGCAACTCGTATTTGAGTCTAACCGTTGTAGGGATGAGTCTTTTACTCGAAGGATTATATGGGCTTTGTTACATGTGATTGTATTCATGAAGTAGGTGACTGGAATTATGGAGAGTTCTTCAGCAACTGATGGCAGTGCGAGGTCGGGAACCTAGGGAATTGCTTTAGTGGGTTTCGATTCATTAGTTAGCGAGTGTTTTGTGTATGGATTTGAGAAGATGACTTAGAGGATTTGGGAGGATTCTTGAGGAAAGTATGGATAGGTGTGGAAGGCAGTACTGGGTCCGTACTACTGAAAGCACAAGATCCATACTCGAATCGAGAGAGTCTTGGATAATCTATGGAGCCTGCGAGATGAGGATTCTTGGGTATGTTCTGATCGTTCGCATGTCGTTTTCGGTATGGTGTTGAGCACTCAGGAATGGGGTTCAGATTCTGGTTCCGGCTCAGGAGCAGGTACTGAGCCGATCGATGCGCGGTCGTGGGAGTTCAAATCATCGGAGATTACTCGCGGTATTTTGGAATAGGCCTCAATGATCTTTGATTTAGTCGAGGAAGGGATTTTAGGGCTCTTGGATGGTCATCTCGGGGCCTTTTGGGCCAAGATTGTAGTAGGACAGTTGGGGGCTCGTCTGAAGCCCAAAGCTTGTGGATCCCTAGAATCCTTCAGGAAGAAGGATCCTGTTGTTAGTTCTTGTCTTATGGGATCGAAGGTGAGTTTTGTACCATGTCCTCAGGATGGTCGGGGTAACTCAGGAGGAGGAAGTCAGGATTCCTCCAGATGCTTTTACGGGTATGTTACCTTCTGTTTTCTTCTGGGTTATTGTCAGGAATCTTTTTTGTGTTGGAATTTTGCTTGGGTTTGAGTAAGTTATATCTCGGGATGGATCTCTACTATTGTCAAGGTTATATTATCAATGATTTTGATATGCCATTCTGCATGCCGAGGGTCTCCAATTAATCATTAGTGGGCCGTATCTTGTTGAGCGGGTTTCAGTGTGTTCGATTGTTATACCGGTTCTTGATAGGATCAATACAGGGGTATTGTTTGGAGGATCCTTGGTCAAGGTTCAGTTGTTTCATCTTTTGATCTAGTGGGATCGGCAGTCGTCTATGGAAGAACTTTTGGGGTTCAACACTACTGTTGCTAGTAGAGGAGCGATAGCAAGAATATGATGGTGTCAGTGCATGATTTGATTGGTCAGTCAAGGGAGTTTTATGTTGTTATTTGGTATGATTTGATTTATGAATCTGTGAATCGCATGCTAGTTAGGGTTAAGAATATGCTCAATTTTTGCATGATAGAATGCTAGGGGAGATGCCTTGTATGCCTATTGTATGAGCTTGTAGACTTGTATGCTAGTTCTGATTAGCCAGTGATAGGTTGGCCTGATATGTGATGCATGGTAGTCTAGGAAGCATGGGATGCTGGTTTGGGTATAATTTGTATGCGTAAGGCAATCAGTAGCGGGAGTGGGAGCTTCTAGTATGAGTTGTAGTTTGTGGGATTGGATGCTCGTGATTATTCCATGGATTGGAGTGTTGCTGCATGAATGTTGCTTGCTTTGTGCTTTGTGAAACTCTTAAGTGAGGTGAGTTAGCTACTGAGTGAATATGTTAAGTCACATGTGACAAAGGTTGAATAATCTCAGAGTGATGGATTTGAACCTATTGCGCAACTCGTATTTGAGTCTAACCGTTGTAGGGATGAGTCTTTTACTCGAAGGATTATATGGGCTTTGTTACATGTGATTGTATTCATGAAGTAGGTGACTGGAATTATGGAGAGTTCTTCAGCAACTGATGGCAGTGCGAGGTCGGGAACCTAGGGAATTGCTTTAGTGGGTTTCGATTCATTAGTTAGCGAGTGTTTTGTGTATGGATTTGAGAAGATGACTTAGAGGATTTGGGAGGATTCTTGAGGAAAGTATGGATAGGTGTGGAAGGCAGTACTGGGTCCGTACTACTGAAAGCACAAGATCCATACTCGAATCGAGAGAGTCTTGGATAATCTATGGAGCCTGCGAGATGAGGATTCTTGGGTATGTTCTGATCGTTCGCATGTGGTTTTCGGTATGGTGTTGAGCACTCAGGAATGGGGTTCAGATTCTGGTTCCGGCTCAGGAGCAGGTACTGAGCCGATCGATGCGCGGTCGTGGGAGTTCATCTCATCGGAGATTACTCGCGGTATTTTGGAATAGGCCTCAATGATCTTTGACTTAGTCGAGGAAGGGATTTTAGGGCTCTTGGATGGTCATCTCGGGGCCTTTTGGGCCAAGATTGTAGTAGGACATTTGGGGGCTCGTCTGAAGCCCAAAGCTTGTGGATCCCTAGAATCCTTCAGGAAGAAGGATCCTGTTGTTAGTTCTTGTCTTATGGGATCGAAAGTGAGTTTTGTACCATGTCCTCAGGATGGTCGGGGTAACTCAGGAGGAGGAAGTCAGGATTCCTCCAGATGCTTTTACGGGTATGTTACCTTCTGTTTTCTTCTGGGTTATTGTCAGGAATCTTTTTTGTGTTGGAATTTTGCTTGGGTTTGAGTAAGTTATATCTCGGGATGGATCTCTACTATTGTCAAGGTTATATTATCAATGATTTTGATATGCCATTCTGCATGCCGAGGGTCTCCAATTAATCATTAGTGGGCCATATCTTGTTGAGCGGGTTTCAGTGTGTTCGGTTGTTATACCGGTTCTTGATAGGATCAATACAGGGGTATTGTTTGGAGGATCCTTGGTCAAGGTTCAGTTGTTTCATCTTTTGATCTAGTGGGATCGGCAGTCGTCTATGGAAGAACTTTTGGGGTTCAACACTACCGTTGCTAGTAGAGGAGCGGTAGCAAGAATATGATGGTGTCAGTGCATGATTTGATTGGTCAGTCAAGGGAGTTTTATGTTGTTATTTGGTATGATTTGATTTATGAATCTGTGAATCGCATGCTAGTTAGGGTTAAGAATATGCTCAATTTTTGCATGATAGAATGCTAGGGGAGATGCCTTGTATGCCTATTGTATGAGCTTGTAGACTTGTATGCTAGTTCTGATTAGCCAGTGATAGGTTGGCCTGATATGTGATGCATGGTAGTCTAGGAAGCATGGGATGCTGGTTTGGGTATAATTTGTATGCGTAAGGCAATCAGTAGCGGGAGTGGGAGCTTCTAGTATGAGTTGTAGTTTGTGGGATTGGATGCTCGTGATTATTCCATGGATTGGAGTGTTGCTGCATGAATGTTGCTTGCTTTGTGCTTTGTGAAACTCTTAAGTGAGGTGAGTTAGCTACTGAGTGAATATGTTAAGTCACATGTGACAAAGGTTGAATAATCTCAGAGTGATGGATTTGAACCTATTGCGCAACTCGTATTTGAGTCTAACCGTTGTAGGGATGAGTCTTTTACTCGAAGGATTATATGGGCTTTGTTACATGTGATTGTATTCATGAAGTAGGTGACTGGAATTATGGAGAGTTCTTCAGCAACTGATGGCAGTGCGAGGTCGGGAACCTAGGGAATTGCTTTAGTGGGTTTCGATTCATTAGTTAGCGAGTGTTTTGTGTATGGATTTGAGAAGATGACTTAGAGGATTTGGGAGGATTCTTGAGGAAAGTATGGATAGGTGTGGAAGGCAGTACTGGGTCCGTACTACTGAAAGCACAAGATCCATACTCGAAT
The DNA here is from genome assembly GCF_052849685.1 of Lactuca virosa. NCBI lineage: Eukaryota > Viridiplantae > Streptophyta > Magnoliopsida > Asterales > Asteraceae > Lactuca > Lactuca virosa. Next base: position 28,733,009 of record NC_136426.1, read on the forward strand.
CGAGAGAGTCTTGGATAATCTATGGAGCCTGCGAGATGAGGATTCTTGGGTATGTTCTGATCGTTCGCATGTGGTTTTCGGTATGGTGTTGAGCACTCAGGAATGGGGTTCAGATTCTGGTTCCGGCTCAGGAGCAGGTATTGAGCCGATCGATGCGCGGTCGTGGGAGTTCATCTCATCGGAGATTACTCGCGGTATTTTGGAATAGGCCTCAATGATCTTTGATTTAGTCGAGGAAGGGATTTTAGGGCTCTTGGATGGTCATCTCGGGGCCTTTTGGGCCAAGATTGTAGTAGGACATTTGGGGGCTCGTCTGAAGCCCAAAGCTTGTAGATCCCTAGAATCCTTCAGGAAGAAGGATCCTGTTGTTAGTTCTTGTCTTATGGGATCGAAAGTGAGTTTTGTACCATGTCCTCAGGATGGTCGGGGTAACTCAGGAGGAGGAAGTCAGGATTCCTCCAGATGCTTTTACGGGTATGTTACCTTCTGTTTTCTTCTGGGTTATTGTCAGGAATCTTTTTTGTGTTGGAATTTTGCTTGGGTTTGAGTAAGTTATATCTCGGGATGGATCTCTACTATTGTCAAGGTTATATTATCAATGATTTTGATATGCCATTCTGCATGCCGAGGGTCTCCAATTAATCATTAGTGGGCCGTATCTTGTTGAGCGGGTTTCAGTGTGTTCGGTTGTTATACCGGTTCTTGATAGGATCAATACAGGGGTATTGTTTGGAGGATCCTTGGTCAAGGTTCAGTTGTTTCATCTTTTGATCTAGTGGGATCGGCAGTCGTCTATGGAAGAACTTTTGGGGTTCAACACTACCGTTACTAGTAGAGGAGCGGTAGCAAGAATATGATGGTGTCAGTGCATGATTTGATTGGTCAGTCAAGGGAGTTTTATGTTGTTATTTGGTATGATTTGATTTATGAATCTGTGAATCGCATGCTAGTTAGGGTTAAGAATATGCTCAATTTTTGCATGATAGAATGCTAGGGGAGATGCCTTGTATGCCTATTGTATGAGCTTGTAGACTTGTATGCTAGTTCTGATTAGCCAGTGATAGGTTGGCCTGATATGTGATGCATGGTAGTCTAGGAAGCATGGGATGCTGGTTTGGGTATAATTTGTATGCGTAAGGCAATCAGTAGCGGGAGTGGGAGCTTCTAGTATTAGTTGTAGTTTGTGGGATTGGATGCTCGTGATTATTCCATGGATTGGAGTGTTGCTGCATGAATGTTGCTTGCTTTGTACTTTGTGAAACTCTTAAGTGAGGTGAGTTAGCTACTGAGTGAATATGTTAAGTCACATGTGACAAAGGTTGAATAATCTCAGAGTGATGGATTTGAACCTATTGCGCAACTCGTATTTGAGTCTAACCGTTGTAGGGATGAGTCTTTTACTCGAAGGATTATATGGGCTTTGTTACATGTGATTGTATTCATGAAGTAGGTGACTGGAATTATGGAGAGTTCTTCAGCAACTGATGGCAGTGCGAGGTCGGGAACCTAGGGAATTGCTTTAGTGGGTTTCGATTCATTAGTTAGCGAGTGTTTTGTGTATGGATTTGAGAAGATGACTTAGAGGATTTGGGAGGATTCTTGAGGAAAGTATGGATAGGTGTGGAAGGCAGTACTGGGTCCGTACTACTGAAAGCACAAGATCCATACTCGAATCGAGAGAGTCTTGGATAATCTATGGAGCCTGCGAGATGAGGATTCTTGGGTATGTTCTGATCGTTCGCATGTGGTTTTCGGTATGGTGTTGAGCACTCAGGAATGGGGTTCAGATTCTGGTTCCGGCTCAGGAGCAGGTACTGAGCCGATCGATGCGCGGTCGTGGGAGTTCATCTCATCGGAGATTACTCGCGGTATTTTGGAATAGGCCTCAATGATCTTTGATTTAGTCGAGGAAGGGATTTTAGGGCTCTTGGATGGTCATCTCGGGGCCTTTTGGGCCAAGATTGTAGTAGGACAGTTGGGGGCTCGTCTGAAGCCCAAAGCTTGTGGATCCCTAGAATCCTTCAGGAAGAAGGATCCTGTTGTTAGTTCTTGTCTTATGGGATCGAAAGTGAGTTTTGTACCATGTCCTCAGGATGGTCGGGGTAACTCAGGAGGAGGAAGTCAGGATTCCTCCAGATGCTTTTACGGGTATGTTACCTTCTGTTTTCTTCTGGGTTATTGTCAGGAATCTTTTTTGTGTTGGAATTTTGCTTGGGTTTGAGTAAGTTATATCTCGGGATGGATCTCTACTATTGTCAAGGTTATATTATCAATGATTTTGATATGCCATTCTGCATGCCGAGGGTCTCCAATTAATCATTAGTGGGCCGTATCTTGTTGAGCGGGTTTCAGTGTGTTCGGTTGTTATACCGGTTCTTGATAGGATCAATACAAGGGTATTGTTTGGAGGATCCTTGGTCAAGGTTCAGTTGTTTCATCTTTTGATCTAGTGGGATCGGCAGTCGTCTATGGAAGAACTTTTGGGGTTCAACACTACCGTTGCTAGTAGAGGAGCGGTAGCAAGAATATGATGGTGTCAGTGCATGATTTGATTGGTCAGTCAAGGGAGTTTTATGTTGTTATTTGGTATGATTTGATTTATGAATCTGTGAATCGCATGCTAGTTAGGGTTAAGAATATGCTCAATTTTTGCATGATAGAATGCTAGGGGAGATGCCTTGTATGCCTATTGTATGAGCTTGTAGACTTGTATGCTAGTTCTGATTAGCCAGTGATAGGTTGGCCTGATATGTGATGCATGGTAGTCTAGGAAGCATGGGATGCTGGTTTGGGTATAATTTGTATGCGTAAGGCAATCAGTAGCGGGAGTGGGAGCTTCTAGTATGAGTTGTAGTTTGTGGGATTGGATGCTCGTGATTATTCCATGGATTGGAGTGTTGCTGCATGAATGTTGCTTGCTTTGTGCTTTGTGAAACTCTTAAGTGAGGTGAGTTAGCTACTGAGTGAATATGTTAAGTCACATGTGACAAAGGTTGAATAATCTCAGAGTGATGGATTTGAACCTATTGCGCAACTCGTATTTGAGTCTAACCGTTGTAGGGATGAGTCTTTTACTCGAAGGATTATATGGGCTTTGTTACATGTGATTGTATTCATGAAGTAGGTGACTGGAATTATGGAGAGTTCTTCAGCAACTGATGGCAGTGCGAGGTCGGGAACCTAGGGAATTGCTTTAGTGGGTTTCGATTCATTAGTTAGCGAGTGTTTTGTGTATGGATTTGAGAAGATGACTTAGAGGATTTGGGAGGATTCTTGAGGAAAGTATGGATAGGTGTGGAAGGCAGTACTGGGTCCGTACTACTGAAAGCACAAGATCCATACTCGAATCGAGAGAGTCTTGGATAATCTATGGAGCCTGCGAGATGAGGATTCTTGGGTATGTTCTGATCGTTCGCATGTGGTTTTCGGTATGGTGTTGAGCACTCAGGAATGGGGTTCAGATTCTGGTTCCGGCTCAGGAGCAGGTACTGAGCCGATCGATGCGCGGTCGTGGGAGTTCATCTCATCGGAGATTACTCGCGGTATTTTGGAATAGGCCTCAATGATCTTTGATTTAGTCGAGGAAGGGATTTTAGGGCTCTTGGATGGTCATCTCGGGGTCTTTTGGGCCAAGATTGTAGTAGGACAGTTGGGGGCTCGTCTGAAGCCCAAAGCTTGTGGATCCCTAGAATCCTTCAGGAAGAAGGATCCTGTTGTTAGTTCTTGTCTTATGGGATCGAAAGTGAGTTTTGTACCATGTCCTCAGGATGGTCGGGGTAACTCAGGAGGAGGAAGTCAGGATTCCTCCAGATGCTTTTACGGGTATGTTACCTTCTGTTTTCTTCTGGGTTATTGTCAGGAATCTTTTTTGTGTTGGAATTTTGCTTGGGTTTGAGTAAGTTATATCTCGGGATGGATCTCTACTATTGTCAAGGTTATATTATCAAGGATTTTGATATGCCATTCTGCATGCCGAGGGTCTCCAATTAATCATTAGTGGGCCGTATCTTGTTGAGCGGGTTTCAGTGTGTTCGGTTGTTATACCGGTTCTTGATAGGATCAATACAGGGGTATTGTTTGGAGGATCCTTGGTCAAGGTTCAGTTGTTTCATCTTTTGATCTAGTGGGATCGGCAGTCGTCTATGGAAGAACTTTTGGGGTTCAACACTACCGTTGCTAGTAGAGGAGCGGTAGCAAGAATATGATGATGTCAGTGCATGATTTGATTGGTCAGTCAAGGGAGTTTTATGTTGTTATTTGGTATGATTTGATTTATGAATCTGTGAATCGCATGCTAGTTAGGGTTAAGAATATGCTCAATTTTTGCATGATAGAATGCTAGGGGAGATGCCTTGTATGCCTATTGTATGAGCTTGTAGACTTGTATGCTAGTTCTGATTAGCCAGTGATAGGTTGGCCTGATATGTGATGCATGGTAGTCTAGGAAGCATGGGATGCTGGTTTGGGTATAATTTGTATGCGTAAGGCAATCAGTAGCGGGAGTGGGAGCTTCTAGTATGAGTTGTAGTTTGTGGGATTGGATGCTCGTGATTATTCCATGGATTGGAGTGTTGCTGCATGAATGTTGCTTGCTTTGTGCTTTGTGAAACTCTTAAGTGAGGTGAGTTAGCTACTGAGTGAATATGTTAAGTCACATGTGACAAAGGTTGAATAATCTCAGAGTGATGGATTTGAACCTATTGCGCAACTCGTATTTGAGTCTAACCGTTGTAGGGATGAGTCTTTTACTCGAAGGATTATATGGGCTTTGTTACATGTGATTGTATTCATGAAGTAGGTGACTGGAATTATGGAGAGTTCTTCAGCAACTGATGGCAGTGCGAGGTCGGGAACCTAGGGAATTGCTTTAGTGGGTTTCGATTCATTAGTTAGCGAGTGTTTTGTGTATGGATTTGAGAAGATGACTTAGAGGATTTGGGAGGATTCTTGAGGAGAGTATGGATAGGTGTGGAAGGCAGTACTGGGTCCGTACTACTGAAAGCACAAGATCCATACTCGAATCGAGAGAGTCTTGGATAATCTATGGAGCCTGCGAGATGAGGATTCTTGGGTATGTTCTGATCGTTCGCATGTGGTTTTCGGTATGGTGTTGAGCACTCAGGAATGGGGTTCAGATTCTGGTTCCGGCTCAGGAGCAGGTACTGAGCCGATCGATGCGCGGTCGTGGGAGTTCATCTCATCGGAGATTACTCGCGGTATTTTGGAATAGGCCTCAATGATCTTTGATTTAGTCGAGGAAGGGATTTTAGGGCTCTTGGATGGTCATCTCGGGGTCTTTTGGGCCAAGATTGTAGTAGGACAGTTGGGGGCTCGTCTGAAGCCCAAAGCTTGTGGATCCCTAGAATCCTTCAGGAAGAAGGATCCTGTTGTTAGTTCTTGTCTTATGGGATCGAAAGTGAGTTTTGTACCATGTCCTCAGGATGGTCGGGGTAACTCAGGAGGAGGAAGTCAGGATTCCTCCAGATGCTTTTACGGGTATGTTACCTTCTGTTTTCTTCTGGGTTATTGTCAGGAATCTTTTTTGTGTTGGAATTTTGCTTGGGTTTGAGTAAGTTATATCTCGGGATGGATCTCTACTATTGTCAAGGTTATATTATCAAGGATTTTGATATGCCATTCTGCATGCCGAGGGTCTCCAATTAATCATTAGTGGGCCGTATCTTGTTGAGCGGGTTTCAGTGTGTTCGGTTGTTATACCGGTTCTTGATAGGATCAATACAGGGGTATTGTTTGGAGGATCCTTGGTCAAGGTTCAGTTGTTTCATCTTTTGATCTAGTGGGATCGGCAGTCGTCTATGGAAGAACTTTTGGGGTTCAACACTACCGTTGCTAGTAGAGGAGCGGTAGCAAGAATATGATGGTGTCAGTGCATGATTTGATTGGTCTGTCAAGGGAGTTTTATGTTCGCTTGGGTTGTAGATAGTTAGAATTCAGTAATTCTTTGAGGATTCGCCAGTGCATGGCAAGGGTTATGGTTTTAGTCCCCAACGTAAGAACTTAAGGAATTGGTGTGGTATCATGGGAGGTGATTTGGAATATCAGACTTGCTAAGATTTTAGGGAATATTCTTCTGGATTTCAGAAGTTGGGACGATCATTGAGATTGGCTAACAATGGAATGCTAGTGTTGGTAAGCGCAGGTCGTAGGTGGTCCATACTATATGAGGTTTGATGGGTTGGGAATCTATCAGACTTAAGGTATGAGAGAGGTTCGTCGAATCCAAGTGGGGGAGAATCGATCAGAATTTTTGGGAGTTGGATCGGGTGAGGGACTAGGGCAAGTTTCGCGTCCTGGTCAGGAAGAGAGACGACCCAAGTGGCCGTTTAGATTGAGGTTGTGTAAGTGGGAGTTTAGGGAACTTCCAACAGCAGGTCGATGTCTTCTTGTATGCATATCATGTTTGTGGATGGATCCAGGTCGAGGGTTGTGTTAGAGCCTCGCTGCCTGTTTTTGTCTGATGAAGGCTTTGGGGGTCGAAGCATGACCCGAACACCTGATTGTTTTCAGTCGGTTACATATTCGATTTCAGGATAATTGGGGTTGAGATGTTTTGGGCATGGTGAAACCATGGGTAATAACCATGGTTGGTTAGAAGTGTTGTAAGACTGCAATGGGATCGTAGCATTCACCAGTTGAGGTAGACTTTCGATGGGGTGGTCATGATTTTAGAGGAGGAGCGGTTCATGCTTTGGGGCATGATGGGCAGGATTGTCGAAGAGCATGTATCTGTTTTAGGTTGAGGACCATTGGGGTCCGAGGCAGAGTCGGGCCTATGTAGCTCTAGATAGGTGGGACCCGTGGGCGAGACCCGTGTGTTTATGGCAATGCAGGTGGGACCTGGTAGAGACCGTTGGGTTAAGGTATTGGATCTTGAGTTGCAGGATTAAGTGGGTGGTTAGTATGTGACACAGAGGGGTTTATAGGCTGGGTAGCCTTGTTATTTGGACTATTGGGAACCTGGTGGTGGGAACAGGTGCGAGATTGGTATTAAAGTGATATTGCTAATTTACATATGATCCTAAAGGTCAGAAACTCACAATAACAACCACTTGATACAATTGATTATTTATTAGAAATTAATTTTAATAAATATTTAATAAACTATTATAACTAATTCGAAATTATTTATTTCATAGAAATAATAATTTTCATTAGCATGTAACATTACATAATTCATATGGTATGAATTATTAAGTCATGCACAAAATTTTAGACTATATATATTCTTTTGTTTTTACCAAAACGTTAAAGTTTATATTTTATAAACTTGGGTTATAAATTATAAAACTCAAGCCTCTCTTTTTCTTGCATAAAGCTGAAACTAGAAGGTGTAAGAGAGAGTATGGGTTTGAAAATTGTTTAATCAAAAGTAATAAGTTAGGCTTTCATGCATGGGAGACATATTGGTCTAGTGGACACTCATTCTACTTTAAAATTGTTTGAAAATTTCTTAAGGGGTTAATGACTTTTGGACACTCATTCTACTTTAAACAAGGCATAAGGCTTTCATTTGGTTCATCCTTTTGTACTTAATTGTCGAAAGTATCTTCATTATTTCCATCTCTTCTCTTGCTTTGAGTTCTTGAAGAATTGTTGCTTGCATTATGCTTTCTTTGAACCATACTTGGGTTTGGTTCAAAGTTTAAGAGTTTTCTTACAAAGACTAGCATCTTTAAGTTAAGTTGAAGCATTTTTGGTGTCCCAGAGGTTCCACATTCTCCATAAACATCCAAGCCTCCCTTGGAGGATCCAAAGTTTACAAAGGTTGTTAAACTCTTCTTCTTCTTTGGTGCTTGTTTTATTTCCAAACTTTGCAAGAAGCTCCAGGGTTAGTTATAAACTTTTTTTATGTTGTTCAAAATCAAAGTCTTTCGTTGCTAAATCTTATGTTTTTGAAACTAATTCTTGAATAAAAACCCAACACTTTTGATCTTCGAAATGGCCATCATCTTCATTCTTGTTACATTTTTATAAAAATAAACCATTTCTAAAACTAATTTATTACTTACAAAAATAAACAAAATGAAAACTATCCACTAAGTAGAGCTTCTCTAGATGTATCCACCAAGCAAGAGTAAACCACCATAGATGCTAGTATTCACTTGTATATATGTTTTTCTTAAGCTTTAAGATTTCATACCTAATGAACCTTAAAGAGAATCAACATATGAAACCTTAATTCTAACACCAAATTGCAAGAAGAAAGAGAAGGAAAATGAGCTCCTAGCTCACGGTTTTGGGAGGAGAAAAAAGAGAGAATCCTTATAAAAAAACTAGCTAGTTTTTGATGTAGTGTCTTATGTATATACCAATCCATATGTACTAAGTCAAACTTCACCATTAAGAAAAGTATGGTGCTCTTTTATGACAATCATGGAGCAAAAAGGTAGACAACATACAATCACCCACCTGTAGTGGAAGCCCACATCTTTGACTCTCTTAAGAGTCAAAGTTGAGTGTTATTTACTCTATCCGAAAACTAGTTAGTTACATGCCAAATATATGATTACTCAAAGTGACCAAACATTTTTACATAACATATGAATTCATACTAAATGAATTATGACTAGTTTTGTTCTCTATATTATTATTTCCTGGAAACAATAACTCCTAATATGTTGGTAAAATATTGTTTTTATAAAATAATATTTTTCCAATTAAATAAAAGTGTTGATATTATATTTATTAATAATAAAATTACTATAATAAATAATCAATTATTAGTAACTTGCTATAAGGTGTAACCCTATAGGATCATTTGTCATTAGCAATATCATTATATAATGACTATTGGGCATAAAGATCTTTCAATTTCAACATTGAAGCTCAAAGCTTCATAAAAAGGAGAAATCATTACCCAAAGAGGAACAGGATGGTCATCCTTGCAATCCTCCATCTCTAGCTCATCTTGTCTCCTTGGATTCAAAAATGCCATTCATCAGCTCTCTATCGAATTGGGGAGGAGATGGTTTGAGAATGAACCCTTAAGACATTTTAATTTGTTTACTCATCTATGTAACAACGTCACGGCAACATGCCTACTGCATCGTGGTGCACCCTATTAAGTTGCGGTCTCCTTCTGATCGAGCTGTGGTGCCTTTCTCTTATAGCATCCTACTTTCGCCACCAAGATGCGGGTACCCATATACCATGCCACGGTGTAAAGAACATTGTTCTCAACTTACGCTGAAACTTTCATCCATTGTATCATTACAGTAAACACGACATGGCAAAGGCCTTACTATGTCACGGTGCCTACACTTCAGCAGGTCCTTAGCTGATTCCATTCCAGCTTTGGGACAGTTTTCTGCCAATCTTCTAATACTCATAATTTCTTCATTTTAAACCCATTTTTTATGATCTTTATATCCATGCGAAGGTGGGGACGAGCTCTATAACTCCATTAATTCACTTCAGACTGAATACTTATTGGAATTAATCTATTAAGTCACAAACTTGGCCCAAAACCATAAAATTCCCATTTGACCCTATATGGCCTAAATGCACCATCTTTTGAATTTCTTCTCTTGAACTCATTTATCTCATCTTATAAAAGTGAATTAGTCCTATCTTGACTAACTTCATGAAGTTACATTTTCCAAATTCATGAAATTTCTCTAAATGACTAAATTTCCTTTCTGGTCATTTATTCACCCAAAGTCAAATCTCTCTAAATTTTGGATTCTTACAATCTCCCATCCTTCAATAGATTCCTTCCCCAAAATATTTCCTTAACCTCCATAGAAATTATCTCATTCTATGGTCCATTTCAGTGGTTGTTTTCTTCTTTAACTTTCATTACAAAGTAGCAATGTACTTGTTATTTCCTTGCATTTTCAATGCAATTTCTAAACTCTCTTCATCAATCCATTCACAATGGATAATATGGGACATCTGCTACCACATATACTCTTATGAAAACACATTGTATACAAGATACTATATTTCATATTTTGTCCCACTTTACACAACCAAAAGTATACACTTACCCTTTTCATTCTTTTTCACATAAGTGTGGTTACAAACCAACACAATTCTTAACCATATACACTTAGGTAGGTTACAAACCTATTGCGTTTCCACTACGCTACTCTGACTCCATAGGTGGCTACACCATAACTTTTCTAACTCTCTTCTAAATTCTTTATGAAGTATCACATCTCTTTGCTTCATATTTATTATAAATTGTCATATCTAACTACAAACTTTCTTCTCACTAATCTCTTAGTGTTCGTATACCGACCTTCTCATCTACTCTTGTACTATTTATTTGACCCAAAGTCTCAATCTATCCATGGAAAATTCTTCCAAAATACCATGCTAACAATTCTCATCTCAACTCACTCGATCCTCAAGTAACTTTATGATTCCATTGAATCACAATAAGTATCTTGTGTCTACACTGCCCATATCACTACATACACACTACTTATATAGTTCAATCTCACCATTCCATTCCCTGATTCACAAATCTTCTGATCTATTTTCTTACAACCGAGTTTCTCTACCTGAAAAATTTTAGGAGTTTATTTTCTTTAACTCTTAGTTGTTCACCAACCAATATCTATCACTTTCACACTTCTACTTACAAAATATATGACTGGTACATCAAAACATGTATTTTTAACAAACATACTTATCTCCCATATTAGGAAGTCATACACTTCCAATGTTTATAACTTCTCCTTTCTATACGACACTCAATCATCACATTCTTTATTAGGGTTCTATACCCAACCTTAGACTCTTATCACGAGTCCACTAACTTCTCACCATTCTATGCAAATTCACAATATTTCTTTAACTAATCCTTATTACACATAAGGTTCAATCTTCTTCTTTTTCCTAACTATTTTTTAATTATGAACTACTACATAACATATATATATATATATATATATATATATATATATATATATATATATATATATATATATATATATAATCTCACGTGTCCAACTTTTCTTACTCTAGGAGTTACATATCCATATCTTTTTCTTTACACCTATTTGAATCTTTCTTTGATGGACGCTTTATCAAAATACATCATGTTACATTGTGTGCACTATATCTTACTTCCATAGAATTATTGATGTGTTATCTCTGTTATTTTCTTATCTATTTCCTTTCTCTTTTCTTTCTTTCTCTTTCTTTTTTCCGCTTCCTTTGTGCATACAAACTCTCTTACCATTTATACTCAGTTTGTCCCTTTGTTTTTTACTCTTTCTCCATTCTTTCTACTATTACTACTAGGGGTGAGCAAAAACCGAACCGACAAAATAAAAACCGAAAAAACCGCAACAAACCGCAACCGAAAAGCCGAAACCGATGCAAAAACAGAGGATGCGGATTTTATTTTCACAAAAACCGAAGTTATTGGTGCGGTGCAGTTTTTATCTAGAAACTGGTCCACCAAAACCGAACCGCACCGAAGACGTATAAACAATAAATCACTAATTTATATTATATATATATATATTATTTAAGAGACTAATATCTACTATATGTTGAATTTGACGGTACTTAGGTTTAGGGATTAAACTTTAATAGATATACATGTGAGTATGTATAACTTATGTGAGAATCTATCTTTAATTTCTCATAAGTCTTAACATTATTTAATTTTGTTGCTTTGTGTTTCTGTAACCATATATGAATATAAAAAATGAGTTTGGGGTGAAAATTATTCAACCTATAAAAATCAAAATCAAACAAAGTGTCAAAATATTCAACATGAACAACACAAAATTATAGGAACGTCAAAACTTTTCACGATTCAAAATAAAACCATACCAATGAATATAAAAAATCGCACCATATGCTTTAGTCGGTTTAAAACCGACACCGAACCGATACAAACCGAAACCGCATTTAAAAACCGCAAAAACGAGCTATTAAAAAACCGCACCTAACGGTTTTTAAAATGCAAAAACCGCACCATGCGGTTTGCGGTTCGGTTTAACCCTAAAACCGCACCAAACCGCACCATGCTCACCCCTAATTACTACTCTTTCTGTTCCCCTCTTTCTACGTTTATATCTTTCTATACCTTTATCTCTCCATATCCTCTCTACATTTCTAACTTTGTCCTCATATCTCTATCTCTATATCTCTATCTCTTTTCATACAACATATCAAGCTCCTTAGAACTTATCTTAGCCTATTAAGAGCTTAACTACTCCCAAATGTCAATATGATCACTTAATTGATCATAAGTCCAACATCTCAGCTTCTATAGTTCTACCTCTAGATATATTATACCCCAATGAATTAAGCATCCCATACTACCTAATTCATTATATTATAATCTCTATTGCATTACCTCATCTTCCTCACTAGTTAGGGTTTGAAACCCTAACTTTCTATATATAGATTTCACCATGGAAATCACATACAAAGCTTCTTCAAAGCTTCTAAGCACTCTCAATAATATACTAATTGAGTTATAATTCTATTAACTCAAGAAATCTAACCAATCTAGCAATTTCTCAATTGAAGCTCAAAGCTTCATAAAAAGGAGAAATCATTACCTAAAGAGGAAGAGGGTGTTAATTTTCCTTGTAATCCTCCATCCCTAGCTCATCTTGTCTCCTTCTTAGGTTCAAAATCTCCATCAACCAGCTCTCCATCGAATTGGGGAGGAGTTGGCCTAAGAATGAACCCTTAAGACCTTTTAATATGTTTACTTATCTGCGTAACTACGTTGCGGCAACATGCCTACCGCGCCCTATTAGGTTGCAACAACTAGATCTTTTGAGATTCATTGAATCTATCAATGACATGTTTAATATCAGATTATGTTCTACTATTTGTGACTGTGATACCGAGGATCACAAACAAGATGTGAATAACCATACAAATCTGCTTGGCACTCTCGATGTCGTTTATCATCTCATATTAATGTGTCGGTTAACTGCATGCACTCCATTAATCAATGATAATTTTTCGAGATGCCCATTATTACTCTTTATAGTCACTATTAGTGTGTCGCTTAACCACACGCGCTCCACTAACTACCCACTAACTACTGTAAAGTATAATGTGCAATTTTATGGATTAGCATACTTTTCACATTTTTTATAAAGTAACTAAGAGTGAGATTTTATAAAAGGTGTTTTAGTTACTTTAATAGCATTATAATTTTAATGAAGTTAATGTCCTATCAGATCTGTTTTGCTAACGACCCTCCACCAAACAAGGAAACGGTGGGTAAGAGTGGACACCCATTCAACTACAATTTCATAGGCAGTTTCCTTATACCCCCCTTATAGTTCATCTTTGTTAAAGAGACATACTAGAGATCCAACTAACTTAGTCCTATACATATAGTAATTAACAAAAGATAATATATATATATATATATATATATATATATATATATATATATATATATATATATATATATATATATATATATATATACAAGGTGTATTTTGAAACTTTTTCAAAAATACTAGCTTTAATTACAAATTCGAACTTAATAAAAATTAATTCAATTTAAATTAAACAAATAAGGATTAAACAATTTATTCACCATTAACCAATTAATCAAATAAATTTTAATCCTAATTCAATACCCTCTAATTTCGAAATTAGGTTTTGGGATTTACCAAATAATAATTATCTAATTTCAAGGCATTTAAAACTAATAATTATCAAAAATAAGTAAACCCTACCAAAAACCTAACAATTTTGAAAAATAAAGAAGGAGGCTAGGGTTTCTAAAACCCTTGTCCAAATCGAAAACCACCAAAAGGGATTTTGATCTTATTCAACTTTGTGCAAGATCATAGTGAACAACCTCTCTGATACCACTGATGAGTTTTATAGATAACAAAAATCACATTTTTGGCGAAAAACATAAAACCCTAAGTTCACATACACCCTAAAAGATTTATGTTCTCACTATGATTTGCGCACAGAAATTGAATTCAAGAACCCTAAAGTACATTACTATTTTCGATTTAGGAGAAGGGATAATAGAAAACATGACTTTTAGTTTATTATTGTAAATAAACTAGAAATCCTTCTTTGTAGAACTTCCGAAAGCCAACACCAGAAATCTCGTGCCTCTGATGACTCACACCCAAACCCTAGCCGTTGGAGGCTAAAGAGGGGAGAGGAGAGGGGAAAGGATTTTTGGAATTCCTTTGGGAATTATGAGTACCGAAAATATGAACAAGGGGGGTTTATATAGGTGACTAGAGGGACTTGGATAAGGCAGGTTTCATTGGATATGCCTTATCCCTTTTGCTTTCTCCCAAGTTTCTTTAGAGCCCAAGAAAAGCTCTAGAACCAATCTAGAATTCGTCCAACCCTCTTGGGAGGTTCTAGAATTGGTTAATGCTCAATATTTTGAACATTTTCACCTTTCGTCCTTCCACTTTCAATTATTCCAATTAATCCCAAAATTAATTCCAATTAATTTCTGATTAATTTATAATTAAACAATATAATTTTTAATTAATATATTTTTATCAAAACATATTAATAAATTATTTATTTTGATTTCTATTTAATTTATTAATCATATAATAAATTAATAAATCACTCTCTCTCTCCATAAATCATTTCAATATCTTACTAGGTTTGAGGGCAATCCAAAAGGACTTTGCTAATAATTTAAGTTTGTAATAATTTAGTTAATGTCTTAGACACCCAATCCAACAATCTCCCACTTGGATAAGTCTATAACTAAAATACAACTTCCAAATTAAACAGCAAAGTGAGCTTTCCAAAGCAACTATCGAAACCTAATCTAAACAGACATTGGTCCTTTGATAAGTGATCAAATATTCCTCCGTTCTACTAGATATCATACAGAAATGAGATATGGATTAGAAGCAATCTCATTGTCCAAGTTTTGTTTCCCGATTTTTGATTTGTGAGGACGACATAAGACTTCAAATTGAACACATCATTTGAGTCCTGGTTGGGCCCAACACTATAAGTCAACACCAAATCACCGAGGGGCCCAAAGATATCGCTTTTCCCATTAGGGCATAAGGAACAATAAACTTTGAATTATATGCTTGTATCGTTTACGCACCAAATCATACATGACACTGCGTTATATAACATCATGTTACTGATGCGTTTTCACAGTACCAATGCACAACCGACTGTAAATTACAACTCATATATCTTTGTTTCAAGAATATAAGATATTATCGTCTCAGAATTACTTGTGAAATAATTCATGAAGAGATTATCTGAGCGTGGGTTTATCTAATACTTAAATCTCCATTTCTAAGTACTCATGAATGTTATAGCAATACAATTGCTATGTCTAACTCCCTTAGACAATCTACAATCCAATTCATGACAGTCTTAATTCACTACTTACTTCCCAAAGTATGAGTGACTGTGGAATTTGAATAATTAAATTATTCTGGAAGTAAAACATGCAAAACGAAACACAAGAATAAATAGTTGACAAAGGCAATAAACAAACTCATAAATAATCTCTATTACTTAATCACCGAAAGTCATTTACATTTATTTTTTTACAACTTTCAAAACTAATCATCTAATTACTAAAACCAATATCATCTCTTAATCCAATGAACCTAGCATGTTGATTGTGCTTAACCCTGCTTAGAGCATTTGTCAAAGAATCTGCAAGATTCTCTTCTAATGATACCCTCTTCACAATGAGGTGCCCTTCTTCTACTCTATGTCTGATATAATGGTACTTTTTGTCGATGTGTCTTGACTTGCCATGATCTATCGTTTCTTTAGTCAAAACAACCGCTCCTTCATTATCGCAAAAAGCTCCATTGGTTCCTGAATGGTTGGGACTACTCCAAGATCTTCGATGAAGTTTTTTAACCAATCTGCTTCCTTTGATTCTTCACTTTCCGCAATGTACTTTGATTCACAAGTAGAACCAGCCACTGTGTCTTGCTTGGAACTTTTCCAAGTAACTGCTCCACCATTTAATGTAAACACCCAACCAGATTGAGAACGAAAGTTGTCTCTATCTGTTTGAAATTTGGCATCATTATACTCATTCACTCACAACGTATCACTGCCTCCAAAGACTATAATTATAGCCTTTGTTCTTCACAGATACTTGAGAATGTTCTTAACTACTGTCAAATAAGCTCTGCCAAGATTTCCATGATAGAGACTGACAATGCTTAAAGCAAAGGACACATCAGGGTGAGTACATGTCATAGCATACATGATCAATCCTACAGCTGATGAAAAAGGGACTCGACTCATATAAGCTATTTTTCATCCGTACTTGAGCTTTTAGTCTTACTCATTTTGGCATTGCTCTGAATAGGTGGCTCTCCTTTCTTGGAATTTTCCATATTAAACCGTTTTAGTACCTTGTCCAAGTATGTACTTTGACTAAGTCCAATTAGTCTGTTCTTTCTATCTCTTAAGATTCTTATCCCGAGAATATAGTCTGCCTCTCCTAGATCATTCATAGAGAAACACTTTCCAAACCAAGATTTCACTTCTTGCAAGGTTGGAATGTCGTTTCGCATGAGTAGTATGTCATCAACATACAATACTTAGAAAAGTTACTATACTCCCACTAGCTTTAACATATACACAGGACTTATCGTCACTTCTATAAAAACCAAACTCTTTGACTTTTTCATGGAAGAAAATTTTCTAGCTACGAGATGCTTGTTTCAATCCATAGATGGATTTCTAAAGCTTACACACTCTATTGGGAAAATTTGTGTAAAAAAAACTCTGGCTAACTCATTTAAACATCTTTAGCCAACTTCCCATTAAGGAAAGCAGTTTTGACATCCATCTAACAAATTTCATAATCATGATAGACAGCTATGGCGAGCATTATCCTAATAGATTTTATCTTAACCACTGGTTAGAAGGTCTCATCATAGTCAATCCCTAGGGTTTGAGTAAATCCCTTCGCAAACATTCGTGCCTTGAATGTATGCACATTTCCATCCGTGTCGGTCTTCTTCTTGAAGATCCATTTGCAACCAACTATCTTTCGACCAGGTTCTTGATCAACCAAATTCCAAACTTGGTTTTCATACATGGACTTGATTTCGCTGTCCATTACCTCTTTCCATTTGGTTTCCTCCAGGTCCTACCATTCCTTGTAGTTAGCTGGCACATCCAAATTTACCAGTTTTTGATCACTGATAAACGTATCACAATCTGACGTTATGTAGAAACCATAGAATGTAGGTAACAAACTGTCAACGGGTTCAACAGGAGTCTCATCCTCTGGTTGACCGCTAGTATCATATGAGGTTCCTTTATTGATTGAATCTTGAATTTCTTCAAGGTCAATAGTACTCCCACTGTCCTCTTTGCATATGAGCTCTCTTGAGCGAAAGACTCCTCTTCGTGCTACAAAGACCATGTTTTCACTAGGTCTATAGAACAAGTATCCAAAGGACTTTTGTGGGTAGCCAATGAAAATACATCTCTCACTTCTAGCTTCTAGCTTGTCATGAGTCTCTCGTCTAATGAAAGCTTCACAACCCCAGACTTTGATATGTGATAACAAGGGAACTTTCCCTGTCCACATCTCGTAAGGTGTTTCGGCAACCTTTTTAGTAGGTACAAGATTGAGGATATGCATGGTTGTCTCTAAGGCATACCCCAAAAGGAAATGAGAAGAGTGGCTCGACTCATCATGGAACGAACCACATCCAACAAGGTTCGATTGCACCTTTCAGCCACACCATTAAGTTTTGGTGTCCTAGGAGGAGTCAATTGTGAAACAATTCCACATTCATTGAGGTAGTCGTGGAACTCGATACTAAGATACTCTCCTCCTCTATCAGACCGAAACATCTTTATCTTCCTGTCTAATTTATTATCGACCTCATGTTTAAACTCTTTCAACTTTTCAAAGGTTTCTGATTTATGTTTGATCAAGTAGATATAATCATATCTACTATAATCATCTGTAAACATTACATAAAACTGATTGGCATCTCTTGTGGTGGATCTGAAGGGTCCACACACATCTATTTGTATGAGTACCAACAAACCTTCACCTCTTTCACAAGATCCATTGAAAGGTGATTTTTCATCTCGCCCAAAAGACAAGATTCGCATTCATCATTTGGCCTTAAGTCAAATAATTCCAAGACTTCAACCTTTTGGAGTTGGGCGATGCGTTTTTATTAATGTGCCCAAGACGACAATGCCACAAGCATGCCTTGTCTAAAACATTACACGAATCAATGTGAAATACACTATTGCCTAAGCTATCAAAACAAGTCATTGTTTCATACATACCATTACAAGGTAAAGCTTCAAAGAAAAAATGTCATTTTTATAAACCAAAATTGAACCAGTCAAATCATTAAACGAGTAACGAAAACCTTGTCTGGACAATGCATGAAATGAAATAATGTTTCGTGTCATTTCTGATGAATAGCAATAATTTATTAAATCTAAACTAACATCACTACTAAGCACTAGATGATAAGTACCAATCTTGGTAACAGGAGATAATCTCCTATTTCCCATGATCAGATTCATCCTCCCATGCTCCACCTCATCACTTTCTTTTAGCCGCTGCAATACAGAACAAATGTGAAAACCACATCCTGTATCAATGACCCAAGAATGAGCAAATGGTGAGTTATTAGTTTGAATAGTGTATATACATGTTGACGATGGCTTCACCTTGCCATCCTTGACGTCTTTCAAGTACTTGGGGCAACTCCTCTTCTAATGGCCTTTGTCATTGCAATAGTAACAAGTGGCCTCTTTGGGATCACTAACTGCTAGAATGTGTAAGTTGGGCTTTGCCTTTGGGCCATTGCTAGATGACCCAACATGAGCCTTATTCTTCCAGTTAGCTTTGGGAGCATCCTTCCTCTTCTTCCCCTTTCCTTACCCAATGGAGAAAACGGGAGCATTAGTGGAAGGGTCCAAATTCTTTCCCTTAATTCCCGACTCAACAGTATATATCAAGTTGTGGAGTCGGGACAATATGGTTTCAGTGTTGTTCAAATGATAAGAAATTATGAACTGATCATAACAACTTGGCAAAGAGTTCAAGACCATGTCAACGACCAACTCCTAGTCAAAATGTACATTGAGCCTGATAAGGCGTTCCACGTATCTTTATATTCCATGCACATGGTTGCACACAGAATCTCCCTCTTTCATCTTGCAAGCCATGAGGGACTTGACCACTTCATATTTCTCTTGACGAGCTCTCTTGGGGTACTTTTACACAAGGTCATTGCTCATCTCATATGGTCGTCCTCAAAGAACCTTTGCAATTCAGGAGCCATTGTAGCGACCATGATGCAAATAACTTTGTTGCATCGTCGTAGTGTTTCTTGTAGGAGGCTAGTTGTTCAGGAGTAGCAGTGGCTTCATCGATTTCAACAAGTTTTTCTTCAAGGACATATTATTTGCCCTTGAATCAAAGAGCCATATTGATGTTGTACATCCAATCATTGTAGTTGGTGCCATTAAAGGTCACCTTGGACATGATAGATTGTAAGGAGAAACCCGAGTGGTGGGTAGACGACGATGGAGCAGAAGCATCACAAGGAGTAGACATTTATAGATAAAAAGAATATTTTTAGTTAGATGACAATTATCCTTAATATTTAACCCATAATAAACGATTAAGGCTAGGACCCAAAATAACAATTCACAACTAAAAAGAGGGATGTTGTAATCTTATTGCGAATTTATGAAGGTAAGTAAAAGTAATTTACCAATTTCAAACTATGAAATTCCTAGATCTTTTGAGATTCATTGAATCTATCAATGGCATGTTTAATATCAGATTATGCTCTACTATTTGTGACTGGGATACAGAGGATCACAAACAAGATGTGAATAACCATACAAATCCGCTTGGCACTCTGGATGCCATTTATCATCTCATATTAATGACCCGGTTAACTACACGCGCTCCGTTAATCAATGATAATTTTTCGAGATGCTCATTATTACTCTTTATAGCTACTATTAGTGTGCTGGTTAACCACACGCGCTCCACTAACTACTATAAAGTATAATGTGCAATTTTATGGATTAACATACTTTTCACATTTTTCCTAAAGTAACTAAGAGTGGGATTTTATAAAAGGTGTTTTAGTTACTTTAATAGCATTATACTGTTAATGAAGTTAATTTTCCTATCGAATATGTTATGCTAACGACCCTCCACCAAACAAGGAAGCGGTGGGTGAGAGTGGACACCCATTCAACTACCATTTTATAGGCAGTTTCCTTATACCCCCTTATAGTTCAACTTCGTGAATGAGGCATACTAGAGATCCGACCGAATTAGTATTATACATATAGTAATTAACTTTTAATATTATGTATAAGGTATATTTTAAAACTTTTTCAAAAATACTAGGTTTAATTACACATTCGAAATTAATAAAAATTAATTCAATTTAAATTAAACCAATAAGGATTAAACAATTTATTCACCATTAACCAATTAATCAAATAAATTTTAATCCTAATCCAATACCCTCTAATTCTGAAATTAGGGTTTGGGATTTACCAAATAATAATTATCCAATTCAAGGAATTTAAAACTAATCATTATCAAAATCAAGTAAACCATACCAAAACCCTAGCAATTTCAAAAAAATAAAGAACGAGGCTACGGTTTCTAAAACCCTTGTCCAAATCGAAAACCATCAAAAGGGTTTTTGATCTTATTCAACATTGTGCAAGATCACATAGAACAACCGCTCTAATACCACTGATGGGTTTTATAGATAACAAAAATCACATTTTTGGCGGAAAACATAAAACCCTAAGTTCATATACACCCTAAAAGATATATGTTCTCAATATGATTTGTAAACAACAATTTAAATTCAAGAACCCTAAAGTAAATCACTATTTTCGATTTAGGAGAAGGGATAATAGAAAACATAACTTTTAGTTAATTATTGTAAATAAACTAGAAATCCTTCTTTGTAGAACTTTAGAAAGCCAGCACCAGAAATCTCGTGTCTCTGATGGCTCACACCCAAACCCTAGCAGTTGGAGGCTAAAGAGGAAAGAGGAGAGGGGAAAGGATTTTCGACATTCCTTTTGGAATTATGAATGCCAAAAATATGAACCCCAAGGGGCGTTTATATAGGTGACTAGAGGGGCTTCGATAAGGCAGGTTTCCTTGGATATGCCTTATCCCTTTTGCTTTCCCTCAAGTTTCTTTAGAGCCCAAGAAAAACTCTAGAACCAATCCAGAATTCGTCCAACACTCTGGGGAGGTTCTAGAATTGGTCAATGCTCAATATTTTGAACATTGTCACCTTTAGTCCTTCCACTTTTAATTATTCTAATTAATTTCTGATTAATTTATAATTAAACAATATAATTTCGAATTAATATATTTTTCTCAAAACATATTAATAAATTATTTATTTTGATTTCTAATTAATTTATTAATCATATAATAAATTAATAAATCTGTCTCTCTCTCTCTATCCAAATAACATTTCAGTCTCTTACTAGTTTTGAGGGCAACCCAAAAGGACTTTGATAATAATTTAAGTTTATAATAATTAAGTTAATGGCTTAGACACCTAATCTAACAGTTAAAATATATATAGCACCGACTATTGGTATTGGTGTAAGACCACCATGAAATATTTGATGAGATCAACAAAACTTGACTCACCAATGCTCTATAACAATCAATGAGATTATATGTGTTCATCGTTGTCATGTCATGCTCTAAAACATCAATAAATTTTGATGAACTCGTCGGTGGGGAAGCAAGTACAATCCTATAACAACTAATGAAATTTCATTTTTTCATATTTTATTTCAGAAATCTATCCAACGTCATAGTCTAGAGATAGAGTGGGAGGTGACATGGAACATTTTTATTACTTACAAAAAACTTTAGCAACATCAACATTCTTGTAGTGGTGAAACCTGCAAAAAACATCATGTTTATTTATTAATAGGCCATTTATATGTTAATCTCTTACAATGCAGAAAAGTGTCTTGGCATTCCTATTCCTATATTGATTATCGTTTTTGAGCTTATGGCATGGATGAATATTGTTAATTTCACTACTTTGAAGAGAAAAGTCATTAAGGTGATTATAGTGACCAATATTTTGATGTTTTGGACCTTCTGTATCAATTTGGTGTTTCAATCGTCAAAATGAAGAGAAGCGGTATCTTTGAAAAGACTTGCATGCATTCTTTTAATTGTTTATCTAATAGGAATACTATAAGCAATATCAATTTGACTATGTGATTATTGTTATTGTATCCTACATCGGTGTGACACAGTCTTATATGTGGTTATATTTGTCAGAGTCTTCCCTCTCTCTACAAGGGATCTTTTGGAGAGAAGAGAACTCTAACATATGTAGAGAGATAAGGAACCGTTTCGTGCTAATCTAGGATACAATAACTTTTCCCTTAGAGAGGGATGTTTGATGAGGTCAGACAAGGATATGTTAATCCACGGGCGTGTGGACGTCAGCTCTTATACCATATTAATATACGTGGAACCCAAGATTGTCTCTCCAAAAGATCCATTGTGGAGATACGAAAGACTCTGATATATATATATATATATATATATATATATATGTATATATATATATATATATATATATATATATATATATATAGCTATTTATAAGATCGTGTTGCACCGATATGGAATACACTATGTAACACCTTGTTCCGAATTTTTCCTAATTCGGGGTTGTAGCCCAAGGATCAGTGGTAATAAGGCTTAGGGCCTTTGGGAAAGAGAGATCTAGACCTATTGGGTATGGGTAATGTAAGTTAGATGATCCGGGAGTTTTGTCTTTGATTTGGACCCCAAGGGTGTAATCGTAAATGGGCAGTTCGGACCTTTTATGAATTTTGGATTTTAGTTCGGAAAGTTTTAAGGCAAGGATGAGTTGATATAATGTTAGAGCTTCTCGTTACCTTTCTGTGGATATAAGGATCATCGAAATCAAACCTAGAACGAACAATTTATGGCTTTTGGAAGTTGTAGGTTTAAGGGCTAACCCTAGTACGCTAGGCGTACTAGGGATGGAAGTCGCGGATGCCTCATGGAGTACGCTGGGAGTACCAAGAGTACGCTGGGCGTACTCCAATTAGACCTAAACCCTAATTTAGGGTCTTAGACCCTATTGAAGCTCCTTAACTCAACACCAAACCCTCTTATCTTCAGCCTCCATCCCCTTAAACACTAGAAACGAAACCCTAGCCTCCATTGGTGTGGTTCTTGACCTTTTGGTGTGACTTCTTGCATTTTGTTGCTCATTGAAGAAGAAGGAGCTTGTTGGAGAAGTGTGGGATTTCTTGAAGCTTGTGGATCCAGGCTTTGTCCATCTTGATCTACCTTCTGGAGGTATAAAGCTTCAAACTTGATGACTCTATTCTTAGATCTTGTTATGGCATAGTTTCATAAGCTTTTTGTCCTAAAGTTTGGATCTTTGTGATTATGGAGTACGCCAGAGAATATTAGTTGTCCCTTCTGAGGTCTTGGAGTGTTATGAGTCATAAATTTTTTTACTTGATCGTTTCCTTAGAACCATGCAAGAGTCAAATGGTTTTGAGTGTTGTGAAAGTAAGGATGTTGGAGATTTAGCCCTCTTTAGCCATGAAAAGGCTTAAAGGTTTCGACTTTATGGTTTAAGACATCATTTAGGGTTAAGATAAGTGTTTGGATACTTTTGTCTTAACCATTAAGATCTTATTATGGACTTTTGAACCTATGATGAGTACGATGGGCGTACGTAGGAGGGTACGCTCAGTGTAATGCGAGTTTCATGCATTGGAGACTTGTACATCGTGCTTTGGCAGTCGGTACGCGGGGCGTACGTTTTGAGTACGCAGGGCGTACTCCCCAGTATGTTTATTTTGGGCCTTTTTGGGTTGGGCCTTGTTAGGCCATTGGACTTCTGACTTTGGGCCATGGATTGATTATCGGCTTTCTTGGAATTAGATTCATAGTGGTTTTTGGTCCCAGTTAGGAAGTTGGGCCATATTAGGCTTTAGGATGCCATTTAGGAATTGGGCTTTTTGAGCAAATGGGTTGGGCCTTGGTTTTGGGCCAATTAAAAAAAGGGTAAAATGGTCTTTTACCCTGGTCATTAGGCAAGTAATTTAGATTCTTGATTATGGGTTGTGATCTAATTATTAACTGGGTGTTATTTAATGGTGCTAGCTATCAGGGATTTTCCGGATCAGCAGACCGATATTTTATTTGAGAGATTCAGAGGCTTGAGGTGAGTTTTCCTTCACTGTATCCATGAGTCGAAGGCACCAATACCGGCCCACTAGTTTATGATGTAGTTTGATGATTGTCTTTTTGATAATTGTCAATTATGCCTGTATTTGCTTGATGACTCTATGATTCATGTTATGATATTATGTGGTAGTAGTAGGGGTGAAATAGACTCAGTATCCAGTTGAAATAGACCGAAGGGGATTGCAAGCACCCGGATATGCCTGATAGTATCAGGTTGAAATAGACTGAAGGGGGTTGCAAGCACTCATATATGCTTGATATTATCCGGTTGAAATAGACTGAAGGGGGTAGGCAAGCACCCATATATGCTTGGTAGTATCTGTTTGAAATAGACCGAAGGGGTAGGCAAACACCCAGATATGCTTGGTAGTATTTTTGTATGGTATGTGGTATTTTGGGGAACTCACTAAGCTTTGTTCTTACGGTATTCAGTTTATATTTCAGGTACTTCTGGTTTGAAGGGGAAGAGTATGGGATGATTGCAGTGCACACACCACAACGCTCTGCATTTTATGTTACTCTGATATATTTGGATGTTATTGATACACTTTGATTCACTATGGTTTTGATGATTTTGTCTTGGATAATGGTTTTATTAATTCAAAAATCGAAATTTTTAGTCAATTTTAGGATGTTACATACTAACACTCCCCTTGAGAGTCAGGGACCCAATGAGGATAAACAGGGATGGGCTGAACCACAGGGGTGCATGACACCGGCTATGATACAATGTATAATATATGCGAAACTCATGATTTTCTCTTCGAAAGAGTCATTGTGGTGCGAGGAAAGACTATGACATATATATAGTCACTTATAACAGTTACAAAACCCTTTGAATTGTAATATTTTGTAATTATCATTTCCATCTAACTCCTTATTAATTGTTGTTATTTGTTTTGAATAAAATTCAACGATTCAAATATTCTAAAAAAACAGTGCATAAAAATTACTGAACAAAATATTTAAAACCAAAGACAATATTTGGTTGGGATATGATAAAGTTAACATTTTTTATTTATCTATGATTGACAATTAAATTTACTTCTATTAACTAATTAAGAAAAACCAAGTTTTATTTAATATTTTAGTGAATAAAAGATAGGGATATACAGTAAAGTCTCAATATTTTCAACGATTTGACAAAAAAGTCCTAAATTTTAGTTTTTTGATAGTAAAGTCCTAACTACCGGCAGTTTTTGACACGTTTACCATTTTTTGCCGGTTAGCCTGTAATTAGGGGCTTTACTGTCAACAAAATAAAGTTTATGACATTCTTGTCAAATCGCGAATTAGGATTTTACTGTAAAAAAAAAATAAAGTTTAAGATTTTCTTGTCAAATCGTTGAAAATATTAGGACGTTAGTGTATATATATCCCTTTTTTGTTAGAAATTAAATGGTATGATAGTCTTTAAACATAAGAGTTATTGGAATCTGACCAATCTACTCTGGTCAGCTAGATTCTATTGAAATCTTTAACGTTTGCATCTTGTTAAATAGTTTTTTTTAATCTCAACAAACCGACATTGAAAAAAAATTGAAGATAATAAAGAAAGAAAGAAAGAATCATGGTTGTGTTGACTTTTTGCAATCCTAAAAATGGAGAACTAAGAAACCGTAAAAGACGAAACTGCGCTTCTTGTCCGTTCTCCATATTCACACCCTTTTTGACTAGGTGTGTGTTGTTTGTGTTTGTTCAATCTGTCTCCTCTTTTCAGTTCAAGATTTGGCGGCAAACCAAGAAGAAAGCTTTACAAGTCTTCTCACCCTCTTTCGCTCTCTCTTTTGCATCTGTTTCCTTTGATCGTGATTGTAGCAGAATAAAGATGATGATAGTAAGAAAAACAGTGGTGTTGCAACAAAACTCACAATTAAAAGTTATTGGGATAGAAATTGGGTCTCACAAGGTTGATAATATTATTTGTTTATAGGAAAACCAAGACTATACACTAAAGTCCTAATATTTTCAAGGATTTGATAAGAAAGTTTTAAACTTTATTTTTTGACAATAAAGTCATAATTTACGATTTAACAAGAAAGTCTTAATTTTTTTTTTTACAGTAAAGCCCTAGTTACCGACTAACCGGCAAAGATGGGTAATCGTGTCAAAAACTGTCGGTAGTTATGACTTTACTGTAAAAAAAAAAAAATTTAAGACTTTATTGTCAAATAATTAAAAATATTAGGATTTTAGTATATATATCCCTAAAAATAATAGCATTTACGAAAATTATTTTGATTTCACATTAATGAAAAAAGAAAGAATAAATATATGAAAAAGGGGGAACACCGTGAAAAAAGCAAAGGCAAAAATAGGTTGGTGGGGCATGTGCTCTCATTGCTGAAGTGACCTATCTTTCATGGATGACCTTCTTTTCTGTGTACGTGGCATCCTCACGTGCTGACTTTCACGTGCTGTTTCTCTTAAGATTCACGTGGCCCCACACATCTTGTGACACCTGTTCAATTATTTTGTGGCCACTTTTTCCATTTTTATTGTCATATTATCACAATAAATAAAGACAACAAAAAAGTTGTTTTTTAAAAGAAATTTTACAATTTAATTTGATTTTTTCGTTAGTTTGTAACTAATACTTGACATATATTATCAATCTAACTAATAGGTCCGTGTGAAAATGGATTCGAAGATATTGATCATTGAAAATTTTATTATATACATATACATATCAATATGATGATATGATTAAAGTAAAAAAAAAAATTGATTGGCTGTTGTATTGAATCGATTATACGATAGACCCATATCCATATAAACATATGCATGAGATTTATTGATTTTACGAATATAAACATGTTTTTAGATCACATAATAAATTTTTATCTCAGAAAATATTTTAGATCGTTGAACATATTTTCATACTACATAATATATTTTTAGACCATCGTATATTTTTCTATACACCAAAGAGATTGTAACAAAAACGTCATAACTTCCTCTACAAAACTTCTAACCATTTTTTATTAGAAACTACACATTAAAAGATTTTCATATATATATATATATATATATATATATATATAATACATAATTTTTGACTACTTGATCGATCCAAACTTATCGTTTAAGTGGGTCCAAAAATATTATTCTAAATCGTTGATTAGTTTTTGTACACTAAACATCTTGTGTAAAAAATGTCATAACTTTCTCTAGAAAACTCCAAAATACTTGTCTTTTGTTTTAATTGACCTACACATCCAATGCTTCCCAAGCATATAAAATACACAATTCGTTGACTTATGGATCGTTGAATTTGGTCCAACAATATTTTTTTTAGACCACCAAACGGTTTTTATACACTGGACATCCTATGAAAAAAAAACGGCATAATTCCCTCTACAAAACCCCAAAAGACTTGTCATTTTTTCAGCGGAAACAATACGTCAAGAGCTTTCCAATCATATAACATACACAATACATCAAGAGCTTCACGTATAGTTGGTCGAAAAATATTTTTTCAGACCACCGAATATTTAATTTTACAGTAAACATCTTATTGCAAAAATGTCATAACACCCTCTACAAAACTTCAAAATACTTATTGTTTTTTCATTGGAAACTACACATCCACAACTTTCCAAACATATAAAATATGGGTCGTTACACACTTCTAGTTGAAGTTGGTCCAAAAATACTTTTTAGGTCATCAAACATTTTTTTTGTATACTATACATCATGTGAAAAAAACATCATAACTACTCTTACAATACTCCAAAAGACTTGCCATTTTTACCGTACAAACAACGCATATAGATCTTTCCAAACATATAACATACACATTTTTTGACTTCTGGATCGTTACATACTTCATATTGGAGGTGGTCCATAAATATTTTTTCATACAACCGAATACTTTTTGTACTCTGGACATCATGTGGAAAAAACATTATAATTCCCTCTACAAAACTCCAAAATACTTGTTTTTTCATTAAAAGTACACATCAACACCTTTCTAAGCATATAAATTACACGATTTGTTTTTTAACTTATAGGCCATTCCACATATATAAATTACACCTTTCTAAGCATATAAATTACACGATTTGTCCAAAAATATTTTTTCAGATCATCGAACATTTTTTTGTACACTAGACATCTTATGACAAAAATGTCATAACTCCCTCTACGAAACTCTAAAAGACTTGTCGTTTTTTTTTCCGTAGAAACTACACATCGAGAGCTTTTCAAGCATATAACATACACAATTTTTGACTTTTGGATTATTCCAGACTTCACGTTGAAGTTGGTCTAAATATATTTTTTCAGACCACTGAATATTTTTTTGTACATTGGACATCCTGTGGAAAAATGGGTTCCTAATCGATATAAAATAACTATATTCCCATTGTTTGATATTTAGATTTTATTTTTATCTGTTTATATCCTTTTTGGTTTAGGGAAGATTCACAACAACATAATCGTGTTTGGTATCCACATAACAAAATCATAACTAAAAGATGCAAAAAGATAATGAAGATGACAAAAATATTTATATGTTTCACACACATAGGATAATCATGATAAACCCATGGGCGGAATAGAGAGATTTGTTGTTGATCCTTAGGTGAAGTTTAAATTACATAAAGGTTCCATATATAAAGCTAGATATAGAGACATGAAACCATGTCTATATAATGTGGGTTACCAACCTCGTATGGTATTTTTATGATTTTCCAACAGTATTTTCAATGTGGGACACCCTAGATACCTTATAGAAGCAATCACTCTTCATAACTCAATAAACTACCACTTAGGGGTTGATAAAATTCAACTACTTTCATAGGCATGAACCTATACTACACCTAAAACTATGTAATCTATTCTCTTTAGTCTGCCGACTTCTCAGCCACTATCTAACTAAAACTGAGCATAACCTCGACTTCTCAATTCTTACAACCTTGGTAAAAATATATGATGGATTCTTTATACCAAAGACATTTTCAAAGATAATATATCATCACTAATCAACTTAATGATGAAATGGCATCTTGTTTAGATGTGTTTAGTTCTACCATGAAACACTAGACTATTCATTATAAGAACATCACTCTGATTGGTGCAATAAACAATACAATATTAATGTTTCTTGCCTATATCTAATAGTTCTTCAACCATATAAGTTCCTTTCCAGCTTTTATAATGGTTATATATTCTTCTATTATGGTTGAAAGAACAACACTCTTCTTATTTCTGGATATCAAATTAACTTTTATAACTAAAAAACTGAACACATAACATATACTACTCTTCCCCGAATCTAAATATCTACCTAAGTATGCATCCTCAAACCCTTCCAAGATAACCTATTTTCTTCTAAAATACAAGGAAACCTTAAAATTTCCTTTAAAGTAGTTTAACAACCCTTTAACTACTTCTTAATGATCTTTTCCAAGATTAAACATAAAGCTACTTGAAACTCCCATTTTATAAGCAATGATTGGCCACATGCATACCATAACATACATAAAAATACTTACTCTCAATGTATAAGGAACCTTAGCCATATCTTCTTTGTCTTTATCTGTTTGTGGCAATTGTTTCTTAGAGAGCTCATGTTGGTTCCCAAAGGTGTACTTCAGGATTTAGCATTTGTCTTTTTAAACTTATCCAACATTTTCTATGTACTTCTCATGGGAAAGTTTTAAAGCACCTTATTATCTAAGTTTGAATATGCTCAAGCCATATATATATATATATATATATATATATATATATATATATATATATATATATATATATATATATATATTTGGCCATATGTATTACATCTCACATTCTTGAGACAAAAAACTATTTGACCTATTAATATCATTCATGTCTGATCCAACCATCGACATTTAATCTGTTGGAAATAGTGTTCAAGGTCATTAACTATTGGTAATATTTTTAATAATAACATGGTCCTTTTGGCTTGACCTTATGACCCATTTGATGAACTAAAAAGAAAAGGAATTAAGGAGAAAATTACTTTACTAATTTGTCGTGGGTTGATAATTTAATTAGAAACTATTTTTGAGCTAATTAGGATTTAATTAATTCAAAGTGTTTAATATTAATTAATTAAAATTTAGTTAATTAGAAATTTTTTGAAACCCTAAGGGATACAGAGGTGGATGATTTTAAGGCTTGTCCCCCATGGCATTGGAGTTGTTTTGGGGCTAAGCAAATGCAACCTATAAATAGGGTGATAGGGGTCTAACCCATTTGCCCATTCCTTGGCTTGAATTTTTGCCACTTCCCTTCTTCCTCTCCTTGGATGAACTTCTTAACCCTTATTAGGGTTAGTAGAATTCGACCGTCTCTCCTAGTTTTCTTTTGATTCTCTCTTGGGTGAGATACCATTAGAGGGAATATACTTTGGATCGTCCCATCTAAGCAAAAGGCCTCAAGGACAAGATCACAAGCCAGAAAGTCTCTATTTGTAAAAGAAGTATGTTATTCTATTCTATCTAGTAGTTGTAGTAATAGACTAAAACTTAGATCTTTATGTAACATCCCAAAAATCAAATTAAAATTTTCAATTTTTCAAAACCAACCCATAGATCATAATTGTTTACAAAACAGTGTTTCCAAGAGTAATAACTAAAATCAAAGTATCCCAAAATCCATAATCATAAAATCGAGAGGATATGTGCACGATCACGCCTTCGCTTTCCCACGATCGTCTGAAGTACCTGAAACAATTAATTTAAACTGTAAGACAAAGCTTAGTGAGTACCCCCAAAGTACCACACATAACCAAACAGATAACAACATGCATATATAAGCCTTCATCCTGACTGGACCACTGCGTTAGGCCTACAGCCTATCTGGACCGCTCTACGGGCCTTCGGCCTGACTGGACCACCGCACAGGGCCTACAGCATATCCGGACCTCTATGGGTATCTTGGCCTTCAACACAAAGAAGGGCCGCCTCAGCCCAACAAACCATAACATGTCGACATGTACCATAACAATCAATAACCAGTAACAGGTAATCATATAGATCTACCAATATAAAGCGTACTCAGTGAACACAGGAAATTATACAGATCTACCAATCTAACACATACTCAGTAAAACAACAATCCTATATACCAAGATACGAAATCTAGTGGACCGACCTTGGTGCCTTCGACCCATAAGTACAGTGAGGAAAACTCACCTCACATTCTAAACAAAAGCAGAAAGAACATTGCGTAGATCACCACTCCAAATGCTTGCTCTACCGGTCACCTATACAATAAAAGTGACCCAAGATCAACCAACATCTCAAAATACCCAAAATAACCCTATGACAATCCTGGTCAAACTTCTGGTCAAAGGATCAAAGTCAACAAGTCAAAAAAAGTCAATGAAGTCTCCTGACTGAGTATGCTAGGCATACTTAGTAACTACGACCAACGTAGTTTACCATTGTCCAGGTTATGGGGTGTTGACCGAGTACGTGCAGTGACCATCTGGTACGCCCAACGTACTCCGCTGAACCACCAACTTTCTTTTAAGCTCTTAATTCATTAAACATCACGTCAAATTATCAAATCTGGTGCCAAAAAGTCACCCTAAGTCATAAAGTTTTCAACTTTATGACTTAACATGTCTAGAAGGTGACCAACGACAAAACCCCTAACTTATTAACCCATTAAGACATTCTAGCATGTGCATGGAAAGAAACTAAGAGCCAAGATCACATTTTTATGGCTCTAAACACTCCAAAATGTCTGAAAGGACAACTCAAATGAATTAGAGTAACCCATACTAAAATGCATCAAGCTTATGGGACCAAAATGAACACAATCCATGGATAATCAAAATCTAAGAAAAACTTCATCAAGATCAGGGCTTTTTACCTCTAAGTAGTGTCAAGTGATGATGTGTTTATGGATCCAAAGTGCTTCACTCTTCTAAGGTGGTCTTCACTTCCTTCTTCCTCCTTGAAGATCACCAAAATAAATACTCAAGACTCAAAGATGCTCTAAAAATGGATTAGGGTTAACTAGGGTCGATTTGGAGGATGGAGGCTGATGAATGAAAGGGTTTTGAGGCTATAATGAGGTTTAAATAGGGTGAAAAACCTAAATATTAGGGATTTGATCTTGGCCATGTATGCCCAACGTACGCCTGTGTACGTAAGTCATTCTTAAAAATTACAAAAATGCCATTTGGGACCAAATTGCAAACAAGACTCATCCTAAGGGTCAAAATGAAAAAAAAAACTAGAAGTCGAGATGTTACAATTCTCCCCCCACTTGAATCAGACTTCGTCCTCGAATTCTGCTGCTGTGAACAACTCAGGGTAATGCTCCTGCATCTTTGTCTCGGGTTCCTAAGTCCATTCGGAACCCTTCCGATCCTACCACTGGACCTTGACAAAAGATATCACCTTGTTGCGCAAGGCCTTTGTCTTCAAATCCAAAATCACCATTGGTTTCTCAACATAATTCAGGCGATCATAAACCTGGATATCATCTAAAGGAACAACTGCTGAATCATCAGGCATACACTTCTGAAGCTGGGAAACATGAAAGGTGTTGTGGATTTGACTGAGCTCCTCAGGAAAATCCAACCGGTAAAATACCATGCCGACCATGGAAATCACTCGAAACGACCCAATAAACTTGGGCCCTAACTTTCCCCTCTTCCTGAAGCGTATTACACCCTTCCATAGTGATACCTTCAAAAGAACCATGTCGCCAGCCTAGAACTTCAACTCTGATCGGCGTCTATCGACATAACTCTTCTGTCGACTTTGAGCTGCCTACAACCTCTGCCTCATCTGCTGGATAAGTTCAGTCATCTGAAAGACTACTTTGGTCCTTCCCATAACCCTATGACCGACCTCTCCCCAGCAAACTAGGGTCCGAAAATTTCTCCCATAGAGGAGCTCGAATGGTGGTGCACTGATACTAGAGTGATAGTTTTTGTTGTATGAAAACTCGGATAACAGAAAATAGGAGTCCCAACTTCCACCAAAATTGACCACACAAGCTCGCAACATGTCCTCAAGTGTCTGGATGGTCAGCTCGCTCTGACCGTCAAGCAATGCTAAAATGCAACTTCGTACCTAGTTCCTCGTGGAACTTTTTCCAAAATCGAGAAGCGAACCGAACACCCTGATCTGAAACAATAGAATCGGAACACCATGACGGATGATGATCTCGCGTACATATACATCGGCCAATTTCACGGCCGACGAGCTCTCATGAATAGCTAAGAAGTGGGCACTCTTGGTCAAACATTCCACTATTACCCAAATCACATCAAACCCCTTAGCCGTCCAAGGTAGCTCGGTGATGAAATCAATGGTGATCTGTTCCCATTTCCACATGGGAACCTCCAAAGGTTGAAGCTTGCCATGTGGCCTTTGGCGCTTGGCCTTGACCTTCCGACATGTCAAGCACCTCTCAACATACCAGACTATTTCCCTATTCATACAAAGATACCGGTAAATAAGTCGCAAATCCCGATACATGTTGGTGGCTCCAGGGTGTATCGAAAATTTGGACTTGTGTGCCTCTTCCAGCACAGTCTGTCTAATCCCACAAAAATCTGATACCCAAACCTGACCACACCGTGTCAACATGTAACATTCCGTTTGAAATTAAATAAGAAATAAACTCTAAAAACCCCGAGATGTAAATTTTACTGTTATCTTATATTATTGTAGCCAAAATCAATAATAATTTAGCAAGGTATTGGTTTCGAGGAGTTAAATGTCATAATTTTGGATTTTCGGGGTTAAAGTGTAAGTTTCGGATTGGTTTTGCAAGGATTTTCAGAAGTCAGGGGGCGTTTGGTAATGTTGGACTTGGATTGAAAGGATTTTGGAATGCTGGAGGTTGTTTTGAAAATTTCATACTTAAGTTGAAAAGGATTGGCATAGAGGGGCTGAAAGTGTAAAAATATGGAAGATGGCACATGATCGGGCATATAAAACCCGTCACCTTCTCGCCATGTTAACCCTAACCCTAATAAGCCTTCAGCCGCCACCTTGTTCCTTCCCTCCAACAGCCGCCACCCTACTCCGCAGTCAAGGTCGCAAACAATCAACCAACGCCACCGAAGTTGCTGCCGATGAATCCCGGGGCTGATGAAGGTCGACGTCGTGACTGTGTTGTTGTCGTTCTCGGAAGCGTGTCCCACCTCCTTCTACTTCGTTGTCAATCACGTCGTTGGTACCACCAAGGAGTACGCCGTCGCCGCTGCTGTCCTTCACAAATTACAATCGTCGTCGTCGTTTTGCCGGTGAAACGTTCCAGCTCCGTCCGCCGCCGCTAACGCCGTCTGTTAGAGTTGTTGTTGCTGTTGTTCGTTGTATGCCACCAGGTGGGAGGTTACTTGCAGATCTTGTGTATTGCATGTGTTTGTTGTCCGGTAAATGAGAAGAACCACCATGGCCGCCAACCATAGTGGCTTTCCGCCACTTCTTCTGTCGCCATCAGCCACCGTGGGGGGGGGGGGGTGTGCGTGTTTTGGTGTGTGTTGGAGTGTACAAGTTGTGTTTTGTATTCGTGGGGTTGTATGTGCGAATTTTGGCCGGAAAACCCACCACCACCACCATGAGGTGGTGGCTGCCACCTCCAACTACCGCCTGCCGCCACTAGGGTGTCTGGGTGTGTGTGTATGTGTTATTTGTGTGTGTGCGCGTTCATTTGGATATTGCGTTGTAATATTGTATTTTGATCGGAATGATAAAGGAAATCTGTCACCACCACTGTGAGCCTCCATTGACCACCACTACCCAAGGTGGTAGTGGGTGGTGCCCGATTTAATTAACAGTTAATTAACCTAAAAACTTAACAAGTGGACTAATTGGAACATGATTAGGTTGGAAACCCTAATTAGGGTTTAGAAAACCCTAATTTTGGGTTAGTTGGTTTGGGCTTATCACGACCCGCGTTTTGGGCTATTGGAATTGAAGTATGAATTACACCCAATCACACCGTATGATTTATCTAGTAGAGTGATGGACTTAACAGATTAAGTCCTTAGTGGGTTAAGTAAGAAAAACTTAACCCTAATCGTCATTTTATGTGAAAACCCTAATTGGGTTTGGGTTCTTGTTGGGCCATTTCTTGGAATGGGTTGCTGTCGGCCTTCGTGGGCCAAATGGGAACAAGTTTGTGGACTAAGGAAATTATTGGGCTTTAGGATAAGGCCCATTGGAAAGGCTTGGTCCCAATTTGGAAAATTAGGCCATAAGTGGGCCATAATTGGGCCTTGATGATTATGAGATATTGGACCATCGAAATGCCAATTGTTTTGGACTAGAATAAATGGTTTGGGCCTTAGGGTAAGACCATGTAGAGGTTTGGGCCCAATTTGGAAAATTGGGCCATATGTTGGGCCTTGGTTGATTATTGGGCTCTTGGGCTTTCCGAGTGTATGTTTGGACTTTGGTTTTGGACCAAGTTAGGTTAAGGGTAAAATAGTCTTTTTACCCCAAGCATTGACTTATGGTTATGTGTTGGAACCCAATTATTAATTGGGTGTTGTTTTGATGTTGACAGTTCGGGAATCTGTCAACCAGCAACTAAAGTTTTATCCGCAGGACTTCGGTAGTGTGAGGTGAGTCTCCTCACCATACCAATGGGTCGAAGGCACCAAGGCCGACCCATTTATTTAGTTGTGATTATTATTATGAATGGGCTATCGATACCTTATGTATTTATGTGAAGACCATGCGGGGGTTCCCATGGCAATTAGTTATATGTGGCATGCTAGTTGATTGTGTGGTATTTGTTATGCTAGTTGTCTTTGTGATACTTGCATGGAAGACCCTGGGGGTTCCCGAGGCAGTTGGATATAAGACCATGTGGGGGTTCCCATGGCATTGCAGGCTAAGACCATGTGGGGGTTCCCATGGAAATGAGCTAAGACCATGTGGGGGTTCCCATGGCATCCGGTGTAAGACCATGGTGGGTTTCCATGGCACCTTTATATGTTGTATGTATGGCTTATAAGGTTTGTATATGTGTACAGTTAATTGATTATGTGTTATGTTGGTATGACATTTGTACGGAAGACCCCGGGGGGGGGGGGGGGTTCCCGTGGTAGTAGAGCAAAGAAGGAGTTCACTAAGAAGGTACTAGTAATGACGTCCGGGGCCGCCCTAACCTCCTATGCTGTGAGCTGGAAAGCACAACCACGATCCCTCGGGGGCTCCACCCTACCCTGGCGTCCATCCGTGGTCCTCAAAGTAGTCGGGGTTGGAGATTGCACCGACCTGGCAGTAAGCAAGGGACACTGGTCCTTCATGTGCCCTACCTGATCACAATGGTAACAAATTCTGGTACTCGGCAGTAGGGCCTGTTGGTGACATTCCCTCGCATTGTGCCCATCCTTGCCACATTTGTGGCATCCAAAAGAAAAAAATCAACATACTCCATCATGAGCCTTGTCTTACTTGTCACTAGTGTGGCCCTTCTGGCCTCCTGGTCGTGAATCAGCAGGATTTAAATGCTTTGATGCAGGCTGGGACTTAACTAGAGCATGACGCTGCTCCCTCACCTCGGTCTCTATCTCAATCTCTTACCTCATCGTGGACTCCTGAATCTCAACAAGGGTGCTATGTCGTTGGGTACGCACAAAATGCCGGATATCCGTCTTGAGCATGCTCAAGTACCGGGTCATCTGTGCCTGCTAAGTAGCTGCAAACTCAAGGCAGAAGAGAGCCCTCTCCGTGAACATCTTGGTGATCTCCGTCACCGTCTCAGTTGTCTTCCTCAGATCCAAGTACTCCTGGGCCAATCTCTCCCTCTCCACCAGGAAAACAAACCTCGCGCGAAACGTCTCCGAGAACTGCTCCCACGTAACAGAAGTCCTCTGCCTGGGGGTGTGTGACCAAGTTACCAAATTCCACCAATCCTCGCCCCTAAACGGAGAAGGTTCAGGGCGCACTTAACCTTCTGGTCATCTGGGCGTGAACGTGTGAAAAAGCAGCCCTCCATATCGTACAACCATTTCATTGCCATGATCAGGTCCTTGACACTGTCAAAATCTAGGGGATTCGTGTTACTAAAGTCCTGGTACTGAAATGAACCTCCTCCTCGTCTCCCGCAGTAGTGACGACTACGGTGGCTACAACAGCAGTATCCTCAGTCATGGTGGCGTACCACTCATCAAACAACTCAATCAGAGTGGTCTTGACAGACCCAAAGAGCTTGGGGATAGAACCACAGACAGTAGCAACTACCTTAATAGCAATCAACTCACGGATGCCGCCATCTGTCAATCTTGTCCTATCCTGGCCACCAGCTTCGGAATTGGATCCTTTCGTGTACACCATACTGAAAATGAACCAAAAAATACATCATAAAACACTACGATTCATACTAGGAATGGCAACGGGGCGGGTTCGGGGTGGGGCATGGTTTCCCAAACCCGCCCCGATATCTTTCGGGTATCTTATAGGGGCGTCCCATTGGGTTTCGGGTATTCCCGTCGGGTTTCGGGTATCTTATCGGGTTTACAACAATTCATAACGAAATCTTTATTCCGTTTTAGGGTACCCTGATATCTTATAAAAAATACATATTCTAGCATCTCTTTTAAATTAAAAATATGATGCATCACTTTA
Organism: Lactuca virosa; assembly: GCF_052849685.1. Lineage (NCBI taxonomy): Eukaryota > Viridiplantae > Streptophyta > Magnoliopsida > Asterales > Asteraceae > Lactuca > Lactuca virosa. The sequence continues at coordinate 28,770,851 of NC_136426.1, forward strand.
ATAAAATAAACTGGACGTTATATTAAAAATTATTTGTTTTAAGTTTAGTGTAATAAGTCAAAACATAAAAAAAATGATCATTCACACCAGATTGTTAATAACTAAAAAGATTGTGCACAATAAGTATTTTATCTTTGAACGCGTGAAATTAACATCAAAAGGTTTCGAACATATATATATATATATATATATATATATATATATATATATATATATATATATATAATCGGGGCGGGGCGGGTCGGGGCGAGGATAACCCACTCCCTTCCTCGAACCCGATAACGACCTGTGCTTCCAGTAGTATGGGCCCTTACTACCTGCCACACCTACCCATATTTGTCCCAAGGATCATCACAACCTACCTGATAACAAACTCACAACTAGGATATGCATACATACTATCCTCACTATCTCGAGAGTACCTAATAATTCCTTAACATGCCTACTACCTACACATAGTTGCTTATGAAACTTCCACCAACCCTGTAGCCATTCGTGCATGCTAATCATACATAACGGTGGATCCTATAGATAGTCCAATACTTGACCCTACCCTAAGCCCTTCATCAGACAAGAACATGAAATAAGGCTAAGTCAAACATTCTCATGCTATAAAATCTTAATTATGTACAGCTATGATGCACACACAAAGAAACTACAGTAATGATGTCAATTTCATACAATAAATCCTCATACGCTATCTAGCATCATACATCAGGAAATTCTATCATGCAATTCCTAAAGATCCCTAGCCTATCACTAGAATGTAGTACTATCATAGTCATTAATAATAAATAATAGTGTGGGTAACATGGGGTATACTTTCTTGCTCTAGCTGATCGTACATATCTCATCACATGAATGTTCATCTAGTTCTCTCAAACCAGGGCTCTAATACCAACTTGTAACATCCCAAAAATCAGAGTAAAATTTTCAAGTTTTCAAAGACAACCCATAGATCACAATTGTTTACAAAACAAGGTTTTCAAGAGTAATAACTAAAATCAAAGTATCCCAAAATCCATAATCATAAAATCGAGAGGATATGTGCACGATCACGCCTTCGCTTTCCCATGATCGTCTGAAGTACCTGAAACAATTAATTTAAACTGTAAGCCAAAGCTTAGTGAGTACCCCCAAAGTACCACACATAACCAAACAGATAACAACATGCATATATAAGCCTTCAGCCTGACTGGACCACTGCGTTAGGCCTACAGCCTATCTGGACAGCTCTACGGGCCTTCAGCCTGACTGGACCACAACATAGGGCCTACAACCTATCTGGACCGCTATGGGTATCTTGGCCTTCAGCACAAAGCAGGACCGCCTCAGCCCAACAACCCGTAACATGTCGACATGTACCATAACAATCAATAACCAATAACATGTAATCATATAGATCTACCAATCTAAAGCGTACTCAGTGAACATAGGAAATCATACATATCTACCAATGTAACACATACTCCGTAAAACAACAATCCTATATACCAAGATACGAAATCTAGTGGACAGACCTTGGTGCCTTCGACCCTTAAGTACAGTGAGGAAAACTCACCTCACAGTCTGAACAAAAGCAGAAAAGAACATCGCACAGATCACCACTCCAAATGTTGACTCTACCGTTCACATATATCATAAAAGTGACCCAAGCTCAACCCATAACTTAAAATACCCAAAATACCCCGAAGATAATCCTGGTCAAACTTCTAGTCAAAGGACCGAGTACGTGCAGCGTACCATCTGGTACGCCCAACGTACTCCGCTAAACCATCAACTTTCTTTTAAGCTCTTAATTCATTAAGCCATCACGTCAAATGATTAGATCTAGTCCCAGAAAGTCACCCTAAGTCATAAAGTTTACAACTTTATGACTTAACATGTCTAGAAGGTGCCTAACAACAAAAAACCTAACTTATTAACCCATTAATCCATTCTAGCATGTGCATGGAACGAAACTAAGAGCCAATATCACATTCTTATGACTCTAAACACTCCAAAATGTCTGAAAGGACAACTCAAAGGAAGTAGAGTAACCCATACTCAAATACATCAAGCTTATGGGACCAAAATGAACACAATCCATGGCTAATCAAATCTAAGAAAAACTTCATCAAGATCAGGTCTTTTTACCTCCAAATAGTCCAAAATGATGATGTGTTTCTGGATCCAAAGTGCTTCACTCTTCTAAGGTGGTCTCTTGTTTTTTCTTCCTCCTTCAAGATCACCAAAATACACACTCAAGGCTCAAAGATGCTCTAAAAACGGATTAGGGTTAGCTAGGGTCAAGTTGGAGGATGGAGGCTGATGAATGAAAGGGTTTTGAGGCTATAATTAGGTTTAAATACGCACACCCAAAATATTAGGGTTTTGCTATAGTCCATGTACGTCCAACATATGCCTAGGTATGCCCAACGTACGCAAGCCATTCCCAAAAATTAGAAAAATGCCATTCGGGACCAAATTGCAAGCAATACTCATACCAAAGGTCAAAATGAAAAAAATACCTGGAAGTCGAGATGTTACACTTTATAGGTTGCATGAGCACATAATAATTGTTTAGGTCTTCCGCTGCTATATTTATGTGTTTAAGAATGTCATATAACCTAACATAATCAACATAAAAACATGATAATGCACGACGAATCAAACTTCTTCACGTACCAACAATGACCCAACTCACATCTTGTATACCCATTATTTTGCATGAAGTTGTCGAATTACAAGCACCATTTTCTTGATGATTTTTTAATGTATATATAATTTTATTTAGTTTGTACATATTATTTTCCCTACCATTCATCTGAATACCTTCTGGTTATTCCAAGCTGACATTGACATTCTTCATCAAGGTCTTTATCAAAAAAAATTGCATTTACATTAGTTGCTCCATATGAAAGTATTTTATAGCCACAACAACTCATTGGAATCAAATCCAATTTTCCTTTGCATGAAGTTGTCAAATTTCAAGCACCACTATCTTGGCACCTTTTTAATGCATATATAATTTTATTCAGTTTGCATATAATATTTTCCTTACCATTCATCTGAAAACCTTCTGGTTGTTCCATGTAGATGTTATTAATCAAGCTCTCTGTGAAAAAATTGTGTCTTTACATTTAGCTGCTCCGGATGCAAGTATTTTATATCCACAATATCTCATTGGAATCTAATCCAATTTTCCTATGGAACCCCTTAACCACCAATGTAGTCGTGTATCTATTACTTCCATCAAGCACATCATTTACCTTGAATACCTACATGTTCGACAATGATTTCTTTCTTACATGTAAAATAACCAAGTATATGTGCGATTCTTATCAAGTGAACTAATCTCATCTAACATATATTTCTACTATTATATGAAATACGTCGTTTTCAAATCCTTTGGATAAGGCTCTAGCCTACCATTACAAGTCAATAGCAAATGATTTTCTAATAGAGAGTATCTAGCTAAAGGTATTCTCTTTAGTGGATCTTCTAAAAACATTTGGATTCTAAATATACTTCATACTTAGACGCAAATTTTGAACATGCATTTTCCTCTATGCTCCCATTAGCTTTAAAACTCCCACTCTCATCTATGTTCAAACTGCTTCTTGATCCCTCTACTATCTTTATATTACCACTAGGTCTTGTATTATCATTATATATAACCCGTTTAAAATATAACTTGATAATTAGAATGTGGTTTCTTCATCCTTTCATGATCTACTCCACTCTTGTTTTTATATAGGAAAGTATCGTTGAACGTGACATACCTACTTTTGGTGAAATTTTTACTATGATAATCCAAGTTATAATATCATGTCACTTCCAAACCATAGCCAATAAAACATGCACTTCTTGGCCTTTTCCTTAATATTTTCTTTGTCGCCGACCTTGATCTTCATACAAGTGACGCATTTAAAAAATATTAGGTGTTCACCGCTAGAATTTTTTTATCCTCTACCAGAACCTTGAACATATCAGAATTGAGGGTCCCTAATTGATTCAATAAGTTGTTAGATTTGTTAAATTAACACCTAAATTACAACAACCTTGCATGAAGACTCATATTTTTTTTGCTTTCATTATTTACGCAACTTCTTTCATATGTGTAACGTCTCAATTTCACAACTAAAATTTTCATTTTCAATTAGGGAAAAATTGTTCATTTTTAGAATACAAGACGAGAAAACCAATGGTTCCAAAGTAAGTCGTTTAAAATCAGAGTATTATAGTAAAATCGGAATCTTCATTGTTGTCGGTGACTGTGTACAGTCACGCCTTCGCCTTTCCACAATCACTGATGATTCCTGAAAACAATAACAGTTGGGTAAGCACGAATCTTAATGAGTTTCCCCAAAATACCCCGTACAACACAACATAATAATTAGCTAAAGGTTATCAGCTGCCCTAGGACTGATAACAGTCCTGAATAACAACAAAACAATATAAACAATTATGGGTTATCAGCAACCCTGGGGACTATCAGCGGTCCCAGTGGGCTAACAACACACCCTGTAGATTAACAACACCCCTCATGGGTTATCAGCAATCCTAGGGACTATTATCAGTCCAGGAGTATCAGCAACTCAGTTCACATATAATAATAATCAACAAATGAGACCCAGCTTGTCAGCATATATATGCTACCACACAGGAAAGTATAGTGAGAAGACTCACTATCGCCTACTAGACTCCTCACAACACACTGCTCCACTACCAGAAAATCTCCATGGAATGCGTAGCCATAAGTAATCAGAGGTGAGATAGCCACCCAAACATATGATGCTACTCTAGATCCACAACCAAACAATGAACATGATAGAAAGCCTAGATCAAGAGTTCTCAGGCTATCCTACATGGCTACATACGACCCTGAGGCATTCCACTAGACAATAACCAGCCTATTGCTACTCTAACCAACATACCACTACTGTTGTATCCTAATACATAAGGATATGAATATATCTAACAGCTCAATAATCAGCCTACTGGTACTCTAACCAAAATACCACTACAACTGCATCCTAACACATAAGGATATGAATATATCTAATAGCCTACTATATCATAGTGACATCCTATACACAAGGATACATCCCCAAAACCAGTGGGTCAGCATTGGTGCCTTCGACCCACATGTACAGTGAAGAAAACTCACCTGAATCGAAGAACCCATTTTATGCACTGCTTGCTCCCACGAACCATCTAACTCCAAAACATGGCAGAATCTTAATCAACACCCCAAATCCTTCAGGTTTGACTAAAAGTCAAACTTGTTAAAAAGTCAATGGTCAACAAAAGTCAACTGCCAACTACCCCTCACGACGTGACCATCTATGGATCACGTCGTGAGCCACTAAGGGAAAAAATAATCGAGACTCTTGATCCTTACTACGTGACAGGAATAGTCTCACGTCGTGAGAACAGTTTGAATGGCATTTTGATTAAAAAACTCCTTAATCCATTAAGTCACTAATCTATTTTCTCCCAAAGGTTTCCTAACACTCCAAAGACCATAAAAATTGATGCTTTAAGGTATTGCATGTCCAGTGCAAGACTTGAGCTCAAATTAGGGCATTCATGAAGAAAAAGGAGGTCAAAACCTCAAGCTTGAGCTCAATTATCCTCCAAACTTTAGATCCATCACATATAATCACCAAGGGACTCTAACGACCCATAAAGTTGTCAACTATATGAAGTCCCAACACTCTAACCCATGAAACCATAGATAAACATACATAAAACCTTAGACCTAGCAACAAAGAATCATAAAGCTTGAATCTTGGTTACTCATAATGGTCCAAAGATGTTTCTAGAAGATGCAAATGAATCTTCCAAGCTGAATCTATGCTCCAATGGTGATCCCTTCTTCTTTAAGCCATCAAAACACCATCAAAAGCTCAGGAATCTCAAAGAGAGGCTAGGGTTAGGTTTTTCTGTGTTTGAGGATGAAGGAGGCTGTTAAGGAACCCTAAACTGATGTTTATGGGGTTTAAATACAAAAGGAACCCTAAAAGATCATGGGCTTGGGTTGCAGCGTGTAACGCCCGCAGATTCGGGCTAGTCAATTTAGAGACAATAAGCATCAAAAATGAGTTTTTGATGGAAGATTATTTAGAAGGATTAATCTTAACCAAGTTTTAGTATATGTTACAAGGGTTCCGTATATATAAAGAACGCCGAAATCCGAGTTATAACGAAGAAGTTATGGCCCGTCGAAGTTTCGCGGCAAAACCGGCACGGCACCGGGAAACGTAAATAGAAAATTTACGATAGAGGACTTTTTTGCCTTAGGAATCTAAACGAAAGTCGTAGAATATGTTAAACCGAGAGCGTCCATAAAAAAGAACGCCCCAATCTGACTTCGTATGAGGAAGTTATGAAATTTCTAAGATTTGGCTTAACAGTGCACAACCCGAAACTCGAATTTTAGATCGAGCGATTTTTGGCCTATGCGACCTAAATGAGAATTTAAGATCTCATTAATAGGAACTCAACGGTAAAAAGACAGACGAAAACGGAGTCCGTATGTAGAAGTTATGAATTTTACGCGGACATTTAACAGTATAATCTCCTCGTACTGTTAAATTTAAGATCGGTCAAGAATTAGCCGACGGAGTCAAAATGAAAGTTGTAGATATTTGTTTACCTACGCGTGGATATAAAGAACGTCGAAAACGGAGCTCGTATGCGAAAGTTATGAATTTTTGAAAATCGGCTGATTTCCACCCTGTGTGCGATGCCACGTGTCAGCACCAGGCTCAGACTTGGAGCCCAAGTCTGACTCACGATGTGAGCATCATAAAACTCACGACGTGAGTGACCCTCCAGCCCCCTATAAATAAGAGGTGAAACCTCCATTCTTCCTCACTCCTCCCATCACTTCCCTCTCTCTCTAGAACCTCTCTCTAGCCCCGAAACCCCCCGAAAAGCCTAGGGAACATCCCTAGCACGAGGCGGAAGCCCCGGAGCGCCCGACGGCTCCGAGAAGAAGATCTTTTCAGCTCGGAAACACTGCTCCAACGAAGCCCGGTTTTTAGCAAAACCCGCTGTTTCGTCGAAGGAAATCATATTGTTAAGAAGCGAAGCGCTGCTCGAATTTCGAGTCGTCACTTTAACAAGTGCGTGCATAGTTACTTTCATCTTACACATAGATATGAAGTATTTTATATAAATTACGTGCTACGTGTTCATATTATCTGTATACTTGCTATTTATGCTGGATGAACGATTTTATACATGTTTTAAATGATTTAAACGGTATATGTATTTTATATCTACAAAATATGTTGGGTAAAACATGGGTAGATTAGAGATGAGATAAATGATGAGCGATGAAAGATGAGATGAATGATGAGCGATGATATATGAGTGGTAAATTATGGTGAGAAGCGATGACCTAAGCGATGAGCCAAGCGATGACCCAAGGATGGCCCCGTCATCTAGCAGAGTATGGATGACAACCACAGACTATTCTAGACAGTCCAGTGGAACACTAGCAGGCTCGCAACCTGTAGGTGTTGTGAACGATGTGTTCACCCGGTGTACTCTAAACGCTGGTAGCTATGGACTTAGTACCTATTGAATAAACGCTGGTAGCTATGCACTTAGTACCTGATAGATAAACGTTGGTAGCTATGGACTTAGTAACTATTAGATAAACACTGGTAGCTATGGATTTAGTACCCGATGGATGAACTTTAGCAGCTATGGAATTAGTGCTTTACGCACAAGCATTGGCAGCTATGGACTTAGTGCCTGTTATATAAACTCTAGAAGTAATGGACTTCGAAATGAACGGATGCAGGATAGATGATTCTTAGGGTAGATCCTTAAGAGTAAAGAAGATAAAGGGGATGGGTAATTGGGTTGGTTGTTTGATGTTTAAACATAATAATTATATTATTGTGGGTTGAAAACCCTATGTACTCACCAGGTTTCCCAACCTGACCCACTCAAGCTTATTTGTATCACAGGTGTCGATACGAAGCTACTTTACACTGAGAGATTTAAAAGAGATGTAGATCACTAGTGCAAATGAATGTAAGTTATGTTTATGCTTATGTTTCTATATTGACGATGACATCACAAGGTTTTAAAAGGAATAAAAATACATTTCTTCAGAAATGCTTTGATAACACATTTATCATGTTTTTCTGGGAACAAATTCCGCAACATTTTTATAAAAAGAAGTACTCTGATTTTTATAAAGCATAAACAAAAATCGGTCTTTTCTGGCCGAGAAAATGGGGATGTCACACAGCGCATCTCACGTCGTGAGCACATTAGTCTCACGTCGTGAGCTCAATTTAAATCAACATTTCCATTTTATCACTTCTCACGTTGTGAGCACATATGTCTCACGTCGTGATACTTGGTTTTACCCAAAAACAATGCCTTTGATTCCTTGAAGCCCAAAACCGATCCATTATGTAAACTGGGTGTTACAATTCTCCCCTACTTCAATTAGATTTCGTCCTTGAAATCATTTCTCACTTCCACTTAAGAAGACACCCCTTGGTTCAAAACTCTACATCCAGCCATGGAGATAGTCAAATGAACAGCATCGATTCGGCTCATTCCGACCCAGAATCAGATATCATGATTGGGGTCCTTTACTGCAAACCAGACTTAATGACAAGTCAAAACTAATCAATTACTCCCACAATCGCAATCATAGCAATATCATAACTCGTGTAACACTCAGGCTCCCAAAATAGTGCCAGACACACAATTATCTGTCAAAATTCTCAAGGGTCTCAAACCACCTGCACCACCCGCCTCCTAGTATTCCCAACTAGTGTACCACCACCCCTATGTCAATCTAAACGGCTATGGGTTTCAGCAACCCTGAGACAATCAACAGTCCTGGAGTTAGCGACAACTCTAAGAATACTCAAAACAACCACCAGTCACTAAGACTCAGCTAGTCTAGTATGCACACCACTATGGCATAGGAAATATAGGGAAAGAGCTCAAATGAAACCCCATCATAAAACGAACACAATTCCAATAATAAGAATCCCAATAATGAGTTGCTAATATATCACCATGACTTCTCCAGCATGTCAACACCATACATTTGCCCGACTCCACCTACCGGTGTCTGAGCCACCGGTGACAACACTATACTGCACAACGCCCGTGTATTCCACACGAATAACAAACCAACACATGGGTCTCCGCTACACAACTGTCGGATCCATTCTCAAAATTGAAATCCACAATGTCTCACAACATTCCGTGACACCAACCAAAAGCCTTACGGAATTCCAGAAAGCCTTAGTGTTCCCGTATGGAAATGGGAAGAGCTATCCTTGGATTTTATTACCAAATTGCCAAAGACTGCTAGACAGAATGATAGCATTTGGGTAATTGTCGATCGGCTGACTAAGAGCACACATTTTCTTGCCAAGCGTGAAGCGGCTCCAGTGGAGAAATATACACAAGTATACTTAGATGAAATTATTGCAAGACATGGTGTGCCACTAAAGATTATTTCCGATCGTGATACTCGCTTCATCTCTCATTTTTGGGCGAGTATGCAAAATGAACTGGGATCTCGAGTTGCTCTCAGTACAGCTTATCATCCCCATACAGACGGTCAGACGGAGAGAACGATCCAAACAATAGAAGATATGCTTCGTGCATGTGTCTTGGAGTTCGGTGGTAACTGGGACAAGTACTTACCTCTTGTTGAATTTTCATATAATAACAGTTACCACGCTTCAATCAAAATGCCACCATATGAAGCATTATATGGTCGGAAATGTCGTACTCCATTATGTTGGCGTGATATAGGACAGAAAATCCTTGGAGGCCCTGAAATGATTCAAGACACCATTGACAAGATTCAAATTGTACGAGAAAGAATGAAAGCGGCCCAGGATCGACATAAGTCCTATGCAGAAAAGAGGAGACGAACCATAGAATTCCAGGTGGGTTATTTCGTAATGCTGAAGGTATCCCCGTGGAAAGGCATTATGCGATTTGGGAAGAAAGGAAAACTAAGTCCTAGATTTGTTGGTCCTTTCAAAATCATCCAGATAATTGGTAAGCAAGCATACCGTTTGGAATTGCCGGAAGATTTTGCAGGTATTCATGATGTGTTTCATGTGAGTTATCTGCGTAAATGTTTAAGCATATATGATGAAACGGTTCCGTTATCCGAGGTGAAACTAGATAATAAGTTAACATATGTAGAAGATCCTGAAGAGATCGTAAACGAAAGAACGACTAATCTACGTAATAAAGAAGTGGAGTTGGTGCTTGTCAAGTGGAAACACCATAGAGGCCGAAATTATACTTGGGAAAATAAGAATGAGATAAGAGCGAAATATCCCCATTTGTTTAAATCGATGTAATTTCGGGGACGAAATCCTCAAAAGGAGGAGGTATTTGTAACATACACGTTAATAACCTTGTTCGATTATCGTGCTTTGTAAATATTATTAGCTTAAAATGAATAATATTATATGTTTTTGAGCATTGAGTTCTAACAAGATAGTTTTTACGAGATTTGAAGTAAAACTATGTTTAGAATCACTCGAAATGTATTGGAAGTCTTATGAGATTTCAATCAAAAGTCAAATATTGAAATTAATGAAAATATAAAGTTGGAAATAAATAAAAATAATGTTATTGAAAGTTGTATATTATCTCGTTAGAAACATTTAGGCGAAAACCTCATCGAAATCCGAGTTATAATGAAGAAGTTATGACCAATAGAAAATCCGCGACAAAACCGGCAAAACACTGTTTAGCGTAAAAAGTGAGTTTTTGATAAACTAGTTTTTAGCTTTAGTGATCTAAATGAAAGTCGTAGTATTCGTTAAACCGATAATTTTCATAAAAAGAACGTCAAAATCTTCGCATGTGCATGGTCCGGGTTCGGCCACGTCGCCCCATTCCTCGCGAGCCTGCCCCGTGTCCGACCGGATGACTCATCCGATGCACGGCCCAACAGAAATCCGACATGTGTCGTATCCGTGGTGTGTCCGAAGCAAGCCACGTCTCGCATGCGAGCCTCCGACGCGTGCCCTCCCCCTTGCCTGCGAAGCTGCCGCGTGGCTTCTCTTCCTCCCTCCGGATCTGAGCCTCGCAGCTATATATAGAGGGTGCGAACCCTCCCGGTTTTGGTTGGAAAATTCACACTTTTTACACCTTATTCACATTTTTCACTCCCATAAACTTCTTTACGACCCCCGAAGTCCCGGGAACCTACCTAACACCTGAAAAACATCCCAAAGTGCCTGAAGACCCTGAGAAATTTATCTTTTCGGTTTGAAGCTCAACCCTCGAAAGGCCTGGTTTTCAATAAAGCTCCCGGTTTTCATTGAAGAAAGTTAATTATAGAAACGAAGTGTTGCCCAAATTACTATTTTAACCTCCGGTTATTTCACGGTGAGTTCAAATTATAGGAACAATTGTATGTTATGTGTTATATGTGCAATATGCTTTCCCGTGTTATTATGATAATGAGCAATACCTTTGACCACGAAGTGAATGACTAAACATCACTTGGGTATTGGTATGTAGCCTTTGACCATGAAGTGAATGAGTAAACATCACTTTGGCACTGGCAGAATGCTAGATAGGGCTGAAAGCCTGTAAATTCTAGCAAAATGTTAATTCAGAAATCGTTTATTTTCTGTGCCACTTGGGCTAAAGTCTTATTGATGTATATCAAGTTGAAATTGTTGTATCTCATTGATTGTAAATCTTTGAATCAGATCATTTGTTGATATGGAAAGCTTGTCACATGATTTACATATCCCTTTGTTGTTCTTTGTTCCTCTTTGCTTCTGTCATGTTGGTATATATATGGCATACCGTTATATTGTATCTATTTTTGAACTCACTAAGCGTCACCGCTTATCCCTCTCAGTGTTTAACTATTGCAGGTAATAAGGATCCAGTATAAACACATACTGTTGGAAGATTTACAATAGTTAATAATATTACTTTTGTATTTAGTAATCGTGTATGTATAAAATTATAATTTCCTGGGTAGTTATGTAATATACTAAAACTTAGTCGGTTTGTATCCAATCTTTTGTAATTAAACTATCAATGTAAAATATTGTTTATGAATATGCATGTAGCATGTTTTGGAGTAATATGATTGTTGGGTCAATATTGTTTATACTTTGCTTTTCTAGGAAATTGTATTTTTATGTAATATTTTATGAGTTTACGGTCAGGTTTACGGCCAGGTGGGTGTTTACGGCCGTAAACAGGTTTACGACCATAAACCCTGTTTACAGCCCAATGGGTGTTTACGACCGTAAACCCATTTACGGCCGTAAACAGGTTTACAGCCGTAAACCCATTTACGACCCATGTGTCTCATGTATATATAAAGGGGTGAGGGGTGTGAGGAAGAGATAGATGAACAGAAGAGAGCGTACGGACAAGAGGAGCTTAAGTGTGTGTATTCTAAGTTGTGTTAGAGAGAAAAAGTGAATCTTGTGTAAGGAACTTAATTCATGTCATCAATACATTCAAGATTCATATTATTCTTCTTCTCCTTCTCTTCTATTTGATCTGACATCATCCGTTTGATTGGGATTCCGCACCATCAAACGGATCTGATTGATACTCAAGCATTTTGGGGACTTACAATTGGTATCAGAGCTTGGATTGTATCAGTCAATTTTGTCAGATCTGGAGCATAGTTGATCTTATTTTTGAAAGATTCTTGCGTTTTTGGATAGATCTCTGAAAATTAGGGGGGGTTTGTTCTTCGCGTTTTTGATAAAAACGAGTTTTTGATCGAGTTTTGGATCAAAAAGAGGTGAAAAACGCTGTTTTTCACGTAATCTGGGAAGAGTTTACGGCCTTTGAAGGGTTTACGGTCGGCGGCGGCGGCGGCGTTTACGGCTAGGGTTTCCCGGAGTTTACGGCCCGGCGGTTTACGGCCGGAGTTTGCGGTCCTCGGTTTGCGGCCAGCACCTCGCACTCCTTCTCGTTCAGCAACAGCCTCGCAGCAGCGTCCTCGCCTCGCAACAGCGTCCTCGCATCGCAGCAGTTTCCTCGCCTCGCATCGCATCTAAAAAATAGGAATCAATTTTGGGGGTGCCGGGGATCGAACCCGGGTCTCCTCCCAACACAACAACGCGTCTTACCACTTGGGCCAAGCTACCCGTTGGTTTAATCCTTCCGTTTTTTATTCATAACCACTTCCTGTCGCACCAAGTTTCGCATTTTTTACACTTTTAACCCGAAAATTCTAAATCTTTTATTTTAAAATTTCATTTTCAACCAAAAATTTTAGTTTTTAATTTTTGACTTTTATTTTTGACTTTTAACTTCAAAAATTGACTTTGACTTTCAAGTTTGACCTTTGACTTTAAACTTTGACTTTCTCGTTTAACCTTCAAATTTTCAAATTTAGATTTTCAGTTTGACTTTTTAAATTTGACTTTTAAGGTTGACTTTTGAGTTTTTAGTCAAAGAATTTTTTTTAAAAAAAAAAATGAGTTCCGAATCCATTCCGGTAAATGAAGTTTCATGTACTCCAGCTTGTGAAACTACGATTAAATTTCTTCGGGAACAAATAGCATTATTGCATAGAGAAGTAGAGGATCTTAGATATGAGGGCTACCAACTTAGAAAAGGACAAAAACCCCTAAAGGCCCAATTAGAAACAAAAATAAAGGACTTTAAGAGAATTCAGCAGGACTACAGTGAAAATTGTGAAAATTATGATTACATCAAGAGACAGAATGACGAGTTAATTACTGAGCTTGATACATTAAAGAGACAATTTGAAACTGCAAATTTTGATTTTAGAAGATTTGATGTATCAAGCGAGGTAGTTGCCAACATGATTGACCATTGCCTGCAGTTCAAACAAAACCAGCAAAAGGGTTTAGGATACGATAATGTACCTCCTCCTTTTAATCATACATATCAGTATCACCCTTTGTCTAAAGAGGAGATTGCCAACGAACCTTTCATGGTGTATGGCAAGCCATCTGGTTTTTTTTAGGAGGATTTATTAATGTTGAAAGTACTAACGTTTCTACTTCCCCTGCAGATCAATCCTTAGATCAGTCAAAGCACGAAGTTGAAGGATCTGTTTCTGATAACAAAACTGAGTCTGAACCTGATGTTTTTGTTTCCAATGAAAAACCTTTTGTTTCTGATGTTAAAAATGACAATGTTTTTTGTGATACTTCCGCATCTGCTCCTGCTGAATTAATTTTTTTTGACATATTTGATGATTTGTTTGAAAATACTGATGTTCCTGTTTCTAGCACATCTACTTCATGTGCAGGTAAAGTAGCAGAGGATGAGAAGAAGGAGAACACCATTGAACAAACCAACATCTCCTTGAACTCTGAATCTGTTGCTTCGAACTCAGCTGCTTCTGATCAAGCTGCTGTTGAGAAATACACGCCACCAATTCCAGTGAAACAGAGTGCCTGTTGTAATTGTGCTTGTGGGAAAAATAAGAGACAAGGCAAGGATACGCCACCAGGGGCAGGAAGAAACAACTTCATAGTGAAGAAAAAAACATGTTTTCACTGTGGAACACCTGGAAACATTGCCAGAAATTGTCCTAATCGCGCATACGTTCCCTACTATGCACAAGGGTGGCAGAACGCGCCAAGAGGGAGATACTCCAAAAGAAACCCCTCAAGGTCGCGTTCAGACAATGGTGACTGGAACGCGCAGAAGGCCAAGAATCAAACCCACAAGGCCAAGAATCCGAATCCCAAGGGCAAGAAGGGAATGTCGGCCAAGAAGCCCAATCCAAGAGATGCTAGGTCAAAGTCATCTCAACGGCCGACATCAAGATCAAAAGCAAGTACTGAGCCACCCATCGGATCGAAAAAGAAATGGGTCAAACCCAACTACAAATGGGTTCCGAAAGCTCAATCTCCCAAATCAACTAATGACTGTAATATTTCTACATCTTCTGTTTGTGATAAACAGGACATGTCATGGGAGAATGTATCTTGCGTAGATGACAAAGACCAACTGATCTCGCTCTGTGTCGGAGCAGCTGTGGAGGCATATCATCAGACTTCGGTTTGTTGGTAGTGGCTGTTCCTGGCACATGATAGGGGACATCTCTCAACTGTACAACACTCAAAACATTATTTGAGAGTATGTGTCCTTTGTGGGAAGGGAAGAAAGGAAGGGATCACTCATGGGGTTAGTGCTTAACGATGTGAAGAATTTTTGGATCTGTTCTGAGATTACGCGTGCTGTTCTCAGACCTTCTGGATGCAAATTCAATCGGTGACTTATGGTTTGAGTTTTCTTCTCTATACTCCTGAGTTTTTCTTAAGCTAATTCACTTTAAAGACTAATTTTTGTTTTAGGATAGTTTAAATTTGCGCATTTACTTTCGTTTCTCTCATATGCACAAATTTAGGGGGAGAAATAAAAACAAAACAAAATTTAAAAAAATTTAAAAAAAAATCCAAAAAAAAAAATACATTAGAAAATCAGAAAATCCAAAAATATGGTGTTAATGAAATGTGTTTACAGGTGATGTGATGGGAAGTGATATCAAGAAGTGATAACGGGCAGCCGAAACATGTGTAAGGGACTGAATCTGAATTGTCTAGGCTCTGTGTTCAATGCGCTGGTAGGCACGAGAGATTAAAATGGACTTGACTAGGCATTAATGAACTTAAGGAATCTAGAGACTTGAAGAATCTTGACCTAGATAGATCCATTTAGCCTGACAATACGACGCTCAGATAGGTTGAGCAGGGAAATATACATGATAATCCACCGGTCACATTAAAGTAATCCGTATCTAGAACCGTGGTTTAACTCTTCCTCGATGTACGGACTCTGTCCTTAATTCCGGTATTGATGGGGCGACTGGGGAATTCCGATAAAGTAGGTCTGTAGGAAATTATTTTCTTGCTTTCTTTCTGTTAGTCATATGTTGCCTCCTCTGCGTGATTGAAATACATCCGACCTGGACTGTAACATATGCAATTCTATTTCTCTGCATCTTCTATCTATGCAATTCTTTCCGTCTGTTAGCCACATGATGTCTCCTTTGCGTGATTAACAATCCGACCTGGTACACAGCATATGCACCGTTCTACTTCTCAATCCCTCTAAATCTGGTTAGTCATATGTTTCACCCTCTGCGAGATTGGAAGAGATCCGACCTGGGTGTATAGCATATGCACTCTAAATCTGACTTCTCTCATAATAATTGTCTGCTCACCTAAAGTAAGGAGTACTTTGGAAGTTCCTGATTATTGGGGTATGTCAGGAAGCGGGAAACATGTTCTAGTACATTTAAAATTGAACAATCACTAGGTTGTCTGTAGATCTCGCTGCTCAATTTAGGTAGACAACAATATCTTTGGTCGTTGTAAGCTGAATGGTCCTTAAGGAATATTATCTAGGAACTTAGGATCACATTGTCTTGTCACTTATAGTATGTCCTAATTTTGTCACAATCTCTCATGTTTAAGTGGACCACAATACCGGCGATTGACCAGATCTATTCATGAAGGGAGAAATACTGATAAACGGATAAAGGCTGTCTAAAAACTTTGATCCCAAATCACTCTTAAAGTTAGATATCATTTTTATTTTTGTTAAATTTGTTCATAGTTTTCTTCTAATTTAAATATTATGGGAGAATTAAAAATTCTGAAAACCAAAAAAAAAAATTAATTAATTAATTAAAAAATATTTCTATTTTATTTCTTTTTCAGAAAATATGAAAAACCCAAAAATATTTTGTGCTAAGTTTTCTTTTAGTTTTGTTTTGTCTTGAAAAGTGAATTCAAGTGAAGATGAAACTCATGGAATTTGTGTCGAAGATTTCTGAGTCAAGGCTTCATCCGTGATCATCGAAGAATTCTCATTCGAAGGAGTAAGAAATGAAGATTATTCTTTCGACATTCAATCTTTCAACCCCAGAAGCAAGGTGAAGCTGAAATTGAAGATTATGTGACGGATTGCATTGAAGTCTCCTGAATCAGTCTGCTGCTATCTTGAACCTGCTGAAGTGATCCAGAAGAGTTGTTCTCTCTGATGTTCTCTCTGAAGATTCTCAAGCTGAAAGCGCTATCTTTCAAGAATCAGTACAAGAAGCCTCCTCACCCAATATGCGTTCAATGTCAAATTCTGAAGAAAAGCCCAACTGCTCAAGATGAAGTCATTCATTGAAGATTCATCATGTTCATCTTGAAGCTGTGAAGAATTTGAAGATTAATGCTGAAGCCAAGCTCCCAATGAAGATTAACAAGAAAAGCCAGCTACTTTTAAGGGGGAGCTTGTGGGTCAATTAAGAAAAGAAAGCTATAAACCAAGGGGGAGATTGTTGGGTCAATATTATGGTTTATACTTTGCTTTTCTAGGAAATTGTATTTTTATGTAATATTTTATGAGTTTACGGTCAGGTTTACGGCCAGGTGGGTGTTTACGGCCGTAAACAGGTTTACGGCCGTAAACCCTGTTTACGGCCCAATGGGTGTTTACGGCCGTAAACCCATTTACGGCCGTAAACATGTTTACGACCGTAAACCCATTTACGGCCCATGTTTCTCATGTATATATAAAGGGGTGAGGGGTGTGAGGAAGAGATAGATGAACAGAAGAGAGTGTACGGAGAAGAGGAGCTTAAGTGTGTGTATTCTAAGGTGTGTTAGAGAGAAAAAGTGAATCTTGTGTAAGGAACTTAATTCATATCATCAATACATTCAAGATTCATATTATTCTTCTTCTCCTTCTCTTCTATTTGATCTGACATCATCCGTTTGATTGGGATTCCGCACCATCAAACGGATCTGATTGATACTCAAGCATTTTGGGGACTTACAATGATGAAATTTTAGAGAGGGGTTCTCTCAAAACATGACCACGCACGACTGGCGCTAGATAGACAATTAAACTCTTGTTCCAATTAGGAAGCATAACCTTTTACACCCTTCAGGAGGAAACACAATCCTCCCTAGCCGACTGTGTTCCTTCTTAACCGTAACCTTAGCTAAAAGGTGACGTGCTAGCGAATCGGATGATGTGACGAACCTCAGCCGCTATTAGACACCTTCTCATGTTGACCATAATCCCACTAATGCGCAAAAGATTAGAAAATAAACTTCCATTCTCGGAAGGGATTCTAAAATTGGATAGAAATGATGCCAACCCAGTCGATTCGACCTGCTGAAACTGATTCTTGCGTAACCACGTTCCTACCGAAAAAATGAACATCATTGCCCCGATTTCCGATCTTCCACTAACTAAGGCCAGCTGCCACTTCGAACCCACTAAGAGAAAAAAATCCCACAACCAAGAAATCGAGGGAATGCCTATGCCGCAACCAAGATACAAACTTTAATGCATTCGTCTAAGGGTTGACTCATCAATTGCATCCTTGGTTGATGCAACTTGAATTTTTCGAATACCCTCCACTGCTACTGGTAAATGAAACAACAAATGCTCGAAATTCGGTCAGAAACTAAACCCGATGACCCCACACATATTAAGCAAAAACCCCTGTGAAAAAATCTTATCAAACTTTGAAGCTGTCTGCCACATCGATGACTGCCCATTCTCTGCCATAACTAACTGAACCATACCACGATTGGAACCATGATCTCTAAATTTGATATAAAAAATAGTAGTTCAACGCCCCTCCATTCAGATCCGAACAATTCGATGATAGCCCACTTATTTCCTCAATGTAGTCATAAACCCTGAACGAAATCTAACATACCTGAACTGCAGGTTACTCTGACCCATCACTATGAAAACATAAAAAAAAATTAGACCGTCTGACGATTCTCCAGGCGGAAAACTTAGTTCTCCCCCACTTAGGGTTTGAGCCATCATCGAGTGACGCCTGCAACCCTAAATCCTCAAACCGGATTAACCATGAACATCCCCGACTTGACTCTCAGAACCAATGAAACAATACAAGATGATCCTTCGGTTGAGACAACTCCAAATATCATATGGAGACTTTAGAGACCTTTCACCGAGCATCGCCAACCAAGTTAGTGAAATAGGCTATAACACCATTGGATAGACCAGCACCTTCCGAACTGAACCTTGGCACAGAAAACCGTACACTTGGAAATTTGATCCATAACTTCATCCTCCTCTTGAGACTCCAAGAATCCCTTACAGGTGCTCAAAACATGGCTCCGGCAAGCCCATCATAACTATAGAACTCTCTCGTGTCCTCAAACGGGAACCACTCAATGCCCCCCGGACATACCCGACCTTCTAGAATTTGCAATACATATTCCACCTACGACATGGCCTTCACCTTGGCCATCGAACCACAAGAACCATCTAGTCTTAAATATCCTTTCACTGCAACACAGAGACAATTTACTACGAACCAAAATTCACCTTCCTTCAGCAGAACTGATGAGGAGATCACCATCTCCTATATTAACCATCAAATAAACCACATCCGATCTCCCCCCCCCCCTCGGAGTCAAGAGACAACAATAACATAACCCCGATACAGAAAGCAACATCCCTTGCCATCGGCTGACCACTCAGCTTCATGCTACAACCCTCGAGTCGATCATCACATCGGCTTCCTTCTTGAGTCCCGCGACTCAAAATAGTACTATTTTGAGTAAGGTCCTCGAGACCTCTGCATCAACTAACTCACACATATATGCTGTTGGATTAATGTCTAAGTCCATAACTATATTTGGTATGTACTTGACCCGACCCGGCATGGTCCATTTGGGTTGCACTTCTCCGACACAATTTATATGGATAGTCTTTTGAGAATAATATATTTATGATTTATATTAATATATTATAAGTTCTAATATATTAATATGGAATCATATTATTTAATTAGTATTGATCAAGAATTAATTTAGAATTAATTAAGTGATCAAAAAGAACTAATTAAATATGGACTCTTATATATATGGAATGGGCCAAGTTCATTTAGGTTGGGCTAAGCTTTCATGGATGGTCAATGGAGCTTTTAACCCATGGATCCTATGTAAATGAAAGGTCATGGGTATTAGGGTTTACATGGATGTAACCCTAATCCTCCATAATATATAAAGGGGTCCTTGGCTCACAAAATTGGCACAAGTGTGTGAAAATAAGAGTGGACCGATTTTAGTGTGCATACATATTCTCTCAAGTTCTTCGAAGGTGTTTTGGTGATTTGTGATTCCATTTGAGGCTTCCACACTATTGGGGCTAAGCTCTTAAAGCTTGAAGACATCAAGCTACATCAAAAGGTATGTCATCTAACTAGAACTTTGTAGTATAGGTGCTTCATAATCTGTTAGTTAGGATGAAACCTTGGAATAGTTAATATTTGCATGTATAATAGAGAAAACATAGATCCAAGGTTTATAGGGTTGCATGTACACCATAGGAGTGTTAGAATGCTGAAAACCCAACAGTGGTATCAGAGCCATGGGTTGTTTTCTGTTATATTGATGCAAATGTTTTATTTTCAAGTTGAAAAAAAAGGAAAAAAAAAACATGACGTTTGTCAAATTTTAAGATAATTACTTGTTTTGTGAAAAACGAATTATTTGTAAAATTTGAATCATTTGTTATATGAGTTGAATTAGGTCAAATTTAGTAAAAAATAAAATGATATGATTATTTTATTAGTTTTAAAAGTTTGATCTAAATGTTTTAAGGAGTTACATATTTTGTCATAAAATTTTGGAGCTCAAAAGTTTTTTTTAAAGTTGTGATCTTAAGGGTTTTTGAAACTTCCATAAGTTATGGATATGAAAGTTTTTTTTTAAAAAAAAAATTTGATTCAAAGTTTTTATGGAGTTACAAAATTTGGTGTTAATGTTTTAAAGAATTCCATAACTTGTTCTTAAGTTATGGAACATGGAAAGTTTCATCATAAAACACCATTAATTCCATAAGTTATGGAATCCAAAGGTTTTCAAGAGTTACAAAACTTGCCGTCAAGTTTTGGAATTTGGAAAAAAAGCTTTTTTATGAAAAAAAGAATTGAATTCTAAAACTCTTGGGTTCATAACTTAAACAATTAATTAAATGGTTTTAATTTTGAGTTTAATAATTGGAATTATGATGTTTTGTTGAATAGTTCAAATTAACTCTTATGGACTTTATTAATAGTTAATTAAAGCGTTTAATTAAAAGAGTATTATTAATCCATAAATATATGGTTTGAGTTTAATTAAATTAAAAGTCTAGTTTAATTAATAGATTAAACCACCAAGTATTTTAAATGTCTAAAATACACCCTTATACTATTATAATATTAAAAGTTTAATATATTATATGTATAAGAGCAAGTCGTCTTACCATTAGTAGGCCTCATTCACGAAGCCGGTTTACAAGGGGGGTATAAGGTTACTGCCTATAAAATGGCAGTTTAATGGGTGTCCACTCTCACTCACCGCTTCCTTGACCGGTGGAGGGTCGTTAGCCGAACAGGTAAGATAAGGACTATAATTCTCCCTTCATTATAAGTATAATGATAAATACTAAGTAACTAAACACTTATAAATTCCCAATCTTAGTTACTTAGGAAAATGTGAATAAGGTGCTAATCCATGAATATACACTTTGCACTTTGTTTAAGCTGTTAGTGGAGCGTGTGTGGTTAACTGGCACACTAACCTGGACTTAACAAGGTAGGCAAAGGGTAACTTAATGTTTATCATAGTATCGTTGGAGCGTGTGTGGTTAACCGTCACATCGATTGAGGGGTAAATATTAAGGGTACCAAGTATATTTGCATGGTTACTTCACACCTTGTTTTGTGATCCTCGGCATCCCAGTCACAAAACCTGAAGGGCACACTCGAGATTGAAACATGCCATTGAAAAGTTCAATGAATCTCAAAAGAATCTAGGAGTTTCAAAACCAATTAAAACCTAATAATACATTTCGTTTATCTTGGTGGAAATTGGTGAATCGTCATTCACCTACCTTCAAATATTTTATAGCTTGGATTACGGCATCCCTCTTCCAAGTTATAAAATAGTTTGTTGGGTCCTAGCCTTAATATATCATATTGGGTGTTATATTAAGGACTTAAATCAACTTTACGTGAATTTCTCCCATTGTTGATGTCTGGTTTAGACAACAATGATCTTCCCAAACCAAGCTTTCCTAATGAATATGACTTCCCGAGTTTGGCTCATGGAAGTCATACTTCTCTTCCTCCACCTCCTCCAATTATTCTCCCTAACCCACAAGTTCAAGGTCACTCAAGCCCTAATGGCAAGCAAGGTCTATGTGTGATCACATCTTAGAGATGAAGTCACATATTGACAAGCCGAGAGAGTTGGGTGTCAAAGTCTTGAGAAAGTTGGATGTTCAATCACTTTCTAAGTCACATAGTGAGTTCCTTTGGGACTACTATGAAACAGACTATGACATGAACCTTAATGATCATATCTATTTGCTTGGTGCTGCTGAATCAGCAATGATTTGGAACGATAGTAAAGCAAATTTGATTAGAATATCAACTTCCCAAAAACTTTATGGACAGTGACAATGGTGACACTGGAAATCCAGAAAAAAGCATTCTCTTCCCAATGGAAAGGGATTGGTCATAGTCAACCCGGTTGACCAAATGGTAAAGAGAAAGGCTAAGTCTGAGATAGTCCCATTACCAAAGGGTCCATATGTTTATTTTGCCAAAGGAAGGGGCGTTGATTGCAAAGCTGCCAAATTTACCTAAGGATGTTAAAGTCAATAAGTTTGACTCTACATCAGGTAGAGCCCATTATCTAACTCTGTTAAGTTCTATTCTGAGATCCTCATTACATGATGTGACTGGGTCACATGTTGATGTTTTAAGAATCAAAGAATAGAGAGAAATCTTAAAGGAAGTATATGCTGATTCTGATCGCGAAGGTGGATTTCGATCGCATCAGAATTTTGAGCAGTTGCTTAAGAAGTTATGATATATTGCTAAGGAATAGATAACAACAATTTTCCATGTGGATTGTAAGGATAAGTTTTTCCGCAAAGTTTTAAAATAAAAGAAAATTGTTTAATTTTATTTATTTGAAGTATCCTTACAATGGCATTTGTGGAAAATTGTTGCTTATATGATTCCACTGACAGCAATATTGGAAAATGGATTTGATTCTTTCATTTGTGGTAGTGTCTAAATTTACCAAATCAGGAAAGTTCCTCATCACCCAAGTTTCAATTGGACCGAAACTTGGAATCATGCAAGTTGAATAGTATGATGAATGAGAACTTTCAAGCATTGGAAAATCAAGACTAATTACTTGTTCACATGGATGTGTGAGTCAAGTGAAGGACTAAAGGGATCGAGTACACATTCTTGTGCACTGGTCATGTCCACCACAAAGCTCGTTAAGACTATTTGATTTACTAAAGTTTAGTAAATATGGTTATACTTACAAGTTTAAGTATAATTCTGAAACATTGGAAAAGTCTCAATGTATGGCCAAACGAATGGGAAGAATCAAATTAGGCAGAAAGATAAAGGTTTCTCAAATCTGAAAAGATGGGAGAGTACTTTAGTATCATGTTTGTGATCATCTTAATGATTTAGAAATCATATCACAATTAGTCCTCTAAAGGTCATCTTAGTGCATTCTTATGACTAAGAAGAGGAATCATGAATTGTTGAAATGGTTAGATCAGGAAGATGAGTCATACTTCGTTCCAAAACAATTCTTAGAGTCATACTCCAAGATTGTAACTTGAGTGACATATCTTAAAGAAAGGTTTAAAACACTTGTCAAATGTAAGAGTAAAAGTGTCCTACTCTTGTACATTTGAAATTGGTAAGTTGTGATGTTTTGGATAAAACAAAGACCAACTAAGGCCAATTGTGTGAAGTGTTTGTCTTGATAAAGAATACGCACTATCTCTTGAATATTTGGAAAGATAGTCTTATATGTCAAGAGGATAGTGGGAGTCTTAAAGATCCTAAAAAGAATTTCAAGAACTAATCAAGAATAAAACCTGGGGTTCTTCACTAGCACACGACTTGAGGTTTATAACCTATCGTGTTGACATATTCTGTGCCCATTCCAGTTAAAGTTGGCTTTGCATAGGAGTTCTGAAAGTTCTCAATTGGTTGCATAACAACTTGGAAGCAATGGCAGGCCCTATACTGCCAGGTGGCAAGAAGTTAAGATTGCATAAGTTCAGTCCATATGAGTTTGGATTTGTCATTATCCTTGTCTTGTGACTATGGTTTTGACGATTCACATGGATAAGAACACATACACCATAAAATCTAAGGGTCATAAGGTTTCTCTCCGATTCATGAAAATGATGGTGAGGAAACACTTCCACCAAGTAGATTTGAAGCAGATGGCAAAAGGTCTAAACAATTGAGACTATGATTACGACATCCCTTTTCATAGTTCTGAAATTGTTTAGACACACATGCATGCTATCTAAGGAAAGGTGTATGATTTTGATAAAGTTTTATCAAAGCATCTCGTATCAGAAATCTGAACTTTGGTAAGAAAGTCAATAAAGTATTGATTTCTAGAAGTCCAGCTGATTTCTGAGTACATGTCAAAGCTAGTGGGAGCATAAGTGTTATGCTAATAATCATCATGTTAGTGGGAGCATGATAATTATTGTTAGTGTTGCAAGTTAGCAATGTTAATTATAGAAAACAAAAGTTTCAATTTGTGAGGCTGCAGGGATTGAAAAAGTTGTTTTGCTATAATTAAGGGAGAGGATATACTTCATTTCAGTTCTAAAGGCTTAGATTGAGACCTTAATCATCTTTAGACAAGAATATATATATGAATTTCATGTTGGATTGGTTCAACTTAAGGAAATTCTATATATTGCGTTCTCAAAATTGGATTATGATTACGGCATCCCTCTTCATAGTCAAATTTTGAAAACATGGCAAATAAAAATATTGTAGCAAAAGACTGGTCTAGAATCATGTCTTTATGTGAGACATCATGAATCGTGTACCATTTTCTTTGGGTACAGGATCGATTGCATGTGCAATAATATTTGTCATTTCTAAATTTTTCCAAATGCCCAGAGGCATTAAGAAGGGAAAAGGTCTAGAATTGGACATGACTAAAATGATTAAGCAATTGTCGAGAACAATCTGAGGTTTACCAAAGATTGGTTGCTCAGGGATAGTTGGAAGTATAGTGCTAATTTTGGAAGGACCATATTGACATATTCTGAAAAGAGGCATCTCTTATTCAGAAGTGATAGTCAAAATGAGAATATGGAGTTGTCTCCATAGGTGGAAGTTATCTGTGTAAGATTAGAAAACTTAATGCAAGAAGCATGTCCAAAGCAATGTACTTTGAATATGAGACTTAGTTTCCATGGAGTTGATCTCCATTGGAATACCTTATAATGACTGTTGACAAGTCTTTGTGACTTTGTACATATTCATTACAGGAGGGTCAGTGCATATAAGTTTAAAATCTAAACAGATTTCGATAAATGATAGGAATTTGAAATTCTCACATTTTTCGATAAGGATTTGGGAGTGTGAAATTAGAATCATCGAAATTATGTTCAATTGGTTTATTTCACAAAGTAAGGATTATAGACAAACATAGAGTGCATACTTGGTGTATGGCAAAACTATTGTTTAAGAAAAACATAGTGTACATGCTTGGAGCATGGGACAACTAGTGTTTTTAATTCAAGTATAAAGTTGATAAAACCGAAACAATGAATAATGAGTAATCAGTATGGTGATAAATAAAAGTGTTTATTTATATTCATAGGGTTTGATACCATATTTGATTAATTTATTCTTGTGTTTCACTTTGCATGTTTTGACTCCAGAATAACTAAGTCGCTCTTCCTGAATGATTAAGTTATTCAAACCATCCACAGTCGGTTATATGTTGGAAGTAGATATGAATCAAGACTGTCATGGGTTGGTTTGTAGAGGTCCAAGTTGGTGGACAAAGTGGTGCTACAACACTCATGAGTGCTCATAAGTTCTGAGTATTGGATTCAACCCGCGCTCATTTGAATCACTTCATGGATTTTATCACGAGTGATAATGAGACGATAATATCTTATATTCTTCAAACCTAGAGATATGAGTTGTTACTATGAGTTGGTTATACATTGATTGCACGAAAACGCATTTGGTAACTCGATGTTATAAAACGTGCCTTTGTGTATGATTCAACAAGTAGTAGAACAAGCCATATGAGTCGAAGTTTATCCATTCCTTTTACCTTCGGGATAAAAGCGATATCTGTGGGCCCCTCGATGATTTAGCGATGACACATGTGAGTGCTTGGCCAAGCCAGGACTGATTTGATTTGTTCAATCAGTCAGTCATCATAAATCGAAAATCGGGAAACAACAAATGGACAGAGAGAATGATTATAATCCATGTCTCAGTCCATATGATATTTAGAATGGAGGAATATATGATCCCTTATCTAATGGACAAGTCATTGACAAGGTCAGAGTTCGACAGCGGCTTTAAGAGCTACGATTGCCAGTTAGGTTTTGAAGTCATACTCAATAATAGTTTTAGACTTATCCAAGTGGGAGACTGTTGGATTAATGTCTAAGTCCATAACTATATTTGGTATGTACTTGACCCGACCCGGCATGGTCCATTTGGGTTGCATTTCACCGGCACAATTTATATGGATAGTCTTTTGAGAATAGTATATTTATGATTTATATTAATATATTATAAGTTCTAATATATTAATATGGAATCATATTATTTAATTAGTATTGATCAAGAATTAATTTAGAATTAATTAAGTGATCAAAAAGAACTAATTAAATATGGACTCTTATATATATGGAATGGGCCAAGTTCATTTAGGTTGGGCTAAGCTTTCATGGATGGTCCATGGAGCTTTTAACCCATGGATCCTATGTAAATGAAAGGTCATGGGTATTAGGGTTTACATGGATGTAACCCTAATCCTCCATAATATATAAAGGGGTCCTTGGCTCACAAAATTGGCACAAGTGTGTGAAAATAAGAGTGGGCCGATTTTAGTGTGCATACATATTCTCTCAAGTTCTTCGAAGGTGTTTTGGTGATTTGTGATTCCATTTGAGGCTTCCACACTATTGGGGCTAAGCTCTTAAAGCTTGAAGACATCAAGCTACATCAAAAGGTATGTCATCTAACTAGAACTTTGTAGTATAGGTGCTTCATAATATGTTAGTTAGGATGAAACCTTGGAATAGTTAATATTTGCATGTATAATAGAGAAAACAGAGATCCAAGGTTTATAGGGTTGCATGTACACCATAGGAGTGTTAGAATGCTCAAAACCCAACAGAGTCATGTTGGTCCACTCAACCGAGTACGCGGGGCGTACTCAACTCCTATGTTGGGCGTACTCGAGCCTTGACCGGAGTCGGGAAATTGACTACGTATGTGACGTACGCTGAGGTACGCATAACGTACACTCAGAACCCTATTTCCGCAATAAGAGCTTTATGCATTAAGCTCTCACGTCCAACTTTCAGATCCCAATGCCAAAATTTAAAAAATCTCAACATCTTAATGCCATAAGACCTTCTATAGCATGCACGGAGAAAAAACTAAGCATCAAAATGACATTTTTATGACTCGAGACCCCTCCTAAGGTCTGAAAGGACGACTTATTTGGTTAAGAGCATGCCATGCTCAATAATCACCATATTTGGGACTAAAAATGCCCAAAATGAAGAAATGGCTAGATCTACAAGATAGGATGATCAAGCATGGAGCTTTTTACCTTTTGGAGGTACTTAACAAGTGAAGAAATCCAGATCCAAGCTTCTCCCCTAGCTCCAAGTCCTTGTACCAACTTCTTCTTCTTCAACAACACCACCAAAGCACACAAATGGGCTCAAAATGCACTATTCTAACTTAGGGTTTGCTAGAGGGTCGTTTTTCTCAAATGGAGGCTGGTGAGGGAATGAGAAATAAGAGATACTGATTCTTATATATGGGCAAAATGTAACACCCATAAAAATCATGCCAAATTTAAACTTTTAAAAACAATTCAGATCCATTAACCATTACAAAACTTGTTTTCAAAATGTATCATATCAGAGTATCCCATAAACAAAGTCATAAAAAGTGAGGAGCTGTACGATCACACCTTTGCCTTGCCACGATCCCCTGATGTACCTGAAACAATAAACTGAAACTGTAAGCCCGAAAGCTTAGTGAGTTCCCCCAAAATACCCATACCCACAACAATACACATATAATCATAACAGCATACTATGGGTCCAATCAACCATCGGGTTGGAGTACCCCAGGCCTTCAACCAACAGGTTGGAATGCCAACACACTACAGGTCCGATCAACCATCAGGTTGGAATACCCCACGCCCACAACCAACATGTTGGATTGCTAACACACTATAGGTCCAATCAACCATCAGGTTGGAATACCCCACGCCCACAACCAACAGGTTGGAATGCCCACATACTATGAGTCCAATCAACCTCGGGATGGAATACTCACGGCCCACAACCAACAGGTTGGAATGCCCAGGTCTATTGGCTTTCGCACAAAGCAGATAAGCCTCAACCGGCAAACAACATGTGCACGTATAACAAATAATCACATACCAGTCTATAGACAATACTTGATCTAACGGATCATACCACATAGCACATAACACCATCCCATCTACTAGGATGCCGATCTAACAGATCGTACCACATATCATATAATATTATCCTACCCTCTAGGATACCGATCTAACAGATCATACTAGCATAACATAACCATATAACAATCCAAAGGGTCGGCCTTGGTGCCTTAGACCCTTGAGTATAGTGAGGATAACTCACCTGGCACTGCTGAAGTCCCGCAAATAAAACTCCAGCTGCTGGTTGACAGATTCCCGAACTGTCAACATCAAACAATACCCAATTAATAATTGGGTTCCAAACCCAAGGTCCAACTCACACTACAAAACCCAATAGTCAAGTAACGGGCCAAAGCCCATTACATGGCCCAATTTTCCAAATTGGGCCTAGACCTCTACATGGTCTTTCCTTAAGGCCCGTTTAATTGTTCTAGTCCAAACTATTTGTATTCCCATGGCCCAATATCACATAATCATACAGGCCCAGTTATGGCCCATCTATGGCCCAATTTTCCAAATTGGGCCCAAGACTCTCACATGGGCCTTGTCCTAAACCTCATATGATTATTTAGTCCATTTGCTTATTCTTGGAGAGCCCATTAATAGTCCAATCGCCAAAGCCCGATAGAAAGGCCCAACACAAAGTCCAAGTGAAATTAGGGTTTCACATAAAATGACAATTAGGGTTAAGTGTTTCTCACTTAACCCATTAAGGACTTAATCCATTAAGTCCCTCACTTTACTAAATAAGTCATATGGTGTGATTGGGCTTAATACACAATTCCATTCCAATGGCCCAAATGTGGGTCCCGATAAGTCCAAGCCCATAATCCCAAATTTAGGGTTTTCACATGAAATGATGATTAGGGTTAAGTGTTTCTTACTTAACCCAATAAGGACTTAATCCAATAAGTCTAATATTGACTTAGGTTAATTTGCCAATGATTATTATTTAATATTTCAAGTTATTAAATAATCCCCGTGTGCGTCCCGATTAATTCCCAAAAATTAGGGTTTTATGCTATTAGGGTTTTCCAACCCAATACTAGCCCATTAGTCCATTGATTGGGCTTTTAGGTCACTTTGGGCCTCATTGGGCCCATTAGGGTCTCATTGATTGGGGTTTTAGGTCACAAACCAAACAAGGCACATCGCCACCCGACACGGCGGCCAGTGGCGGCAGTCACCACCTCACGGTGGTGGTGATGGATTTTCTTTTCATTATTCCATTTTGTTACAAATTACAATACCATCCACTTAACACACACATAAACACTAATAACACACATACACACACTCACTAATAAACACACACTCACAACCACCTCATGGTGGCCGGTGGTGGCATATGGTGGCAGCCACCATGGCCGGCAGCCATGGTGGTTTTTCCTTGGTTTTCCGGCAGCAGTAACCCGAGACACCCTCAAGCTTGTGAGACACGACTGAAACACACACCCGCACTAACAGCGTCGGAGAATACCGGTCACCGTGGAACAGCCGCGTGGCAGCGACGACCACGTCAATCCTACCGCGAAGGAACAAGCGGCGGTGGGCAGCGGCTCGAGCGGTGGTGGCGACGTATCAGCAAACCGGATGGAGAGAAGAGGTGAAGGTGGTTCGAACCATCGAGTATTGAAGCAACAACGGCGACGAAGAAACGCCCACTCGAGTCCTCGTCCGCAGCTTTGTCGTCGACAGCCATGGCAGCAAGCTTGCGACGGTGGGGCGTTAACAGATGACGAGAGGTGCCCGGAGAAGAACCAAAGACTGACGTGACGCATCTGGATGGCGACGGAAAGCAGGAGATGGAGAAGACACGGAGGAGGGAAACGCAACAGCAGTTGCGGAACGACCCAGAGCCCGTCGTCGGAATCACGGCAGTGACGAGTTCGCCAACAGCAAGGTTAGCGGTGGTGGCTTTGGTGGTTGACGATGGATGCTCCAATGAACTTTGACGGCGACGAGCATGGCGGCTGGAGGGAGTGAAGGAGTGGGTGGCGGCTATAATACCCCGATTAGGGTTAGGGTTGGGATGGGGTGACGGGTTTAAATACCCCGATCCCCTTAACCAGTTCCCATAACAACACAAATGGTCCCTCCTTGCAGTATTCTTTTCAAAACAACTCCAAAATTTACCCATTAGACCCCGCCTTTCCAAATTTCTTTCATCTTAGGTCCATAATTTACTTTTTAACCCCCACTTCCATAAATTCTTACAATATTGAGTCCAAATAATAGCATACACCCCTTGACTTATAAAAATCTTTACAAATTAAGTCCCACAATTACACTTTAACCCCTGGAGATTCAAATCTTGTCATTTGACTTCCCGAAACCGACTCCCATCTAATTAATTATTTGTTTTTGGGCTATAATAATAATTATTATATCTCGGGGTCCCGGGTTTATTATTTTAATTATTCTTTTTAAAACGGGATGTTACACAAAACCCTAAAAATTAGGGTTTGAAGGTTAACCATATACGCCCTGCGTACGCGGTGTACGCCCAGCGTACTAGGGTCCGCCATAGTACCCCTAGCGTACACAAGGTACGCTCAACGTACTAATCCTTTTCCTAATTTTCCAAAATGACACTATGGGCCATTTTGCACTCTTTCTTAAAGTCAAAGACGAAAAAGCAATATTTATTCATATATAGGGTTAAAATTGAAAATACCTCAACACCATGATGTTACAATTCTCCCCCACTTGAACTAAACTTCATCCTCGAAGCCGGCTGCCGCAAATAACTCACGATAATGCTCCCGCATATCTGCCTCAAGCTCCCAGGTCCACTCGGAGCCTTTCCGATGTTGCCACTGAACCTTTACCAAAGGTATCTCCTTGTTGCACAACACCTTCATCTTTCTCCCCACTAACGCTACTGGCCTCTCAATATAATTCAGATGCTCATCGACCTAAATATCATCCAAAGGGACGACTGCCTCATCGTCCAACATACACTTCCACAACTGCGAAACATGGAAAGTGTTGTGGATCTGGATGAGCTCACTCGGAAAATCCCACCCGTAGGCCACCCGACCTACTCTGGCGGTCACACGGAACGGTCTAATATACCGAAGACCCAATCTTCCCCTCTTCCTGAAGCGTATCACACGCTTACAGGGTGAGACCTTCAGTAGTACCATATCGCCGACCTGAAATTCCAACTCTGATCGGCTTCGATTAGCATAACTCATCTGCCGACTCTGAGCTGTCTGCAGTCTCTGCCTAATTTGTTGTATAAGCTCTGAGGTCTGAAGGACTACCTCAGTCCTTCCCATGACTCTGTGACCAATTGTAACACCCAAAAATTCAAGCCAAATTTAAACTTTCAAAACATGTCGAATTTATCAAAACATTACAACTTTGTTTTCAAAATACATTTATATCAGAGTTTTCCCAGAAACATAACATAATAGGAGGAGCTGTACGATCATGCCTTCGCCTTGCCACGATCCCCTGATGTACCTGAAACAATAAACTGAAACTGTAAGCCCGAAAGCTTAGTGAGTTACCCCCAAAATACCGATACACATACAGTCCACATAACCATGTCACACCATGACATATCATAACAAACTGAGCAGAACAGCACATAACGGGTCCACAGCTTTACAGACTGGAATACCCCTGGGCCCACAGTGTGAGTCTGGAATGCCTACCGGGACCTCAGCTCACATCTGGATTGCCATCGAGCCCTCAGTACGAGTCTGGAATGCCTACCGGGCCCTCAGCTCGTATCTGGAATGCCACCGAGCCCTCAGTACGAGTCTGGAATGCCTACCGGGCCCTCAGCTCGTATCTGGAATGCTCCTAAGTCCTCAGTATGAGTCTGGAATGCCTATCGGGCCCTCAGCTCATATCTGGAATACTCTAGGGTTTGTTGGCTACCGCACGGAGCAGTACAACCTCAACCCATCCCACATAACATATCAAAATGTAACAGATAATGCACATACAGACAATCAATCAGTATCACTGGTAGTCATACAGACCTACCCTCTAGCGTATCAAACTAGCATGCATAACTAACTCATACTCAACATAATACAACTACTAGGATATCATATCCAATGGGCCGGCCTTGGTGCCTTAGACCCCTTAGTATAGTGAGGATAACTCACCTCGCAACTGTCGTTGGAAATAAGAAGGCTCAACTCCTGGGTCCAACACGAACTCCACCACCTATAGGTACCATACAAACCTTTTTCATAAATCTCCCAATTACCAGAAACCATCAGAAGTCAACTGGTCAACCCTTGGTCCAAGTCAAAGTCCACAGTCAAAGTCAACAGTCTATGTTGACTCGACTCGTCGAGTGCAGATCACCGACTCGTCGATTCCTTCCTGAACTCGAGAAGTCGTGAAATCCTTGATTGGCTCATCGAGTTCCCTTTTTAACTCGTCGAGTTCATACGTGGCCAAGATTTGGAAAAAACCCTAGCCAACTCGCTGAGTCTTCTAACAACTCGCCGAGTTCAAGGCAATCTTCAACGAACTCGCCGAGTTGCTCAACCAACTCGCCGAGTTCACGGCTATGTTCATAGGACTCGCCGAGTCCAGCGTTCTACTCGCCGAGTTCATTCAGTCCTTTTTCCATACAGACCTGGTTTGAGCCATGCAGCGGCTCCAAACCACAGATCTAGGCTTCTAGGGCATGCTTATCACGTAAAGTTGCAAACTTTACATGCATGCATAGCTTTAAGGGCTCCAAATGTCAAAACTAAGCTCTTAGTGGGGTTCTAAGCTCAAGAGGGACCTCAATCACGAACATAACTGAGACTTTACAACTCTAGAAGGTAATGAGGGTCCAGATATGAAGTATAGCCCAACCATAAGGTTTCTCTACCAAGGATTTGGGGTTTTAGGGCTTAAAAGCAACAATTTAGGGACAAACAAGATCTAATAGATCAATAATCAAGATGGAAACTTTATTACCAGAATGGGTGACCACAAATGAATGTGTTCTGGATCTAAGTCCCCTTCCTTGAGCCCTTCAACCCCTTCCTTCTTCTACTTGCTCCAATGTGCACCAAAAGTCCCTTCACAAGGCAACAATCACTCAAACTCACCAATGGAGACTAGGGTTTCGATAAGGAATGCTCTGAGGGTGATGGAGGCTGAGATGGGGCTATAAGGACGTTTAAATAGGGTGCAAACCCTAAGGATTAGGGTTTCCTCCTGACTGGCCTACTCGCCGAGTCCAGGCGTGGACTCGCCGAGTAGATCACTTAAAGCCCGCGTCCAATTCGACATCTACTCGGCGAGTTAGGGCTACAACTCGTCGAGTAGCTCTTACAAAAAGAAACATTTAATCAAATTAAATACGTACCAGGAACGGGGCGTTACACCAATCTTCCCCTTAACAAATTGGGGTACGACATCTCCGACCATACAGGTGCTCAAAAGGCAAGGCACCAATGCTGAAGTGATTGTGGTTGTTGTAGGAAAACTCTGCCAGAGGTAGTTAGGAATCCTAACTCCCACCAAAATCTATAACACAAACCCGCAACATATCCTCAAGTTTTTGGATGTTCCACTCACTCTGGCTGTCGGTCTGTAGATGATACGCAGTGCTGAAATGTAGTCTCGTACCCAGTCCTCGTGGAACTTTTGCCAGAATTGGGAAGTGAACCAAACATCTCGGTCTGATACAATCGAGACCAGAACCCCGTGATGAGAAACAGTCTCCCGAACATACACATCGGCCAACGTTTCGGCCGAGGAGCTCTCCCGGATATCCAAAAAGTGGGCACTCTTGGTCAATCGGTCCACGATGACCCATATAACATCAAAACCATTGGAAGTCTTGGGTAACTTGGTGATAAAATTCATGATGATCTGTTCCCACATCCACATGGGAACCTCCAAAGGCTGCAACTTTCCATGTGGCCTCTTATGCTCGGCCTTGATCATCCTACAGGTCCAGCACCTCTTAACATACCAGGATATCTCCCTCTTCATACACGTCCACCAATAACTTAGTCTCAAATCCCGATACATCTTGGTGGCTCCCGGGTGTATCGAAAAGCGAGACTTATGAGCCTCCTCCAAAACCATCTGCCTAATCCCACCAGAAACCGGAACCCAAACCCGACCACACCGGGTCAAAAATCCCCGCCTATTAGTGAAAAACCTATCGATCTCTCCCCTGATCCTCTCCTGTTTCCAGTTCTCCTTCTTGACTCCTTCTGTCTGTGCCCCTCTGATCAAATCCAAAAGTGGGGAATCAATGGATATCCTCATATACATGTTCCCAGTTGAAGATCCAACCGAATTGCAGCTCAAGGCATCCGCGACCACATTCGCTTTACCCGGATGGTAAAGGAACTCGCAGCCATAATCCTTGACCACGTCCAGCCACCTGTGTTGCCTCATGTTTAGGTTTAGCTGGTCCATAAGATATCGCAAACTCTTGTGATCCGTGTAAATGGTACAACGGACCCCATATAGATAATGTCTCCAAATCTTGAGGGCAAACACTACTGCCCCGAACTCCAGGTCATGAGTAGGATATCGTGCCTCATGCGGCTTCAGCAGATGCGAAGCATAAGCAATCACTTGTCCCCTATGCATAAGAACCACCCCCAAACCAGTGATAAATGCATCACAAAATACCATGAAACCCTCGATACCCTACGGAAGGGTCAATACTGGGGCGTCACATAACCTTTTCCGCAATGTCTCAAATACAACCTGTAGCTCGGGACCTCCCATTGTATAACCGCCTTAATACACCCAATTCCCAAAATCTTTCGAAGGTGCTCCTTGTGCTGCTCTCTGGTCTTAGAATACACCAAGATATTATCAATGAACACAATAACTGATCGATCGAGCATCAGCTTGCATACCCAATTCATCAAATCCATAAACACGGTAAGCGCATTGGTGAGCCATAATGGCATCACCACGAACTCCTAATGACCATAACGAGTCCGAAACGCGGTCTTCTTCACGTCCTCCTCTCTCACCCTCACCTGATGATACCCCGACCTCAAGTCGATCTTGGAGAACCAAGATGCACCCTACAGCTGATCAAAGAGGTCATCAATCCGTGGAAGGGGATAACGGTTCTTCACCTTCAACTTGTTCAACTCCCAGTAACCAATGCACATATGTTGTGAACCATCCTTCTTCTTGAGGAATAGTATCGGCGCTCCCCATGGAGAACTGCTCGGCCTGTTGAACTGCTTGCCTAACAGCTCCTAAAGCTGGGATGACAACTCCTGCATCTCAGGCGGTGCCAAAAGGTACGACGCCTTGGCAATCGGAGCCGCACCTGGCACTAGGTCAATCCTGAACTCAACCTGCCTATCGGGAGGCACACCGGGTAACTCCTCTGGAAACACATCAGTAAACTCCCTGAAAAATCGCATATCTGAAACCGAGACCTTCTCCCCCACTCGAGTATCAACCACACAGGCAAGATAACCTATACACCGATGTTGAATATACTGTCGAGCCCTGACCGCTGAACAAAACCCTGATTCAACCCTGGTACCCTCTCCGTAGATGACCAACTCTCTCCCACTTGGGGTTTGAACTATCACTCGTTGACCCTTGCAATCAATCATAGCACCAAACCTGCTCAGCCAATCCATCTCCACTATCAAGCATACATCCCCCATGGGGATAGGGATCAAATCAATCAGATAAGGCACCGCGAAGATCTCCAATACACAACCCTGATACACTCTGGATGCAGAAACCCCATGTTCGTTGGCGATAGAAACCCGCAACGGACACTCCAACTCGCTAAGGTTCATAACAAAATCCCTACTAAAAGATCGAGACATAAATGACTAAATCACACCCGAGTCAAATAACACAAGTGCAGGCAAAGAATTCACTAAGAACGTACCTATCAGAAACATAAACATAAGCATACCATGATATAATTGACAGAAAAATAAACAGAAACATACCAATCATGACGTCTGGCGCTTCCTGGCCTCCACGACGGTAAGCTGAAAAGCATGGCCCCGAGCCCTCGGGGGCTCCTCCCTAGCCTGGCGCCCATCAGTGATCCTCAGAGTGGCTGGCGCCAGGGCCTACGTCGGCTTGGCGGTGAGCAATGGACAGTTGACCTTCACATCCGCAACCTTATCACAATAGTAGAAAATCCTGGTGCTCGATACTAGGGCCGGATGGCGACAATCCCTCGCAAAGTGCCCCTCCTTGCCATATTTGTGGCATCCAACAGATGACCGAAAAGGTCCCTCATGAACCTTGCCGCACTTCCCATAAGTGTGTCCCCTCTAAATCCTAGATCTCACATCAACGGCCTTAAACAGCTTCGCCGCAGGCTGCAACTGCATCAGATCCTGCCTCTGCTCCTTTGTCTGGAGCTCGAACTCCATCTCCTGCCTCCTGGAGGCCTCCTGTAACTCCACAAGTGTACCATAGCACTGAGTAGACACAAACTGGCGGATGTCCGTCTTGAGCATGCTTAAGTACCGGGCCATCTGAGCTTGCTCAGAAGCAGCAAACTCAGGGAAAAACAGTGCTCTGTGGGCCTTCGGCTTAACTGGTCCGCCTTGAAGGCCATCAATCTATCCGGACCGCCTTGGGTATCTTGGCCTTCTGTTTATCCACTGGTCCGCCTCAACCCAACAAACCATAACATATCAATGTATAACATTATAAATCAATAACAGATAACACAGGTAGTCCTACAGATCTACCAGTCTAATCACATAACCAGTACCACATAACTCCGCATAACATCATACAACAAATCAGGATATCTAGTCTAATGGGACGGCCTTGGTGCCTTCGACCCATAAGTAAAGTGAGGAGAACTCACCTCACAGTCTAACGAAAAGCTGAACGATACATTGCTCTAAATACCGACTCTACAGGTCACCTATTCAACAGATAGAGACCAAGGCTCAACTATAGCTCAAAATACCCTTAAGTCAAACTTGGTCAACCCTGGTCAAAGTCAAAGTCAAAGTCAACAGGTCAAGGAGTCAAATTGGTCCACTCAGTCGAGTATGCGGGGCGTACTCAGCTTCTATGCTAGGCGTACTCGAGCCTTGAATGGATTCGGGCAATTGACCACGTACGCACGACATATGCTGAGGTATGCATGACGTACGCTCAGAACCCCATTTCCTTAATAAGAGCTTAATGCATTAAGCTCTCACGTCCAACTTTCAGATCCAAGGACAAAATATCACTAAGAGTCATAAAGTTTCGAACTTTATGACTTTGCATGTCCATTAAGTGCTTAATACACAAAATCTCAACATCTTAATGCCTTAAGACCTTCTATAGCATGCATGGAACAAAACTAAGCATCAAAACCACATTTTTATGACTCAAGACCCCTCTTAAGGTTTGAAAGGACGACTTATTTGGTTAAGAGCATGCCATGATTAAGAATCACTATATTTGGGACTAAAAATGCCCTAAATGAAGAAATGGCTAGATCTACAAGATAAGATGATCAAGCAAAGATCTTTTTACCTTTCAGAGGTAGCTAACAAGTGAAGAATCCCATATCCAAACTTCTCCCCAAGCTCCAACTCCTTATACCAACTTCTTCTTCTTCAAGAACACCACCAAAGCACACAAATGGGCTCAAAATGCACTCTTCTAAATTAGGGTTTGCTAGATGGTCGTTTTTCTCAGATGGAGGCTGGTGACAGAATGATAAATGAGAGATAATGATGCTTATATATGGGCAAAACCCTAAAAATTAGGGTTTGAAGGTTAACCATATACGCCCTACGTACGCGGTGTACGCCCAACATACTAGGGACCGTACTAGGATCAGCCCTAGTATGCCTAGCATACACAACGTACGCTCAGCGTACTAATCCTTTGCCAAAATTACCAAAATGCCACTATGGGCCATTTTGCACTCTTTCTTAAACTCAAGGACTGAAAAAGCAATATTTATTCATACATAGGGTTAAAATTGAAAATATCTCAACATCAGGATGTTACAAAATGGAGAGCAGAGAGTTTTTCATTGACACGTGTCAATGTATAGTTTACGTACCAGAGTACAAATAATATTCCTTTGGATAACTAGATATGGTGGGTCCGATCAGGTAACCGAAGGGTTGATCAGGTAACCGAAGGGTATGTATGGTCATCTAACAATATAGGTTGACAACACTTGACATTCTAGATAGTCTTGTGAATTATGTTGCTAGTGTGGGCTCATGTAGCCGAAGGGTATGTTTGGTCATCTAACAATATAGGATGACAACACTTGACATTCTAGATAGTCTTGTGAATTATGTTGCTAGTGTGGGCTCATTACCCGTAGACGTAGATGAAATGTGATACCACATTCCTCAAATACTCTAATGGCTTAAGTGCCTTTATGACTTATACCTGCCAAGGAAGTCCCTTTTTGTGTAGTCAAACCATTGCTCTAAACAATTCATCTGACGAGTTGATAATAGTAGACTAGGAATTGTGAGAATCGGTTGGGATGGGTATGTATGGGTGTAATGTCTATAGATATCTAAGTTATGAGATCTATCTATATCGTTTGGTAATGGTTGGTTTTATAGGTTTAATAATTATAAATTATTATTGTCGGATTTAAAACCCTATGTGTTTCACCAGGTTTCCCAACCTGACCCACTCAATTTATATGCATCACATTAGCCCCACATCTATTAGAATTTTTGTCTATGCATTTTATACTCAACAAGGAACTTGAAAACTCATGTGTTATTTCGATAAGTATCCTATCCTACGATAAAATTTCCAACCCATTCAAATGTAAGCTTAGCAGTTCCTGATGACCTACTAACTGCTGTAACAGTAACTAGCCAACCCCCACATTAAGAAGACCTTATTTGTTTTCGAGGTTTGTTCATACACATTAGATAACACCTTGATTAATGCAAATGGTGTCCTCTCGTTGGCAATATTATACATGATATTTTTTATAAATGAAAACTAACTACGTTACGAGCCTATTAATCTAACAAGACCAAATCATCATGCTTCATCGATTCATGTTTATTTTAGGAAAAAGGTCCATGCAGTTTCTTCTAGTAGAGATAATATTCGTTATTCTTTTTCTAAAAGCCAAATTTGTGGTCATCAAACTTTCTAATCCCAACCTTTCCGCTTTCAGCCATAACTCTGATGCAGTTGTTAAGTATTCTAACGACAAACACACAAATAAGAAACAAAAAAGAAAAATAAAGAAGAGAAAATGGTTTACATGGTTCACACGATTAAGATAATTATGCTACGTCCTCAATGAAACTAGAGATATTTTTTATTGATCTTAGGGTTACTTTTACAATTACAATAAAGTTTTGTATATGGAGTCATATATAAACAAATGAAACCGTGTCTAGACAATATGAGACACTAACATAGTATCATTATTAATTCATACTTAGAAATTTATATTATATGCCAACATCACATTAATCATCTTAGACTTCTACTAAAAGCAATCGTTCTCCACAACTCAAACAAACTTCTCTTTAGGCAAACAATGCCCTCTCAATTGACTATCCATCAGATAGCATGGCGTGCTCCGCTTCATCCGAAGGGATTCGATTTGTGTATGTTACGATAAATGGGGAAGGGATCAATAGTGAGGGGTGGGAGTACCATTCAAGTTAATAATAGTAATAAATAACAATGTATATATATATATATATATATATATATATATATATATATATATATATATATATATATATATATATATATATATATATATATATATTAAAATAAGGGTATATTGTCATTTAAATTCGGTTAAAGACTAAAACTAGAACAAAAATTCATCCCACAACTTAGTTCAAAAAGAATTAGGGACAAAATATGCAACGTAAAGTAAAATACATTATGAAATTTTGTAGTTTACCTACACTTTTTCTTTTAGACGAGGTAGAACAATATAACTGAAAACTAACTCAATGATATATTTGTTTTGATAGAACCATAACCGATCAAATCTGCGATTTTTAGAACATCTTTGGAAATTTTGTAGATTGTTTATGTTCATATGACTTTTTTTTGTCTTTTATAATTAGTAGACCTCTTACCAAATTTTCTATAATCTTCTATAATTTGTACCACCTGTATAATTTATACTAATTAATATCGTTTTGCAATCGTTGATAACTATATATTGAAACAATTTTTGAAATGTTTCCACACCAGTTCAGGCTTAAACGTTAACTTTCAAAAATCAAGATTATTAGGGATTGGTATTCAGAATGCAGATCTCCAAAGACAAGAAAAAGTTTTGGGTTGTCTCCAAATCTGGTTTCCATTCACATATCTAGGTGTGCCTGTAGGGGCAAATATGTCATTAAAAACATTGGCAACCAATAATTGAAAAGTTCCAGTCAAGGTTATCGATCTGGAAAGCGAAACCATTGTCTTTCGGTGGCCGACTCACCCTAATCAAATCCGTACTTAACAGCCTCCCAACGTATTACCTCTCCCTATTTAAAGCACCTGAAGGGATTATCTATGAGTTGGAGAAATTCCGCAGGAGATTTCTGTGGGGAGGCGACGATACCAAGTCCAAAATACACTAGGTGTCATGGTCGAAAGTAGTAACAGCCAAAAAAGAAGGTGGTCTTTGAATCGGGACGCTAAAAGCACAAAATTTAGCGTTATTAACAAAATGGTGGTGGAAACTAAAAAAACAGGAAAACGTGTTTATGGAAGGAGTGTATCAATTCTATGCACAATCTGATCAAGCGTCCAGCTATAGTCATTGTAAAGAAAGCAACAATTCAGCAAATGATACATGGTGTAACATAGCAAAGGCGACCCAATCCCTACGTGAATTTAATGTTAATTACCATGAAATGTTTACAATAATACCTAGTTCAAACTCATCCTTTCTTTTCCAGGAAGGATAGATGGTGTGGTCCTCTTACGCTTCAAAAACGTTTCCCTCGTCTATATGAGTTAGAATCTGTAAAGCTATGCTTAATTGCTGATAGGATCAAAATAGGTGGCTTCAATTGGAACTGGAAAACACAAAATATGAAAGATGAGGTGGTGAACGATTATATACGTTTATGCTCCATGCTTACTAATGTCAACACGTATCCAGTCTAAAATGGTTTTAGATTTAACTGGAACAAGGATGGTCGGTATACTGTTGTCACTCAAAAGAAATTGTTGGACTCCACAACTTCTAATTTGCAGCAGAATACAAAGATCAGTTGGTCCAAGGTGGTTCCACTGAAGATAATATGTTTCATATGGAGAGCTTTGTCAAACAAAATACCGGTTGCAGCCAATCTGGAAGCTAGAGGCATAAAAGTACAAACTGATACTTGTCCTCTTTGTAATGACGAAAAAGAGACATGTGATCATATTCTAATCA
This sequence comes from Lactuca virosa, assembly GCF_052849685.1. Lineage (NCBI taxonomy): Eukaryota > Viridiplantae > Streptophyta > Magnoliopsida > Asterales > Asteraceae > Lactuca > Lactuca virosa. The sequence continues at coordinate 28,812,737 of NC_136426.1, forward strand.
ATTGCAGATTTGCGATGGAGGCCCCATAATGGATTCTAAAGTGGTGTGAAATACCTGTTACTCAGTTCAATGATGTGGCAGATCTCCTTAACTTTGTGGCTAATTGGGGAAGCTGTCCGCATAAGAAAGAAAGGATTAATGCAATTTTCTATGAACTATTATGGTTCATATGGGTGGCAAGAAACAAAAAAGTATTTAAACAAATAAGGATGTGTCTTACAAAATTGGTGGATGAAGTGATTTCCGAGACTTAACTTGGTTCAAGTATAGATCTGAAGGTGTGAAAGTTAGGTGGATTGATTGGAGCATGTCTTCTTTTGTATAAACTTATGTATTTTGATTTTCATTATGTATTGCTCGTGATCTAGCTTCTTGCTAATCATGTAGACGTTATTATATATAATACATTTGTCGTTTCCAAAAAAAAAAAACTTGTTTTATTATTATTATTATTATTATTATTATTATTATTATTATTTAAATAATATTATTTACTTTAATTATGTTTTTTTTTTCAAGTAATAACTTTACTTTCTAAGCAAGTTGATTTATATGATTACATCACGGTTAATTTTTGTTAGTCATGATATGTTGTTTCTATGTGAAAATAATATTATTTAGTTTACCATCGTTAATATTTATTTAATACTAAATTTCATACATCTAAAACATTTTATAGATGTTTACCAAAGCAGAAATGTTCTGAATTAAAAATAATATACCGAGCAAAGTATGCATATTCAACCATTTTTTTAGAACGGCTGAATTGAATAGAAACAAGACTCTAGCAAAAAACTAGAGCAAAAAACAAATTACAACAAAGAGTTTAAAATGAGATTTTGAAGCCATAAATTCCAATCAAAATGAAACTTATGTTTCCTATTAATCATCCAACAAAAAGAAGTAGCAACAATAACATCAACTAAGCTATCTTTTTTTTAGAGAAAACTCGATCAAACACGCATTCATAAGCTATTTAACTTTGATGTAGTAATAGGATTTAGATAACTAATTACTAATAAAAGATTCTTTAATTATTTGTCATGTTAACTTTATTTTTCTTTTCTGAAAAAAAAAGAACTTACGATTAAAATGCCTCTAAGCAACCCCAACTTGTGTTCGAATATTTCAGTATGTACTTTCATTAACTTTAGTTACCCAGATTGTGGGCCTTGAGCCTTTGACTTTGAACGTTTTATCACACATCAGTTATGGGCTATCATCATTCATAAAACAAGCCCATCAAGCCAACTTAATTAATTTTAGTCCCATTAAGTTAAATGAAAGATATATTTAAATACTTTATAATAATTATAAGTTACTCATGTATATTCTACGTGATACTTATGGTTAAGTTATTCATTTAGGCTAAGGAGTATTGTCACTACGTTTTCATTTGAGAAGTGACGTCACATTATCGCCACGTCATGTTTACTACATGTTACTACCACACCACTACCCTTGGAAATGGTTACCAATGTACATCATTTATATTTTTTTATTTTTACATTTTTTTGGCATTAGATTAAACAAAAACATAATTTTAAACTAAAAAAAACATTTTACAAATAAAAGCATAACATTAAAAAACCACATTACAAAATGAAAATACATAAAAATAAAACATAGAAATTTAAAACCTACGTTACTTAAAAAACTTAAAAATAAAAACATAAAAAAAAACTAAATTAATTTAAGAGTCTTAAATGTCGTACAAAAAATAAATTGTTAAGTAATTTATTAAAATGTTATAAATGCAATTTTGATGTAACCTAAGGGTGATAAAGTGAAATTTTTATAAACCACAAAAGAAATATTAAATTGGGGGTTAATTGTATAATAAAATTTTAAATAAGGGACGATTAATATAACTTCAATTAAAAAGAAAAGTAATAAAAAAATTCTAATAACTCCCTTTTCATACGGTAAAATGCTTCCACCAATCATTTTTTCTGTAATCATTTGTGACGCCCTTCACTCCAACACATTTATTTTCTTACAGGGCGGTGTTCACTAGTGATTTCCTATGCCACATCGACTATTACGCATATGAAAGTCCACAATACCAGAAGGCCTTAGGTCAGGAAAATGGCCCTTTTACGCTAATTATATGATTGAGGATCCTAACGCCAACATAATTTGATGTTATTTTCTTTACGCGAAGAAGAAAATAGAAAATGTGAAATATACCAAAGTTAAGGGTGGATGAAAGTTGAGATTAAGACATACAAAATACGAGAGCCCGAGAACATGGGGTATATCTTGAATAATAGATTGGAGACTGTTTTTAGGTTTGTTGAAACAAAAATGATTCCACCTCTATTTATATACAACATGGATGAGTTTCTCATTGTCTATTGTAACTTCACAATATTAAGAGTTTGGGGAGAGGACTCGTCTTTAGAGATGATACTAAGCACATATATATAAAATAGTTAAAGGAATTTGCCAAAATTTTGGGATCAAACGACCATATGTAACTTTTAAAACAATCAAAATTTTCACTAATATATGGTGTTGAATCTGTAGGGCCATACAAACTGATCATGGGCCTGGTTATAATGGGAAAAATATGAAAAATGATACAAATTGACCGCACTAGTTGAATCGAGATCAGTACCATTAAAAATTGAAACCAACTTTAATCGTTTATAGATCAGTCTTAAGCCTAAGTCGAGTATTCGATTTCATGTGCACATCTACCTATAGGCTATGATTGAGGAATGTCATTGCAGTCGAATGCTAAAAATAACCCCAAATACAAATCAGATCCTTCTACTAAAGTATATTAGAAGGATTTGGTTTGTGCGAAGGGATTACCAAAAAAACTACAATGGGATTTATACAATGTATAATTTCATGAAAGAAAACCCTTTATATAATTTGTAACAGCTTTTTTAAATGGACACGTCATTAATATAATTGGAAAATGTTGGGTCGCATACTTGTATAAATTTGATGATGCAAAGTATATATATTATAGTTATAGTTTATCATATGCTGATGGAAGTTCTTATGTCGAAGACTGAAGAACATCCCCTAGTGACTGAAAGACCCTGAAGACACTATTATCACCAAAGGCACGAAGACACCATTCATTGAAGACTGATCAGTGTGTCCATACAATGAAGGTCCTACATTGATGACACATTGATGAGGTGATACACTGATGACACACGCTGATTGTCATACACTATTTGTTGAAGCTAAAGCTGATCAGTTGATGAATCCCTGATGCTGATGTTGATGCTCTGATCAGCGTATGATGTGTTTGTGCTGAAATCCGGATCTGGAGAAGATTTGATCTGATCCATTCCTTGTATATTAGATTAATTTATATTTAGATTAGATACAATCCCTTGATTGAAGGGATTCATTAGAATAGATTAGTATATATTCAGGTACTAGGGTAAAACTCTAATTAGGTCTTTGTGACGACTATGTGTCAATTGCTCTGTGCACCCGTTCTTTTTGTGAGAGCCCTCTTTCTTAGTAAAAGTATCTTTGTGATCATCCTTGTTCTTCTGTTTCTATTTACTCTTTATTATGTTTGTTTGTTATTCATTGTTCATAATTGAGTGTATCCGATCAATACGAACCTTTAATTGGTATCAGAGCAGGTTTCTGATACATTCTAGATTCAGTAGTTCAAGCATTTTTTAGAAACTCGAAAATCAGCAGAAGAAGAAGAAGAAGAAGAAGAAATCTTATAAAATCATCCAAATATGAAGAATTCATCAGAATTAGAAAAGAAAGAGTATGGTATGTTTTCTTATCTTTGGTACTATCTAACTGCAACATGTATGTCTGGTCCTTATAATGTCTCTAAGATGAGAGAACTATTTTGAAGTGGGAGGATTAACAAAGATACAAATGTTCTTAATGAAGAAGAAAAGAGTGAAAGCAAAATAAATAAATATGCAATCGATGTAAGTCCTTTATCTTGTTTTCATGAACTAATGTATGATCCAAAGGCTCCACTCTCTATGTTCTTCATTGTTGAACTTGATCTGAAAGAAAAATCATCAATCAGAATCAAGAATATATAAAAGTGTTGAAGAAGAAACTGATAGAAAAGGAGAAGGAGATATATCAAATATGAAGGAGGAGATTAAAGAAGAGGATGTTTAGAAGAAAAGATTTTCATCTATTAATGTTCAAAAGGAAGGAATACTTAACGAAAAACCGTTTTCAAGAAACCCTAGTTTTCACCCTAGTAAACATCACAACAACTCTTGCACTAACAAGGCTCACGCTGATAAGCCTCATGCTGCTAAGTCAGCTCGCCCTGACAAGGTTTTTCATGCTGACAAATCAGTTTACACTGATAAGCTTGTTCACACTAACAAGACTGTTGGCACTGTGAAGCTAACTCAAGCTATGAAGCCTTCATCTCACCATGTCAAGACTCAAGCTCCAGCTCCAACCTCAAACATTAAAAGATCCCATGCTGGTAAGATTCCTGATGTATGTTCTTGTTTTAATAATGTTTCTTACAGGGAAAAACAATCAAAGAAAGAAAGTAGAGGCCTCAAACAAAGAAGACTTGGGTTCCAAAGAAGACATCTCTAGAACCTAGAAAGATGAAGCAAGTATGGGTTCCCAAGAAAACATCTTCACAACATGATTCAAAGCCAGCAAGTGAAGTTAGAAAGATTCATTGGAAACAAAAGTTTCCATAAAAAAGGGGGAGTGCTTAGAAACCTTATGTTGGTTGTTCTACATCTGATCAGAGGTTCTTTGGAGAAGTGAGGTATGTTCCAAAACCCAATATGAAATGGGTTCCTAAGGTTGTTTAGTAATTTCTAAGGATGTGAGAGAGTCTAAATTTGTCTTTAAATAATCTATACTAGTTGTCTCTTTCACTGAAGAAAGGTTTGAAAGGATGTCTCCATGATCTAAGTTTTTGTGTTTAAAAGATTTATGCAGAAGTTTTTTTCGGTATTTAAAAAAATGGGACATTTTCTGCCAATAGATTTGGTAGTTCACATGGGTAGTATCTATGTAAAGTATGTAAATGTAACTTTATTTCTTTTGTGTGGGTTATTTGTTTCATATACGTTATGTTTGTTTGCATGAGTTATCAATGTCAAGAAAAGATAGTATTAGGTGCTATTCAAAGTCAAGTAAATGTTGAGAGGAAAATTTGGTTATTTCAAAGAAATAATTTTTGTCTTTTTCTCCACAAAGGAAAGGTCTAACAGTAACTGAAATTGTTTGTGAATTACCAAGGAAAGCTTCTTGCACCGTGAATTATGATATCTCATATGATGATGGTGACTACTCAATTGTTTCTTAGGCTTTGATCCAAATCTAGAAAAGGGTGACATGATGCTGCAAATGCAGAAAAAAGTTATGTTGTGCTGGCCCTCTCTTCATTGACAACCTAAGAGAAATTACATGCAAAACATAGCTACAAGGATAGTGTTGTCATAATTTCCCCACAGTCAGAAGACCTTTTTGTACAATTGAGAGAAAATTAGAAGACTGCAACATGTAACAAAGCAAAATTTCATGGGTTTAAACAAGATTTAGAAGTTAAGGGAAAGTCACAAAAGGCTGTAAAGTCAACCATGTCTTGTGTTTGGTGATTATTACCGAGAATAAGTGATCAAAGGAAGCAAAAATAAAAATAAAAGGTGTAACATCCAAAAACTTTACGCCAAATTTAAACTTTTCAAGCATAACTAAAACCCAATAGTATTGTTTACAAAAAGTGTTTCCAATTCATTATTCAATCAGAGTGTCCTAAAAGCCAGATCATAAGGATGAGGAGCGGTACGGTCACGCCTTCGCCTTGCCCTGAACTCCAGAAGTACCTGAAACAATAAACTGAAAACTGTAAGCCCGAGGGCTTAGTGAGCTACCCCCAAAATACCAATACCACATTGATAATACCATATCCGTATAATCAATCAATCAACATGCATACTGGGCCATCGGCCTGACTGGACCGCCCTACAAGGCGTACAGTCCAACTGAATCTATATCGAGCCTTCGGCATGACTGGACCGCCACGTGGGCCTACAGTCTTCCCGGACCGCTCATAGGGTGTGTTGGACTTCAGCACAAAGCAGGACCGCCTCAACCCAATCAACAAGCAAATAACCATGTGCGCATAACTAACATTTACTGGCATATACAAACATCGAACATATCTATCTCACTGATTACCAAACATAGCAATCTCTCATAACTAGAGCACTGACCTAGCAGGTCACTAACATATTAATCCCTACGGATCATAAGAGCATAACATACTGTATATCCTGATTCTGATCTAACATATCATATCCACATGTAGCATACCATAATGATAACAACTAAAGGGCCGGCCTTGGTGCCTTAGACCCTATCGATATACTGAGGATAACTCACCTTGCAGATGTCGACTCGGTAGATAAAATTCGACCCTCGGATCACTGCCACAAACTCCACCACCTATTACCATAGTATAATCATACCCATAAGTTCCCAACCCTTCAAGGTACCCCTTAAGCCAACTAATCAAACCCTGGTCAAAGTCAAAGTCATCAGTCAAGGTCAACAGTCCATGTTGACCTTGACTCTCCGAGTACCCCCGGCTACTCGCCGAGTTCGTTGAAGTACTAACCCACTCGCTGAGTCACCTGAGTGACTCGTCGAGTTCCTTTGGTTTACGATCGAGACCCTAAGGCCACTCGTCGAGCTTCCTTCTTGCAACTCGACAGTTACCCATGCATACATAATTTGGGGCAACCTCATCCGACTCGCCGAGTTGTTCATACACTCGTCGAGTCTATGGCAATCTTCAACGGACTCGCCGAGTTCATGCCTATCTTCATGTGACTCGCCGATTCGACCATGCGACTCGCCGAGTCCCTTCAGTCCTTTTTGCCATACAGACTCATTTGAGCCATGCAGCGGCTCCAAACTACAGATCCAAGCTTCTAAGGCATGCTTTTCACGTAAAGTTGCAAACTTTACGTGCATGCATAGCTACAAAGGCTCTTAATGTCAAATCCAAGCTCACAATGGGGGTTTCATACTCAAGTTTCATACATGACCAAATTCGGAGCTTTATGACTCTAGAACCCAAGAAGGTTACAGATCTGAAGTTACAACTTCAGATCTAGCTCATATCCCACATTACCATCTCAACCAAACCATAAAAACCCTAGATCTCAACCAAAAGAGGTCTAGAAAGAAAAAGGAGAAAAGGTGATGACTTGATACCTCCAAATGATGCTATCTGAGGTAGATTTCTGATTTCCCACACTTCCTTGCTCCTAGCCTTTTGTTCCCCAAGCTCCTCTTCTCAAAAGATCTCCTCTCCAAAGCTTTACACACACAAGAATGAAACACCACACGAATTAGGGTTTTCTGAGCTCTCAAAGGACTACAAAGAGGCCAAAGGAGGCTTATTCTTCCTTAAATAGGGTGCAAAACCCCGGGATTTAGGGTTTCCTCTGCCAGCTCCTACTCGTCGTGTCCCTTCATGGACTCGGCGAGTAGGTCACTAAACACGTGTACCAAGCCCGGTGCTACTCGACGAGTAGGGCAACCAACTTGTCGAGTAGGCCTTGAAACCAATTAAATTCTTATTTAAACAATACCTGAGAATCGGGGCGTTACAAAAGGGTACATGTTGCATAAATAAGGTTATAGCAGTCAAAGGTTTGTCCTATACACACTCTCTCCCTCACGTGGTCAATATCTTCTTGCAATTCTCTCAAAAACAAAAAGTCAATGTTATTCTTGGTAAGCATTGAAGAGGGAACACATGATATATCATAAATGAAAGCTCTACATCTTTCTTGTGCAAGAGTGTAGCTTAGCTGTCATGTGCACTATATTAAAGTTGTTAAACTATGTCACATTTCTTCTTCACGCTGCATGAAGCTACATGGGTTTTATGATCCGTTTGTTTTTAAATTAAGATACATAAAAGTTGTAAATGGTGTCATGATAATCAGGTAATGTGTTTATGGAATATGTGGCTTGATACATGATGGTTTGGAGATTTTATTGACAAAAATTGATGTCTTAGTTGCTAAGGAAAAATGTCAAAAGCATGGTATAGCGAAATTAATGTTATTGACTTTCATGGAAAAAAGAAAGAAACAACGAAATGCTTGGACAAGTGGGTTTGCTTGCAAAGGGAAGAAAAGAGTTAAGACTAAGTGAATGGTGATTGATCTTATCTCGCTGACATGAACTTCAATAAACTTTCAGCTTCATGGATTACTCATTTCTTCCATTGCATATTTCCTTTTATCTTGCTAAAATACATCAAAAAGGTGACAACTCGAGAAAATATATCTGTCAAAAAGGAGTATTTTGGTCAAATCCATGTTCTGGCATCTCATCTCAAAAAAATATTAGAGTTGTTACTCTCATTCTCTTCACTAAGTTTTCAAATGTACAGGCCATAAGGTGTCATAGGAGGTGATTGTTGTTTTTTCATTCAATACGCACAAAAAAACAAAAGAAGTATGTTGTATAATATCATCAATGTCCCCCTTTCAGCTTCAATAAGTCTCATGTAACCCCTAATCTACTTGTTAGCATGTACACACGTTGAGCTAAGATTCATATTGATTTCTCTCATGTTGATCTTTCACTTAAAAACTTTCACACTGATCCAAGTTGTGCTTTCACTAAGTCAGTGTATTCGTTGATGAGAGGTTCAAAGCAAATACAAAAGTTAATGGTTCCATTTTTTTGGGAAGAAAGTCGTTAAAAGAAAGGAGGTAAGGTGGGTCTCATAATTTGAGTTGAAGGCAACAACTTCATTCAAATTCTGTCAGAGCATTGATGGGAACTCTTTGAACAGTAAAGGAGTTTGTAAGTGAACTCTAGCGGGTAAGTTAAAAGAGTTCTCAAATTAATGCTTGATAAATAGTTTTTAATATGGACTCCAAGAAAAATTTTCATGGTCAAATACATACATTGGTTCAAAAGAAATAGTTACAAAAACTTTTCAAAAATGTTGATAATTTTTAAAGTGATGTTGACAACAACAGCTTGATCCTTGAATTTCTGAAAAAAAAAACAATATTGGCTGCTTCTGAAATCCTGTTACATAGCAAGGGAAGGTTTGTGTGTTGTCACTGTCAAGGTATATATGGAGTTAACAACTAGATAGTCTTGCAGTTGTCAAATGGATTACATACATGCTCTAGAAGGTATCCTTTTTTGATGGGTATTTGTAACGTCCCAAAAATAAGACCCGAAAATCTTTCATTTTTAAATTAATAAAACAGTAAACCATATCATTGTCATAAAACCAAGGTAATCAAATTCTGTCAATACATCATCACTATAAGAGTAAATCACAAAATGTGGAATCGAGTGGTGTGCTCTGCAATCATCCCAGACTCTTCCCTCTGAAACCAAAAGTACCTGAAACGTAGACTGAAAACCATAAGCACAAAGCTTAGTGAGTTTCCCAAATACCACATACCACACATATCAGGCATATAATGGGCCCCGCCCAATAAGTGTAACGGGCCCCGCCCACACTCGCATAACGGGCCCCGCCTACTGAATATAACGGGCCCCGACCACTGAGTATAACAGGCCCCGCCCAAACTCGCATAACGGGCCCCGCCCACTGAGTATAACATGACCCACCCAAATTCACATAACAAGCCCCGCCCACATACAAATCATATAAGCATACCAAGATAGTGGCATACAGAATAACCATCGGGCCTCGCCCGGCATCGGGCCTTGCCCGTTAAGCATACCAACACATAACACAAACAAGAGTCACGAAGACATATAGCATGCTAACATAATAAACCATGGACCGGCATTGGTGCTTTCGACCCACTAAACATAGTGAGAACACTCATCTCACACTACCGAATCCCATGGATAAATCTCTGGCTGATGGCCCGCTAAAATCCCCGCGCTATCAATCAAAAAATAACATCTGATTAATAATTGGATACCGACTAACACTAAGAGTCCAAACTAAGGTAAAAGACCTTTTTACCCTTTACCCAACTTGACCCAAGGCCAAAGCCCAATTCAATTGTACAAAGGGCCCAAATTCCAAAATAACCCAAATCCCTTTCATGGGCCTTCAACCAAGAGAGTCCAATAAAATATCAACAACCCGACAATAAAATTCTGATGGCCCAACAAGGCCCAAAAACAACTAAAGTCCAACATGGCCCAAAACCAAGAGCCCAAAAGTCCAAAGCCCATCTGCTGAGTAAGTGGTGCATACTCACCACGTACGCTTAGTGTACTCGCTTTAGGGCTTGTACGCCCAACGTACTCCACCAACTTGACCAACTTCCCATATTCAACTCTTAATCAATTAAGACTTCAACCCAAACTCAGATCTAACTTCCTTAAGGTGGTTTATCACATAAAGTTGCCAACTTTATGTGCATGCATGGCTTAATGGGGCTCTAGAGCTCAAAAGAGCTTAGCAAATGACTTAACACTTACATGAGACCAAAACCACCATACAGTTTGCACCTTTATGCTTAAGAAACCCTTAATACGCCCATATCTACAAGGATAAGCTCCATAAACGACCTTAGCTCACAAAGCCAACCAAAAAGGGACCAAAGTATCCAAAAACAAGCAAAGGAATAGATCTATGAAATGAGATGACAAGCTTTGAACTTTATACCTTAAAATCCACGGAATGAAGGCGCTAAAGCTGGATCTCAAGGCACTCTTCCAAAGCATAAGTCTTCAAGCTTCTCCTTTTACCACTACAAGATACACATCACCCACCACTGATCAAAACAATAGCTCAAAAGCACCTCACAAAGGCAAGGGGATGAACTATGGGTTTCAAGGGTATGGAGGCTAGTTAAACAAATCCAAAAGAGGCTATCTTATGGTTTATATATGGTACAAGCCCTAAAATTAGGGTTTCTAATCTGCCCACGTACGCCCAAGGTATGTGGAGGAGCTCGCGAGTAACCTGCCTTAGTACGCTCTGCGTACAAGGAGTACGCCCATCATACTTCAGCTTTCCCAAAGTTGCCAATTTTGCCACATAGGGACCAATTCTACAAAACATTACACCACCAAGGGTCTAAACTGAAAAGTACAATTGTAACACCTAATTTTGAAAGTGCTTCGTTGCAAGGGGTTGCGGCCCAATCATCAGTTTTCATAAGGTTTAGGGCCTTGGGAAAGGAAGGATTTGGCCCATTTCGGATGGGGGTGCTAGGGTATACGTGATCCAAGTGTTTGATTGTGTCTTCGGAGGCCAAGGGTGTAATCGTAATTTGACATCTCGATCTTCTAAGGACTTTGGGTTCTTATTAGGGAAGTTTTTAGGTAATTATGAGTTGTTAGAAGCGTAGGGCTTCTCGTCACCTTTCCATGGATATAAAGTTCGTCGGAAACAGACTTAGAACGAAGAAGTTATAGCCAAACTAAGTTTCGGGTTTTAAGGGTTCCATGAGTACATGGAGCGTACTCATAGAGAACACGGGGCGTAGAAGGCTGCATGGTCACGGGTGGTTTGTGAGTACGTCGAGCGTACTAAGAGGTACGCGGGGCGTACTCCATTCAGACCAAAACCCTAAATTTTAGGGTATGACACTACATAAGGAGCATTATGCCTCAAGACCAGCCTCCCTCTCACCCTAAAGAAGCTACTACGAAACCCTAATCCATACTTGAGTGATCTTAGAGCTTAGAAGGCCTTTTAAGAGCATTTTGGTGTGTTGAATCCATTCTCCAAGGAAGTGAAGAGCAAAGCAAGGTGGTGGTTCAAAGGAGAAGTTGTAGATCTGGGATTGTTGCTTCATTTCAGACCTTTTCAAGGTATAAAGTCTTGAACTTGATCCATGAGTGCTTAGATCTATTATGTTGAGTTTTTGGACCTTTTTGGTCCCAAGAATGGAGCTTTATGATTCCAAATATGTTTCTAGGCTTAGGGTTGCCACCCTTGGTGCTATTTGAGTCCCTAAGATAGAAAGTTCCCATCTTGCAGGTCTTAATGGGTTCATGCAAGAGTTAAGACCATTTTCATGGAAGTAGAATGTCATTTTTGGAATTGGGCTTGTTTGGGACATGCAAAGTCACCAAGTCAGTGACTTTATGGGTTTATACGTTAAGTAGAGCTCAGATCTATGATTTGGTCCCTTGGTTTGAAGCATTAAGTGCTTAATAGCAAAAAAAGCTTAACAGGGGAGTACATTGGGCGTACAAACTGGAACGCGCAGCGTACAAGTCACAAACCTAGTACGCGTTGCGTACATCTGAGTACGCCTTGCATACTCAGTCAGAGTGGACTTCGCATATATGAGCCTCGGTTTGGGCCATTCATTGGACCTTGCTACTTTGGGCCTTAGTGGGCCATCTGGAATTGAACTTTTGGAGTAGAGAAGCATAATTGGGCCTTAGGTTGAGGCCCATGTGAAGGGATTGGGCCCAATTAGAAATTGGTCCATATATTGGGCCTTGTAGGAGTGCTTATCTTTTTGGTCCAAGGATTGGGTAGAGTTCATTTTGGGACAAGAGTATGTGAGAACAAGGATCTGGTTGCGTAGGGACAAGGATTGAAAACTCAAACATTGAGTCAAGACTGAATATGAAAATCAACAAAGTACTTCAAGTATTAAATATAAGACAATGAATATGATCAATTAAAGACAATAAATAAACACAAGGAATGTTGGAAAGATATATTAGAGAGAAAGGTGCAAGTCAAGTAAATGTAAAAATATCTATCTTTGGTGAAGCAATCCATCGTTTGTAATTGTCATTGAATGCTCCTTATATAGGAGAATGTGTTACATCGTACTAACCCAAAAACATACATAGGACTGGATAATAGAGTTACTCCTGACACTCTGATTATCTAAGAAAACAAAAGAGACTAAGTCCTATGACATGTTACATCAAGCTAAATGAAAAAATAAATTAATACAGACGAATAGACGCAAACTTCATTCCGAACGTAAACTCCATTCCGGAATGTCTTTACTTCTTTCGGAACCCCTTCTCTGATCTTCTACTCTGAACTAAGTCTTCACATCGAACCACATACTGACTCCGGAACAATTTCACTTCGGAACTGAAACTAACTTCAGAACTTATTGGATGATTGCTATAGGTTCACTTTCTAGTTCTAACAATCTCCCCCTAAGTGAACTTAGCAATCAAGTCAGCACAGTTTGCTTCTTCCTTGATAAAAACATAAGCTCTGTATAACCAATCTCTAACTTCAATATACCACTGCAGCTGACTCACAAACTTTGCCTTAACATTTTCAGGAGCGTCTGACTTGGATGCACGACTGATGAATTTCTGAAGAGCTTTAGTTGGAACTAAGTGTTTGTCAAGGACTCAGAAGAAGTCCTTCTTGTTTGTCTTTCTTTGCTTGTAGACAAACCCCAACACCGGCTCATCAATGGGCCCTTCAGCTAGCAGATCAACTTCCGGTAGAACATAATTAATCTTGGCAAGGAAGTTTTCTGTTTCAAATAGATGTGCCAATTCATAGTCGTATCGGCAGAATTCAGCTACATAGTCTTTGAGGAAGCTTAAGGCAGTGTGGTAAGCTCCCATGCTGATACTGTCATTTTGATGACTCCAGAAATGTGTTGCGATAGTCAAGATGTCGTTCAGATTGATCGCAGGGAAGTCAGCATCAGTGATGGTGTATTGAGTTGGTTTATTCCGGAAGATGTAGTATCGGAACAACACACAGTTGAGTTCAAACTTGGTTAGAATCTTCCTTCCACACCCTGATATTTTTGTAATCCTCTTGTTAGACCACACTTCTTTTTGAGGAAGCACATTTTTGGAATAGAAGGTCTTCAGTCTTTCACGCTCAGTTCGGATGATCAATTGCAGATCATCTTCAGGATGTAGAGGGGCAAACTTGGTGTAATACTTGCTGTACGGAGAGAGAGGGAGATCAAGTTGTTCTAAATCATTACTGGGAATGTCATAGTACATAAACGGTACTATATCCAGATCATGGATAATCCCTTCTCGGAATAGAGGAGAGATCCCTAGCATCGGATTAGGATTGTCTTTAAGCGCTTGAATCTAGATGCTTTCCTCTAAAGCTTGATTAATTTCTTCTTGGGACCAACCTGATTTTGACTTTGGTGCTGGTCCGGAGTAATGAGCTTGGTAGCTTTCCGAGATGGGTTTCTTGCCCTTATCGTTGTTGAGCACTGAGATGATGTGTTGCATGTTTTCATCGATGGTAAATTTTGGAGGAGAGGATTGAAGAGGTTCCTCCGGAATATCGTCAGGAATCCGGATATGAGAGCCTTCATCAATTGGAGCAATTCTTGGAGCAGTAATTGGTGGCAGCATGGATGAGGTGGTTCGGAAGGCGTCAACAATCAGTTTAGTTTTCACCTTCGCCATTTCGATACTTTTTCGGAGTACATCAGGTAGTGTAGATGGCCATGAGACTGTCGGCCAAATCCTTTGTTCTTCCTCAATCATTTCTTTGGTGGAGCTTCTTTGGAGCCTGAAGTCCTACTACTGCATTTGTAACATACTTCACTTCTTCATCACTTTCATCATCATCATTATCATTCGGAGAGCTAGAGAGAACCTGTATATCATTTCAACTTTCATCTCAGAGTGAAAACTCCGAGGCAGGTTTCCAAATTTGGGCTTGGGCTCTGGAGCTGGGTCCTTCTCCCCCTCTTGCAACGGAAGTCCCGACGACCGGTGCAAGCAAAGACGACTCCTTGATATCGGAAATTTTTTCAAACATCTTTTGGAAACTGGTTTTGAGTTGGAGTGTCAGGGCATCATAAGCTTCAGCAGTGGGAGCTTGAGCTTTGAGGTGATTGAATAATTGGGAGAGAATGGAGAGAATCTCATTGAACTTGTTGTTTGGAACATCCACAATGTTCCAACACGCTCACAGAAGCTTGATTAGGACATGTTGCGTGATGAGATTCATCTCATCCTTCTTCCGGATCTCTTTCTCTAGTCGTTGGATCTGCTTCTCATGACGAATATGAGTTTTCTTAATGAGTTCATCGGAAACATTGAGCATATCGTCATGGACCTTTAACATCTTGGTGATGGTGTCAAGGTAGTGATCAACACTTTCATCGTATTTCTTCTTAACTTCCTCTATGGTGTACTTGAGCCTGAGAGAGATGAGTTGATCCAGCTGAGCTTCTCGTTCCACAGTGGTGGGTCCGGACGTGTTGGTTGCGGAGAAGGAGTTTAGGATTTCATCCAGTTTGGAATCCAGTCCGGAAACCTTGACATCAAGTCTTGTGTTGAGTCCGGCCACAGAAGCCTCTATTGCATTCACTTTCTTCATAGTATCGGAAACAGAGTCTCGGATTTCAAGGAGGGCAAACAGATCAACGTAGTTTCCTGCAGAGGATCCGGTGTCCGAAGTGGAATCCTGAGGCTTGTTTTTGGTGGGTTGCAGGTTGACAGGAGGTTCTGAAGAATCAGGCTGGTTGGCCGCAACATCATCATGAAATTTGGGAGTGGATTCTGTTTCAGCATTAGGAGTGGAGGATGAGGATCCGAAATCAAAAGTTGATTTGGATGTGGATGGCTTGGACTGAAATCGAACAGAAGGAAACAAGGGAATGTCAGAAACATTAGTCCCATCTTCATGAAACATGACATCTTCGGAAAGTTCTTCATACGGATCAGAATGAAAAGTGTCGCGATGTGGGGACGTTAGAGTTTCTCCGGAAGCAAATTGCAAATCTGTTTCATCATCTTTAGGAATAACAAAGGGCATGTTGCTTTGGATAACCCTGTTCCTCATGGAGATGAGGGTTACTACGACCTGAGATCTTGTGAGTTCCAGATGTCGAGTTTTGGCCCTGTCAACAAAATCTTCCCACAACGGATCGTTAACACATGGTCGTCCTGTACTCCTTCCGGGTATCAGACCAGTTGAGGCAACCGAAGCAGGAGGGACTGCTCTAGCCTCGGAATGCTTGGGGTTCGGAACAGGGGTTCCGGACCGTGCATGTGTAGAAGGAAGTGGGATATCAAAAGTGACATGTGGGTTTGTTCCAGGGGGCAAGGAACTTTGTTCAACACCAACATCACCTTGTTGGGAAGGTGAGGGTGGATTATTAGGAGACTCGCCGTCAGTGGGTGCAGGTGATTTTGAAACTCCAAGGCGTACCTCGGAAGAGTGGGTAGGAGGGGTAGAAGGATGGCCAGAGTCAGTCGGAGTGTCATGGGCTCCTTCCTTTTGAGAAGAGGAACCGACTTTAGTTCTCTTTCTAGCTTTTGGCTTTGAGGGAGAAGCTTCCTCTTAGCTGACTTCTTTTTCTTTCCTCCGGATGAAGTGGGTTTGGCCACTTCCAGAGTGGGCTCAATGGAGATGGGGGCAGATTGTGTTGGGTTATACACAACCGAAGTCTCCAAGTGGAGTTTTAAATGAATAGATCCGGAAGGGATAATGGCCAACATGTGTTTTGGAAAACATCGAATAGGTCTAAAGGAAGATTGGTCCGGAATACGATAATGTTTAACAGTTTTGAAAGTAACATATACCTCTTTCGGAATTGAAGACATCGGAATTGGTTCGGGCCTTTCTGAGCTGTTGGATCGTCAGTGCCCAAAACCTAGGGCTCGAAATTTCGTTAGGCTTCCTCTTGATGATGAATTTTCGGAAGTCTTGCCATATAACTTCAGGGAGATCCACAGCGTTTTCCCTTCCCGAGAAGATGCTATATACTACGTACAACCGGTCTTGCTGAGGGTGTCCGTACCTCCATGCTTTTCGGGCAGCCCGCGGATGATAAAGTGCATCATAACGGTCCAAAGACCAAAAACGGCTGATTTCTTGAACTATTTCGCCTCGTACTCCTGATCGTAACCGATGTGGTTCAAAAACTGTTGAAATTCCTCGGCAGTTGGTTCTTGAACTTTGAAGCCCTTAGGATTTTCCTTAACTCCGATTGCCTTGAGAAAGGTGGACTTGTGGATTGGCACGATGCGATCACCAGTGATTTTGGTTTCCAGAACATCATTGAAGATTCCAGCCCTCTCGAAGGTTGTGAGAAGAAGAGGGAGTGGGAGTGGTGGTTCTGGGATTTTAGTGAAAGGAATGGAGATGGGATGATGAGCAATGAACTCGATCATCACTCGAATGGGCTCATCAAAATCCATAGGATTGAGTGAGAAGAGTTGCGTCGTGTCCCTGAGGAAGGGTTCAGGCGATTGTGATGATGAAGATCCCTTTGATGATTTATTCTTGGAAACAACTTTCGTGATTTTGGGAGCGGTTTGAGCGATTTTTGAGGGAGACGAAGACGCCATTGTTGCAGGTGGATGAGAGCTTGAAGAACTCAAGAACACGGGAAGAAGATAAGATCGGTTTGAGGGTTTTGTGCGCGTAAAGAGGTAAAAGGGGGTTTAAGGGAGTTTATATAGGTGATGGAAACGGGTCGGGTTAATAAAGGTAATGATGAAATCCGGAATGAGAAACGGGTTGCATTTAATGTCTTTCCATTTTTAGGGTGAGTTGACATGTGATGACGAAAGTTTCTATTGGCTCAAGGCAAAAAATAGAAACCGTCGTTTGAGTGATGGGATGTTTGCTTTTCAGAGACATGCATTTGTGGAGCGGATTTCGAGGAGAAAGGATAGGTATCGACAAAAGTAACCGTTGAAAAATGTTTCACCTTAAAAACCTTTGGACTTCAACATGTTTGATTTTGGAACCTGTGAGTTCCGGACGGTATGAAGCATGCTCCAGAGTGAAGTGGTTTTGAAAACAAATCCGAAAAACTTAAGGAATTCCGGAACTAGGTTTTGAAAAGATTATGGAACACAAGTTTGAAAAGAGTCCAGAGTGAAATTTTGTAATGAAATTCCGGGATAAGATTTTAGAGATTCCGGAGTGATATCTTGAAATTCCGGAGTAAGATTTTAGAAATTCTGGAGCAAAGTTTTGAAATTCCGGGGTGAATCTTGAACTAATTTCCGGAGTGTGATCTGAAAAACTTCCGGAGTGAAATTTAATACCTTTTCGGATTTGAATTTTGGGATGACCTTATGAAGTACGTTCCGAGGTGAAAATTTGACCAATGTAACTATATTGGCTATGGACTTCATATGATAAGATGAGTTGTACAACTTAAAATCTCAAGTGGTAGTTAGAAAAAAAGACACGTAAAATGATTCTATTTATTCCGAGAGACAATAGTTCCGAGATGAAAAACAATTTTGGATACGGAACTGATTTCTTTCTGATGTTTCCATCAAAGAGTGCAAGTCTCTTGAAAGAACTGAGGATCAGGCATTATCATACCCATTTTGTTCAGAAAACCATTGAATTTGGTTTCGTCTAATGTCTTAGTAAAGACATTAGCAATTTCATCGTCAGATGGAACAAAAATAAGTTCGATGTTACCATTCAGAACATGATATTTAATGAAATGATATCGTATGTCAATGTGCTTCATCATTGAGTGTTGAATTGGATTGTGCGAAATAGCAATGACACTTTAAGAATCACAACAGATCGGAATGCGTTGAAAGCGGTAACCATAATAAAAAAGTTGAGATTTCATCCAGAGAACTTGAGGAGTGCAACTAGCAGCAACAATATATTCCTCTTCGGCTATTGAGAGTGTAATGCAGTTCTATTTCTTGGATGACCAACTAACCAATCGACCACCTAAAAATTGACAGCCACCAGATGTGCTTTTTCTATCCAACTGAAGACCACCATAGTTTGAATCTGAATATGCTTGAAGTAGGAAACTATCATTTGCTGGGGACCAGATTCCGAGATTCTTTGTACCTTTGAGGTATCTAGTTGCTTAACAGCCAAAAGATGAGACACCTTTGGATTCACTTGAAATCTGGCACACAAACATGTTGAAAACATGATGTCCGGACGACTTGCTGTGAGATAGAGTACGAATCCAATCATTCCTCTTTACTTCTTTTCATCAACTACTACACCTGAAGGGTCCGAAAAGATCTTGTGTCTGAAACTCGTTGGTACCTTGGCTGAGGCACATGTGTCCATTGAGTACTTTTTGAGGAGTTCCGAAATGTACTTCTCTTGGTGAATGAAAATTCCTCTGTTGGTCTGTTTGACTTGGAGACCAAGAAAAAAGCTTAATTCCCGATTCATACTCATTTGAAATCTACTGACCATTAACTTAGCAAAGTCAGTAACCATCGATGAATCGGTGGATCCAAAAATAATGTCGTCAACATAAATTTGGACTAGCATGAGACGTTTTCCATTTGACCTTCGGAACAGAGTAGGATCTAGAATTCCTCTTTGAAAGTCTGAACGCTTGCGAAATTCGGTGAGGGTCTTGTACCATGCATGAGGAGCTTGCTTAAGGCCATAAACAGCTTTCCGGAGTTTGTAGCAGTAGTTCGGATATGATAGATTAACAAAACCGGGAGGCTGTTGAAGATATACTTCAGTGTCAAGTTCACTATTTAGAAAAGCACTTTTGACATCCATCTGGTAAACCTTGAAGACTT
Source organism: Lactuca virosa (assembly GCF_052849685.1). Taxonomy (NCBI): domain Eukaryota; kingdom Viridiplantae; phylum Streptophyta; class Magnoliopsida; order Asterales; family Asteraceae; genus Lactuca; species Lactuca virosa. The sequence goes on from NC_136426.1 coordinate 28,832,180, forward strand.
TGTGAGCAGCATAAGCAAGAAAGATTCTGATAGCTTCAAGACTGACAACAGGAGCAAAGGTCTCATCATAGTCAAGCCCTTCAATCTGTGTGAATCCTTTAGCCACAAATCTTGCTTTGTTCCGAATGATGACTCCTGCATCGTCTAGTTTGTTCCGAAACACCCATCTAGTACCAACAATGGGATGATTGTAGGGAGGAGGGACGAGAGTCCAAACTTCATTTCTATCAAATTCTGCCAATTCTTCTTGCATGGCTGTAATCCAATTATCATGTTCAAGTGCTTCTTTCATGGATTTAGGTTCAACCATTGAGATAAATGCCGAGAAATGACATTCATTTTGAACACTTGTGGCAGAACGAGTTTGTACACCAGCGTTTGGGTTTCCAATAACTTGGTTTGGAGGATGATCCTTGGTCCAAACATGTAATCTCGGAAGTTCTTGTGCAGCAGATGATCCAATATCAACAATGGGGTTGTGTTGCTCCCCGTGAATATTTTGAACATGTGGATGATGCTTCCCCTGAACTTCTGAACCGGATAGGTTGACGTCATCTTCAGGTGGGAATTCAAAGAAATTTGCATCATCATCGATATTGATAGGATTAGAGTCGAATTCAACAGCTGCATCTTGAAATCCATCCACATTTGTTTTAAGGGAGGGTTGACCATTCTCCCCCTCAAACTGAGAAGGTTGAAATGGTTCAAAATCAAATGGAGGAAGACTGGGAGTTAGACCGGAAACATTTTGGGAGACCGGAGCTTCGGATGTGGTTTGTCTTGTTCGAGATTTCGAATCAAGAGCCGTGTCTGAGGGTACGAACAGGGTCTCAAAGTCAACTTCAAAGATTGTTTGCTGGTTCGGAGATCCTGGCGCTGGAGCATCGGACTCCATGACGTGAGTTGTAACGTGGGTTGGGCCAGAATTCTGAATGAAATTGTCATCAAAGGTAACATCAAAACTTTCTTCCAGAACACGAGTTCGCCGATTAAGAACTCGATAAGCCTTTGATTTAGCAGAGTATCCAAGGAAGATGGCTTCATCAGCTTTGGTCTAGAACTTGGTAAGCTGATCTCGGTTATTCTTGATGAAGCATCTGCATCCGAAAACATGAAGAAAATAGATAGTTGGCTTTTGACCGTTCATGGCTTCGTACGGTGTTTTGTTGAGGCGTCGATTGATGATACTTCTATTCTGAGTAAAGCATGCTGTAGAAACAGCTTCAGCCCAAAGATAGAGTGGAAGATTTGCAAAGTTGAGCATGATCGAGCAGCTTCAACAAGTGTTCTGTTTCTTCGTTCAACTACAAAGTTTTGTTGAGGAGTGTATGGAGCAGAAAAATTGTGGTCGATACCCTTCTCGGTGAGGATGTTTTCAATGGTAGAATTTGTGAATTCCGAACCATTATCACTTCAGATTCTCCTTACTGGGAGTTTGATGAGAACTTCAATTCCTTTGATAAATTTAATGAGTTCGGAGGCTGTTTCTGACTTGAGCCTTAGGAAGAAGACCCAGGCGAACCTAGTAAAGTCATCCACAATCACAAGAATGTATTTTTTGTGATGCAAACTCTCTACTGTTGATGGTCCACACAGATTAATGTGTAGAAGTTCTAATGGTTCCGAGATTGATTTTTCAATGATGACGGGATGACCTTTTTTTTACTACTTTCCACACTCATATGCAACACATAAATGATCATTTTCGAACTTGAGGAGTGGCAGTCCTCTCACCATTTCACCAGAAACAAGATCATTCATATACCTGAAATTCAGATGAGCAAGCCTTCAGTGCCACAACCAGCTAACGTCAGGAACGGTTTTGGAGAGAAGGCAAAGCTGAGGTTTGCCAATGATCATGTTGATATCAAGAGGATACATGTTCTTGTTGCGATTTGACTTGATCAAGCATACCTTTCGATCTTCGTACATGACGTAGCTATGTTTCATGTAGAATTCAACTTGACGATTTGCATCAGTAAGTTGAGCCACACTTATCAAATTATGCTTCAAGTCAGCTACATATGCCACGTTTGAAATGGAGAAGATGCCATTAGTAAGGATGCCATAACCTCTGATCTGAGAATTGGATTTGTTGCCATATGTCACATACTCAGCATTTGGTGCAAGTTTGAGATCTCGCAGAAAGTCCTTCTGCCCCGTCATGTGCATGGAGCAAGCACTATAAATATACCATATTCTTTCTTGCTCTGAAGCACAGAGTGCCTGCAAAATTAGTGAGTTGTGGAGGTTTTGGGCTCCGAGTTAGGTTTTGGGACAAAGCCACGAGTCTTAGGCTTCGGTTGTGACTTTTGAACAACAGATGGTTTGGAAGATTTGCTCTGAGATTCCTTAGGAAACAAGCAGAAGGCCATGGTTCTTTCATCTATCCAAAAGTCATATTCAACAATATGAGGATTTGGAATACCTTTCTTCGGACATTCAACTTCCGGAGTAGTGAGAACTACTGTGTGTTCCGGAGTTGTTGTTTCATCATTGAGTTTTTCTAACTTTCCAAACAAGATTTTGTTTTGAAGATTTTGAATAGATTGTTTTCTTAACAATTTTTGCTTTTGTTGATGGTACATTTGGTTTTGAAAGTTGAGGTTTGAAAATTGTACCATCAGTTTTGGCAATGAAAACAGATGAAACAGTCTGAGGAGAGTTGGTTTGGACAGATTTGGTGCTTACAATAGACTTTTTCGGAGTGGGACTGACCACTTTCTTTTGTTCTACAAGACTGGGAGGATTGGAAGGCCTTTTGAGGATCCTAGTGGGTGTGAAGGTGTTTTGGCTATGAGTTGATGAATGAGAATTCTGAGATACACTCTTTTTGGAGTTCTCAAGGAATCTAGAATTTTTTCTTTACTTAACTTCCTTTTTGTGAGCATTTCGAGCTTCTACCTTAGGATCGACAATATATTTTCTATTCAACATGGGCTTTCTTTTGGAATGAGACGAAGATTTGGAAGTTTGTCCTAATGAAGGATTGTTGGACATAGGCTTAAAGGGAACTAGATTTTTTTTTGAAATCACTTGAGGTTCAGAATCACATGAGATTGACTCATCAACGTCACTATCTAAAGATGCCCAAACACACTCTGAAAGTTCAGGTCCAATTGATTCCGGAAAATTTTCCTCAACAACACAGTTGTTAGGAGGGTTGTGGTTCGGATTTTGAACAACATAATTTGGAGTACTAGAGTAGAGTTCAGAAGTCCGATTCAGGTCCAGGTTTATCAGAGGCGGAAATTTCGTGGAATCGGGACACTTGACAACTATAGGCATAAACTCAGGAATCAAGGATGCAAAATGGTCAGGAGTCTCAGGAAGGGGTGACAAGGGAGAAACAGGTGTATCCGAATGTTTAAAGTTCAGAAGATCTCCCATAAAAGTCAGATTTTGTAACTCCTTCAAGGGATGAACAACTGGTTTCGGAAACTCACTTCCGAGACCAGGAGCTTTTGACCAAGGATGACGAAAATTGTGAGTCATCCGTTCTTTTGCTTCAAGAATGTCTATGGCATGGTGCATGGCAATAATATTAGCATTAAGACGTTTTTTATCAGAAATTAAAACATTTCTTTCAGAATAAGTGATTTCACATTTGTCTTTAAGAATGATACATTCATCTTTTGACATTACAAGCTCATGTTCTAAAGACTCTATTTTTAACTTCTTATCCTCGGAACGTAACCTAAGACGACTTAATTCACTGTCCTTCTTCTCACTGGCTTCTATGGCTGAATCATAGGCTTTGTTATTAGTAATCATAGATTTTACCCGTTGAACGATTCTTCTCACTGGCTTCTATGGCTGAATCATGTAGCAGTAGTTTGGCTCAGCATCTTTATCATCTCTTTCGGACCCAGACGACCAGTAGCCTTCATCACATTCAATTTCCTGTCGAGCCATAAGACACATGTTTCTGCCAGTGGTTACGTCATCATCATCTCCAGACGACCAATACCCTTCCACATCCCTTGATACAGTTGTAAAAAAAGCCTTTTCACTTTCAGCCATTTCTTGAGCTCGGCGTGCATAGTAAGCAGAATCCTTGATCTTCGGTTTTTGTGGGACTTCGGCTAAGCAATCTTTGGCAAGTGATTTGCATGTCCACATTTGTGACACACAATCTTAGGGTTTTTAGACTTCGGAATATGTGGAGGTTCCGAGGTGGGATTCGAAGTAGGAAGATTTGGCTTGTAGGCTGGAGGGTTTTCGGAAGGTTTGTTGAATGGTTGATGATTATTTTGGTGAGGAACTTGAAAACAATTGTTCTGGTGAGGATTTTGGAATCGATTGTTGTGAGGCTTGTTGAAAGGACGGTTGTATTTCATAGAGAGTAGGGCAAACTCTTGTTGGAAACGTAGTTTAGAGTCCATTTCTTCAGAGTTAAGATCACCCATCGATTGATAGTTAGAGCGGGAAATGTTGGAGGTGAGGGTTGAACAGGAGGGATATAAGGAACAACAGCGGTGAGGGGGTCCGAAATGGTTGGGTTTGAGGTTTGTGGATCATAGGAACTTACTAGAGCTAAAGGACCTCCAATGAGTTTGCGTAGAGTTTGAGCAACATTTGACTCGTGACCTCGAAGCTCATCGAAAAGTTGATAGAGCTTGAGCTTTTTCAGAGACCCATAGCTCTGAAGACATGATTTCACATTTCCCCATCCCTTTCCGAAACTATTAATGAACATGAGATTGTACTCAACTGGAGTTCGGACTATCCCATGTGTTGTCATGTTGTTGACGACGATTCGATATCTGTTTGAAGCTGAGGCAACGGATTCACCAAGTGTTGTAGTGAAAGTGTCGAACTCATTAACAACCGAAGTCAGACGCTTGTCCTTCATGTTCTCTGACCCTTCAAACAAATCTTGAAGTGTGTCCCAAATCTCTTTTCCGGACTTGCACAGTTTGATGTGCTCAAAGAGAGAAGGTGGAACACCAAACACCATTTCCGAAAAGGCAACTTGATCAGCATGCAACTTTTCAAGATCATCAGCAGTGAGAGGTGCTTGTCATTGTTGATCCTGTCCCAAGAGAGTTGCATCAACATCTCTAACAATGGTTCAAACTAGAACATGAGGACCTTCTTTAACAGATCTCCAGATAGATTCACCTTTTTCTTTTCAAAGTAAAAATCTTTCCATTCCGACTTTCCAGTGATCATATTCTTCAACAACTAACAGTGGGGAACGTGTAGGGCAACCTACGCTATTTTCTATTTTCATTGAGTACATTTGTTTAGTATTAGAAGCAGCCATTGAAGTTAAGATATCTTGAGAAAAAGTGGTATATAGAAGAACTTTTATCCTGAACACAGAAATGATCGAAATACCAAGGTAATCTCGAATCAACTATAATATGTTCTTATGGATTCAAATGAAAACCACTCAAGCTTTGATACCAATTATGAGAAGAAGGATCTTGTTGTGCAGGGACAAGGATTAAAAACTCAAACCTTGAGTTAATGCTTAAGATCAATGTCTGCTACTAACTTAATGGTTCCAATCGAGTCTGGAAAGACCAGTCAAGACTGAATATGAAAATCAACAAAGTACTTCAAGTATTAAATATAAGACAATGAATATGATCAAGTAAAGACAATAAATGAACACAATGAATGTTTGAAAGATAGATCAGAGAGAAAGGTGCAAGTGAAGTAAATGTAAAAATATCTATCTTTGGTGAAGCAATCCGTCGTTTGTAATTGTCATTGAATGCTCCTTATATAGGAGAATGTGTTACATCGTACTAACCCAAAAACACATATAGGACTGGATAATAGAGTTACTCCTGAAACTCTGATTATCTAAGAAAACAAAAGAGACTAAGTCCTATGACATGCTACATCAAGCTAAATGACAAAATAAATTAATACAAACGGATAGACGCAAACTTCATTCCGGATGCAAAATCCATTCCGGAATGTCTTCACTTCTTTCAGAACCCCTTCTCTGATCTTTGACTCTGAACTAAGTCTTCACATCGAACCACATACTGACTCCGGAACAATTTCACTTCGGAACTGAAACTGACTTCGAAACTTATTGGATGATTGCTAGAGGTTCACTTTCTGGTTCTAACACAGTATGTGAGGGGTAGATGGTCTTTTACCCCAGTGAGGACTTATGGTTAAGATTATGAGAATCCTGAACTTAACTAGTTTATATGATGATAATAGCTCGGGGAGTCGAGAGATCAGCAGTTCGGGGATCTTCTAGTCAGCAGCCGGAGGAAGACCAGTGAGATTCTGCATTCAGCTTTGTGAGGTGAGTCTCCTCCTGTAGGGACGGGTCGAAGGCCCCAATGCCGACTCGTATGTATGATTGTATGTTTTCCGGACCAAGCTTCGATGTCGGGCGGTGCCCGAGGAATGTTTATATGTGTGCTTCCGGACTACGGTTCGATGCCGGGTGGTACCCGATGATTATGTGCATGTTGATTATACTTGTTGTGTGTGTGATACTTGTATGTGCCTGGTAGGGAGGTGAGTGTGGGAGGGGTTCGGTATCTTATCACTAGCTGAGTATGGATGGGGTTCCATATCTCATCATTAGCAGAGCAGGGGCGGGGCCCAAGATAGGCGAGGCCTTAGGACTGGAGCATATAGTACTGTGTATGATTCTTTATGTGCTAGTATGATTATATGATATAGTTTGTATGTGTATAGCGGGCGAGGCCCAGAGACAGGCGGGGCCTAGAAGAAACAGATATGTATACCGAGCGGGGCTCGATGCCAGGTGGGGCCTAATGCCAGGTGGGGCGTGATGCGAAGCGGGGCCCAAGGAAGGTCGGGCGGGGCCCAATATATGTGATTATGTGTATGGTATGTGGTAGTATGGGGAACTCACTAAACTTCGTGCTTACAGTTTTCAGTTTTGGTTTCAGGTACTTCCGGTAGCAAGGGAAAGAGCTCGGGATGAATGCATTGCACACACCATAATGTTTAGCCTGGGATGTTTACTCTGATGTTTTGATTGAGAAACTCTGATAATAATTTTTTGAAATACTTTGACTCATGTTTTGATGGAATGATTTGATAACTATGGTTTTATTTAATAGTTTAAAACAAAACTTTTGGTCATGATTTTTGGGATGTTACAACAATGAATCAAGTGTTACAGTATTTCTAAAGAAGACAAAGAAAAGGGCTTTAAGTTGCTTAAGGGCTTTAAGTTGAAGTCAATGGAAACAAATAAGCAGATGCAAGAAAAAGGTTGGTGATGTAGGTTTGGAGGTTATTTTCTATGATGTAAATTATGTCTATTTGTTTTCTTAAGTTTTATTCAAAATTTTAATTAGTTTTTGTTAAATAAATAAAAACATTTTTAAAAAGTTTTATTTCTAAAATAAAAAAATTATAAATAAATTCGACTTTCTATTTTTTTTAATTCATTTTCGTTTTAGATAAATTTAAAAAAATAAAAAAATAAATAAATAAATCTATAAATAAATAAATAAATGTTTTCCTAAAGTTTTATTTACTTTTCCTTTTAGGTTAAATTATTTTCGTTTCTAGTTGTTAAATTTATTTCATTTTAATTTGTTTAAATTTTTGTCTCTAATGTTTATTTTATTTTTCTAAGTTATGTTTTAAAGATAAAAATTAAAAAACAAGTGGTGCACAAGTCTGTATATTTTCTATCAACTTGATAGAAATATAAGGGGGAGAATGCATCGAAGTATCAAAATGGAGTTAAACCTTCAGCTCCGGGGGACAAATTTAACGTTGTGTCTGGTGTTCAAATTATCTATGAACATTAGAACTTATTTACCCCCTAAATTTTATTTACTCCCTAAAAGTTCTAATAGTTATATTTTTCTTATGTGTACATAGTTCTTTGGTTTCAGGCATTGTTTTGCAGTTGAATAAGAGATAGCATGGATGTTTGATCATGTGATGCTTTTAGATTGTTTCAAGTGGGTCTTGGTGACGGTCTAGCTAATGTGTCAGTACATATTTGGTTCAATATTTGCAAATTCATTGCACCATGTTAATGGAACTGACGAGAAATGTCATGATTTATGATCATACATTGTGTTGACAAAGTGTCTTAAGTTGTTGAAAGAAATGAACCATACGCTTAGGGGGGGGGGGGCAATTAATAGTGACAAAGGCAACTGAGCTGGAAAATTCACTAGTTGGTCACAATTTTATTTGAAGCTGGTTGATTTGTGGATTCGTCTCTTACATAAGTTCCATCAAGTATGGTCATTCCTTCTAAAGATCATTGTACCTTTCATGATTTGAGGGTGGAATTTCATAAGCCAAGTATGTAACTACTGACAAATCACTGTCCCTGGAACATATGATATTGCATATGCCTTAAGTTTCGTGACTTTTAGCAATTAATGACCTGATGAGGTTTCACTTCAGAAATCTTCAAACGAACAGGTAATGTTCCTATATGTTAAGACTAAATGAGCCATCCATCTCTTGTATTAAATCAGATAGCAAGATCTATTCTTCACCTAGAGATATTGCATGGTCACAAATGAAAATTCTTATAAAGGCAATGATGTTATTCCATCTCTTAGCCAATCTTTTTCTCATGTCCTTAACATCCTAGACTGAGGTATGACATGATACCATTGAACGAATTAACGATGAATATTTGATTCTAGACTGCAATTAACTCTATGATGCAAGGATTAAACCACTTCTTGCTAATGGGTTATCATTGTCAATGATTCACGCTGATTTCACCTCAGCATTAGTGAGACATCCTACTTCTATCCTATAATTCTTCCTTATAAGAACTTGATGATCCACTGTGTAAAACCACACACTGATATGTTGATACATGAAAAGTGAACCTTTAGCAATCCGAAGTCAAGCCAATCTGAAGTAAAGTGCATTCCGAATTATGATGAGTTCTGAAATGAAGCTCTTCCGAAACGAAGACCTGTCTGAGAAACACCTTGTATTCAGTGCTATTTTGAGTCTATATTTGCATTAAATGTTTCTTATCATTTAGTCTTTGTTTTATTGTAAAGTTCATGGACAAGATCAAGAAAATCTTGTGCATCAACTTTTTGACTTTTCAGCTTTACATAGTCTATGCAGTCTTTCTAGTTTGTCTTTTTAGCACTCCTTGTCTATTTAAGAAGATGTGGTCTTCATGCAATGTAACATTTAGAGCAACATTCTCTTTCACATCAATACCAAGTACCTTTCAAGTCAAATCATTCTCTCCATCATTCTTAGCATTCTCATTGTTCTTAAAATCTCTTTACATTGTTCATACTCGTTCTCATATACTTGAATACTTTGTTGAACTTCTCACTTCAAGACAAGACTGATTTACCAGACTTGACTGGACTCTTTATATTAGCAGCTGACATTGATCTTAAGTTAATTCAAGGTTTGAGTTTTCAAACCTTGTCCGCGCACATATTCTTGCACTCTCAATTGGTATCAGAGCCTAAGTGGCTGTCCTTTGAATCCATAAGAACATATTATAGCTGATTTGAGATTACCTTGGTATCTTAATCATTTCTATGTTTAGGATAAAAGTTCTTCTATATACCACTCCAACTCTAATACTTTAACTTTAATGGCTGCTTTTAATCCAACTCAACAAATTTATCCAATGGAAATAGTAAATAGCATGGGTTAACCAACGCGTGCCCCATTGCTAGTTGTTGAAGAGTATGATCACTGGAAAGTTAGAACAGAGAGATTTTTACTTGGTAAGGAAAAAGGTGATGAGATATGGAGATCTGTGAAATAAGATCCTCATGTTCCCGTAAGACAAATGGTTAGAGATGCTGCTAGTACTCTCATGGGTCAAGAAGAACAACGTCCAGCACCTCTAACTACATCAGACCTCACAAAGCTTCATTCAGATCAGATTGTGTTCTCAAAAATGGTCTTTGGTGTTCCTCCTTCTCCCTTTGAGCACATAAAGTTGTGTAAATCTGCCAAAGAGATTTGGGATACACTTCAAGACTTGTTTGAAGGTTCTGAGAACATGAAGGATAAGCATTTTAAATCCATTATAAACGACTTTGATACTTTCACTACAACTCTTGGTGAATCCGTAGCCTATGCATCAAATCGATGTAGGATCATTGTGAACAACATGACTGCACATGGAATAGTTAAAACTCCACTCGAGTATAATCTGAAGTTCATCAACAGCCTCAGAAAAGGATAGGGAAATGTTAGTTCGTGTCTTTAGAATAATGGATCTCTGAAGAAACTGAAGCTTTATCAGTTTGACGAACTGCAAGGCCATGAATCTAACGTTGCTCAAACGTTAAGAGAACTGTCAGAAGGTCCTCTCACCTTAGACAGTTATTAATCCACTAATTCCGAACCCATCTATTTCGGATCCTTTTGTAACTATCCCACCTGTTTCATCTGATCAACCAACACTTCCCACCCCACCTATCCCACCTGTTTCGAACCATTCATTTGAATAAAATATTGATCTCGATTCAGCTTATTTCGAACTTCGTTTTCAACAAGAATTTGCACTTCTGTCTATGAATTACAAGTGTCCCTGGAATCCCAGTCATAAAGGTTTTCAAAACCGATTTCAAGCTCCTCATCAAAGCAATCCTCAAACTTTCTCTAAACCTACAGAAAATCCATCGGCATAACATTCTGAATCACTCCTCGGAACCTCAGGAAGTTCCGAAACCAGTCAAACCCAAGATTGTTTGTCACAAATGTGGTCTCATAAACCACTTTGCAAAGGATTTTTTGGCTAAAATTTCTCAAAAACCAAAGGTAAAGGACTCTGCTTACTATGCTCCTAGAGCACAAGAACTTGTTGAAAGTGAAAAGGCTTTTGTTACCACTATGTCAAGTAATGTTGATGGGTACTGGTCTTCTGGTGATGAGGGTGAAAAAAATATGCAAGGAACATGTGTCTTATGGCTAGAAAATCAATTGAGTGTGATGAAGGCTACCAGTCTTCTGGTTCAGAAGAAGACGATGACGATGTTGAGCCAAACTTTTGTTACATGGCAACAAATGATCCACCTGGTAGAAGCATCATCCAGCAGGTAAAATCCATGATCACTGACAATAATTTTGATTTATCTGTTTGTGAACCCTATCTAACTCAAATTCAATATGATATGACATTTATTCATAGAGCCTATGGGTCTGTCATAGAAGTTAGTGAGAAGCTGGATAGTGAATTGACTCATCTTAGATTACGTTTTGAAGACCGCAAGCTTAATATTGAACCATTAGAGAGAGAACTTGTAATGACTAAGGATGAATGTATTATTTTGAAAGACAAATGTGAAATCAGTTTTAGTGAAAGAAACATCTTAGTTACTGATAATAAACATCTTTATGCCAAAATTGATGCTTTGCATAACTCTATTGATGTTGTTGAAGCAAACGAACGGATGACACATAATTTTCGTCACCCATGGTCTAAAGCACTAGGTCTCAGAAGCGAGTTTCTGAAACCCGTTGTTTGTCCCTTGAACGAACTTCAAAACCAAACGTTTATGGGAGACATTCCGAACCATACTTTTTCAGATACCCCTGTCTCACCTTTGTCGTCTCTTCTTGAGACTTCGAACAAGTTTCAATCTCTGATTCTTGAGTTTAAACCTATCACTTTTATGTGTCCTGATTTCATGCCTCTTCTGCCTTTGATATCCTTGGACCCGAATCGTTCTTCAAAATCTTTCCCTGACACCGACTGCACTAGAGTTCAGTTTCCAAACTCTGGTCCACCGAGCATTTGTGTTGTTGAGGAAACCATTCCTGAGACAAATATACATGAATATGAAAAATCCAACTTTGTGTGACAACTCATCCGAATCTTGAATCTCTAACTTTGATGTGATATCGAAATCGAATCTAGTGTCAATTAATCCTTGTTTCAACAATCCATCGACTGGACAAACTTCCAAGTCATCATCTGACTCTCAGAAGAAACCCTGGTTGAATAAGAAAGATATTGTTCATCCAAAGACCGAAGCTAGGAATGCTCTGAAGAAAGAAACTAGTTCTAGGAAAGACTCTAGGTTGCTTGAGAAATCCAAGAAGAAAGTGTCTCACACACTCAATCCAGCTACTAGAAATCACAATGCTTTCATGCCTGTTAAGATCCTTAAAAGGCTATCTAATCCTGCTAGTTCGGATGTTCAGAACAAATCTGTCAATAGTTGTATAAAAAAGGTCACTGTTGAGACTTCTTCTGTGAAAACTGACTCTCCTTGGACACTTTCTTCTTCTGTGTTTATTGCTAAATCGGATGGCGCGATTTTCAAACCAAAACAATTTGCAAAACCTAATGTGTCTTCGAAAGCAGCAAACAAAGGACAAGTTTCTAGGAACACTATTGTTCAAAAACCTTCCAAAGACTCAAAAAAAAGTTTGAATGGAAAGTGAAAAAGTCTGAAAACACAACTGTAACATCTTTGAACACAATTATTCCTACAACATCTCGGAAAACTGTTCTTCCGAGAAAAGCAGTATCCAAACAACCATTGATTGAATATGATTTTTGGATAAACGAAAAGACCCTGACATTCTGCTTCTTTCCAAAAGAATTTCGGAAAAAGCCTTCCGAGATGCCAACTGCTTATAAATCACAAATCAAGTCCAAAGCCCATGCCACAGTCCCTAAATCTAACCCGGAGCCTAAAAACTACAAAACTCACTGAGTTTGCGGGCATTTTGTGCTTTGAAACAATATACAATATGGTATATTAATAGTGCTTATTCCATGCAAATGACTGGGCAGAAAGACTGTCTGCATGATCTTAAGCTCGCTCCTAACGCTGGTTACGTTACTTATGTAAATAATTCAAATTCTCAAATTCAAAGTTATGGCATCTTGACCAATGGAAATTTTTGTCTCTAATATGGCGTATGTAGCTGATCTCAAGCATAATCTGATCAGTGTGGTCAACTCACTGATGCTAACCGGATAGTTGAATTCAGCAAGAAGCATAGCTACGTTATGACAGAAGACCAGAAAGAATGTCTTATTAAATCAGATCACATCAAAAATATGTATCCTTTAGACATCAATATGATCATCGGAAAGCCTCAACTTTGTCTTCTTTCAAACGTCGTTCCTGACGTAAGTCGGTTATGACATCGGAGGCTCGCTCATCTCAACTTCTCATACATGAATGATCTAGTTTCTGGTGAATTGGTCCCATGTCTTCCACTCCTCAAATTCGAAAATGATCATCTCTATGATACGTGTGAATGTAGGAATCAATCGAAGAAAGGTCATCCTGTGATCATTGAAAAGTCCATTTTAGAACCACTGGAACTTCTTCATATCGATCTCTGTGGACCATCTACTGTAGAAAGTCTACATCACAAAAAGTATATTCTTGTGATTGTTGACGACTACACAAGGTTCACTTGGGTCTTCTTCACAAGGCTAAAATCCAAAACAGCCTCTGAACTCATTAATTTCATTAAAGGAATTGAAGTTCTTGTTAAACTTCTTGTTCGAAGAATCCGAAGTGACAATGGCTCTGAATTCATAAATGCTATCATTGAGAAATTCCTCACCGACAAAGGCATCGACCACAACTTCTCGGCTCCCTACAATCCTCAACAAAACGGTGTGGTTGAAAGAATAAATTGAACTCTCGTTGAAGCCTCTCAATCAATGTTGAACTTTACAAACCTTCCTGTTTATCTTTGGGCTGAAGCCGTCTCCACTGCTTTCTTCACTCAAAATCGAAGCATCATCAATCGCCGTCTCAACATGACACCGTATGAAGCAACGAATGGTCGCAAGCCGAGTATCTCTTTCTTGCATGCTTTTGGTTGTAGATGCTTTATAAAAATAATCGTGATCAACTCACCAAGTTTCCACAAAAAGTCGATGAATCCATCTTTCTAGGATACTCAACCAAGTCTAAAGCTTACAGAGTTCTGAATCGTAGAACTCCTGTACTTGAAGAAAGATTTGATATCGCTTTTGATGATAATTTTATTCGGAACTTAGATCCTACTCATGTTACAACTCACATCATGGGGTCCGATGCTCCATCTCCTGGGTCACTGAATCCTCAAATTATCCATGAAGTTGATTTCGAAAGCTTGTTCGGACCAATAGAAACTGCTCTTGATTCGGAATCTTGATCAAGACCATCCTTATCAACTGAAACTCCGATTTCTCAAAATGTCTCTGGTCCGACCCCAACCTTTCCTCCATTTGATTCTGATCCATTTCAACCTTCTCAGGTTGAGGGGGAGAATAGTCATCCAACCCTCGAATCAAATGTTGATGGATTTCAAGATGTAGCATATCAGTTTGATGAATTTTATTCCATTATGAACAACAACAAAGACGATGCAAACTTCTTTGACTTTCTGAACGATGACGACGTTGACATATCTAGTTCAGAAGTTCAGGGGGAGCATCATCCTCAAATTCAAACTGTTCAGGGGGAGCAACATAACCTCATTGTTGATGTTGGATCATCCGCTGCACAAGAACTCCGAGATTACATATCTGGACAAAGGATCATCCTCCAAATCAAGTCACTGCAAATCTAAACGCTGGAGTTCAAACTCGCTCTGCTGCCAACATTCAAAATGAATGTCACTTCTCGGCATTCATATCAATGGTTGAACCAAAATCCATCAAGGAAGCTTTAGAATATTCTGATTGGATTACAACCATACAATAAGAGCTAGCATAATTTGACAGAAATCAAGTGTAGACTCTTGTACCTCCTCCTCAGGATCACCCTATTGTTGGTACAAGATGGGCCTTCTGAAACAAACTCGACGACGCCAAAGTTATAATCAGAAACAAAGCAAGATTGGTGGCCAAAGGATTTATTCAGATCGAACGACTCGACTATGACGAGACATTTGCTCATGTTGCTCGTCTTGAAGCCATCCAAATCTTTCTCGCTTATGCTGCTCACAAAGGCTTTAAAGTTTACCAAATGGACGTCAAAAGTGCCTTTCTCAACGGTGAACTTGACACCGAAGTGTATCTTCAACAACCCCCTGGATTTGTAAATCTTTCATATCCAAACTACTGTTACAAACTTCAAAAAGCTGTTTATGGCCTCAAGCAAGCTCCACGTGCCTGGTACGAGACTATCACTGATTTTTTGAAGCGTTCCAGTTTTCAAATAGGGATTCGTGATCCTACATTATTCCGAAGATCGAATGGAAACCATATCATGTTAGGTCAAATATATTTTAACGACATCATCTTTGGATCAACGGATTCAATGATGGTTGCTGATTTTGCAAAGTTAATGGTTAGTCAATTCCAAATTAGCATAAATTGTGAATTAAGTTTCTTCTTCGGACTACAAGTTAAGCATACCAACAGAGGAATCTTTATTCATCAAGAGATATAAATTTCCGAACTTCTGAAAAAATACTCAATGGAAATCTGTGCCTCTACAAAGGTTCCAATGGGTTTCAGACACAAGATACTCTCGGACCCATCAGGAGTTGCTGTTGATCATAAGAAGTATAGGGGAATGATTGGATCGCTACTCTACCTCACTGCGAGTCGTAAAGACATCATGTTCTCTACATGTATGTGTGCTAGATTCCAGGTTAATCGGAAGATGTCTCATCTTCTGGCCGTCAAGAAATTTTTTTGATATCTCAAAGGAACAAAGAACCTCAGAATTTGGTATCCAACAAATGAAAGTTTCCTTCTTCAAGCCTATTCCTACTCAAACTATGGAGGTCTTCAACTGGATAGAAAAAGCACATCTGGAGGTTGTCAATTTTTGGGTGGAAGATTGGTTACCTGGTCATCCAAGAAACAGAACTGTATTGCTCTTTCAATGTCCAAAGCAGAATACATGGCTACTGCAAGCTGCACTTCGCAAGTTCTTTGGATGAAATCTCATCTTTTGGACTATGGTTATCGATTTCAACAGATTCTCATCTATTGTAACTCTCAAAGTGCAATTTCTATTTCTCATAATCTAATTCAGCATTCCATGACCAAGCACATTGACATTTGGTACCATTTTATTAAATATCATGTTCTAAAAAGAAACATCGAGCTCATTTTTGTTCCATCTAATGATGAAATTGCTTATGTCTTTACTAAGGCATTAGACGAAACCAAATTTAATGGATTTCCGAACAAAATGGGAATGATGATGCTTGATCCAGAATTCTTCCAATAGGCGTCTACTCTCTAATGGAAACATTAGAAAGTAAAAAAATTACGAAGTCAAATTCTCTTCTAGTCGAAATTGTTTCCTATCAGAAAATATAGGATCATTATATGTATCTTTTTGTCTAACCTTTTCTTCCAGTCTTAAAATTTTTCAGCTTTCCTTATTACTTGATGTCTTGACCGATATAGTTACATCGGATTACTTGAGAAATTCCCATCTTGGAGTATTTGTCTAAAACACGCATGTGTTATGAAGTTCACCTCAGAATTCAAATCCGAAACGGTAATGTGAGTTCATCACTTATCTTCCTCCGAGCTCTGTTCCTTCAGTTCTCGGAACCTCAAATCTTTTGAAACTAGTCCTCTAAAATCTTCATGTATTTTTACCTCTGATATTCAGTTTGAGACTATGCCATCTCGAACTCTATATTACGTACTAATGATGTGTTTATCTTCTTTCAGAAGTATCTTATGACATCTCATCTCGGAATCTGATTATTCCGAGATCCTCAGCAATAAATGAACTTTAAGGCTATCGTTAAAGTTTTTTATTCCAAAACGTTTTTCATTAATATATTAACGGTAAATTTTCTTTATTATTATCCTCTTAATTCTCAATAAACGTGCTTTGGCACACGTTCCAATAAAGCAATGATCAATATCTGAACTGAATCGACGGTTTTTCTTTTGAACAAACAAACGTCCCATCTTTCGTTCGAAACAGTCATTTATGAAGCCTTTTTAGGCAATGCATTTAATGCGAACCATTTCGTGTTCTGGTGTCATCATTCCATTCTTCGACCCGACCCGAAATATCCAACATATAAAAGGATTTTGAATCTTAACTGTTCCTACTTTCCATTTTTGCTATCTTCTTCCTAGAGCCTTCTCTATGTACTATGTTCTTCAAGCTTTCTCAAACCTTCAACAATGGCGTCTTCTCAAACTGCTCCCAAAACTTCCAAACCTTCATCGAAGAAGCATTCTTCAAAGGGATCCGCCTCATCTTCATCCACTGAGTTCATCCTCAAAGAAACAACCTAGTTGCTTTCTCTCGATCCTATGGATTATGATGAATTAATACGCATCATGATCGAATTCACCTCCCGCCACCCTATCGCAGTTCCTCTCACCAAAATCCCTAACCATAAACTTCCTCTTAGTATTCTTCACAAAGAATTTGAACGCATAAAAATTGAGGATGATGTACTGGAAGTGAAGATTACTGATGATAAGATTGTTCCAGTCTACAAGAACACCTTCCTCAAAGCGATCGACATTATAGAAAACCCTAAAGGTTTTCGCGTTCAAGAACCGACGAATGAAGAGTTTCAGTCGTTTCTAAATCAAATTGGGTACAACGGAGAATTCAAAGAAAATGAGTTCAAGAAGTCTGTTGTTCCCGGCCTATGGACTGTACTGATGCACTTAATCCTTCGAGGATTGTCCGACAAACATGGTGGTACAGAAACCATGAGCAAAGATGGGCTCTATATTATGTAAAACTTCTTCTCTAGAAGAGATAATGCAGTTGACTTGACCGAGGTTCTATGGCAAGACTTTCGGAAATTCACTGTCAAGAGGAAGCCCAATGAAAGATCCAGTTCGAGATTCTGGGCTCTAACGCTACAACAACTGTACTTTGAGATATTGAAGCTATTCCTATCAACTCGGACATCAAAGAGGTAAATTGTTCTTTTAAAGCTATAAAGACTTATAGATTACCGAACCAATACGTTTTCGGAACTACCAGACATTTTCCAGTACACATGTTAGCCACAGTTCCATCCGACTCACCATATCTCAAACATCATCTTGAGATTTCGGTTGTGTTCAACCCAACACAATCTACCTTAATCTCAGATGATCTAGCCTCGGATGTAAACAAATCAACCTCTTCAGGAGGATGTAAGAAGAAGATGGCCAAACAAAAGCAATTACCCTCAAAAGTCTGATCCAAAAAGAGAACCAAAGCTGGTGAATCCTCTCAAAAGGATTCACACGACAAGATTCGACCTGACACTGGGTCTCAACATACCCCTCCTATCCATTCTTCCGAAGTACCATTCACGGTTTCAATATCACACGCACACACTCACAGGGAGTCTGCACATAATCTACCACCATATTCTCAAAAAGATGGTGTAGGTATTGAACAAAGTCCTTTGAAGCCCCAGGGACACACTAATGAGTCATTTTGGAAATCCCTCTCGGTTCTACACAAGCCCAATCAGGGGCCTCTGTCTCTGATTCCAAGATTTCCGAAGCTGGAGTAGTCCCTCCTACTTCGAAAGCCACAACCGGTGTGATACATGCTTCAGGTAAAGGACGATCGAGTATTTTTGACAACGATTGGTCTGATTTTGTTGACAGGGCTCATACAATACATTTGGAGCTCACCAGAGAATAAGTTGAATATACGCTTATCTCTATGCGTCAACGAGCTCTCCGAAGTCGTCCTCCTTTTACCTTTCCATCCAATGAATAAATTGATCAGGCTTTCAAGCCTTTCAACGAAGCTCAGAAGACCACTTCTACAGGAGATATTCCCGAATCTACATACGTTTCGGATGATCCTCCTCTGAAGTTCACAGATGAAGAAGCTCCCAAGCCTCCACGAAACCGTTTTATGTTTTTGGTCTCTCCTTATCCTCTGAGGAATCTAAAGAAGAAGAAGATGTTAAAGAGAACAAGCACTCCTCTCCCAAATTTACCTTAGAAAGCGATCAAGGTAACCAAGCTTAAGTTAATCCAGTAGATGACTCCAAGCCCTCCGAACCACATGATGATGCAAACGATGATATTGATGACAAGTCTGAAAACTCTATCTCGGACACAAAATCTTCAGGTGAAAATATTGCAAATCCTTTTGCACTATTAGAACTTCTAGAGAATGTGGCCTCAACTGTCTCCAAAGTCGATTCCCTTGATCAGAAAGTCGCATGCCTTGATTCGAAGCTTGATCAAAAGGTTACAGGTCTTGACTCCAAGCTCGGGCTTATCCTTAAATTTCATTCCGAGATCCAAGTTGTTGCTCCCCCGAATCTTGACCGAGCCAATCAGCTCGACCAACTCATTTCCCTTCGTCTCAAGCGCACGATCGAAGAAGTTGAACAAAAATACAATGATAGTCTCAACCATCACATTTCTACCACCACCATCATGCTCAAGATTCATGACAATATGATTACTGCTACACATGAACTCATCAAGCAGGCTCATGTTCGTCATGAGAAACATATTCAATGACTCAAAAAGGATATTTGTCAAAATGATTCCATAAACATGGTCATGCAAGAGGTGCTCATCAAGATCATACGTTCAACTTGGAACATTGTGGATATTCCGAACAACAAATTTGATGAGATGCTCGTTATTCTGGATGAAACATTTGCCCATCTCAAAGCTCAAACTCCTACAGTTGAGGCATATGACGCTCTCACCAAACAGCTCAACATAATTTTTCAATGAGTTTTTGAACGGTTGGAGGAACTCAAGAATGAATACGTACTTGCATCGGAGGCAGGGCCATCCCATGCAAAAGGGGGAGAAAGAGAAAGAACAATTCAATGGAAACCCATCTCGGATTTTGTGCTCCGATATGAATCAACCGATGAAGAAATTCTCGAGGTCGAAACTCTTGAACCTCTTGAAATAGATGACGAAGAAGATGAAGACTTAGCTAAAAATGTGACCTTAGGACTTCAAGCCATCAGGTAACAACCTGTGCATGTCCTTTCATAAGTAGAGAAGATGAAATGGTCCTCGTTTTATTGGTCATCGTCTTTAGCAAAAGTGTTCAAACGAAGTCCAGACATGGAAAAGCTCAAAACCAAGCTGACAATTGATGCATTCTGAGCCACTCATTCCATGCTTCCACCAGTTCCTACTCCGAGGATCGATCATATTGATAAAGGTTCTCCCACTTGAAAACCTGATGATATCCCTGAAGAGCCTTTCATTCCTCCTCCATCTGAAATATTCATCACTGAATCCATTCATCAAATCATTCATCCATTTCTGGCACAAGTGACAATCCCCAAGATAGAGACAAACATATTGCAACAGATTCGGACACCCCACTTAAGACATTTAGAAAGTATGAGGGCTGGTCGCAGGCACAGATCGATCACACTTTGGAAGAAAGCATTCAGATTCAAGCGCTTACAGACAACCTGAATCTGATGTTGGGCATTTCTCCTCTTTTCCGAGAAGGTGTTATTCATGATATACACTTCGTTCCATTCATGTACTATGATCTTCCGACACAAGATGTTGACCAAGTGTACTTGTCAATCTCTCCACATGGTTATTTCTATATCAAGTATGCTCCTCTACATCCGACTGATGATCCTCAAACCATCATCAGAACTGAGCGTGAGAGATTGAGAACCTTTTACTTCGTCAACGTACGAACCCAAAAGGAATTGTGGTCTCAGAAAAGAACTAAAAATATCATCGGATATGGTAACAAGGTTCAGAGCAAGTTCGATCTCAATTGCATGTTGTACATATACTACGCTTCTCAGAAAAAAGAATCCACCATCATAATCACGGATGCATACTTTCCTTCGATCAACCTGAATGGCATTCTCACCTTATCTGCTCACTTCCTAGATCGCCAATCAAGTGAATCAAGCATTGGAGCCTACAATGCTGCAACAAGCTTCCTGAAGGACTATATTGCTGAATTCTGCAGATCCGATATTGAATTTTCTCACCTTTTCGGAACAAAGAAGATTTTGGCGAAAATCACTACCAAACTTCCTGAAGCACAAATCTTAGCAGAATGCCCCATTGAAGAACCGGAACTCGGTTATGTCTATCTAAAAAAGAAGACTAATCGAAAATAATTCTTTAGAGTTCTTAACAAACACCTTGTTCCAACAAATATCCTTCTAAAGTTCATTACCAATGCCGGCAAAAGTGATTCATCTGAACACGTCAAGCTGAAATTCATTGAGCATCTCATATGGTACACCCAAGTCTGAATCTGGCACCAAAGTGCTTATTTCTTTGTATTTGATGAAGCTAAGTGAAGATTTTATTGATTGCTAAAGTCACTTAGGGGGAGATTGTTGATACATGAAAAGTGAACCCTTGTCAATCCAAAGTCAATCCAATCCGAAGTAAAGTGCATTCCGAAGTATAATGAGTTCCGAAATGAAGCTCTTCTGAAATGAACACCTGTCCGAGAAACACCTTGTATTCAGTGTTATTTTGGGTATGTATTTGCATTTAATGTTTCTTGTCATTTAGTCTTTGCTTTATTGTAAAGTTCATGGGATAAGATCGATAAAATCATGTGTGTCGGCTTTTTGACTTTTCATCTTTACATAGTCCATGCAGTCTTTCTAGTTTGTCTTTTTATCACTCTTTGTCTATTTAAGGAGATGTGATCTTTCTGCAATGTAGTAGTTAGAGCAACATTCTCTTTCACATCAATACCAAGTATCTTTCAAGTCAAATCATTCTCTCTATCATTCTTAGCATTCTCATTGTTCTTAAAATCTCTTTACATTGTTCATACTCATTCTCATATACTTGAATACTTTGTTGAACTTCTCACTTCAAGACAAGACTGGTTTACCAGACTTGATTGGACTCTTTTTATTAGCAGCATACATTGATCTTAAGTTAATTCAAGGTTTGAGTTTTCAAACCTTTTCCACGCACATATTCTTGCACTCTCATGATAAAAGTTGGAAATTTTGTGCCGATGGTTAGACTATGTACTGTAGTTTATCACACGCACCAACCCATTCTTGGCCTTAAATTCTTCTTAAAAGTTGTATGATTCAGTATCAAATGCCAAACACTAATAAGAACTTGAAAAATCTGTGTCGATGAGTACATTCCATATCGGAATGTATCACACACATCATTCCACTCTCGCCCTTTATTCTTCTAATAAAAGAAGTTAATGATTCAGCATATAAAACCATAGGCTGATAAGACTATGCACAATTGTGTAAATGATCTACTATTACAACAGCACAATAGTGCGATACACCTATCCTATCCTTTAACTTTATTTGATGTTTTCTTTTCATTTTAGGTTACTAGCTGTCTTCTTTAAATAATAAAAAGGCAATGTTTATTAATGTTGTCAAAACAGGGGAGAAATGTTTAAGTTTTGCTACATTGTTACTTGATCATTCACGAAATAACAGACACTCTTGAAAGAAGAAGGTTATACATCTAAGGGGGAGCAGAAATCATCATATCACTTCAGATGTATTGATCTATTAGTTCATTATTTATTAGTTTAGTTTTGACATCATCAAATATGGGGAGATTGTTGGGTCACATACTTGTATAGATTTGATGATGCAAAGTATATACATTATAGTTATAGTTTATGATATGCTGATGGAAGTTCATATATCGAAGACTGAATAACATCCCCTAATGACGGAAAGACCCTGAAGACACTATCGGCACCAAAGGCATGAAGACACCATTCACCAAAAATTGATCAGTGCGTCCATTCGAAGAAGGTCCTACACTGATGACACACTAATCAGGTGATACACTGATGACACATGTTGATGGTCATACATTATTTGCTGAAGCTGAAGTTGATCAGTGGATGACTCGCTGATGCTGATGTTCATGCTCTGATCAACATCTAATGTGCTAGTGCTGATATACAAATCCGGAGAAGATCTTATCTGATCCATTCCTTATATATCAGATTAGTTTATATTTAGATTAGATACAATCCTTTGATTGAAGGGATTCACTAGAATAGATTAGTATATATTCATGTATTAGGGTAAAACCCGGATTAGGTCTTTATGACAACTATGTGTCAATTGCTTTGTGCATCCATTCTCTTTGTGAGAACCCTCTTTCTTAGTGAAAGTATCTTTGTGATCATCCTTGTTCTTCTGTTTATGTTTTCTCTTTATTTTGTTTGATTGTTTTTCATTATTCATACTTGAGTGTATCCGATCAATACAAACCTTCAGAAAATTTATTTATATTAGCATTTGATGATTTTTTTTTAAAATAAAAATTTTGTGATTAATAATGACTCTTTTTTTTCGTATGATATTATCTTTGTGATCATCCTCGTTCTTCTGTTCCTGTTTACTCTTTATTCTGTTTGTTTGTTCTTCATTCTTCTGTTCCTGTTTACTCTTTATTTTGTTTGTTTGTTCTTCATTATTCATACTTGAATGTATCCGATCAATACAAACCTTCAAAAAATTTCTTTATTAGCTTTTGATGATTTTTTTTAAATAAAAATTTTGTGATTAATAATGACTCTTTTTTTCAGTTGATTAAAAAAACAAACCTACAATGGGATTTATATATAATTTTCCTTTATCGTTAAATAATCCAATGTAAACAAAGACTTGATTTTCAGTATCATTCATATTTAATTGTCATAAATTTTTACTTATATATTTTGAAGTTGATAATTACTTCTTTAAATATAATTATAAAAAACCTTTGATAATAGTTTTACATAATTTATATGTACTCGTTGCATAGTGTTCAAAATTTGTCTGTATGGTTTGACTCAACTTCTTCGACTGCTACAAAGAAGTTGATGTTGGATGTTAATATTTTGATGATTTAATGGAGTATTAGGTGTGAGACCCTTGTATTATACGGGTTGAATAAAAAAAGTTATATATATATATATATATATATATATATATATATATATATATATATATATATATATATATATATATGAAAATATAAATATTAAGTATTATTTTAAAGAAAATGTTAAATATCAAGGTGTAAATATTAATTATTTTTTAAAAGTAAAATTTCAAAATAAATAAAAACAAAATGATGAATAAATAAATAATTCAATTTATTCTAATAAAACAAACTACAGAGAAATAATTATATTTTGGTCATATTTGTGGTTTAACCACCTTTTTTTAAGTTTTATCAATAAAAACAACAAAGTTTGATTATTTTTGCTATGTAGACCATTTTGGCCTAAACTGACAATGAACATTGAAAGAAACATGTCAATTTTAAGTTATGTTTACTGAAAGAAATATATTAAAATTTGAAAAATATAAGGAAACAAACTAATGACACATTAATTATTTTCTATAATGTAAAAATTAAAATAGTTAATTAAGAAAATTGAAAATTACCACAAAATGACAAGTGTAAATGAATTTCTATGAATTAACCACAAAATTACATTTGTCAAAATGCATGAGAATATAACAAGTGACATATATGATTTTTATTTATTAGAGTACTAGTTTATAACCCATGGAAACCACGGTAACAAAATTAATTAAACTTTCATATAAAAAACTAAAAAATTATTAATCAATTATTTTAAATAAATCATTAATTAAGAGATATTTTTTAGTTATATAAAATTATAATCGTTGATTTAAATAAATACGTGAAATTATATCACCTTATAATTTGTATTAACTTTTTTTTTTAATTTTTATTCTAATGTTATTAATTTAATTTAATTAGAGTGATAAATTTAAATTTTGAAATTTGAAATTGATAATCAATAGGTTGACAAGTGTCATAATATTAATTAGGAGGTCTTATAGGGTGACACATGACAAAAAAAGAATAAACCTATTCGTTTATTAGAATAAGAAGATATTTGAAACTAGTTGTTAGACTTGTGTACTACACGAATTTATTAAAAAAATATGAAGATCTACAAATTTAGGAAACTTGAATTTATAAATTAAAAAAAATATTGAATTATTAAAATGTAATGTTCAATTTTTTATTTTGAACTTTTTTTCATTTCTTTTTTAAATTTAAATAAATAATTTAAATAAAAAAACAAAATGAAATAATTGAATTAAATTTAGAAACTTATAAATTAAAAGGAAATTTGCATTAATTAAATTGATATGTATCTATTATTATATTTTTTTACAATTATTATATTTAAATATTATGTAGAATTTAATAAAATGAAAAACCAATAAAATGACAAGTGGAAAAACAATAAATCAAAAAATCTTAAAAATTGAAATGTGTCAAAGAGAATATGACATTTGGAAAAATGATTTTCATTAGGATAGATTTTAGAAATTTTTTATCTTTTGAAATGTGTAAGATAAGAAAAAATAAGTTTTTTTTTATCGTACAACTTGGCCAGTTGGCCTTAAGGAAAGGGTATGCTATTTTTAGTAAATTGGTCTCTTAACAGGTGATTGAAAATTTCAAGCTTGATTTAATAGAGATAGAGTTTTCGTTTTTTCTTTTTGGAACGACAAATAATTATTTTTCTCTTCTGTCAATGATTGAACTCATGACCTCCTAGTTAGTTGTTAGTTTAAAACATCCATGTTAACCAAGTGGCTAGCCCTAACTTGTGAGTTTTATAAATAATTATCTCACACGGTGCATTATTAATTACAACTGATGAAAACCATTTACTTCAATTCGTAATCCATTTCCTAATTAAGCATCTTTAATTGTTGGGGACCAAAAAGCTCAATTTTGCATGCTCTATCGCACAACTATTTTCATCTTTAGATTCAATTTTATCAATAATTGTTTTATTTATAGTTTTGAGGTAAAAAGACAACTTAAAAATTTTGTATTATGGCTCCTAAGGTTTTAATATGCAAATAGCGACAAAAGTGTCGTGTAGCGACTTAGTTTGTCGAATATTAATAAGGATGTAAATGAACCGAATGAACACGAACGAGGGTTGTTCATATCCATTCGTTTAAGTTAGTCAAAAAAACGAACGAAAACGAACAGATAAACGAACGATTTTTTGTTGTTCATGTTCATTCATTTATGTTCGTGAACGTGCTAAATGAACATAAACAAACAGAGATAAACAAACATAATTGAACATATATAAGCATAAACAAACATATAATATATTAATGTAATAAAACATAATTGAGCATATATGAAAATAAAAGGAACTTAAATGAATGTGTTAAATGTGACTCGAGCATTTGGAGCATTTTCATGGAGCATTTGGAGCACTTAGAACTCAATGGGGCACTTGAGGATCATGGAGCATGTGACAAAGGAATAGATCATATGAGATGGCTTTGGATCATCTGACAAAGGAACAAATCATCTAAAAGGGAGTTTGCAGCAACTTGGAGTGGCTTGGAGTAACTTGTAGTGACTTAAAGCAACTTGGAGCAACATGGCCCAACATGTTATGCCATGAAAATGTTAAGCCAAGTAAAGATGTTGAGCCAAGTGAAGATGTTGAGTCAAGTGAAGATGTTATGCCAAGTGAAGATGTTGGACCAACATGGAGAAGTTCAGCCATCAAGGATAAGTCGTGCAACCTTTGGGAGATTTTGAGCCAATCATGAAGGATATTGCGTCACCTTGCATAAGATGGGCCAATATTATACATGTTGTGTCATCTTGGTGCAAGATGTGTCGTCTTAGTTTCTTGTTGAGCCATGATATTTTTGATGAGACATGTATGCTATGAAGTCCTCTATGATGCTCAAACGTTGGTGATGCTCAAGGAACACACCATGTTGTGCCACCATGATGGATGTTGGACCACTAGTGTTCATAATGCGCCACATGTGCATCATGATGCTCCACTATGGTACAAGGTGCTCCATCATGTGTGTTGTTGATGCTCATGCGTTGTATGGCATGGAAGAATGTTCCAAAAGATGATGCATGGAGAATTGTGATTGGTTGGCACCATTCATGGACCTATGGGCCAATGGGTTTGGCCCATTGGGGTTTTAGGTCTGATCCCTCAAGTATAAATAGGGATGCAGGCTAAGTCATTTTGTATCTTGAATTCTAGAGTGATAGGCGAATCTATGTGTAATTGTACTTGTAACCTCTGTTTGAGAGGTCTAAAATAAAGAATACTCCCTTCCTGCTCGTGGACGTAGGTCACCTTGACCGAACCACATAAATACTATGTCTTGTGTGTTTTTTAGTTTTGCTAGCTATCCGCTTTACTCCGTAACAAGTGGTATCAGAGTTGTAGTTTGTGTTCCTGTGATTGAAAGGGTCTACTCACAAGTTTGATTTGTAGAAGTTCAATGGTTCAAATGACATCACTTTGTGGAAGGTGAATATGAAGGCTCTTCTTGTTCAACAAGGATGTGCAGCGACATTGGAAGGAGAAGCAAAACTTCCAAAGAACATGGTGGCTGAAAGGAAGGTGGATATTATCGCAAGAGCTCATATGTGACAACCGTCAAATTTTGGTCAAGTCAAAGTCCAATAAAGTCAACAAGTCAAACCGGTCAACTCTACTAACTCTTGTATACTAGGGTTTACGTTATGTAATTATTGTACAATTCGTTATTTTAATAAGAAGTCAACACTTGGAAAGCTCGTATGTATAGGATTCTTGAGCCCTAATCGGGGTAAGTGATGTAGCAAAGCGATAAAACACTATTACATACCCTTCGGGGGTGTGTAAGACTCTTAAACATGGCTTAACGGGGTTTATGGACCTTGCGTTGCAAAGCCAAACACTCAAAAAGTTCACAAAAGAAGTCTCTCCCAATCTTTTTCACTCTATCTCTCCCAAATCTCTCCAAGTATGTCAAATCTCTCCCAAATCTCTCCAAGTATGCCAAATCTCTCCAAGTATCTGAAATCTCTCCCAAATCTCTCCAAGTATCTGAAATCTCTCCCAAATCTCTCCAAGTATGTCAAATCTCTCCCAAATCTCTCCAAGTATGCCAAATCTCTCCAAGTATGTCAAATCTCTCCAAGTATGTCAAATCTCTCTCAAATCTCTCTCAACTCCTTATAATCACTCGGGGCATCCCGACCCTTAATTTAGTCGAAAACCACTCGAAAACGGAAGTTTACACGAAAAACAGCTTTAAGGAGTCGAACCCTCTTAAGGAGCCGAACCCTCTTAGGAACTGAACCTCCCTTAAGGAACCGAAACCTCTTGAGAACCGAAACCACCTTCCTGAACCGAACCTACTAAGAGACCGAACTTGACCTTCGGTCCGAGAATGACACCTTCGGTCCGAGAATGCAACCTTCGGTTCCGAGATGCGAAGCTGCTCAAGAACGAACCCTACTCTCGGTTCCCATCTACTTTCGGTTCTAATGGCTAGGACCGAACCTCCGACCCTGAACTTCGGAAATTGGCAACTTTTGCCCGGTTTTCAATATTTTTAGCGTTTTGAGCCCGTTTTTCGTGATTTTAACGCGGGATTTTCACCCAAACTTATATTTTGACCTGTAAGACCCCATATTTCCATAATCTAACCACATTATTAGGGAAATCTTTACTTAGGAATAAAATCTAGTGGGTATGGTTTAGAGGTGGAGTGTTGACTTTGTCTTAGTGTATGACACAAGCAACCACCCCATACCCACTCAATGACCAGCCCTTGTCCTTCCACCATACCTGGTCATTTCATTGTCCTTTCCCACCATTTTTTTCTCCAGCCACACTCTTGGTCAAAGGCTGGAAACCCTTACCCCTCCTCACATTTCTCTCATTTCTCTCATTCTCCACCAAAGAACAAACTCCATTCTCTCTCACTTCTCTCTCTAAATTTCGAGATTTCAAGGCTGATTTTCAAGTTCTTCATCTACTTTTGGTAAGTAATATTATCCTTCATATGATTATTCCACCTCTTTCTACTCAAATCATAGGTTGCTTACACAAACTTCATCATATTTGTGTTAGCTCTTCGAATCTTCAAGCAACCTTCTAAGTGTTCTCGAGTTGAACACTACCTTTCTTCAACATCCACCCACTGAAATCATACAAGGTGAGTTCATACCCCTATCTTTTCATGTTTTTCTTAAGTTTTAAGGGGGGGGGGGGGGGGAATACAAGTTAAAACACCAAGAACACAACTAAACTCACCCAACAGCTTTCATCAGAAAAGTTTAACTCCATTCACGGACTGTTTTGGTCAACTTAAACATTTTAGTTTTCAAAACTGTATTAGGTGAAAATCGTTCAGGTTCATACCTTTAAAATGACTATTTGCACATCACCATACGATTTTTCTACAATTTATGGTGATTTTTACAAAACTGCCTATCATTTCAAGAACAAATCCGGACCAGTCTGTGAATATGGGCTTTTTCACACAAGTGGGAAGTCACTAAAAATCATAATAAAATTTATAAACAAACTAGACACATTTTCCAAACTCTCAGAATTTACAGATTCTGATTTGGACTCTTGATGATTTTTCTATAAATCTTCTAAGAACAGGAATAGAAATGTTAACACTAGAAAAATGTTATCTATTCATTCACACCTTGTAACTTGTTGAGCAAGGTGTGTATCATTATGTGCATATATGTGTTATATTATATGTCATTTTGTCTTGGTAAATAGACATACAACAGAAAACAAATGGATTTTTACCTCCACAAAGATGGTAATTTATTTAAAATAAACAAAGTTTATATCCATTGCATTCAAACATTTTGATAAACTATTGTAAGTATAGTTTATGTTCACTACTACTACTATCATTTGATAAACTATAATAGGTATAGTTTTTGATGCACTACACAACAAGTTCACTACTAAAGGTTTCATTTACACAAAAAGGGTTTTTCATTCACTTCACGTAAATCCGTTAATGACTAAATTGTGAGACATTCGCTTCATGTTACTTTTCAAGTAATGCACTATAAGTCCTGTATTGTAACCAGGGTCTCTTTGAGGGAGAGCGTGATAGTTGTGTATAGATCTATATTATGATTGACACCCCACACCTCGTTGTTAGCTATAGTAGGACCTCGAGGTCTACGGGTGACAAATGTCATAACATTTCCGACGCCTGAAGAACGTTGTTTCAGGCCATCTAAGTCATAGTATGGTTATAATAACTCACATAAAGTATTAACAACTCATAGGAATTACGAGAATTTCATTAAATCAAAAGAGTTTATGTCAATTTAAACATGCATTGTTTTACTATAAGTATGGAAATTACTTGTACATTTTGGTCTTTGGATTTAAGGCTGCAATTCACACTCTAAGGAAAATATTGGATTTTTCTGGAACAAACATTACTTTTACAAAGGAAAAGGTTTTCATCACTACATTCAAAAGCTTATGAACTCACCAACTTAATTGTTGACACTCTTTCAAACTACTTGTATTCTCAGGGAATAAATAATCAGGTAAACAAGCGCTTTTGAGGATGAGACGTTAAGGCGTCAAACATTTCATTTTTGTCAACATAATGTAATTGATTTGGAAACATGTAAACATATACTATGATGTAACTTTTTCAATTATATTTATGTTGGTTGTGTTTACTTTGATCACTATTGAATTTGTTGTTATGATACTATACATGAAGTCCCCCACCCCCGGACGTTTCCGCCATCCTTGGTTTAGGGGTGTGACAGATTGGTATCAGAGCAATGTTTATAGTGAACTAAGTATATCGAACCACATAAGATATACAAACTATAAACACATTTGGGACTGAAAGTCTCTGATTCAACATTTTCAAATGACTATACTTTTAGAAAGTAAACGGTTTCTTGTTAAAAGTATAAGTACATGCATATATGCTCGCATAGTGTCATAACTAGGAAAAACATAAGGTAATAGAGGAGGAGTTGTATGTTACGAGTATGCCTTGGGATATGTGGTCAAGTCTGGGATGGATATAGCCTGATCAACTATATCTGTCCGAGAAGTGACTTGCATATATTGGGGGATAGTCGTAGTGGACAACAAATCTGACAACCTAACATCACCCTATAATGAATGCACTAAGGACCGAACATAACATTTAAAAATACTATAGGAGTATTTTGTAAATTTATAAATCGACATTCTAGATTCATTCATATCTCTTACACCCCTATTCTCGTACAGACAACATGGCGAGATTCCATCTACCTGGAGACCGTTACTTCCCTAATGAGGGAAACGCTGGATGGCTCGAGGCAGAACCCAAGGAGATGATCGAGGAGGATCCTGAGGAAGACCCCGAAGAGGTTGAGGAAGAAGAGAAACACGAGGAGGAAGAAGAAATGGGGGACGAAGAAGAAGAAGAAGAACCAGAGGAGGAAGTCATCAACCCTCCTTAAATCGCCAGGGTGCCTGCGAACTGTTTTGGCTACAACGGGCCCGAACCCCGTTGGGTAACAGTGATCGAGCGATGGAGCCGTCAACAGCGACAACAATCACCATTTGGCGATCAACGAGGTTACTATGACCTCAGCCACGGGGGACCAGCTGACAGAGCGTTTCTAGTCATGACTCAACATATAACTAACATCGATGATCGCGGTAGAGCGACGACGGACCGAATTCGGGAGATGGGTGCCAATATAGAAGCTACTACTACCCGCACCAGAGACCTAGAGAGAGACTCCTACTTCAGGGACCAACTCATCAAGGACCTTCTCGCCGCTCGAGAAGAAGCAAGGGAGTATCAAGAAAAATACTTGGCACTCGAGGAAAGAGTGATTGCAGCCGAGCGACGATTGGCCGAACTCCAGGGCGCATCGACCTCGTCCCAAGCACCACCAGGGACTGATCATCGTGAGTAGAACTCATGCTACTCGCACGTCCTTGTAGAGTAGGTTTATGAGTAGGCATTGGTGCTACTCTTTTTGCATGTAAGCTAACCCTGCGATTAAGTGATTACACTACTCAAAGGGCTATGTTGTGCCAAATTTTCCGTTACATTGATGTAGACCTGCATAAAAGTCAAATTTTCCTAAACAATATGTATCAAATTTATATCAATGAAATTGGCATGTATTTTATTTCATTGCGAGTTTATGATAAATCTCATAACATGTCAGTACAAACAATTTGCTCTCGGTGTTTCTGAGATTCTTAATGTGCACCTCCTGGTTAATTGTAATTGTGAGACGATCGACTTAGAAATGGTTAGTCCGCCTTAGGTCCTGTTCCTTATTTGGTTGTGGGCCTAGGATAGACTCATTAAGTTCAACGGCCTATTGGACCATTATCACGAATAACTGGTGTGCATCGAGTGATCATAGGAAAGGACCAGGCATGACCAAAGATTACATAATTACATTTGGGTCACTACTAAATTCGGGGAGTTCGAGCGCATGAACTTTCTTCATAAATCATTTCTGAATGTTTTAAGTCGGTACATATAGCAAATAATCAAATTCAATAAACTCCGACTTACAATTGAAGACTTACCGATTTTTCGTCTTTATAACTTTTGACAGAACTATGCCATCGAGGAAAAGACCCAGACCTTCCGGCAGCACAGCACCACCTCCTCCGCCGCCACCTACACAGTTTGATTTCGTGATGTTCCAGGCTGCAGTAACAGCAGCCGTGGCGGCCGCAATGTCACAGATAGGTACGAACGGTGCTGGTGGTTCTGGATCTGGTGCTACGCACTCTAACCACGGGGACAGTACGGGGCGTACAAAAGAGTGTTCTTACAAAGACTTCACGAATGGCAAACCTGATTTTTTTAATGGAAGCGGGGGAGTGGTCACACTAATGCAATGGTTCGAGTAGACTGAAGCAGTTTTCGAAATCTGTGCTTGTCCCGAAACGAGCAAAGTCAAGTATGCGGCATTCACTTTCACCGGTAAAGCTCTCACTTGGTGGAATGGCTGAGTTAAGTCACTTACTCCTGCAGTGGCTAACTCTATAAGCTGAGAGGACTTGAAAGCTTTGATGCTTAAGGAGTATTGCCCGAGGGGCGAAGTGCAAAAACTTGAAGAAGAACTCTGGAACCTCAAGATGTCGGGCACAGACCTTGAAACTTATACTACCCGATTCAATAACCTCGCACTCCTCTGCCCAACAATGGTCACTCCAGAAGGGAAGAAGGTGGAACGATACCTCTGGGGGCTATCATCCCAGATTCAAGATAGTGTGTTGGCCTCGAAACCCACTACTTTTGACAGTGCCAAGGAATTGGCACAACAACTTGTCGACCATAGGGCCAGCCACGGTACTGTTACTACCACCCATGATCGAGCTAAGGGGGGGAGCAATAAAAGAAAATTCTGGAACAACAAAAAGAAGCAGTCGGTGCCAGACTCCGCCAAAAAGCAACAGACAGTTGCTGTCCGTGCTGCCACTACTCCTGCCACTCCAGCACCACAGAGGCAATATGCTGGAAACCTTCCCAAGTGAAACAAGTGTAATTTTCACCACACCGGTGCTTGTCTGGAAATTTACTGCAAAAATTGCAACAAGAAGGGGCATACCGCTCGCTTCTGTAGGGCGCCAGCCCAACCCATCACTCAAGTCGCCAATACGGGGGCAAGTCAAGCCTGTTACGGCTGTGGGGAGACAGGGCACTTCAAAAGAAACTGCCCAAAGGCACAAACCCCTAATGTTGGTGGCGTGGGGAGAGTCCTGGCTATAGGACATGGAGAAGCAATCAAGGACCCCACAGTGGTTACTGGTACGTTTCTTCTCAATAACTCATATGCATGCATACTCTTCGATAGTGGAGCGGAGAGGAGTTTTGTGAGCCATCAATTCAAACAATTACTTAGACAAGATCCCCAATTACTAAAAGACACATACGTCGTAGAAATGGCAAACGGAAAGGCAGAGCGCACTAGCGATATATACTCAGGGTGTACCCTCACTCTAGACAATCATTCATTTAAAATCGACCTAATGCCGATAACAAAAAAAAGTTTCGACATAATCATCGGTATGGATTGGTTAAGTTCTCATCGTGCCGACATTCTATGTTACGAAAGGGCCGTTCGCCTCAATCTGCCAAATGGCGAAACCCTTCTCGTCTACGGCGATAAACCCAATGCAAATTCGCAAATCATCTCTTGCGTCAAGGCTCAAAAGTATCTCCGAAAGGAATACCACGCCTTCTTAGCCCACGTAGTAGGTAAGAAACAAGTGATGAAGGATATCAAAGACATTCCAGAGGTGTGCAACTTCCCCGACATATTCCCAGAAGACCTCCCAGGCGTACCACTCGCACGACAAGTCGAATTCCGAATCGACTTGGTCCCCGGAGCTACCCCAGTAGCCAAAGCTCCATACCGCCTAGCGCCGGCAGAAATGCAAGAATTGTCCAGTCAACTGAACGAACTGTTAAGCAAAGGGTTCATCAGCCCGATCTTTTCACCTTGGGAAGCACCAGTCCTGTTTGTAAAGAAGAAGGACGGATCTTTTCGCATGTGCATCGACTACCGCGAGTTATATAAGCTTACCATCAAAAACCGATACCCTCTACCCCGAATCGACGACCTCTTCGACCAACTTCCACGAGCAAGCTACTTTTCAAAAATCGATCTGAGGTCGGGTTACCATCAACTACGAGTTCAAGAAGAAGATATCCCCAAGACAGCCTTTAGAACTCGCTATGGGCACTACGAGTTTGTAGTGATGCCCTTCGGGTTAACAAACGCACTTGCGGTATTCATGGACCTGATGAATCGAGTGTGTCGACCCTACTTAGACAAGTTCGTGATCGTATTCATCGATGACATTTTGGTCTACTCACGAAGCGAGGAAGAGCACCGCCGACACCTGCGACAAGTGTTAGAGACATTGAGAGCTGAGAAGCTTTATGCTAAATTCTCTAAGTGCGAATTCTGGATCCGAGAAGTGGATTTCCTTGGTCATGTGGTATGTGAAAGAGGGATACATGTGGACCCCTCCAAAATCAAGGCAATCGAGAACTGGTCAACACCTACAACACCAACGGAAATCCGACAATTCTTAGGGCTTGCTGGATACTACCGAAGATTCATCCAAAACTTCTCTAAGATCGCTAAACCGCTCACCACCTTGACTCAAAAAGGTGTGATGTTTAAATGGGAAGATAAACAAGAAGCTGGCTTCCAAACGTTAAAACAAGCCCTGTGCAGCGCACCAATCCTGTCTCTGCCAGAAGAAACCGAAGACTTTGTAGTCTACTGCGACGCATCAAACCAGGGGCTTGGGTGTGTATTAATGCAGCGAGGAAAGGTCATTGCCTACACATCGAGGCAATTGAAAACACACGAGGTCAACTATGCCACGCATGACCTCGAATTAGGAGCAGTAGTGTTCGCTCTAAAGATCTGGAGGCACTACCTTTACGGAACAAAGTGTACTGTCTTTACCGATCACAAGAGCCTTCAACACATTCTCAACCAAAAGGAGCTCAACATGAGACAAATACGATGGGTAGAACTACTGAACGATTACGAGTGTGAGATTCGTTATCACCCAGGTAAGGCAAACGTAGTAGCAGATGCCTTAAGTCGAAAGGAATACTCGGGGCGCCGAGTAAAGTCATTAACGATGACAATCCATTCACACCTGTCCACACAAATCAAAGAGGCTCAGCTGGAGGCCTTGCGACCGGAAAATGTGACGGGTGAGGCATTAAGAGGAATGGATAAAAACCTAGAAGTCAAAGACGACGGAGTTCGTTACCTCATGAACCGAATCTGGACACCGAAGTTCGGTGGTTTCCGAGACGTCATCATGAACGAAGCACACAAGACTCGATACTCCATCCACCCAGGTTCAGATAAGATGTATCTGGATCTCAAGAAGTTGTACTGGTGGCCAAACATGAAAGCCGAAATTGCTACCTATGTAGGCAAGTGTTTGACTTGCACCAAGGTCAAAGTAGAATATCAGAAACCCTCAGGACTACTACAACAGCCTGATATACCTGAGTGGAAGTGGGAACGGATAACCATGGACTTCATAACCAAGCTACCTAAGACCACGGGCGGGCTTGATACCATATGGGTAATCGTAGACAGATTGACCAAATCAGCGCACTTCCTGCCGATAAAAGAAACCGACAAGATGGAGAAACTGACTAGGACGTACATCAAAGAGATTGTACGACTGCATGGCGTGCCAAAATCCATTATCTCAGACAGGGATAGTCGATTTACCTCGCGATTCTGGCAATCACTTCAGAAGTCCTTGGGAACTAGGTTGGACATGAGTACAGCCTATCACCCACAAACCGATGGGCAAAGTGAGAGAACCATTCAGACGCTAGAAGACATGCTTAGGGCGTGTGTGATAGACTTTGGTAAAGCTTGGGATACCCATTTACCACTTGTCGAATTCTTGTACAATAACAGTTATCACACTAGCATCAAGGTTGCACCATTTGAAGCCCTCTATGGCCGCAAGTGCAGGTCACCTCTGTGCTGGGCTGAAGTGGGTGACACGCAACTAGCTAAGGGACAAGTCCCTAATAGCACCCTCACTGGCCCGGAGATAATAAGAGAAACTACAGAGAAGATTGTTCAAATCCGAGAACGATTAAAAGCTTCTAGAGACAGACAGAAAAGTTACACGGATAACAGACGAAAGCCCTTGGAATTCCAGGTTGGGGATCGTGTGCTATTAAAGGTCTCACCCTGGAAAGGTTTAATACGTTTCATCAAACGAGGAAAGGTGAACCCTAGATACATCGGACCATTCGAGATCCTCGCTAGGATTGGCCCAGTAGCTTACAAGCTTCGCCTACCGCAGGAACTTAATAACGTACATCCTACCTTCCACGTATCGAACTTAAAGAAATATCTATCCAACGAGACCCTCGTGATACCACTCGACTAAATTGAAATCAACGAGAGTCTCCACTTCGTGGAAGAACCGGTAGAAATCATGGATCGAGAGATCAAAAGAACAAAGCAAAGTCGTATTCCCATTGTGAACGTCTGCTGGAACGCTAAACGAGGACCTGAATTCACCTGGGAATGCGAGGATCAGATGAAACAAAAATATCCACATCTCTTCCCAAATTCTTGAAGTCCCAGTCAAAAAGCTAAATTCCGGGACGAAATTCTTTCTAACGGGGGGATGATGTGACAACCGTCAAATTCTGGTCAAGTCAAAGTCCAATAAAGTCAACAAGTCAAACCGGTCAACTCTACTAACTCTTGTATACTAGGGTTTACGTTATGTAATTATTGTACAATTCGCTATTTTAATAAGAAGTCATCACTTGGAAAGTTCGTATGTGTAGGATTCTAGAGCCGTAATCGGGTTAAGTGATGTAGCAAAGCGATAAAACACTATTACATACCCTTCGGGGGTGTGTAACACTCTTAAACATGGCTTAACGGGGTTTATGGACCTTGCGTTGCAAAGCCAAACACTCAAAAATTTCACAAAAGAAGTCTTTCCCAATCTTTTTCACTCTATCTCTCCCAAATCTCTCCAAGTATGTCAAATCTCTCCCAAATCTCTCCAAGTATGCCAAATCTCTCCAAGTATCTGAAATCTCTCCCAAATCTCTCCAAGTATCTGAAATCTCTCCCAAATCTCTCCAAGTATGCCAAATCTCTCCAAGTATGTCAAATCTCTCCAAGTATGTCAAATCTCTCCCAAATCTCTCTCAAAATCTCTCTCAACTCCTTATAATCACTCGGGGCATCCCGACCCTTAATTTAGTCGAAAACCGCTCGCAAACGGAAGTTTACGCGAAAAACAGCTTTAAGGAGCCGAACCCTCTTAAGGAGCCGAACCTTCTTAAGGAGCCGAACCCTCTTAGGAACCGAACCTCCCTTAAGGAACCAAAACCTCTTGAGAACAGAAACCACCTTCCTGAACCGAACCTACTAAGAGACCGAACTTGACCTTCGGTCCGAGAATGACACCTTCGGTCCGAGAATGAAACCTTCGGTTCCGAGATGCGAAGCTGCTCAAGACCGAACCCTACTCTCGGTTCCCATCTACTTTCGGTTCTAATGGCTAGGACCGAACCTCCGACCCTGAACTTCGGAAATTGGCAACTTTTGCCCGGTTTTCAATATTTTTAGCGTTTTGAGCCTGTTTTTCGTGATTTTAACGCGGGATTTTCATCCAAACTTATATTTTGACATATAAGACCCCATATTTCCATAATCTAACCACATTATTAGGGAAATCTTTACTTAGGAATAAAATCTAGTGGGTATGGTTTAGAGGTGGAGTGTCGACTTTGCCTTAGTGTATGACACAAGCAACCACCCCATACCCACTCAATGACCAGCCCTTGTCCTTCCACCATACCTGGTCATTTCATTGTCCTTTCCCACCATTTTTTTCTCCAGCCACACTCTTGGTCAAAGGCTGGAAACCCTTACCCCTCCTCACATTTCTCTCATTTCTCTCATTCTCCACCAAAGAACAAACTCCATTCTCTCTCACTTCTCTCTCTAAATTTCGAGATTTCAAGGCTGATTTTCAAGTTCTTCATCTACTTTTGGTAAGTAATATTATCCTTCATATGATTATTCCACCTCTTTCTACTCAAATCATAGGTTGCTTACACAAACTTCATCATATTTGTGTTAGCTCTTCGAATCTTCAAGCAACCTTCTAAGTGTTCTCGAGTTGAACACTACCTTTCTTCAACATCCACCCACTGAAATCATACAAGGTGAGTTCATACCCCTATCTTTTCATGTTTTTCTTAAGTTTTAAGGGGGGGGGGGAATACAAGTTAAAACACCAAGAACACAACTAAACTCACCCAACAGCTTTCATCAGAAAAGTTTAACTCCATTCACGGACTGTTTTGGTCAATTTAAACATTTTAGTTTTCAAAACTGTATTAGGTGAAAATCGTTCAGGTTCATACCTTTAAAATGACTATTTGCACATCACCATACGATTTTTCTACAATTTATGGTGATTTTTACAAAACTGCCTATCATTTCAAGAACAAATCCGGACCATTCTGTGAATATGGGTTTTTTCACACAAGTGGGAAGTCACTAAAAATCATAATAAAATTTATAAACAAACTAGACACATTTTCCAAACTCTCAGAATTTACAGATTCTGATTTGGACTCTTGATGATTTTTCTATAAATCTTCTAAGAACAGGAATAGAAATGTTAACACTAGAAAAATGTTATCTATTCATTCACACCTTGTAACTTGTTGAGCAAGGTGTGTATCATTATGTGCATATATGTGTTATATTATATGTCATTTTGTCTTGGTAAATAGACATACAACAGAAAACAAATGGATTTTTACCTCCACAAAGATGGTAATTTATTTGAAATAAACAAAGTTTATATCCATTGCATTCAAACATTTTGATAAACTATTGTAAGTATAGTTTATGTTCACTACTACTACTATCATTTGATAAACTATAATAGGTATAGTTTTTGATGCACTACACAACAAGTTCACTACTAAAGGTTTCATTTACACAAAAAGGGTTTTTCATTCACTTCACGTAAATCCGTTAATGACTAAATTGTGAGACATTCGCTTCATGTTACTTTTCAAGTAATGCACTATAAGTCCTGTATTGTAACCAGAGTCTCTTTGAGGGAGAGCGTGATAGTTGTGTATAGATCTATATTGTGATTGACACCCCACACCTCGTTGTTAGCTACAGTAGGACCTCGAGGTCTACGGGTGACAAATGTCATAACATTTCCGACGCCTGAAGAACGTCGTTTCAGGCCATCTAAGTCATAGTATGGTTATAATAACTCACATAAAGTATTAACATCTCATAGAAATTACGATAATTTCATTAAATCAAACGAGTTTATGTCAATTTAAACATGCATTGTTTTACTATAAATATGGAAATTACTTGTACATTTTGGTCTTTGGATTTAAGGCTGCAGTTCACACTCTAAGGAAAATATTGGATTTTTCTGGAATAAACATTACTTTTACAAAGGAAAAGGTTTTCATCACTACATTCAAAAGCTTATGAACTCACCAACTTAATTGTTGACACTCTTTCAAACTACTTGTATTCTCAGGGAATAAATAATCAGGTAAACAAGCGCTTTTGAGGATGGGACGTTAAGGCGTCAAACATTTCATTTTTGTCAACATAATGTAATTGATTTGGAAACATGTAAACATATACTATGATGTAACTTTTTCAATTATATTTATGTTGGTTGTGTTTACTTTGATCACTATTGAATTTGTTGTTATGATACTATACATGAAGTCCTCCACCCCCGAACGTTTCCGCCATCCTTGGTTTGGGGGTGTGACATAATAGAACTATTATGTTGAGTTTGACCGATGAAGTACTGAGAGAGGTTGTGGATCAAACGAGTGCATCTGGGTTTTGGGAGAAATTATGTGACAAGTATCAGAACAATTCTTTGACGAGCAGGCTGTATCCGAAGCAACGTTTGTATACTCTTAGGATGGCGGAAAGCACCCAAGTGAAGGATCATATGGATAACTTAAACATGATCATCTTGGATTTACAAGGTGTGAATGCAAAGATTGATGATGAAGATCAAGGACTTATCCTCTTATGTTCACTGCCGAATTCTTATGAGAATTTCGTTGATACCATGTTGTATGGTAGGACAACAATCATTGTGAATTATGTGAAGGAATCTTTGATGTCAAAGGAACTAAAAAGAAAAGTTTCAATTGGAGAATAAGTTTTCAGTTCTGGTTTGTTCACAAGCAGAGGAAGAACATCAGATAGAGGTGGAGGTAACAAAGGGAAGTCAAGTTCTGAATCTAAAGACAACATCAAATGTTATAACTGCAAGGAAAATGGGCACTTTAGAAGAGATTGTACATTGTTGAAGAAAGGGAATAATGGTGTTGGACCAAGCAACAACAATGTTGTTGTTGTTCAAGGAAATTCTGATGAAGGGGGTGATGGTGAAGTTTTGACAGTATGTACATCTAGTTCTGTTGATGCTTGGGTCTTGGACTCTGGAGCATCCTATCATATGGCATGCAATCATGACTAGTTTGACTCCTTCAAAGATTGGAATGATACGATCAAGATGGGTGATGATTGGGTGAGTAGTATCAAGGGCAGTGGCACGGTGCGGATCAAGATGCATGATGGTATGGTTAGAAAACTAGATTGTTGGTTCGTCCCGGAGCTTCAAAAGAATCAGATTTCTATTGGCACTTTGGCGAAGGATGGATTGAAGTATTCTGGAAATGGTGAATGGTTAAGAGCCTCCAGGGGTGCTCTTGTGATTATGAAGGGGAAGATGAATCATGAGATTTATATCCTAGAAGGCAGAACGATTAGGGGAATGATGAGTGTATCCCGATCCTTGGATTAGTATAATGATGAAATAAAGTTGTGGCATCATAAGTTGGGACATATGAGTAAGAAGGGGTTGTTTGGTAGAGATACAACTATAAATGCTACACCTGGTGAAGCTTGTGTTCAAGAGATACAACACTGGGTGAAGTTCAGTTCGGTTCAACACTCAAGCAAGGAGATACTCGAATGTGTTCACTCAGATCTATGGGGTCCCTCTCCTATGAAGTCTCATGGCGGATGTCAATACTTTGTGACTTTTACCGATGATTACTCAAGGAAGACCTGGATGTACTTTATAAAGACAAAGGACCAAGATGAAGTGTTTGGGTGGTTCAAGGAGTGGAAGACCAGGGTTGAGAAACCGACCGGGAACCATGTCAGGTCACTCAGAACGGAAAATAGGTTGGAGATCTACAAGGTTTTATTTGACAAATTTTGCGAAACAGAAGGTATAGTGAGGCATTGTAATGTATGGCTAACACCAGAGAAAAGCGTAGTGTCAGAACAAATGAACCAAAAATTAGCGGAGCATGCTCAATGCATGTGATTATCTGCTGATTATCGAAGCAATTCTGTGCGAAATCAGTCAACACTTCTCTGTTATCTGGTGAATAGATCTCCATCAACTGTAACTGATTGTAAGACTCCTCAAGAGGTGTGGTATGGGAAACTCTTTGAGAGTTCTGGTTTATGAATGTTTGGAGGCCCTGCTTACGCTCGTGTGAATGATGGTAAATTGGAGTCGAGGCCAATAAAGTGCATATTTCTAGGATATGCATCTGGAGGGAAAGATCACCATCTGTGGTGTACAGAAGAAGGAAAGATGCCAAAATTCTTTATTAGCAGAGATGTGACCTTAGAGTCTGCTATGTGTAACCAGAGAGGAGGTGGTACAAGTGTTGTGGGGAACGATCAGGATGCTAGCCAAAATGTGGAGTTTGAAACCGAAACTCCATACAGTTTTGTGATAAATGTGGAACAACAGGATGGCATGGATCAGGGTAGACATGAGGAATCCCTTGAAAAACCTAGGGAAGAAGTGTCGGGTGATGTTGATGCCAAGAAAGACAACTTGAAGAAGCTTCTGGAGAATTAGTTTGTGATGAACGATTTAGGAGCTGAAAAGAAGATTGCAAGGATGGAGATTTGGATATATAGAAGAGAAGGATGGTTATACTTTTCTCATTGTATTGAGAAAGTCTTATGGTCTTTCTATTGTGATCAATCCAAACTTGTTGGTACTTCTTTGGAAGTTCGAGGCAATCGGGAAAAGCTCATTGGGAAGTGATCAAGTGGATCTTGTGACACTTGAAGAGAACGCTTAATGTCTTTCTGGTGTATGATGCAAATGCACGACATACGAACTTGGTTGGATTGATAGACTTGGACCATGAAAGTGATATGGAGAAAAGAAGATTATTGGCGGTTGGTCTCGTTCAGATTCTTCTTTTGAATGTGGAGAAACCTATCATGTTCTATGACAGGTTATACATTCAAAATTCTGGTACCAAGGTGAATCCGAAGGACATGGTGACAAGGTCGTTGTCCAGAGAGAAGTTCAAGTTTTGCTTGGACTTGGTTGATGTTCGTAGGAGGTAAGCCCCTTCAAGGCTTGTTGGCAGGAAGGGAGAGGAAGTTCTTGTTTAAGGCGAAGTTTAGAGGATGCTCAAGTCAAGATGGAGATTGTTAAATGTGACTTGAGCATTTGGAGCATTCTCATGGAGCATTTAGAGCACTTAGAACTCAATGGAGCACGTGAAGTTCATGGAGCATGTGACAAAGGAACGAATCATCTGATATGACTTTGGATCATCTGACAAAGGAACGGATCAAGTGCCAAAGGAATGGATCATCTAAAAGGGGGTTTAGAGAAACTTGGAGTGGCTTGGAGCAACTTGTAGTGACTTGGAGTAACTTATAGAAACTTGGAGCAACTTGGAGCAACATGGTCCAACATGTTGTGCCATGAAGATGTTGATCCAAGTGAAGGTGTTGAGCCAAGTGAATATGTTGTGCCAAATGAAGATGTTGGACCAACATGGAGAAGTTAAGCCATCAAGGATAAGTTGCACCACCTTTGGTAGATGTTGAGCCAAGCATTAAGGATGTTGCGCCATCCTTGCACAAGATGGGCCAACATCATACATGTTGTGCCATCTTAGTGCAAGATGTGCCATTTTGGTTTCTTGTTGAGCCATGATATTTCTGATGAGCCACATATGCTATGAAGTCCTTTATGATGCTCAAAAGTTGGTGATGCTCAAGGAATACACCATGTTGTGCCACCATGATGGATGTTTGACCACTAGTGTTCATGATGCGCCACTTGTGCATCATGATATTCCACTATGGTACAAGTTGCTCCATCATGTGTGTTGTTGATGCTCATGAGTTGTATGACATGGAAGAATGTTCCAGAAGATGATGCATGCAGAATTGTGATTGGTTGACACCATTCATGGGCCTATGGGCCAATGGGCTTGCCCCATTAGGGTTTTAGGTCTGATCCCTCAAGTATAAATAGAGATGTATGCTAAGTCATTTTATATCTTGAATTCTAGAGTAATAGGCGAATCTGTGTGAGAGCTCTGAAATAAAGAATACTCCCCTCCTGCTCGTACACGTAGGTCACCTTGACCAAACCACATAAATAATGTGTATTGTGTGTTTTTTTGGTTTTGCTAGTTGTCTGCTTTACTTCCTAACAGAATGAACATAAACAAACATAAACGAACGTTTACGAATATAACTGAAC
Source organism: Lactuca virosa (assembly GCF_052849685.1). Lineage (NCBI taxonomy): Eukaryota > Viridiplantae > Streptophyta > Magnoliopsida > Asterales > Asteraceae > Lactuca > Lactuca virosa. The sequence continues at coordinate 28,876,003 of NC_136426.1, forward strand.
GAATAAAATCATTGTTCATGTTCGTTCATTTAACCAAACGAACGAAAATTTGTGTTCATGTTCATTCATTTATTAAATAAACGAACTTTCCGTCGAACAGTTCATGAACAGTTCACTAAACGTTGGGTTCGTTTACAACCTTAATTATCAGTCTTTCGACAATAAGTCATTTGTGTATGAATATTATTAATTTTAAACACAGAAAATATATGCACATTATGGTGGAGAATACAATGCACATGTTGGGCATTATGTTCGTACGTTTCCTTATGTACAAAATAGGTGCACTTGGATATGATCAAAGGTATATCTTTATCATATGATATTTTTAATGATCTATACTTTCACACTTTATAAAAAGTTAGTACCAATAAAACATATCGTATTTTTCATTTTTTTCATACCTAAGTTAATAAACATTTTTGTGGCATGGACATATGAACCCATAAAGCACTATCGTATTCAAGAAACGTCCATATCCATTTACAAAATAAGGGACGGTTAAACAAGAACAAACTTTTCACTCCGAGACAACCATCATTTTACAAGACAACTTTTTTCCGACTAACATACACCGACTTTTCTCTCCCAAATCTCGACCCCAAAAAAACTACATACTAGTTTTCATCTTTTTTTTTTAGAACGGTCTAGAACTTCAAATATGGACATGTAATAAATTCCCAAGCTACATAAAGTTTGTTTACCACCAACTGATATGGGTTTGGCCTTCCAATTAAACAATTTGATCGTGAATTTTTAAATAATTACTTTCCAACTTTCCAAACGATTTATATTTGCTCCCACCGGTAAGCCAAGATAAATAAAAGAGTTAAATAGTTTTGCGATCAACCAAACCCCTTAAATTTGACCACACCCGATTTTGCTCTTTTTTTCAATTTGATGATTTTTTAATAAACAATTCATAGTTAATTAGAGCTGCTGACATATTGGTTTTTGGATGGGTTAGAGGGAGACACGTTTGTGTAGACCTTATAGGGGTATCTCATCTCGTGGGCTTGAGGACTGAAGGCGCTTCAATGTGAGACATAATGATTTAAAAGCTGCTACATTCAAAGTCATAAACATGAAAAACCGTACATGGAAAATCAACACATGTTTATACCATTTGCGTTTGATATATTTTGGTTTCCTTCCGCCGGGTGAAGTTGAGCTTCTTCATAGAATAAAACGGATCATGAATATCAATATTATGTCCTCTAGATCTACGGATGTGTTGGTGATTTTAGTGTCTCCTTGTCATTTTAAGTAACTGGAACCAACATGTGAGCTGAGGGGCTTTATGATTTATACTCTAATATATGTACGGGGGTTGTGCGGAGTGCACGCATGTATAAGATCGAATCAGAAGCCGGTTCGACGGCTAGTTGGGGGTCCGAGGTTTCCAAAGGGGCAGCGCCCCTTTGGCGGGGTCTAGGGGCAGTGCCCCTAGCGGGGTCCAAGGGGCAGAGCCCCTGGCTGGTTAGTTTTTGAGGGTGATTATGGTAAAACTAACGAAACTCGTTAGTTTTTGGTAACCCTAAATCCTCATTAAATCCGGATTAACATTACTTGCTTCCAAAGTAACTAATGACGACCCAACCCTAATGAAACCCTAATCGTGTTTAATATATAAACAGCTAGGCCTGACAATTGGGTTGAGTTCGGGTTGGCGGGTCACGGGTTGGCGGGTCACGGGTTGGCGGGTCAGAAAACATAAACTCAACCCAACCCATATAATATATGGGTTGACGGGTTGGCGGGTCACGGGTTGGTGGATTGAAAACCTTAACCCAACCCAACCCATATAACCCGTTTAAGTATATGGGTTCGCGGGTTCACAAGTTAATGGGTCAAACTCAACCCATATAACCCGTTTAATAAATAAACAACACATTTTAAAAAATGAGATTTTTTCAACATAAATTCATAAAATGATTAAAGTAATTAACATAAAAAAGGTTTTCAAAATAAATTCATAAAGTCAATAACATCCAAATAAAAATGAAAAATGAAAACATCCATAGAAAGTGGATGTGTTCTTCGTTCGTGACTCGTGAAATAACGACATGTATTTTTTCTTTTTCTGATTAACGAACTGCAAATGCAGATTAGTCACATACGAATATGGAAGGAATATAATGATACAGAATATTACGAATACGGATGGAAATCAAATTTAATTAATAATTATATATATATATATATATATATATATATATATATATATATATATATATATATATAAACATTCATAGAAAGTGGATGTGTTCTTCGTTTGTAACTCGTGAAATAACGACATGTATTTTTTCTTTTTCTGATTAACGAACTGCAAATGCAGATTAGTCACATACGAATATGGAAGGAATATAATGATACAGAATATTACGAATACGGATGGAAATCAAATTTAATTAATAATTATATATATATATATATATATATATATATATATATATATATATATATATATATATATATATATATATATATATATATATATATATATATATATATATATATACGGGTTGGCGGGTTGACCCGCGAACCCAAACAGATAACCCAACTCAACCCATGAAATAAACGGGTTGGTGGGTTGGCGGGTTGACAGGTTGGCGGGTCAAAAATCTCAACCCAAACCTGTCTATTTTCGGGTTGGGTCAGTGTCGGGTTACGGGTTGGGTCGAGAGTTGTCATCCCTATAAACAGCTCTTCCTCTACAGAAGAGGGTTACAATCTTAAGCTCTCGTTTTCATCAGACTTTCACAGAATCCTCTAGCATTAGCATATTGGCTTACGTCTTCTGTGCCTAGAAACGTAAGTGTCCACTTGGATTATCCTATGCTGAATTTCTTGTAACTCAGGCAAATGGTAGAAATATCAGTTCGGAAAGTGATATCACGATCCAAGTTGGTATCCAGATCTCCACCACAAACCCTAAATTTCCCAACAGGATGTACTCTTAAAAAGAGTTGACTTTATCATACAAAAATGTTTAACGGCGTAAGGTGTTGCTTGTTTACTTTCTCATTCATTGTATTGTCATCATTAATTAGAATAATTTATTAAATAGTCGAACAAACAATAATAACCGCAAACTCTTTCACGTCTTAAAAGTTGACACTCACACCAATTAACTAACTTTTTTACAAATAAATTTTCAAGCCGAGCCATAAAGAACCAACGAAGGATTCACACCATGCTTCTCGTATTTTCAAAAGACCACTCGTAAATTAGCAATGCATTGCCGGTATAGAAAAATATGATACCTCCAAGTAATTAAAATATGACCACCCCACCAACTAAACTCATTGGTGGACATTGCTTCATGAAGTACAACGTGAATCCGTAGCATGCCAATTATAAACAAAAGAATTTTATTAGCCATAATCTATCCACGCCATTTAGTATGGGTGAGCAAAAGCCAAACAACATTCTATTGAAACTGAACAAATAGTTGTGGGTGTGGTTATTTGTTCTGTAATGTAAAAACTAGATATTTGTGGTGCGATTCTGTTTTTGCATTACCATACCGAATAAAACAATATCACACCATTAGTTAAACAAAATGCCAATCCACAAGGACCACAATAAACAATGATCTTGAATTGAAACATGCACGTACTCAACCTTATTGAAACAAACGAATTCAAAGTTCTTGTTAAACTTAGATTTCTTATGTATAATAAGCACATTGATTACTAGACTTTGTACGTTTGACATTACTCAATGATGGATGAAAGTTTGTATATGGAGGTAATTTAGATATATTGTTGTCCTTATTGACATTCGATTGCACATACCCTGTTTGTTAGAGTCTCGTACAATCGTTGAAAGACTTAGGTGTTGTTTGTTTTTTCTGAGACAAAATGTCTGCAGTCTGCGGACCATATCTGTAGACCTCATCAGTAGAAGGGGTGGACCAAACGTCTGCAGTCTGAAAAAGAAGACTGTTTGTTTTTTTAACATCTGCGGGCTACTAAAATAAACTGAAATCTAAATAAACTAACTTTTTTAAACTTCAAAGTGATTTTTTAATATTTTTATGACTTTGTTATAAATAATTAACGAATCTAGTCAACTTTTATGTATTATTGTATAAAAAATAAAAATAAAAATGACATGAATTAACGTATATATTTGATAAAACCAACAACTTTGGTTGCAAAGTTATAACTAAACATTATAATTAGTGTTCAAAGAATTTGATACATAAATGTATGGAAATAAACTTCAATTTTTTCAATTAAATCCATTAAAAACGTACCATAAATATTTTTTCTCGAGAAATTGACGATATTGTATTAAATAATGTTTTACAAAATTTGGCAAAAAAAAATATAAGGATATATTATGATTTTTTTTTCATATTTATATAAACAACTTCAACGACTATTATTGTAATAAATTTTTATTTATAAATTTGTCAAAAATATCATGTTTGTATCGTCGAACCTTTTTTTTATTAAGTTTTGTAATTTTTTTTCAAATTATTTATCATTAATAAAGTTGGAAAAAATATAAATTAAAAAAAACTTAAAAAAAATAAAGATATATATGTTTTTTTAGGCTAGAAGATGTCCGAAGATGTTAGAAGACTCTGGTCCACATCTGCGCCAAAAAGAGGGCGCGCAGACATTTTTAGGTCTGCAGTCTTCAAAAAAACAAACAGTCTGCGAATGCTAATGTCTGCGCGGCGCAGACAGAAGAGGCCACGCAGATCTGCAGACAAAAAACAAACACTACATTATTCTCATCCTTTCTGAGAAGGCCTACGAAGATTAACTATGGTCCACCATTCCCGACTATACATAGTCCAACACCCAAATTAAAACCTTGTTTGTCGGCTTCATAAAAATCAAGAACATAATCAAGATCGCAAAATACACCATCGGTAGCCACAAAAACGTCCACAACTAATCTGTAAATACAATCGATGATTACCCTCTCCTCCTAAAATAATAGTGATCGTGAACAATTCTCTAGAAGACCTCACCTCCTTCCTTGAAAAGTTGAAAATGTGATGCTTCTTTATTATAGCAATCATTTTTATTTGTTGAGAGATCTTTAGAAATTTTTTTACATTTTGACATCATATTCAATTAAGTTTTAATATTTTGACATTCGGATACTGTTTTTTTTTTTCTGATTAACGATATCATTCAAGGTTGTCAATATCGAGATCCTATAGATGATCGTTTCCCGCTTTGCAAAATCATTATCATAAGATCAATTCGAGGTCGTAAGATCCTACCAAAATCATTTTTGATGCACTTATTTAGTTAACAATAAATTTAAAACATGAAAATTACATTTCCAATACATCGTTTAACACTAAAAAATTCAAAAGGTTTTATATGGTTCATATTTGATGCACTTAGTCCAAGACAAAATATTATTTAAAAAAAAATATAATAGTAACGATCTTACAATCTGATCCTATGATCATACTCAAATCTAACCCAAAGTCGACTTAAGATTAATCGAAACCATTTTACATAGGTTGGATCGTAGGAACATACGATCATTATCATAATTTTAACAACTTGACAGTTTTTTTTCTCTAAAGATAACTTTTATTATTATTATTTTTAGATTATTAGTTTTACTTAAAAAAGAATATTATAAGATAATATTATATGTGAAACAGCAAAATACAATAAGATAATAATAAAATTACATTTAATGGCATGCAGTAAATATTATATTAAGATTACAAAAAAAAAAAAATATTAAAATATATTTTTCTAAAAACAGTTATAATCCTTAAATTTTGATCATGTTTGTAAGAACAAAAAAAAATCTTATATTGTATTAATGACCAGTTTATCAGATAAGATCATTGTAAACAAATATAAGTTTTATAGTTTATCAGATAAAAATCATTGTAAACAAATATAAGTTTTATAGGATTAATTGCTAAAAAATAATAAAATCTAGTATGATTAAATTGAATATAAAATCAAAAAATAAAGACTAAAGATTTCCTTTATTGTTCAATTGGTTTAGGGATTTTTTTTGTTGAATTAAGATGTCTAAGTTCATAACTAAATTGGTATACTATTGTAATTAGAAGCAAAACCCTTTTTGGGTTGCCTTCATAACCAGAAATAGCTACAAATGATATTAAAAGATAGAATGATAATTTATTAGATTATTATATGATTAATAAACTAACTGGAAAATATGAGGAAATGATTTGTAAATGTATTATATGATTAATATATTAATTGGATATAGATAGTTGATTTGTTAATTTATTATGTGATTAATAAATTAATATGAGATCAATTGTTAAATAACTGATTTGTTAATTTATATGATTAATTATTAATCCGAATTAATCTTGAATCAATTTGAGATTAATTAGAATTAATTAAAGGTGCATCCAAACATGGACGGTTTTGATAGCTCTTTTAGGGTTTCTAGAAGCGTCCTAATTGCATAAAAGGAAAAGATTTGAATTAGGATTAAATCTATTATTTAATCAATTCAAATCTTGCTTTGTCTGCAAGTTACCTAAACTATAAATAGGACCCATTTGTTTGCAAATTTCGTTTATGACATTACCTACAAGCATAGGAACAAAATTTTCCTCATATCTCCTCTCTTCTCCTCATTCTAGGGTTTCTAGTTTTGGGTGCGAGTCATTAGAGGCATCATCATTTTGGTGCTAGCTTTCCAAGACCAACAAACACAAGGGATTGAAATGATTTGTTTACTATAACAAATCAAAGGTATGTAACCCTGATTATTCTATTTCGATTATACTAAGGTTTTATTAGGGTTCATGTTAGTTTTGTTGCTCATTGTATGTTACATTCAAAGTGTTAAAGACATAGATCATTTATGTTGCATGTGCCCTTAAGCGTTAAGTGAAATTCCGCAAGCACATAGTTTTGGAAAAATTTGTTTGTCACATCTTGACACACTACCTGTCACGACGTGAGTATAGCTTAATACGAAAATTCTGAATTTTCTGCCTAATTTGATTTATGTGGTTAATTTTGTTAATTATTTGATTTGAATTCTGCCAAAATCCGATTTTTGCATGTTTTAGAATTATAATAAAATCCTAAATATTAGGAAATAATCTTGAATACATAATATTTAATTATAATATTAATTAAATTGAATTATCATTATGGGTTTAATAATAAATTTAATTATAAGATTAATTAAAAGATATTTATAAATCCATGATAGGTTTAAATTGATTAATTAATTATATGATTAATTTAGATATTTAATATTTAAACCTTGTGTTTTAAAAAGTTTTAAAATACCCCCTTATATATTATACGATTAATACTATATGTATAAGAAAAGTCAGTCAAATCCCTAGTACGCCTCACTACGAAGCAATGTTATAAGATAGGTATAAGGAAACGAGAAACGACCTATGAAATGACTGTTGAATGAGTGTCATTTTCACCCACCGCTCCTTTGCGTGGTGGAGGATCGTTAGTCGAACGGGTTCGACAGGACATAAAAGATTAAAAGTATAATCTATAAAATACTAGAACCCTCTTTAAAATCTCACTCTAGTTATTTTAGAAAATATGAAAAATTGTATGCTAATCCATAAAAATGCACATCATTTCTTTATTAGTCGTTAGTGGAGCGTGTGTAGTTAACCGGTATACTAATATGGGACTACAAAGATGAAATGATGAAACAACTCGTGTTTATAATTATTGATGGAGCGTGTGTGGTTAACCTGCACATCTGTAACGTCCCAAAAATAAGACCCAAAAATTTCATTTTTAAATTTATATCACTACATCATCAAATATCAGAGTAAATCACAAAATGCAGAATGAGGTGGTGTGTGCTCTGCAATCATCCCAGACTCTTCCTTTTTGAACCAGAAGTACCTGAAACATAACCTGAAAACTGTAAGCACAAAGCTTAGTGAGTTCCCCAAAATACCACTTACCATACATAATAAACACATATCGGGCCCCCGCCCGACATCGAGTCCCACCTGGACTCGAGCCCGACCCGGCATCGAGCCCCGCCGGTTTACAGATCTGTCAATCATCAGGCCCCGCCCGATACACATATAAATATATAAACATATAATCATACCAACACATGCGATAATCATAAAGATAATAGCATACAATACAGTCATCAGGCCTCTCCCGGCATCGTGCCCTGCTCGGCATACATACCAGCGCATACACATGCAAGAGTCACACAAACATCTAGCATCTTAACATAATAAACCATGGGCTGGCATTGGTGCCTTCGACCCGCTAAACACAGTGAGGAAACTCACCTCAAGCTGGTGAGTCTCATAGATAAATCTTTGGCTGCTGGTCCGAAAATCTCCGCGTTATCATCACAAAATAACATCCAATTAATAATTGGATTTCGTCCCATTACTAAGAGTCTCAACTAGGGTAAAAGACCATTTTACCCTTTACCTAACTTGGCCCAAGGCCAAGGCCCAAACCAACTACTCAAAAAGGACCAATTCCAAAAATGGCCACCCAAAACCTAATTATGGCCCAATCTTCCAAATTGGGCCCAAATCCCTTCGTGGGCCTTCAACCAAAAGAACCCAAAATAATATCACCAGCCTAAAAATGGAAATCTCATGGCTCAACAAGACCCTAATCTCCTAAGGTCCAAACATGGGCCCAAACCGAGAAGCCCACAATCTGAAGCACATCTGCTAATTACGCGGGGCGTACTCAGCTCGTACGCTTAGCGTACACCCTCTGGGGATAGTACATGTAGCGTACCAGCTTGGTACGCCCAACGTACTCCCCAGTTGACCACCCCACTTCATTAAGCACTTAATCCATTGAGACTTCATGCCAAACTCTCAGATCTGATTCCTTAGGGTGGTTTTTCACGTAAACTTGGAAACTTTACATACATGCATGTCTTAATGGGGCTCAAGAGCTCAAAAAGGACTTAACAAAGGTCTTAACACATGCATAGTTCAAGATACACCATAAAGCTTGCATCTTTATGAACAATGGGACCAAAATAAGCCTAGATCTAACATCAATACTTCTGGAGTGAGTCAAGAAGCTCATCAATCACTCCAAGGACTCAAAAGCATAAAATAGAAACATAACTAGATCTAGCATCATGGATCATCAAGATGTGAGCTTTTTACCTCAAAAAGCTTGCAAATGATGAGCTAACCCAGATCTTCAAGCTCAAGACACTTCTCTAAATGGTCCTCTTCTTCTTCTCCTTCACAAATCACCAACAAACACTCTTTAAGGCTCAAAACTCACAAACACACACTAGGGTTTTGATTTCTGGACAAATGAGGGTGGAGGCTGGCTAAACATGACCAAATGAGGCTATCATAAGGTTTAAATAGGGTGCAAACCCTAAAAATTAGGGTTTCACTTAAGCTCGCGTACGTCATGTGTACTGCATGTACGCCCAACATACATGGATTGAATCCGCGATCAACTTCGGGCTAGTACGCTAGGCCTACCACCCTGTACGCCCCGCGTACTAGCTTAAGGTCCAAAAATGCAAAGTTCTCATAAAAAGGGTTAAATGCGAAACTTACCAAATTCTAGTGTTAAAATTCTCCCCCACTTGAATCAGACTTCGTCCTCGAAGTCCGCTGCTCCAAATAACTCGGGATAGTGCTCCCTCATCTCATCTTTCGGCTCCCACATCCATTCATAACCCTTGCGATGCTGCCACTGGACTTTCACCAACTAAACAACCTTGTTCCTCAAGGTTTTCGTCTTCTGGTCAAGAATCGCCACCGGTCTCTCAATATAATTCAGGCGGTCATCCACATTAATGTCCTCCAATGGCACCACTACGAAATCATCCACTAAACACTTCTGTAGCTAAGAGACATGGAACATGCTATGGATCTGACTGAGCTCATCTGGAAGATCCGAGCGATATGCAACCCGGCCCACCTGGGCCAAAACCCTGAAAGGACCGATGTACCTGGGGCCCAACTTGCCCCTCTTCCTAAATCGGATGACACCTTTCCAAGGTGACACCTTCAGGAGAACCATACCCCCACCTGGAACTCGAAATCTAGTAAAATAGCTCTCCTTCCAACTCTGAGCTATCTGGAGCCTACTCTTAACCTGCTGTATCAACTCAGTGGTCTTGAGTACTACTTCGGTACTCCCCATAACCCACTGACCGACCTCACCCCAACAATTTGGGGTCCTGCATTTCCTCCCATAGAACATCTCAAAAGGAGGTCGATCAACGTTGGTATGATAGCTGTTGTTATACGAAAATTCCACTAACGGAGGATACATATCCCAACTCCCACCGAAATCCAACACACATGCCCGAAGCATATCCTCTAAAGTCTGAATAGTCTGTTCGCTCTGACCATCGGTCTGCAAAAGGAATGTTGTGTTGAAATGGAGACGAGTACCCAACTCATCATGGAACCTCTTCCAAAACCTGGAAGTAAATCGGACATCTCTGTCTGAAACCACCTAAACCGGCACCCCATGCCGTGCCACAACCTCTCTAATATATACCTCCGCCAATTTCTCCACAGAAATACTCTCTTGAATCGGGATAAAATGCGTGCTCTTGGTCAACCGATCCAAAATGACCCAAATCGAATCCACTCCGCGTGCAGTCCGAGGTAACTTCGTGATGAAATCCATGGTAATATCCTTCCCTTTCCATACGGGAATCTCCAACGGCTGCATCTTGTCGTGAGGTCGTTGATCCTCGGCCTTGACTTTCCTGCAAGTCAAGAACCTCTCCACATACCAAGCCACATCCCACTTCATGTAGGGCCACCAATAATCAGGACGAAGATCTCTATACATCTTCGTCTCCCCGGGATGAATGGAGAACCTAGACTTGTGCGCCTCCTCCATCAGAACCCGACGCACACCGCCCCAATACGGAACCCATACCCTCCGATGAAGAGTCAACAAACCATGGCTATCATAATCGAAGGAAGCCACCTGACCCACAATACACTCATTCTTCCGGTGCTCTTCCTTCATAGCCTCGATCTGAGCCTCACGAATCCGCTCCAAAAGTGGAGTAATCACAACCATCCTCAAACATATATCCCTGGTGGGAGCCACGACTACTTTGTGGCTGAGAGCATCAGCCACCATATTGGCCTTCCCCGTATGGTAAAGGATCTCACAATCATAATCATTCACCACATCCAACCACCAACGCTGCCTCATGTTCAGATTTGATTGATCCATCAGATACCTCAGGCTCTTGTGATTCGTGTAGATAGTACAGCTGGCCCCATAGAGGTAATGTCGCCAATATTGAGGGCGAAAACTGTTGGATTAATGTCTAAGTCCATAACTATAATTGGTAAGACTTGACCCGACCCGGCATGGTCCATTTGGGTTGCATGGCATCATGCATTTGGATAGACTATAATGAGAGAAATAACACTTAAGGTTGGTTAATATATTATAAGTTCTAATATATTAATAAGGTTATTTAATTAGTATTGATCAAGAATTAATTTGGAATTAATTAAGTGATCAAAAGGAGACTAATTAAATATATGGGTTGATTGTGTAAATCATTCATTCTTATATATGTGGGCTTGTGATCCAAGATTTCTTATGTTGGACTAAGTCCATGGGGTGACCCATGGATACTCCATGGAGGTTAAAATCCATGGAGCATAAGGAATGGGTAAAGTTATGAGTTACATGGTGTAACCCTAATAGCCACCATATAAATGAATCCCATGGCTCAAGAAATCGGGCACTAATGTGTGAATATGAGGGCTAGACGATTTCAAGGAGTGTTCCATTTCTCTTAAGTCATTCCATGTGCATTTGGTGTTGTGTGAACCATTTGAGGTGTCACACTTGGGGCACTAGGCACTCAAGCTTCATGGAGACAAGCTACATCAAACAAAGGTATGCATTCTATCCATTTGATTACCCAAGTATCAAGTATTGTATGATAGATAGGGTAATACCTTGGAAAGTTCATAATTGCATGTATAATAGAGAAAACATAGATCCAAGGTATTTAGGGTTGCATGTACACTTAGGAGTGTTATAATGCGCAAAACCCATCAGTGGTATCAGAGCCAAGGCTTGTTTTCTTGTTATACTTGCAAAATTAGCTGAAAAATCGAATTGTATTAGTTTAAAAGTTATGCTAATTACTTGAAAAAAATTTGATATGAATTATCTTTGTTCATATGAGTTTATTAGATTAATAGAAAAGTTAATTGATTATGTGTTTTCAATCCATTTTAATCTAAGAGTTGATTTTAAAATGTGTTTTTGTAACTTGTCCTCAAGTTATATGAAAAGTCACATTTAAGTTTCATAAAACTCATAAAAAGTTGGCAATGGTTACAAAAATGAAGAGTCTTGTCCTCATTAAATGGTTTTATGACTCCATAACTTGTCCTCAAGTTATGGAGGTTCAAGAGTCACTTCATTAAATGATAAAATGTGTAACCTTAATTAGTTCCATAAGTTACAAAAATAAAGAAAAGTTACATTCTTTTATTAGTTTAAAGTCTTCCATAACTTGTCCTCAAGTTATGGAACTTGAAGAGTTTTTTTTTTTTAATTAAAACTACTTTAAACACATAAGTTATGGAATTAATTAGTTTTGAATATTTTCAAAACTTGCCCTCAAGTTTTGGAATTTGTAAAGTTTTCCCCATGAATACTTTAATTCCAAGTTAGCCCTTAGAATTTTAAAAGTTAAAATTCAACCCTTATACTTTATAGTATTATAAGTTAATAATAAATATATGTATAAGAGCAAGTCAGTCTTACCGTTAGTAGGCCTCATTCACGAAGCCGGTCTATAAGGGGGTATAAGGTTACTGCCTATAAAATGGCAGTTTAATGGGTGTCCACTCTCACCCACCGCTTCCTTGACTGGTGGAGGGTCGTTAGCCGAACGGGTAGGACAAGGACTATAATTCTCCCTTCATTAAAAGTATTAATGATAAATACTAAGTAACTAAACTTTTTATAAATTCCCAATCTTAGTTACTTAGGAAAATGTGAATAAGGTGCTAATCCATGAAATTATACTTTGCACTTTGTTTAAACCGTTAGTGGAGCGTGTGTGGTTAACCGGCACACTAACCTGGATTTAACAAAGTAGGCAAAGGGTAACTTAATATTTATCATAGTATCGGTGGAGCTCGTGTGGTTAACCGGCACATCGATTGAGGGGTAAATATTAAGGGTACCAAGTATATTTGCATGGTTACTTCACACCTTGTTTTGTGATCCTCGGCATCCCAGTCACAAAACTTGAAGGGCACACTCGAGATTGAAACATGCCATTGAAAAGTTCAATGAATCTCAAAAGATCTAAGAGTTTCAAATCCAATTAAAAACCTAATTACATTATTTCGTTTTTCATGGTGGAAATTGGTAAATCGTCATTTACCTACCTTCAACTATTTTATAACTCGGATTACGGCATTCCTCTTCCAGTTATAAATAGGTTGTTGGATCCTAGCCTTAATATTTCATATTGGGTGTTATATTAAGGACTTTAGATCAACTATCTTGAATATCTCCCAAAAGATGTCTAGTTCAGACATCTATGATCTTCCCAAATCTCTTGGAACTTTACTTCCTCCACCTCCTCCAATTATTCTCCCTAACCCACAAGTTCAAAGGTCACTCAATCCCTATTGGCAAGCAAGGTCTATGTGTGATCACATCTTGGAGATGAAGTCACATATTGACAAGCCGGGAGAGTTGGGTGTCAAAGTCTTGAGAAAGTTGGATGTTCAATCACTTTCTAAGTCACATAGTGAGTTCCTTTGGGACTACTATGAAACAGACTATGACATGAACCTTAATGATCATATCTATTTGCTTGGTGCTACTGAATCAGCAATGATTTGGAGGACCGGTAAAGCAAATTTTATTAGAAGATCAACTTCCCAAACTTCTATGGACTTTGAAAATGGTAACATTGGATATCCCGAAAATCTTTCGCTTCCCAATGGAAAGGGATTGGCCATAGTCAACTCGGTTGACCAAATGGTAAAGAGAAAGGCAAGTCTGTGATAGTCCAGTACACCATTCCCAAAGAGTGCATATGTTTCTCTTTCCAAAGGAAGGGGCATTGATTGCGAAGCTGCCTATTTACCTGAAAGATCATAAGGTTGATCAATTCAAGAAGTTTGACTCTTCTTCAGGTAAAAGTCCATTATCTAACTCTGTTAAGTTTCTATTATGAGATTCTCATTACATGATGTGACTGGGTCACATGTTGATGCTTTAAGAATCAAAGAAAAGTGAAGAAACTTAAAGGAAGTACATGCTGATTCTGATCACGAAGATGGATTTCGATCGCATGGTTTGGTGATCAGAATTTTTGAAGCTGTTACTTACGAGTTATGATATATTGCTTAGGAATAGATAACAACAAATTTTTCATATGCATTTGCATTGTAAGGATAAGTTTTTCCGGAAGTTTTAAAATAAAAAACCGTTTTGATTTATTTATTTTAAATATCCTTACAATGGCATTTGTGAAAAATTGTTGTTTACATGTTTCCATTGATAGCAATATTGGAAAATGGATTTGATTCTTTCATTTGTGGTAGTGTCATAATTTACCAAATAAGGAAAGATTCTCATTCCCAAGGCTTCAGTTGGATAGAAACTTGGAATCATGCAAGTTGAATAGTATGATGAATGAGAACTTTCAAGCATTGGAAAATTAAGACTTGTTCACATGGATGTGTGAGTCAAGTTAAGGACTAAAGGGATCGAGTACACATTCTTGTGCACTGGTCAAGTCCACCACAAAGCTCGTTAAGACTATTCGTCATGATTTACTAAATTTTAGTAAATATGGTTATACCTACAAGTTTAAGTATAATTCTGAAACATTGGAAAAGTCTCAATGTATGGCAGAACGAATGGGAAGAATCAAATTAGGCAGACAGATAAAAGTTTCTCAAATCTGAAAAGATGGGAGAGTACTTTAGTATCATGTTTTGTGATCATCTTAATGATTAAAGAACCACATCACAATTGGTCTTCTAAGGACATCTTAGTGCATTCTTATGACTAAGAAGAGGAGTCATGAATTGTTGAAATGGTTAAATCAAGAAGATGAGTCATACTTCGTTTCAAAACAAGTCTTAGAGTCATACTCCAAGACTATAAGTTGAGTGACATATCTTAAAGAAAGGTTTATAACACTTGTCAAATGTAAGAGTAAAAGTGTCCTACTCTTGTACATTTGAAGTTGGTAAGTTGTGATGTTTTGGATTAAACAAAGACCAACTAAGGCCAATTGTGTGAAGTGTTTGTCTTGATAAAGAATCCGCACTATCTCTTGAATATTTGGCAAGATAGTCTTATATGTCAAGAGGACAGTGGGAGTCTTAAAGATCCTAAAAAGAATTTCAAGAACTAATCAAGAATAAAACCTGAGGTTCTTCACTAGCACACGACTTGAGGTTTATAACCTATCATGTTGACATATTCTGTGCCCATTCCAGTTAAAGTTGGCTTTGCATAGGAGTTCTGAAAGTTCTCAATTGGTTGCATAACAACTTGGAAGCAATGGCAGGCCCTGTACTGCCAGGTGGCAAGAAGTTAAGATTGCATAAGTTCAGTCCATATGAGTTTGGATTTGTCATTATCCTTGTCTTGTGACTATGGTTTTGACGATTCACATGGATAAGAACACATACACCATAAAATCTAAGGGTCATAAGGTTTCTCTCCGATTCATGAAAATGATGGTGAGGAAACACTTCCACCAAGTAGATTTGAAGCAGATGGCAAAAGGTCTAAACAATTGAGACTATGATTACGGCATCCCTTTTCATAGTTCTGAAATTGTTTAGACACACATGCATGCTATCTAAGGAAAGGTGTATGATTTTGATAAAGTTTTATCAAAGCATCTCGTATCAGAAATCTGAACTTTGGTAAGGAAGTCAATAAAGTATTGATTTCTAGAAGTCCAGCTGATTTCTGAGTACATGTCAAAGCTAGTGGGAGCATAAGTGTTATGCTAATAATCATCATGTTAGTGGGAGCATGATAATTATTGTTAGTGTTGCAAGTTAGCAATGTTAATTATAGAAAACAAAAGTTTCAATTCGTGAGGCTGCAGGGATTAAAAAAGTTGTTTTGCTATAATTAAGGGAGAGGATATACTTTCAGTTCTAAAGGCTTAGATTGAGACCTTAATCATCTTTAGTCAAGAATATATATATGAATTTCATGTTGGATTGGTTCAACTTAAGGAAATTCTATATATTGCGTTCTCAAAATTCGATTATGATTACGGCATCCCTCTTCATAGTCAAATTTTGAAAACATGGCAAATAAAAATATTGTAGCAAAAGATTGGTCTAGAATCATGTCTTTATGTGAGACATCATGAATCGTGTACCATTTGCTTTGGGTACAGGATCGATTGCATGTGCTATAATATTTGTCATTTCTAAATTTTTCCAAATGCCCAGAGGCATTAAGAAGGGAAAAGGTCTAGAATTGGATATGACTAAAATGATTAAGCAATTGTCGAGGACAATCGGAGGTTTACCAAAGATTGGTTGCTCAGGGACAGTTGGAAGTATAGTGCTAATTTTGGAAGGACCATATTGACATATTCTGAAAAGAGGCATCTCTTATTCAGAAGTGATAGTCAAAATGAGAATATGGAGTTGTCTCCATAGGTGGAAGTTATCTGTGTAAGATTAGAAAACTTAATGCAAGAAGCATGTCCAAAGCAATGTACTTTGAATATGAGACTTAGTTTCCATGGAGTTGATCTCCATTGGAATACCTTATAATGATTGTTGACAAGTCTTTGTGACTTTGTACATATTCATTACAGGAGGCTCAGTGCATATAAGTTTAAAATCTAAACAGATTTCGATAAATGATAGGAATTTGAAATTCTCACATTATTCGATAAGGATTTGGGAGTGTGAAATTAGAATCATTGAAATTATGTTCAATTGGTTTATTTCACAAAGTAAGGATCATAGACAAACATAGAGTGCATACTTGGAGTATGGCAAAGCTATTGTTTAAGAAAAACATAGTGTACATGCTTGGAGCATGGGACAACTAGTGTTTTTAATTCAAGTATAAAGTTGATAAAACCGAAACAATGAATAATGAGTAATCAGTATGGTGATAAATAAAAGTGTTTATTTATATTCATAGGGTTTGATACCATATTTGATTCATTTATTCTTGTGTTTCACTTTGCATGTTTTGACTTCCAGAATAACTAAGTCGCTCTTCCTGAATGATTAAGTTATTCAAACCATCCACAGTCGGTCATATGTTGGAAGTAGATATGAATCAAGACTGTCATGGGTTGGTTTGTAGAGGTCCAAGTTGGTGGACAAAGTGGTGCTACAACACTTATGAGTGCTCATAAGTTCTGAGTATTGGATTCAACCCGCGCTCATTTGAATCACTTCATGGATTTTATCACGAGTGATCATGAGACGATAATATCTTATATTCTTCAAACCTAGAGATATGAGTTGTTACTATGAGTTGGTTGTACATTGATTGCACGAAAACGCATTCGGTAACTCGATGTTATAAAACGTGCCTTTGTGTATAATTCAACAAGTAGTAGAACAAGCCATATGAGTCGAAGTTTATCCATTCCTTTTACCTTCGGGATAAAAGCGATATCTGTGGGCCCCTCGATGATTTAAAGATGATACATGTGAGTGCTTGGCCAAGCCAGGACTGATTTGATTTGTTCAATCAGTCAGTCATCATGAATCGGAAATCGGGAAACAACAAATGGACAGAGAGAATGATTGATAATCCATGTCTCAGTCCATATGATATCTAGAATGGAGGAATATATGATCCCTTATCTAATGGACAAGTCATTGACAAAGGTCAGAGTTTATCGACAAGGTCAGAGTTCGACAGAAGCTTTTGAGAGCTACGATTGCTGATCGGTTCCTGAAGTCATACGCAATAATAGTTTTAGACTTATCCAATTAGGAGACTGTTGGATTAATGTCTAAGTCCATAACTATAATTGGTAAGACTTGACCCGACCCGGCATGGTCCATTTGGGTTGCATGGCATCATGCATTTGGATAGACTATTGTAACACCCAAATTTTCAAAACAATTTTTCACATTTTATAAAACACGTTTTCATTCATAATCGTTATAAAAACACCATTGTATCACATAACATCATATCCCAAGATCATAATAAAATCTCCCCGCGTGTGTACTGATCAAGTCGGCGCCTTCCCGTGATCCTCGCTGGTACCTGAGACACATAACACAACACTGTAAGCATAAATGCTTAGTGAGTTCCCCAAAATACCACACATAACACATATTAGCCACTCGAGGCTATAACTCTGTTTGACACTCTGGTCAAAGTGTCTCTGTGGGACCCCCCAGTCCCATAACTCTGTGGGCCCTCTGGCTCTAACTCTATGGGTCCTCTGACCCTAACTCTGTGGACCTTCCGGTCCTAACTCTGTAACATACATAGCATATAACACATAGAAATCACATCATACAAAAGCATACACAATACTCTGTCTCATAGCTCTAATTACCACTCTAGGTAAAGTATAGTGAGAAGACTCACCTCGGGTAACTCGGTAAAGCTCGAACTCTGTAAAGTCGGGTCTAGCCTCCGCCTAATCATGTGAAATAAACACTCTGAATCAATACATCTCTCAAGGCTAGACTATTCCTCCTCTTAGTACTCTCAGAAGGGTAAAAGACCATTTTACCCCTCTCATGGCTCAAAGACCCTAAAGTTGACCAAACCCTAAAAGTCAATAAAAGTCAACGGTCAAACTTTTGACCCGACTCGCCGAGTGCACAAATGTGACTCGGCGAGTTCAGTCGTGAACTCGAGTCCTCTATTCCCCCTCTGACTCACTGAGTCATTCCCCCAACTCGGCAAGTCACTCACTGAGTGATTCACGGGAAACCCTAACCCTACTCGCCGAGTCTACCCTTGGACTCGGCGAGTTCATGTCATGCACCAACTCAAATGACCTCCTGAGGTCATATCTGTTCCTCTAATCCATAGATCTGGCCTTCCCAACCACTATAATCACGTAAAGTCTCGATCTTGATGCACAAGCAACATTTATATGACCATATATGATGATTTAGCCCCAAATACCTTAACCCAAGGCCATGACCTCTATTGTTCTTCATAAAGCTTGATGAATAAGGCTCTCTGGACCTCTATGGATCCAGATCCAGAGCCTTATCACCAGAAGGGGCTATTTGGACATCAAATCTAACCAACAAAGGGTCTAAGAAACCCTAAATCCATACGATCATCATAAGAACAGAAGGAGAGTCGAATTACTACCTCAAATGTGAAGATCTTAGCTCCAAATCCACAGAATAGCAACCTCCTATGCTTCCTCTTGGCTAGTACCTCCTTCTTCTTGCTAAACAACACTTCCAAGGTCAAGAATGGCTTCCTTTCTCTCTCAAAACGCTCAAGCACTCTAGGGTTTCTCTCTATGGTCTGGTAGCCGCCATTGAAGGCCATAAGGGCCTTTAAATAGGTCCCAAACCGAAGAAATTAGGGTTTCATTAAATAGCGTGGACTCGCCGAGTCCGGTCATTAATCCGGATGAGAAATCGCGACCCTACTCGGCGAGTCTAAGCACCAACTCGCCGAGTCCCTCAACAAATTCCAAAATAAAATAATAAAATAATATACCTGGGAATCCGGATGTTACAACTATAATGAGAGAAATAACACTTAAGGTTGGTTAATATATTATAAGTTCTAATATATTAATAAGGTTATTTAATTAGTATTGATCAAGAATTAATTTGGAATTAATTAAGTGATCAAAAGGAGACTAATTAAATATATGGGTTGATTGTGTAAATCATTCATTCTTATATATGTAGGCTTGTGATCCAAGATTTCTTATGTTGGACTAAGTCCATGGGGTGACCCATGGATACTCCATGGAGGTTAAAATCCATGGAGCATAAGGAATGGGTAAAGTTATGAGTTACATGGTGTAACCCTAATAGCCACCATATAAATGAATCCCATGGCTCAAGAAATCGGGGACTAATGTGTGAATATGAGGGCTAGACGATTTCAAGGAGTGTTCCATTTCTCTTAAGTCATTCCATGTGCATTTGGTGTTGTGTGAACCATTTGAGGTGTCACACTTGGGGCACTAGGCACTCAAGCTTCATGGAGACAAGCTACATCAAACAAAGGTATGTATTCTATCCATTTGATTACCCAAGTATAAAGTATTGTATGCTAGATAGGGTAATACCTTGGAAAGTTCATAATTGCATGTATAATAGAGAAAACATAGATCCAAGGTATTTAGGGTTGCATGTACACTTAGGAGTGTTAGAATGCGCAAAACCCATCAAAAACCACAACCCCCAACTCCAAATCATGCGTCGGATACTTCACCTCATGAGGCTTCAGCTTCCTCGAAGCGTAAGCGATCACACGACCCCTCTGCATCAAAATTGCCCCCAATCCCGTGATCGACGCATCACAATAAACCACAAAATCCTCAACACCCTCCGACAGAGTCAAAATCGGCACCTCGCATAATCTCAGCCTCAGGGTCTCAAAAGTTGCATGCTGCTCAGGCCCCCAGTGAAATGTGACCGTATTCTTTGTCAACCGAGTCAAAGGAAAAGCTATCTTGGAGAAATCTTGGATGACAAGGTGCCCCAGAAATTGTACCTCGCGTAACCAGAACTTACACTTGGAGAACTTTGCAAAAAGTCTCTCCCTCCTCAAAGTCTCCAGCACCTCCCTTAAGTGCTCCTCGTGCTACTCCTGGGTCTTGGAATAGACCACGATATTATCAATGAATACAATCACAGACCGATCCAGCATCGGCCTGCATATGCGGTTCATGAGATCCATGAACGCGGATGGAGCATTGGTGAGCCCAAAAGGCAACACCACGAACTCGTAATGACCATAACGAGTCCGAAAAGTCGTATTCTGCACATCCTCATCTCTAACCCTCATCTAATGATAACCCGAACTCAAATCAATCTTGGAAACCAAGATGCACCCTGAAGCTGGTCAAACAGATCATCAATCCTCGGGAGTGGATAGTGGTTCTTCACCGTTACCTTATTCAGATCCTAGTAGTCAATGCACATACGATGAGACCCATCCTTCTTATTTACAAATAAGATCGGTGCTCCCCATGGCGAGCTGCTCGGTCGAATTAATCCCTTGGCTAAAATCTCCTACAATTGTGTAGAAAACTCCTGCATTTTGGGAGTAGCCAACCGATACGATGCTTTGGCTATCAAAGCTGTACCTGGAACCAGATCAATCCTGAACTCAACCTGCCTCTCAGGGGGCACCCCAGGCAAATCCTCTGGAAACAGATCTGGATACTCCCGCACAATCAACACATCATCCACAGTCGCCTTACCCTTATCATGGGTATCCATAACATAGGTGAGGAATCCGGAACAACCCTGCTGAATATAGCATCTGGCCCTCGTTACTGAACACAGGATTGGCCCAAGTTGATCTCCCTCTCCCTGAATCACTAACTCTCCCCCACTTGGGGTTTGAGTCCGAACTAACTGCTGCTCACAATCGATCACCGCCCCATTAGGGCTCAACCAATCCATACCCACAATACCCTTGTTCCCACACAAAGGAATGAGAACCAAATCAATCAGATACTGCTCGTTGAACATCAAAAGAATACAACCCTGATGAACCCTCGCTACCCGGACAGATCGATCATCCGCAATCTCAACATCTAAAGGACAATCCAACTCCCCCGGAGCTCCAACAAACCTCTTTCTAAGCGCAAGCGATACAAAGGATCGGGTAGCCCCCGAATCAAATAACACCAAAGCAGAAATATCATTCACGAGGAACGATCCTAAAACAAAACACATAAATATAAGCAAGCAATTCAATATAAATAAAGAGATAAGGAGAAGATACATACCCGTCACCACATCAGGTTTCGCGCGAGCCTCGTTGTCCGTCAACTAAAAAGCCATGCTCTTCACCACAGATGTGTCTGCCTTGCCCTGGCGGTCGTCAGTGATCCAAAGAGTCGCAGGAGTGGGTGCTGGCACCAGCCTTGCTGCAGTCAAACTCGGAAAATGGGACTTCTTGTGGCCCCTCTGATTACAATGAAAGCAAATCAGATCAGATCTTTGGGTGGTGGTGGTAGCAGTACAATCCCTGCTAAAATGACCCATCCGGCCGTACTTGAAGCAGCCCAAACCACCCACCCTACACGATCCCTCTTTCATGTTGCCACACTTCCAATAGCGGCTCAAGCCCTGCTGGCCTCTCAATCTCGAATCCTGAACCTTGGGCCTCTTTCCCAATCCCCCTGAAACCTGAGTCTGGTCCAGCTTCTTCTTCCTATTCATCTCGATATCAATCTCTCTCTCTGTCTCTCTCTCTCTCTCTCTCTCTCTCTCTATCTCTATATATCTCACTCTCTCTCTCTCTCTATCTATCTCTCATATCCTCTAGTGTCTTGCAACTGGATCGGCTCAAAAACTGTCGGATATCGCTCCTCAATATCTCATGATACCTCTCTTTCTTCGTCTCCTCGTGTTGGTGCATATAAATGCTCCACAAATAATGAGTGTTTATTAGGTTGTATTTTCCCTTATTGTATTTTAGGTGTATTTACTCTCCCTCATATATAAAGGGAAAGGTGGTCATTTTTTATGTAGTATTACTATTGCACTTTTCTAGCATGTAATCTCTAGAGAGAGAAAGTTGGTGGGTTCTCCCACCCAGGGAGAGTTTCTCTCCCACCATGTTCTTCATGAATATCAATATTCTTCTCTCTTTGTCTTAGTCTTTTTCATGAACTCATAATATGTTCTTCGTGTTCATACTTACAAAAACACGATTAATCTCGAGATATCTTACTTCCGCATTCACCGTTCGTTATAAAAATGGGTCTCTACAATTGGTATCAGAGCCGTACCTTGAAGATCTCACGATTATTTCAAGGGAACGACTCCCGTTCAGTGATTATCTTGTGATTTTTCCGTGTTTCTGCAAGAAATTTTTTTCGGGTTTCTTACCGGAATTTTTTTATGAAGTTCGTTCTTAGTTCTATTTTCTGGGTGATTCTTACTCAATAAAATAAATTGTTGCTGCTGCTGCTCGTTCTATTTGTTGCTGAAAAAGATGTTCTTAAAAGTTATTATTTTTTGCAGTTGAAGAAATGAAGAAAAAAATGGGAGAAGAATTAATTTTGTGGTCTCTTAAAAAGGTTGAAGATGTATTCCAGGGAGTTATTTTTTCCTTGGATGAGAAGACACAAGATTATGTGCTTATTTTTCTTGAAGAAAGTGGAGAAAAGCATTTCTTTTTGAAGATTTTTCTTTCCCAGCAACTTTCATCATCATGAGGTATGAAGATTTTTGATTCTCATGTATTAGTTGCTGTAGATCTCAAAATTGAATTGTTTTGGACGTAATATTTGTTTGCAAAAAGCATATTGTCCTTGTTACTCTTTTGGGTAAAGAGTGTTCCACTATTTACTCCCTCAAAAAGACAAAAACCATGTGACATTGTCCAATCCCATCACCTTTTGTCCCTAAAAACCCCCTGCACACTCCTCTTTTTGCCTTCCCAAGACCCACCTTTGACTTAGAATGCTTTATAAAAAGATTCTCTCATTAAAATATGAATAAATGGCCTTTGCGGTACCATTTTTCATGAAAAAATAGCATTTTTCGTCATCTGTTCAGCCCCTCTCAGCCCCCCGGACCGCAGCCAAAAACTGCCTACCGGAGTCCCCTTAGAAGCCTACCCGCAGCCACTTCTTAGCCTTGATCCGAGGTCCTCTTAGCTCCCTATCCGCAGCCGAGAGACCGCAGCCCTTCCCTTGCCTTCCCTGCTGACCGAAGTCGCTATCTCCTCTTGCTCGGAACGAAGCCTTGGTCCGCAGCCACTCGCACGCTCCACTTCGGACAGCCTCCTCGCCCTACTGCAGCTAGCATGCGCAGCCTGCTTCCCTCGCACCGCAGTCCCACTATCTCGCACCGCACTCTCTGATCCGCAACTACTTCATCCGAAAGCATGTCTCGTCCGCACCCTTCCTGACTTCGGTACCCCATCAGCAGCCCAGCTCCCCATCCGCACCCAACCCTTCTCCACCCGCAATCACCTCCCACCCAAGCCACCCCCTCTCATTCGCAACCTCTTAGACCCGCAACTACCCTCCCCTTCTCAGCCTCCTCCTTCGACCAGCCTTCCCTCCCCCCTCTCTTCTTCCTTCCTTCCCTCCTCCTCCCCCCTCCTCCCCCCCCCCCACCTTTTTCCTCCCCTCCCTCCTTTTTCCTCCCTTCTCATCAGCCCTCCCCCCTTTTTTTTTAAAAAAAAAACCTTTTTTTTATTTAAACTTCATTTTTTTTATTTATTCAGCCATTTTTTTTGTATTATTTTTTTTCAGTTAAATTTTTTTAACGCCATTTTTTTTATTTAGCCAATTTTTTTTAACACCAATTTTTTTTATTTAGCCAATTTTTTTTAACACCAATTATTTTTATTTTAGCCAATTATTTTTATTTTAGCCATTTTTTTTATTAAAACGATTTTTTTATTACACCAATTATTTTTTTAACACCAATTTTTGCCACAACCGAACCTTGGATTGTCACATTGGTTAATTTCATGCCGGTTATTATTGGAAGAATACTCCTACTGCAGTCGGACTTCATATTATTTTTGGTGATGCTTGCACCGCAACGGTGATTGATCAACAAAGTTGTTTCGCATTCTTCACTTTATGGGATTTTATGACTTGTCGCTCTTGATTTTTGGTTGACGAATCATGTATCTTGAGCATGTGGACTTTATTCTCTATTGATGACCACTTCAAGTGTTCCGACACCGCAGTTTGGATATTTGGATATATTTTTGGCACAACAGATTATTCTCAGCACAGCTTCAGCAACTATGTCACCCGCTTCCTCATGACCGCAAGAGTATCTCTTTTACTCTTTCTCGTTTCTTATCGAGACCCTTCATACATCTAGGGAGATCTTCTCTGTTAGCTCTTGGTATCCGACACTCTCCATCCGATGATTTGTTGATTTTTGATATCCGGTCATTGGTTATCAAAAATAGGGAGAGAATATCATCCGGATTTGGTTATTATGATTGTTTGAGTTTGGATTTTGAAGACTTCTAAAGACGATTATTTATTTAGTGATGCGATGTGACACTTCTTTTTGGTCTTTACGGATCAAATTTTTGGCATTACTCGATGTTTTCCGATTCAGATTAATTATTATTCGGACTCTACCACAGGATGATTTTGTGTTCGCATCCGGTTCAGATTTTATGGTTTCACGAGTTTGGATTTGTGATATGTTGAAGATGAAGATTATTTTGGCAATGTGACGTGACACTTATTTTTGGTCCTTGGATCAAATTTTCGGCATTGCTAGACCATGTTTTTGGACTCACATTATTTTTATCCGGACTTCATTTTATGGATGCTTCACATTTTTAGCAGGTTATTCTTTGAAGAATTTTGGTGTATTATGATTCGAGAACTCGAGATGTTTTTCAGACTTTTTGAAGCTGAAGTGTTTCTTTTATTGGATCTTCTACTTGTTCATGGTGACCTCCTTCTTCGGGTGATTATGACTGGTTTGAAGATTTGGATCTTATTTTTTCTGCTTCATTGGTTGTGCTTTGTAGACGAAGACCTTCATTGTTAGAGATCCATGGCCAGTTTCAGACTTCACAGACACTTCAGAGTTTCAGAGACATTTCAGCACTTGGTTTCATTGTATTACCACACTTGCTAGTCGGATTACTGTATTATAGCCTTGTATCACTTGTTGTATCTCTCATAATTTGTAAGCATTTAGGGAGAGAATGTTGGTGCATGTAAATGCTCCACAAATAATGAGTGTTTATTAGGTTGTATTTTCACTTATTGTATTTTAGGTGTATTTACTCTCCCTCATATATAAAGGGAGAGGTGGTCACTTTTTATGTAGTATTACTATTGCACTTTTCTAGCATGTAATCTCTAGAGAGAGAAAGTTGGTGGGTTCTCCCACCCAGGGAGAGTTTCTCTCCCACCATGTTCTTCATGAATATCAATATTCTTCTCTCTTTGTTCTTAGTCTTTTTCATGAACTCATAATATGTTCTTCGTGTTCATACTTACAAAAACACGATTAATCTCGAGATATCTTACTTCCGCATTCACCGTTCGTTATAAAAATGGGTCTCTACACCTCGTCCGCCACATACTGCAGAACCAAAAGCGCCCTCTCACGAAACATCGGGATGATCTCAGCCACAGTCTTAGTAGTCTGGCGGAGATCCTGAAACTCTCGCGCCAACTGCTGCACCTCAATCACTGGTGCAAACTCAGTCCTGAACCTGGTCACAAAATCATCCCATGACATGGACTCAATCGCCTCTCCTCCCAAGGCATGCCCTACCTCCTCCCACGAGTCTTGAGCTCTATCTATCAGAAGACAGGAAGCAAGTATGACCTTTGTACCATCGGGACAACTGCTGGTGCGGAATGTGTTAGCCAACCATCGCCTACTCGCTATCGGGTACTTCTCCCCGTAGTAGTCTGGAGCCCCACATGCCCAGAACTCCCTGAATGTCAATGAACGCGCCCCTATCAAGGACACCATCTCATAACGGAAAGAGCCCAAACGTTCCTCCAACAGCTCCACAATACCCTCCTTGATCATATCGAAGATCACAAGAGTCTGCACAAGAATGCAACGCATAATATCAGACGAAATGAACTCCCACATCTGATCATCCAACTGCCCGGCTCCAGAACCTGAGCCCGATCCCTCACCAGCACTAGAACTACCAATCGGTCTGCCTCGAAGAGTCACCATACTGAAACTATACCATATAAACCATCAGAATACGCATCAAAATATATATCGAGGGATCTCATACTCTACAAGCTTCCTGGTTTCATCGCAGCTCTCCTTGAATGAGGTACGAATCCTCTGTTTTCTGTAGTATGGGACCATACTACCTTCCACATCTATCTGTACTTTTCTCAAGGATTGTCTTGAATCCGCCAAGTCACTTCATATCCATACAATTATCCCTCATCAAGATAAGGCTCCAAACAATAAATCTCTTTGTAGGTTTTCCTATGTCAAACTCCACACCACTCTCCGCCATCAGCTGTAGAAGGAACCCCTACTAACTTCCTCTAACTAGCTCACTAATACAATTACATATCACCTAAACCAGATAATTCTTCGAATGAGAGGTCTCACACTACAATAGTTGGACTCAAACAAGAGCTGAGCAATAGAGTTAAAACCTAACCTTCTAAATTTATCTAGCCTTAGTAATATGTAACTTAACATATTCACTTAATAGTTAGCTGATGTTAGTGAGAACTCCTAAAAGCATAAAGCAAGCAGCATTCGAGCATCGAGTAATCAGAACCAAGCATAACCTAATCAGGCCATCCTATCACTGACTGATCAGTACTAGCATGCAAGTCTACAAGCTCATATAATAGCCATACAAAGGAATCTCTCCTAGCATTCTACCATGCAAATATTGAGCAAATCCTTAGCCCTAACTAGCATGCGGTTCACAAATCAAATCATATCAAATAACATGTATGGGTATTTTAGGAAAACTTACTTGAGCTCGGTCAAATGCATGCACCACACCCTTTCTTGTATTAGAAAACCCTTTTCTTTAAAAACATTTCCTTTTTGAAAATTTTTACCAAATCCTTAGTTTGAGTTCAGACACACTCGAGAGTATGTCTGAATCCATCAATATAGGCTCTGATACCAACTTATAACGTCCCAAAAATAAGACCCAAAAATTTCATTTTAAAATTTATAAAACGGTAATCCAAAACATTGTCATACAACCAAGATGGATCAAAGTGTATCACTACATCATAAAATATCATAGTAAATTACAAAATGTGGAATGAGGTTGTGTATGCTCTGCAATCATTCCAGACTCTTCCCTTTTTGAACCAGAAGTACCTAAAACATAAACTAAAAACCGTAAGCACAAAGCTTAGTGAGTTCCCCAAAATACCACATACCATACATAATAAACACATACTGGGCCCCCCGCCGTTCATCAGGCCCCGCCCGACATCAAGTCCCACCCGGCCTTGGGCCCCGCCCGGCATTGATCCCCGCTCGGTTTACAGATCTGTCAATCATCAGGCCCCGCTTGACATCTGGCCTCGACCGATACACATATAAACATATAAATATATAATCATATTAACACATGTGATAATCACAAAGATAATAGCATAAAATACAGTCATTGGGCCTCGCCAGACATCGAGCCCCGCTCGGTATACATACCAACACATACACATGCAAGAGTCATGCAGACAACTAGCATCCTAACATAATAAACCATGGGCTGGAATTGGTTCCTTCGACCCATTAAACACAGTGAGGAAACTCACCTCAAGCTGCTGAGTCTCACAAATAAATATCTGGCTGCTGGTCCGAAAATCCGCGCGCTATCATCATAAAATAACATCCAATTTATAATTGGATTCCAAACCATAACTAAGAGTCTCAACTAGGGTAAAAGACCATTTTACCCTTTACCTAACTTGGCCCAAGGCCAAGGCCCAAACCAACTACTCAAAAAGGCCCAATTCCAAAATTGGCCACCCAAAGCCCAATTACAGCCCAATCTTCTGAATTAGGCCCAAATCCCTTCGTGGACCTTCAAACAAAGGAAACCAAAATAATATCATCGGCCCAAAAATAGAAATCTGATGGCCCAACAAGACCCTAATCTCCTAAGGTCCAAACATGGGCCCAAAATATGAAGCCCATCTGCTGAGTACACAGGACATACTCAACTCGTACGCTTAGCGTACACCCTCTGGGGAAAAGTAAATAGGACCTATTTTGTTTTTGTGCGATTTCCTATTTGGTTTTGGTGCGATTCCCTATAATTTAAAAACAATAATAAAGATAAGACTACTTGGAACTCGGTGGGAATCGCACCAAAACCAAATAGGAAATCGCACAAAAACAAAATAGGTCCTATTAAGTAAATTATAGGGAATCGCACCAAAACCAAATAGGAAATCGCACAAAAACAAAATAGGTCCTATTTACTAGCGTACCAGCTTGGTACGCCCAACGTACTCCCCAGTTGACCACCCCACTTCATTAAGCACTTAATCCATTGAGACTTCATGCCAAACTCTCAGATCTGATTCCTCAGGGTGGTTTTTCACGTAAACTTGGAAACTTTACATACATGCATGTCTTAATGGGGCTCAAGAGCTCAAAAAGGACTTAACAAAGGTCTTAACACATGCATAGTTCAAGATACACCATAAAGCTTGCATCTTTATGAACAATGGGACCAAAATAAGCCTAGATCTAACATCAATACTTCTGGAGTGAGTCAAGAAGCTCATCAATCACTCCAAGGACTCAAAAGCATAAAATAGAAACATAACTAGATCTAGCATCATGGATCATCAAGATGTGACCTTTTTACCTCAAAAAGCTTGCAAATGATGAGCTAACCCAGATCTTCAAGCTCAAGACACTTCTCTAAATGGTCCTCTTCTTTTTCTCCTTCACAAATCACCAACAAACACTCTTTAAGGCTCAAAACTCACAAACACACACTAGGGTTTTGATTTCTGGACAAATGAGGGTGGAGGCTGGCTAATCATGACCAAATGAGGCTATCATAAGGTTTAAATAGGGTGCAAACCCTAAAAATTAGGGTTTCACTTAAGCTCACGTATGCCATGTGTAGTCCATGTACGCCCAACATACATGGATTGAATCCGCGATCAACTTCGGGCTAGTACGCTAGGCCTACCACCCTGTACGCCCCGCGTACTAGCTTAAGGTCCAAAAATGTAAAGTTCTCATAAAAAGGGTTAAATGCGAAACTTACCAAATTCAAGTGTTACAACATCAATGAGAGATTATAAATTGATTGAGGGTGTTTGAGCGGGTTTGTATGGTTATTCACTTCTTAGTTGTGATCTTCGACATCCAAGTCATAATTGGTAAGAGCATAATCTGAGGTTAAACATGACACTAATGTTTCAATGAAAATCTCAAAAGATCTAGGAGTTTCATGTGATTAAAATTGGTGAAATGTTTCTATCTACCTAAAATATTTTCGTGATATGACTATGACATCCCTCTTCATATTACAAAATGAAAATATGGATCATAGCCTTAATTTAATTTGGGATAATAATTAAGGATTAAAATCAACTAACTTGAATTCTCTCTTCTCGTAATCAAATATGTCTAATCAATATAATAATGGTCTTCTCATTCTTATGAAAATGGTTTTCCTCAATCATGTAACACTCGGTTTCCTCAGGTAAAATTCCTTTCTATTTTAATAACTCCTTGAGTTTGTGAAGTTGGGGCCTTTGTGGGGTGTAGGATAGTCTCCTATACAGCGCGTAGGAGGGAATCTTAATCCAGGGATTAAATGATCTATGCCTTATGTAGATCAAGTTACGCAGATCGTAGCGGCCCATAACGAAACCCTAATTTTGGGGTTTTAAGCTTGTTTTAAAGGCTCTAATACCCTTGAGGCCTTTCTATCATCAACATCCTCCCAAACGTTCCCCTTGAAACCCTAATTCCCTTTTGGTGCATTTGTGATCTTAAGAGTGTTTTTTTGTGCCCTTTGAAGAAAGAAGAATGTGGTGGAGTTGCTTAGAAGCTTAAACCACCATTAGATCTAGAAGCTCCTTTCTCTCATCCATCTCCAGGAGGTATAAAGTCTTCACCTTGATGAGTTTTTATGATAGATCTAGCTTAGCTTTAGGTTTTCATGCTTTTATGCCCATAACCATGGTGTATATGAGTAAGAGCTACTCCAGACCATTGAAGAGTCATTTCCAGACGTTTTTAGGGTTGTTAAGCCATAAAGGTGAGAGCTTTGTTAATTCTCATCCATCCATGCATGTGTTTTTGAGCTTTGAAAGACCTTTTGGACTTATATTGTGAGTTTGTGCCCTTGGTACGCTTGCAAATGGATAAAGTCAGAGACTTTATCCATTAAGACGTTCATCTAGTGTAGATCTGGAAATTTGGTGGTTTAACCTTTTGTATTAAGAGTTTAATGATTAAGTTGGGATTTAGCTCAGTACGTCGGGCGTAATTCTGGCTACGCAACGTGTAGCCTCATTTTCCCCTGATCTTGTTCCCTTGGGCTCTACACAGGGCGTAAAGCTATTACGCATGGTGTAATTTCGCTGAATGTTGACTTTGACTTTTGACTGTTGACCGTTCACTTTGAACAAGTTTGACTTTAGGTCATTTGGGGTATTTTGAGTATTAGATTAAGACTTGGTCCATGTTTGTTGTATAAGTGACCTGTAGAGCCGGTATTTGGAAGCACTGATCACTTCAGCTATCTTTTGGGCTTTGAGGTGAGTTTCCCTCACTGTACTCGTGGGTCGAAGGCACCTATGTCAGCCCACTAGGTTGTGTTATGTATCCTGGTATATAAGATGTTATGTTGTAGTGATCGGTTAGATTGGTAGATCTATATGATTACGTATACTTGCTGGCTATATGTTTATGTTTATTTGTTGCATATGTCGACATAGTGTGGTTGGGTTGAGGCGATACTGCTTTGTGTGGAAGCCAACAAACCCGAGAGCAATCCAGTCATAAGCTACGGGTCGGGAAGGCAATCCAGTCTTATGATGTGGGCTTGGGAGCAATCCATTCATACGTTGAGGGCCAGGAGGGCAATCCAGTCTTATGTTGTAGGCTCAGGGGTAACCCAGTCCGATGACTATGGACCCGGGGGTAATCCAGTATGATGATTGTGGACCCAACATGCATGCTTGTATATGTTTTGTTGTGTGGGGTATTCTGGGGGAACTCACTAAGCTTTGGATTACAGATTGATTTCATGGTTTCATGTACATTAGATAATCGAGGCAAGGCGAAGGCGTGATTATGCACATCATCCTTGGATATTGTATTGAGAGATGTTTTTGGTTACTCTGATTTGATGACTATGTTTTTGGAAACAATGTTTTGTACGACTCATGTAATATAAAGTGGTTTTGAAAAATAAAAATTTTTACTATGATTTTTGAGATGTTACAAATCATCTAGAGATGGTCTTCCATATTCGAGTCAAAGTGAAATTGTCTTCCCTTCCTTGGGTAATGGTGGAATTAAACATCTTCCTTCTTCAACTCTTCCTATTCCTCATGTGACTCTCCCAATGTCACGTTTTCCTGAAGTTGAAAGATATGAAACGACTCAAGCCTTATTGGCATGTAAACTCGAAGATGGAAATTTTATGTGTGCGCATGTTTTGAAAATGAAACTGTACATTAACAAATTGGAGAGAATGGGTGTCGTATTCCTGAAGAAGCAAGCTAGTGATTTAGTTATTCTTTCACTTCCAAAGTCATATGGTCAGTTCATTGACAACTTTTATATGAGGAATCTTGATGTGACCCTAATTGATCTGACTGAAATATTGATGGTTGTTGAAGCAGAAATGCTTAAAAACACAACTGAAGCGGAAATGCTAATAGGGTCTAATTTCAAGAATTCTATGGACACTGACAATGGTAACATTTGTGATCAAGAAAATATTTATCTTCCCAATCGAAAGGGATCAACCAAGGTCAAACCGTTTGATCATATGGTAAAAATAAAGGCTCATTCTGAGATCATTCTGAATGTTGACCCCAATAAGTCCATTTGTTTCTACTGCTAACTGAAGGGACATTGGAAATGAAGCTGCCCAAAATACCTAAAGGATCTTGAAGATGGTAAAGTCAATTTGTGTGACTCTACTTCAGGTACATCCATTATCTAACTCCATTAAAAGTTTCTATTCAAAGACTTTTAATACATAATGTGCTGATCACATTTTGATGGTATTGTAGGATCTAAGAGAAAGAAGAAAGCTTAAGAAAAGTTGAGCTAAATCTGATTGTGGGAAATGGACTTGTGTCGCATGGTTCGATGGTCAGAAATTGGAGCTATTACGAAAGAGTTAGGATAGTTTTAATATATTGTTATTACTCTTTGGAGATGTCTAGAAATATAGTTTTCCATTTATGCATTGTAAGGACAAGTTCCAATTTTCTTTTTAGCAATAAAATGAAGTTTTGGTTTATGAAGTTGTCTTATTTGTATTTCCTCGCAATGACATTTATGAAAGGGCTAGTATGTTTCTAATAATAGCAATATTAATTTTGGATTTGATTCTTCTAGACCGTGCTTGTGACATTATCATTTTTGACCAGGTAAAAGGAAATCTCATCACCAAGTTTCAGTTGGACAGAAACTTGGAGTCATGCAATTCGAATTGCATGATGCATGAGAACCTTGTTCATTGGAAAATTAAAACAAGTTCATTGTTCACAAGTTTATGTGAGGTAAGTGAAGGATTAATGGATCTAGTACATGTTCATATGGACTTTTCAGATCCACTACAAGGGACGATGACTCTATTAATCATGATTTAATGATGCTTCAGTATATTTGGTTTTGTTTATAACATTAAATATAATTCTAATACTTTTGAAAAGTTTCAAAGAGTAGCAAAATGAATATAAGAATCTAGTAAGCAGAAAGATAAAAGATTCTCCAATCTGAAAATAAAGGATAGTGTTTTAGTATCATGTTTTATGATCATCTTAGTAATTGTGGAATTGTATAATAATTAATCCTCCAAGAACAACTTAGTGCAATTGTATGGCTAAGAAGAGGAATCGAACATTGTTGGAAATGGTTCGATCATAGATGACTCATACTTTGTTTTAATAAAGCTTTAGAGTTATGCTCTCCAAATCATATCTTGAAACTCATTTCAAACTACGAAGGATGATAAAACCTCGTAATATGTGGAGTAATAGTGTTTTCTTACTCTAACACATTTAGAATTGGAGTTTTGATGTTTTCGTTGATCGAGAAACAAAAGATAAACTGAGATCAATTCTATGAAGTGTTTTCTTGTCGGGAATCCACACGAACTTTTGAATATTTATTTTATCTCGTCAAGGAATGGTCCTCGAGAGAAAAATCATATGTCAAGAAGTTAGTGGGAGTCGTATTGATCTTAAGAGTTACAAGAGTCAACCGATAATGAACCTTTTAGTTATCACTAGCACCCGACCTGAGGTTGAAAAACCTATTGTGTTTTAATTGACATATTCTTATTTATGTGCACTTCAGTTGAGTTGGAAATGCCTATGAGTTCTATGTTCTTCATTTAACTGCAAAAGCAAGGCACGTTCGTTAGTGAAAGTACACTTATCAATATGGGTGAGCCGCTAACAACATGGAAGCACTGGTAGGCCCTTGTATAGCCAGAAGGCAATAAATTAAAATAGCAAGGTTCAGTCCATGATGGAAAGCTGAATTTGAATTTGGTTTGTCCTAAACCTTGTCTTATGACTGTAGGTTGGAAATGAAATTTCCACATGGATAGGAATATATGCACCTTGAAATATAAGTGGCAAAGGTTTCTCTCTAATTGATGTTAATGATTATGATGAAACACCTTCACTAATAGATTTTAAAGATATCATAAAGATCAATATGGATATTGGTTGTGTTAATTTCATTCTCAAATTCACAATATGATTATGACATCCTTCTTCATATTTCAAATTGTGAGGAATGGCAAGGAATCGTTTGAATCTTTCAAGAGATATATCTATCAAATCTTGAAAGGTTTAAACACACACATATGCTATCCAACTAAGGTGTATAAGCTTAAGAAGTCTAGTTGGAGACTTATCGAAGCATCGCGTAACATAAATGTGCATTTTTGTAATAAAGTCAAAGGATATTTATTTATAGAAGTCCAGTTGATTTATGGGTACATGTCAAAGCTATTGGGAGCATAATTGTTATCCTGATATCAGGGGTGAGCAAAACTGAACCCGAAAACCAAAAAACCGACAAAAACTAACGAAATCGAAACCGTAATAGAAACCGATGGTTTGGGTTTGGTTTTTTTTAAACCAAAATATTAGGTCGATTTCGGTTTTATAAAATGTAAAAACCGAGAAAAACCGAACCGAATCAATTTTTTTGAAATATATATATATATATATATATATATATATATATATATATATATATATATATTGAAAATTGTGTATGTATGTATACACATTCAATGGCCTTAAAACCCAAACAGAAACTTGGTGAAGTGGTTAAGGCGCTTTTATATTCTCCGTCAGGTCGCTAGTTCCAAACGCATTCCTACACTTTGCTTGCTTTATTTTCGTTGTGATGGTTAAGGCGATGTTGTATATGTATTATATTTTACTGTTGTGAATGTAAGACACAAGAAGCAAGTTGTCCAGATTGTTAAAGGCGTTGTATTCACGATACTCACCACCCAAGTTCGAATCTCACTTATGGCCTCTATTTTGTTTGGCACATATTCATATCCTTGCTTAATTCTTTCTTTAACATTGTAAATTTTTCCCACATCGTTTCCCACATGAATCCTATGCCACCTTCATTTTTTATATAAGGCAAACCATGTTCTCAATTCTCAAAATAAGGTTTGGATTGGGTTTGGGTTTAAACCCAAATCCGATCTGGAAAAGCCGAAAATCCAAACCCATCGGTTTTAGGTTAGGTTGGGTTCTAGTTTTTCTAAAACTGGCAATTTGGTTTTGGGTTCGGTTTTACCCCAAAACCGACCCAACAGGACCCATGTTCACCTCTAGGTGGTATTGCATATTGACAATACTATTCGTAGGGAACAATGTCTCCAATTGCAAATTGCAAAGTTGGGAATTGTTTCACTATAATGAACTTAAGGGAGAGGGCACTCATACTTTATTTCGAGTCTAAAGATTTGGATCATATCATGTTGAAATGTTTCAACATATGAGATTTGATATATGGAAACATTATAGAAATAGATTGAACATACATCACGTCTTTATGTAGGACATAATGAATCGAATCCCATATGTTTCAGATATAGGATCGATCACATGTGCTATAATACCCGTTTATTCTAAAAAAAATTCAAATGCCTTGAGCATTGTGAGAAAAGGATTAGAATTTTATGTGAATAAAGTTGTTAAAAAACTGTCAAGAACATTCTAAAGTTTTACCAAATACTGATTGCTTATGGACAATTAAAAGTATGATATTATTGGGAGAGTCCACAGTGACACGTTTTGGATTGAGATGATTCTTAGTCAGAATTGATGGTCATATGAAAATATGAAAATGTTTCCATAATGGGAGATGCTTGTAGAATATACATGTGAGTTGGAAACTTTAATGCAATCGAAGTGTTCGAGGAGTGTACCTTGAATTTGAGACTTCATAACCATGAAATTATTTCTAGTAACAAGTTCCAGTGGAACATTTTGTAATTTCGAAGGCTCAGTCTCTGTGACTTTGGAACCTCGACATCATAGAAATACAATGCATGTAAATATGAAATTCCACTACATTTTAGATAACGATAAGAAATCGGAATTGTGAAAATATCATCATTGGAGTAATGTCCAGTTGATTTGTTCACAAAGAAAGGACCATTGAGAGGCATAGTATGCATGTTTATAACATGGCATGACTGATGTTATCTAATTCAAGTGGTAAGTTGATTACTCGAAATATTATACAATGAATAAATTCGTAATTGTTATGGAGATTAAATAATAGAGATTTATTTATATTCAATGAGTATTGTGACATCCTCTAATTTTCAGAACCAATTAAAACTTTTCTTTACGCTTTTAAAATCATTTATTTATATTTGCGGAAAATCCCAGTACAAAAGATCATTTTGATTACAAATGTTTGTTTCCAAAATGTTAAAAACCCTAAGGATGTCATAATCAATACAGATACATAAGTTACAGTGTAAAGACCTGATGGCCCTGAATGCTATTGCAGATTGTCTCTTAATCACTCAGCATCCTAATCAAGTTCCGCTAGCTTAATTCTTGATACATGTGATGCATATAAACTGAGTGGGTCAGGTTGGGGAAAACTGGTGAGATACATAGGGATTTCAATCCCACAATATTGATATGATAATATTTCATAATTATCAAACCTGCAACACTAACCGTTACCATACAATATCCATACATGCTTACATTCCTACATATTTATTCCTACCGATCCTCACAGTTCCTAGTCCAAGATTATCAGGGAGAATTATCTCCCTGACGAACCATTTAAGGTAAGGGTTTGACTACACAGATAGGGGCTCCCTTGCCAGGTGTAAGTCTTAAGGCACCCAAGCCTTCAAAATAATCTGATGAATATGATATTACCTTTCATCTACGTCTATAGGTTACGAGCCTACACTAACAACGTAATTCACAAGATCTCCTAGAATGACCAAGTGTTGTCACCTACTTTGTGGGGTGACCAGACATACCGCTAACAGTTTCCTGATCGGGACCCATTTTTTATGGTCATCTCGTACGGAGCTACCGTACTTCGACACCTGATAGTGTCATGGAACAGAACTTTACTCTCCGTTCCTAGGTTACGCACATTCTTCTAATGAGGCTACCTAATATCAACTTAATTAAACTAGGTATCTTCCATAAGTCTAAGTTTATCTATAGACTAGATTACAGTGCCCGAAACCAACTTTTTAATACCTACTCTATTCTTGGGCAACACTAACATATCTTAGTGTGTGTGTTTGTATATATATATATATATATATATATATATATATATATATATATATATATATATATATATATATATATATATATATATATATATATCCATAAGAGTATTAGGTATTATTAATCATTTTTCTTCTCAACAATTTTTCTTTTAATATTATTATATAATATTATATGTTTGTCCTAACATAAAATAGAACCATATCTAGTTCGCAGATAACACGTTATATATCCTAACATATAATCCAGACAATAAGCACATAATTCACATACGACTTCAAGCAGATATTTAATATTTTAATTAATACTTGTATTAAATCATGTTCATGAAAGCAGGGATGACAAAAAGCCCCATACCCAATGGGGAACCCGAAACCTGCATCTGTTTTGACTGGGGAATCCCCAAGTTGACCAAGGATGGGGAATCCCCGAATAAAAATGTGGGGATGGGGATACCCCTAATCCTCGACCCTGGACCCGCCCTTGATATATATTAATATATAAAAATAATACAAAAACATATATTCTAGTAAAATTTACAATACATAAAATTTGATCAAAGTAACCTAACTCATTAGTAATTACTTGGTTGAAATTATATTTTTTCTTTTTCTTTTATCTAACTTAAACTCGTGTATAAGTTTTTTCTATCTGGTTTATCTATTTTACCTCAAATATCACTCTGATAATTTTTTCTACTTGATTTTTCATGTATTTATTTAAATTTGGTAGTAAATTTGTTTATATTTTTATGCAATCTAAGGATATTTTTATATTTTGGAAAATCTTTAAACTTATGTTGGAAAAATTGAAATTTAGAGTTTTTCTTTACGAAAAAAGTTTTCATATTAAAAGAGGAAAAGAAATCCCCGATTCCCCGTTAGGGATCCCCAGTCCACATTGGGGTGGGGATGGGGGTTTATTTATATTCCCCGATGGGGATGGGGATAGGAATGGGGATTGGAATGAGAAGTCGGGGATGGGGATCGGGATCGGGATCCCCTGTATTCCCCGACCTCGTTGTCATCTCTACATAAAAGGGACTATACACTCACTTCACTTAGGTGGGTGACTGGTGATTTGGGCAGAGCTTCTCCTAACACCTCAGATATTTCCGAGACTTAAGTAGTATTAATACAGAGTTTTAGTCTATTGATCTGGTGACTAATAGTAGTCTAGATCCACACTAATCCCAATGTCTACATCAAGATCTATCAAGTAAGGATCAGCCAGGCATGACAGTTGGGAGGAAGGATCATTTCGGCATATAGCTTTTCTGAAATCCAACAACCAAGCCAGCGTGACCATTCTAGACACCTCTCCCGTGAGTAGATCAATCAATATTATGACTTGGAATTACTGATAAATCTTATTTATAGGTTTATAATAACGACTTAT
Source organism: Lactuca virosa (assembly GCF_052849685.1). Taxonomy (NCBI): domain Eukaryota; kingdom Viridiplantae; phylum Streptophyta; class Magnoliopsida; order Asterales; family Asteraceae; genus Lactuca; species Lactuca virosa. Next base: position 28,915,045 of record NC_136426.1, read on the forward strand.
AACTATAAATATAGGTTACACTGAAAAAGACTAGAGTGTAGCTTAACTTACAGAGGTTCTTCCTGACAAAAGTTAGGAAATTACACTAGCAAAGCTTCTACTCGCTAGCTACTACTACTTCAGGGATCGCAGGGCTTCGCCGATGGCTAAAACTAAGAGAAAATGTGCTAGAACCGAAGGAAATCGAGAGAGAGAGAGAGAGAGAGAGAGAGAGAGAGTGATAAAATGGGTGTGGAGGAATGAATGAACATAATGCGGCTATTTATAGGCATTTTTGGGGTGCACAACATGTAAAAGGGGTGCACGTCGTGCATTTTAAGGCGACGTGTCACATTCCTAAATTTCTCGGCCAGAAAAGACCGATTTCGTTTATGCTTTTTAAAATAAAATCAGAGTAATCTTTCAAAAAGGTGTTGCGGAATTTGTTCCCAGAAAATACATGATAAATACTTTATCAAAGCATTTCCGAAGAAATGTATTTTATTCATTTAAAACATTTGGGATGTCATCGTCAATACTGAAACATAAGCATAAACAAACCTTATATTCATTTACACTAGTGATCTACATCTCTTTTAAATCTCTCAGTGTAAAGTAGCTTTATATCGACACCTGTGATACAAATAAGCTTGAGTGGGTCAGGTTGGGAAACCTGGTGAATACATAGGGTTTTCAACCCACAATAATATAATTATTATATTTAATCATCAAACAATCAACCCAATTACCCATCCCCATTATCTTATTTATTCTTAAGGATCTACCCTAAGAATCATCTAACCTTCATTTATTCATTCCTAAGGATTGACGTAAGGAATAGGCACGAAGTCCATCGCTGCCAGGGTTTATATCAAATAAGGCAACCATCGGGGTGACAACACTGCTTTCCTCAGCAATTTATGTCAAATAAGCAAACATCGGGGTGACAACACTGCTTTCCTCAGCAATTTATGTCAAATAAGCAAACATCGGGGTGACAACACTGCTTTCCTCAGCAATTTATGTCAAATAAGACAACCAATGGGGTGACAACATTGCTTTCCTTCGCAATTTATGTCAAATAAGGCAAACATCGGAGTGACAACACTGCTTTTCCTCAACAATTTATGTCAAATAGGCACGAAGTCACATCGTCGCCAAGGTTTATACAACAGACACTAAGTCCATAGCTGCCAAGGTACCAAATCCATAGCTACCAACGTACATCTATACCGTACTAAATTCATATCTACCAACGTACATCTATGCCGTACTTTCATCCCTCATTCTTTATCTACCCATGTTTTACCCAACATATTTGAAGATAATATATATATATATATATATATATATATATATATATATATATATATACACATTTTAAATCATTTTAAACATGTATAAAAGATTCATTCAACATCCATCTCAAATAAACAAACAACATATATATACATAGCACGTATTTTATATAAAATACTTCATATCTATGTGTAAGATGAAAGTGACTATACACTCACTTGATAAGAAGACGATTGGGCAGTACTTCGGCTCTAAAAATAATATTCTTCGATGAAACCGGGATGTTTTCTCAAAAAGCGGGCTTCACGCAGGCAAAGTTTCGGCTCGAAAACTCTTTTTCTCGGGATCTTCGGGGCGTCGGGACTTGTTTCGGGTGTCGATATGTAACCGGGGTGTCGGGGCAGTGTAGAGGGGGTTAAAGATGAAAAAAAAGTAGGAGAGAGGTTAGAAAATGGCAACCAAATCCGGAGATCTTCGATTCCTATTTATAGGCTGAAAAATCACATTCACGTCGTGAACCAGGTATATTCACGTCGTGACTTCTGATCCTGGTCATCCCCTAGGCTTGCTGTGTGTCTTCTAGGCTCGAAAGGTGACGTTCACTGAGTTCACGCCGTGAACACTGTGTTCACGTCGTGAACGCAGTCAGGTCTCGAAGTTTGTGCTCCGAACTTCAGAAATTCATATCTTTCGCATACGAACTCCGTTTTTGACGTTCGTTATATCCACGCGTAAGTGAAATTATGCTCTACAACTTTTGTTTAGACTCTATCGGCTAATTTTGACTTTATTTTTAATATTATATTTTTAACGGGCCGGGACAGGAAAAGTCCGTTAAAAATTCATAACTTCTTATCTGACGTCCGTTTTCGTCTGTCTTTTTACCGTTGAACTACTATCAACAAGACCTTCGATTCTTGTTTAGATTGTTTCGGCTAAAAATCAATCGATCTAAATTTCGAGTTTTGGGCTGCATACTGCTAAGTCGAAACTTAGAAAAATCATAACTTCCTCATACGAAGTCAGATTTGGGAGTTCTTTTTATGCATGCTCTCGGTTTAACGAACTCTACGACTTTCGTTTAGATCACTAAGGCTAAAAATCGTAAATTCACTATTTACGTCATGCAATGTGTGCTGGTTCTATCGCGAAACTTCGACATGTCATAACTCCTTCGTTATAACTCGGATTTTGGCATTCTTTATATATCCGGAATCTTTGTAACATATACTACGTCTTTTATTAAGACTATTCATTCTAAATAATATTCTATCAAAAAGTCGTTTTCGACACTTATTGTCTCTTAATTGACTAGCCCTGATCTACGGGCGTTACATGACGTCTCCCCAACCACTTTGTGTCACGTGTCAGACCAAAAGTCAACCATTCTCTCCGTACATTTTGACGTTAATAATTTTTTATTACACAGTTGATTTTTATATTTTATAAAATTCATATCTTCTTCATATGAACTTGGATTTCTACAAAATTTATATTTTCGGGATCACATCGACGTATACTTTCAAAATATATAATAATATATATGTATATGTTTTGGCGCACATATTTTTACGATTTACGAACGATTCAGTTGATTTTTCCTATTTTTCTTAATACGAAACTTATATGATATCTTAAATGCCTAGCCGATTTTGCGGGCGTTACAAGTATGATACCATAGTTAATTAATTTATTATTGTGTTTCACTTTGCATTTTTACTTCATTAGTAATTTAAATATTATTCAAAATTCCACAGTCGTTCATACTTTTGGAAGTAAGTAGCCATGAATCGATTGTAGATTGTCCATAGAGATTGGACGTTGCATTGGATTGCTGCAATATTTCATGAATACGTTGAAAATAGGAATTATAAGTATTTGATAAACTCATGCTTAAAGATTACTTGGTGGATTCAATCACAAGAAAAGCGATATTTATAGCCCCATTGGAGATTTGAGTTGATCTATAAGAACTAGGTTTGGTCCAGACTTAATTGATGTGTTCAATTTTGTAGTATGTATTTAGTCACAAATAGAGAATCGAGAAAGAGAATAAATGAACATGAGGTTGATCTTCTAATTCATGACTATGTTTATACGATATCTTGTAGAATGAATGAATAACTGATCACTTATCTTAGGGTCAACGTTCGATCTAAATCAGAGTTCGGTAGTGGCTTTGGAAACCACACTTTGCTGTTTGGTTCAAAGATATACTTGCAATTGTAGTTATAGACTTATCCAAGTGGGAGAATATTTTGATTAAGGTGTCTAAGCTCATAACTAAATTGTTATACTCTTGTAATTAGAAGCAAAGTCCTTTTTGTGTTGTCCTCATAACCAGAAATAGCTAGAAATGATATTAGGAGAGAGAAGGATAATTTATTAGATTGTTATATGATTAATAAACTAATTGGAAAATATAGGAAAATTATTTGTTAATATATTATATGATTAATATATTAATTGGAAACATATAGTTGATTTGTTAATTTATTATGTGATTAATAAATTAATATGAGATCAATTGTTAAATAATTGATTTGTTAATTTATATGATTAATAAATTAATATGAAATCAGTAAGAATCGATTAATTATTAATCAAAATTAATCTCAAATTAATTGAAATTAATTAAATGTGCAATGAGTGAATTGTAATTGTTCAATAGTTGAACAAAAAAAGCAATTCTAGAACCATCCAAGCATGGACGGTTTTGGTAGCTCTTTTAGGGTTTCTAGAAGCCTCCTAGTTACATAAAAGGAAAAGATTTGAATTATGATTAAATGTATTATTTAATCAATTCAAATCTTGTTTTGTCTGCAAGTTACCTAAACTATAAATAAGATCACTTGGCTTGTAAAATTCATTTATGACATTACCTACAAACATAGAAACGAAATTTTCCTCATATCTCCTCTCTCCTCCTCATTCTAGGGTTTCTGGTTTTGGGTGTGAGCCATTAGAGACATCATTCTTTTGGTGTTAGCTTTCCAAGACCAACAAATACAATGGATTGAAGTGATTTGTTTACTACAACAAATCAAAGGTATGCAACCATACTTATTGTATTTCGATTATACTAGGGTTTCATTAGAGTTCATGTTAGTTTTGGTGTTCATTATATGTTACATTCAAAGTGTTAAAGACATAGATCCTTTAGATTGCATGTGTCATTCAATGTTAAAGTGAAATTCCACAAACACATACTTTTTATAACCTGTAAAACCCATCTTTTTTTTTTCATAAAATAGTTTAACTTAGTTGTGAAAAAAATGGACATTACATTATGTTTTGTATGGGCTAATTTGTCCTTAATATAAAGGGACGTATATAATAATACAACCATATATGTACAAATTTGTTGAGAAAATGTATGTTTACTAAAGACGGTTTAGGGTTTTTTTGTTTGGCTTAAAAAGGTTTAGAAACTTATTTATATATATAAAAAATACGATTAGTTATAGTAGAATGATAGTTTCGAGAATTTCTTTTTGTAAACAATGAAAAATATGATGTATATTGGCAATAAGCCTCTAAACAATCACCCGCAATAATGGAAATCATTACTAATGAATTTGGAGGGATTGAAATTCATTTTGTATGCTTTCTTGTAATCTTTTAACATTTTTATTTTCACCCTCAAAATTAGCAAGCTGCTCAAATAAATATGGGACAATTACTAATCTAGCCAAATTAAGAAAGTGATTAGCAATTTTTAGCCAAAAATTAGTAAATGTCCAAATATAGCCCACGAAACCGTAGGTTTCTATATTCGTCTACTGTTTCGCCAATTCCGTCTACTGTTTCGTATTTTGTATAATTTTTTCTTTTCATTTCTAAGATACAAAACCGTAGATTTTTTAAAACCTACGGTTTCTTCTCGTTTTAGCTACGGTTTCCCAAACCATAGCCTACGGTTTTGGGAAAAAATACGTTTTTTTTTCTTTTTAAAGTCTACTGTTTTGCGGTTTAATCTACTGTTTGTCAAAAAAGCTACGGTTTAATTTTTTTTTTTGTGTGTGTGTTATAGAGTATTAATAAGATGTAGAATTATTTTAAGACAAAATTGCAAAAATGGTCCCTGTGGTATGCATTTTTTTGGGGTTTTAGTCCAAACCCTGACTTTTTTGGCTTCGTGATCCTTTTGACCATGTTTGCTTGTGATTTTGGTCCCTCGGAAAACTGAAAAGACTAAAATGCCCTTTCTGATATATTTTTTTATATTTATTCTATTTAATTTAAAGGAAAAAGAAAATAAATAACTAATTTGGGCCCACATATATATATCTCTCTCTCTCTCTCCATGGCACCAAGAACACATACATACAAACATAAAAAAAACATTTCGTAACTCCTAAACCATTTCTGGAACTAGAAAAAATCAAAATTGAATCTGAAACACCAAAATAAATCTGGAACACCAAAAAAAACTCAGAAAATGAATACGAACTCGTTTGTTCTTTAAAAATGATTTAGGAACTAAAAACCTAGAAAACAAGTATGGAATCGATTTGTATGTGTGGATTTTGTTTCTAAAAATTGATTTGTGCGTGTATATTCATCCCCAAGGAAGAACAATCGATCATGGTTGAATACATGCTTTCAGAGCCTCCGAGGAAGAACAATTACTCACTGGAAATCTGATGAAATTGAAATCGATTACAGATCAAGCAACCATTCCTCATCGAGTTACTAGCATCACCATTTTCGTAGAAATGATTGAGCGAAACCTCAAAAAATGAAGATCAAAATCGAATCTTGCGATGAGAAGCGGAGGCTCATGTTTGTCGGACCAGATTCAAGAACTTAGAAATAATTTATGGTGTTGCTTTAGTTTCGACGGTCTGATGGTGATTCTTGATGATGGCTCTTGATGATGGCTCTCAGATTGTTGTAATGGAGATGAAGGTCTTGACAATGTACATCGACGAGAAATCGAGAGATGATAAAATCAACATTTAGGGAAGAAGGAGATAACACGCTTGCAACACCAGATCTTGAAATGAGAGATGATGAAATCGATTCCAAGAAATTGACATGTGGGGTGGGGATTGTACATCAACGGGAAATCAAATGGGTTTTGGTTGTGCTGGTGTTTGCTGCATCTTCATCTTGTAGAGGGAGATATGAGTGATTTTAGATTTTGGAGAGAGAGAGAAAGAGAGAGAGAGAGAGAGAGAGAGAGGTGGACCCGATTTTATATTTAATAATAATAATATTTTTAAAAAGTGAAAGAAAAATGAAAACTAAATTCATTAAGGGTATAATAGTCTTTTTAGTTTGGATAGGGACCAAAACTGCATATAAACTAGCTTAAAATGACCACCAATCCAAAAAAGTCGAGGTTTTGACTAAAACCCCAAAAAAATACATACCACAGGGACCATTTTTGCAATTTTGTCTTATTTTAACAATTATTTTGTTAAAATTTTTTGAGAATTCAAAACAGTAGACTTTAAAAAAAAAAAAAACCGTATTTTTTTCCCAAAACCGTAGGCTACGGTTTGGGAAACCGTACCTAAAACGAGAGGAAACCGTAGGTTTTAAAAAACTTACGGTTTTGTATCTTAGAAATGAAAAAAAATTATACAAAACACGAAACAGTAGACGAATTGGCGAAACAGTAGACGGATTACCACAAAAGAGTAGTCAACGCCCGTTGACCGTAGTCAAATGTTGTTGACCGTAGTCAACTATATGTTGACTACTCTTTTTTGGGCTATTTTTGGTTAAGAGGTTTTTTTTTGGCTATTATTTGATAAGTAATTAGCAATTATGGCTAGATTTGTATTTAAAATATTTATAGGGAAATTGAGTATTCTAACCAAGTTTTTTTTTTTAAATACCAAGTTTTTTTTTTTTTGAAAAATAACCATTTGGTCCGGAATAGGTCATTTCGGCCCAAGCCCAATACTATAATCCAATGGTGTGTCTATATATATATATATATATATATATATATATATATATATATATATATATATATATATATATATATATATATATATATATATATATATATATATATAGGTCTCACACACAAAAAATTTGAAATAAACGTTCCGGAATTAGCAGATCTGAAGCACCATCTACCCGTATTTTGGACCAAAATTTCAGCATGGATTCGTCAAACCAAGTAAATTCTACACTTTAACTTACTTTGCATTTGATTTTCTGAAACAAATTACGTATTCCGGAATGGTGCGGAAAACGAGGACCAACTCCGGAATATATATATATACATATATATATATATATATATATTTGTCGTTGTACGTGTATGAATGTTATGTAAGTACTTTGTAATGTGTTTCTGATCAGTTGTTTTAGTTCGGAATTAGATATTGGAGGGATTCCGGAATGATAATGTAGGTCCGGAACACGATAAACGTTGTCGTGAACCTGATGATCTATTCCGGAATGATGATCCGGAATACTTATAATAAACAATTTTTTTTCTAAGTATTGTTTAATAACCCATGTCAGTCCAAAGAAGAGTTAGCCTGGATGTTGTTAAAAAATGGGTTTTACGGACGACGAAGTTGTATTCCATTTATAGGAGCTTTCAAAATTGCGCCCGATAAAGGGTAAAATTGAAAAACAATAATTTTATAATTCTAATTTATTTTTACGGTAATGTATTAAAATGTTATTGGATTTTTTTTTGCAGATAAAAAACAACGATGCTGAGCTTCAAAATAAGATAAAAAATAAACCAACAAAGGCATCAATAAAATTAATAAAGAAATCAGAAAGGGTGTTGAAACTTAAATTGAAAGCAGATATGACTCCGAAAGATGGCACCGGAGCAAGTGCAGACAAACCTGTTAGAATTGCAATTATGTTTTTTTTTGTTATGGATATGTTTTCAGGAAGTGTTTATTATTATTATTATTTAATACTTTTATGCGCATTGGTTTTTAAATATTATATTAATATAATTTAGGTATATTCTATTTTTTAGTCTCCAACATCCAGTGACTCGAACAATCAGGATGAGTTGTCGATAGAGTATGCTATACCACATCTTGAAAACGAGCAACGACTTCTTGTTGATACGACTGCATTAGAAATGATTCGTGATTATCAATGTGCTAAACAACAAATAATAATACTGGAAATCCCATTCAGAGAAAAGTAGCATTGTATAACATGCAAATGCTCATTTTACCATGTCTGAAGATATACGACAATTTGTGAACACAATGGACATTATCGAAGAAACACGTAGGACAACTACAACAATAAAAGATCGAGTCAAATTGATTGATAATGGTTTCGAACTAATTGAGACCTACATGGAAGTGCACATATACTTGAACACACTTTTAGAAGTATAACCATGATAAGAATAAGGGAATACATGCTCTATGCAAGAACTAACAACATCGTCCATATTTGTTATGAACGATACTTCTCTATCCTGTCTGAGAGCTTATCTTAACCTAAAAAGGAACCAGAACAACAGTATAGATTATTTTCCACGGCCAGACCAAATGCTATAGGGAGGGTCTGGCTGTTCCCGTCGATAGCAACCGCTACAAACATTGTTTTTAGGTAATCCTCTCTAAGAGGGACACTATCTATGAAGATGACAGACAAGAATCAACCTATGAATATATGGATATGTATTTTTTTAGGAAAAAAATGAATTAATTTAGATGTAGAAACATTATATATTTTAAAGAAAAAATAGAAAAGTGCAAAAAGCAAATATACCACCCATCCAATAGCCACAAAACACGCTTCGAAACGATCCATCAAATCAGTTTTGATGTGAGTGTAAGTATGCGTGTTGGTTCGCCTGAGGTTGTGAAGGTAAACATGTAGGTTGTTAAAGCTTTCTTCGTGCTGACTATCTGAGAAACTCATTTTCAAGTAGTTTTATAAGAGATAATTACGAATTACTTGATTGAAGGTAAGGTTCTAAGCATATATATATATATATATATATATATATATATATATATATATATATATATATATATATATATATATATATATATATATATAAGACGAAAATAAAAAAAGACTGAGGTTATAATCCAGAGTAGAAATTCCAGAATAGGTACTCCGGAACGAAGACCACAACTCCGGAATGTTATGTTCCGGAGCAAATGGTCATTTTACAAAAAAAAAAAAAGTTGAATATTTTTGTTAAAATGATAGATTACTCAATTTCCATATTTATATGATACTTAGCGTTAATTCAACCATTTCATCATAGCATAGGGCTATAGTGGTAAATAAGTGTTTACTTCATAATTCCCCTTCAAAAGTAGACAAGGACTTAATTGAACTTGTATATAATACTTGGGGTTAAATGAACCGTTTAATTGAAGTTTAGGGGCTAAAATGGTAAAAAGTACGTATTTCCGCTTTAACTGTTTATAAGAAATAAAGCTAATCCGTACATCATTGGGGGGATTCGAGAAACAGGGAGGGAGGGAGAAGAAGAAAAGAAGAATTACAAGGGCGGTTTTCCGAGCCGTTGAATCTTCTTTTCTGTTCATCATTTTCATGCTCCCCGATCTCTCATCGGTTCACTCGTACTCAACAATCAGATTCAGATCCTTCGCGTTACCTGTTAGTTCTTTTTCTTTGATCAATTTGATTGATAATGTGATTTTCTTTCGGTTTTTCGTATTGAATCTTGAAGTTCCGTTGTTAATTTGCCTTTCTGTTATGATTTATTGGTAAATGTTTCGTGAATTTGATCAATTGTGTTTGGTTGATCAGAGAAATGAAAGGGGGCTTATACAGTGATCAGAACGGTTTGAAAATTTGAAGAACAAGACCGTTGTCGTGTGTTTATAATCAAACTAAAACTCGTTTTAATCTCTCTGCGTTTGAGTTTGTACAAAATTTATGATTTATTTACTCTTTTTATACTTAACGCAACTTTTAGTTACGAACACAATTTCTGTATTTGATCTTGGAACGAATTCATCGTTCTGAGTGATTATTTGTACCTTGTGAGTGCGTGTTGGAATTCGACAATTTCTAAATTTCATCCTTTGTTCGTGAATTTGATCATGATATAGATACAAGTTATTTTATGCTTGTGATCGTGGAAAATGAAATATCGTATGATGACAATTGTTCTTCTTCTCTATCATTATAGATGTAACTCCTTTCATCAGTTCTTTCATTTCTTTTCCCCTTTTGATTTCTTCTTCTCCTGATTCAGATTCTGAATTGTTTTTGACAATCTTTCTTTTTGCTTGAAGTTCCTGTTTCATTGAAGTTGCAATTAAATATTCTGAACCTTTAGATACTTGCATACGCAATATATGTCATTGTAAATAAGATCATATGTTCATATCTGTTTATGAAATGCATCATTTCAATGTAATAATTTTTCTTGCAGATTTCGCATGTCAGATTGTTGAGGAAATTTGAAATAACCTTTCCGATGTAGTTAACTTGCTACAAGTCTAATTGGGTTGATTACTACCCAATGTGACCTGATCAGAATCTTGTTTTCTCCTTCACTCCCAGCACCATTAAAGGTTCTCAAAATGCCAGTGACCCTTCTCAATGGTCCTCTCCATGCTGATTATGAAGGAGATAAAAGATTCAACCAAAAACCTCCCAACAAAAGACGTGTTTTTATCCAAACTGAAAACGGATGTGTCGTAGGAATGGAATTAGAAAGAAACGACAACGCCCATACGCTAAAAAGAAGAATGCAGTTAACCCTAAACCACCCAACAGATCAAACTTCATTAACCTTCGGTGACAAGGTTTTAAACCACGATCTTTCCTCCATAAAACACGATTCCGCCCTTTTTCTCACCAAAAACTTAATCCACCGAAGCTCTTCAACTCCATGTCTGTTACAAACACCAAGATCCCTCCAACAAAAAGATCAAAGTGGTATTATCGAGATCATTGGTCTTAACACCCGTTCTACCCATTTCACCAAAACAAATCAGCTCGTGGAAGAAATCATTACAGCTTTGACAAACGAAATCGACCCGATTACTGTAAACGGCGGATTAGGTGGCGCGTATATTTTCAGAAACATCAAAGGTCAAAGTATCGCGATTGTAAAACCCACAGATGAAGAGCCGTTTGCACCGAACAACCCTAAAGGGTTCACCGGAAAACTTCTAGGGCAACCGGGTTTTAAACAATCCGTACGGGTCGGGGAAACCGGATTCCGGGAAGTGGCGGCTTATCTTCTAGATCATGACCATTTCGCCGGAGTGCCCTTAACGTCTTTGGTAAAAATCACCCACTCAATTTTCAACCTCAACGACTCTGTAAATGGAAGCAAGATTCAAAACAAGAAAAGAGTTAACGTTAACGTTAACGTTAGCAAGATTGCATCTCTCCAGCAATTCATCCCACATGATTTTGATGCGAGTGATCATGGAGCTTCAAGTTTCTCTATCTCTGATGTACATAGAATCGGAATCTTGGATGTTAGAATCTTGAACACTGATCGACATGCGGGAAATTTGCTTGTTAGAAAGGTGAATGATGGGAATTTTGGTGAGGTGGAGCTGATTCCGATCGATCACGGACTTTGTCTTCCGGAATGTTTGGAAGACCCGTATTTTGAATGGATTCATTGGCCGCAATCGTCAATTCCGTTCTCGGATTCCGAACTTGAATATATACAATCCCTCGATGCCGGTCGTGATTCCGAGATGCTAAGAACGGAATTACCGATGATCCGGGAGGCGTGTTTGCGGGTTTTGACACTTTGTACGGTTTTCCTAAAGGAAGCAGCGGCTTTTGGGCTGTGTTTGGCGGAGATAGGAGAGATGATGAGTCGGGAATTTAGATGTAAAGATCAAGAACCGAGTGAGCTTGAAGTTATATGTTTAGAAGCAATGAGAGAAGTGGTGGATAATGATTCAAAGAACAAATCTTTTTCTTGCATGCAATGGGGTTTAAGGAAGAAAGGTGGTGGGAATGGGCGGGTGAGGGGGGCGGAGGTTGTGGGTGTCCGGAGTAGTGCGGAGGAGTTGGTGGGGACGCCGGCGAGTTTTGTGAAGGTGGGGGAAATGGAAGAAGGGGAATGGTGGGATTTTCTTGACAAGTTTCGGGAGCTTGTGGGCCCCGCTTTGGCTACTAGGAAAGTGTCAAGGGTAAGCGTCAGGAACAATTTACGTGTGGGGGGTTCTTGTCAGTTTTGACTTTTTATGGACTTTGTTGTGGGGGTTTGACTTTTTGACATGTCTTAATATGGAGGTGTGTAAGTATACAGACGTTTGTATGTGGTCTTGAGGAATATAATAGTATTAGTAAATAATAAAATAAACACAACTTTTGAAGTGAATCGTTCTCTCTTTTTTATAAATTGTATTTTAAGAATCTTTTGTGGTGATATAATACATGCAAAGTGTAATTATTTTCGGTGTATTAGTGTATATCCTAATATGATTGATGGATGTATAACCCATATATAAATTAAGTTAAATAGTTTATATCGCCATCGCCATCGCCATAGGATAATATATGTCGATGTTGATAGGTTCTAAAGATTCTTATTAAATATACAAGGGTTGGTAACCCGTCAAAGGGGTCATAAATCATAATCTAATAATGATCTTATCTGCAAACTATTTAATAATGATCGTGCATGTGTTGACCACGTGATGTGTTAGATTGGAGATTTAAGAGCACAAAGTTGATTTTCACTCCAATAAAGTATTTAAGGACACTTCGAAATATATTACATGAATTTGATTTCCTCTTTACGAAGGACTTTAAAATAGTTGGAAAAAATTAAATGAACGACCTTTATTCCGAAACATCAAGACTTGAATTGTAATTTCCAAAACGTTGACATTAATCAATCGATTAAACTAGAACAAAAAAGAAATTGTTTAATTTTTGAAACAAAAGCAAAGTCGGTCTCGGTCTCTCAGTCCACAGAAGTAAAAACCTCAAATCCCAATGACCCAATCTATTATATTTTTATTGATGTATATGGGCCATGGCTCATACACTATCAAACCTACCCACTTCGTCGTGTTCAGTGTTTTAAGTTTTCGTCGATGTCATTATATAGCTCAACTGCTCAAACTTTTTCTAACGTGTCTACATACGTATCTTAATCGTAACTAACATAACATATATACGTTATGATTATTGGCTTAATTTAATTCCCAGGTGTGGTTTATTTATAGGCACCTTCGACCGATTATTGCGTTGGTTTCAGACTTTTCCGTCAAAAGATTTGATTCCTCTAGGTTCTAGTTTCTACTATGACCTTCAATTCTTTCTTTTCTTCCAAATCTCACCCCTAACTAAACTATACTCTAAATGTAGCATTTGTATTATTTATGTGTATATATAGGATTATTTATATAACTTTTAGTCACGATACACTTTCCACATGTTTTGATCAAGGGACATTCACCCCACTAACCATATCATCTGAACTTGTATCATATAATAACTAACTAGATGAGGAACCCCGCTTTGCGGGGTATAGATTTGTTAACAGTATAGAAAATAAATGATTATTGTTTATTGATTGATATGGGGCGGATGGGTCATTATTGGATTTAATACACAAACATAAAGATTCCTCAAGATTTGATGGACATCGGTTGTGAGTGGAAAATTGAGGAGATCCGTAAGCGGAAAATGAAATTGTAAGAAACTTATCAACACAACTAAATGAATATGTTCCATTCAAAATCATCAAGTGTAACAAATTGATTCCAGTGGAATGCAACATTCCATTCCTCTAATTACTTCAAACCAAAAGCAATTATGAATCTCCACAATCATTATTATAGGCTACAAAATGAGTTGCATTACTGCAAAAGGATGAAAAGATAGATAAATTCATGTTAACTTTTAAAAAAAAATTGTTAAATAGTAAAATTTTATATCAACCTAGTACAAGTATAAATGTTTACAGCTTTACGTACGACAATATCATCATAACTTGTCCTCGAGGTAAACTTTTTAACCTGATGTAACACAAAATTGATCCATTTTCACATACATTGGTAAATTTACCTCTTTTAGACCCCAACTACCCACAAATGCAATAATTTTTAATCAATACTGACACTTAATGTATACTGGAAATGCCCTTGATTTATATTGGTTTTTATTTACATATATGTACCTGATGATGCTTTGGCTGATCATGTGTTATATATAATGTATCGCCAGCTACCATTAATATGTAAAAAAAATTCACCAACTGCATCAAAACTATTATAAATCTAGAAGTAAAAAATTTGATAATGGTGGGAAGTAACCGATGATGTTCGTAGACCGTTACATTTGAAAAAAAAAAAAAAAAAAACAATTTCACATTATTCATAATTTTTAATGTTAAAGGAGATAGGAAAGGAAAGGAGAAACATGTAAAAGGTTCAGGTTATATAAATTAACAATGAAAGTTAATGGGCAAAGAAATCTCAATACAACTTATTTAATTTAACAATTAAAAACCTAATCGCGGCCATTGATATCAAATCTTCTAACTATATTAATAATCAAATTCTTCTAAACAAAGTGAGAAATATAAGTACTCTAAACTTGAAAAGCTTACTCTAAATAAATTGAAGTGTCAAACTACCGGTTAAATATGAAGCACATGAAAAAGCGTGTCTGAAACTTAAATTGATGTTAGAATTTGAGCTTCAAAAGTTGGATTGAAAGCTGAAACCAGAAATAATAGGTTCAATAAATCAAAGCATGTACTTTGAAGCATATAATCAGCCTAGTGAGTGTTGTTGTTTTGCCTATTATCCAAGCCAACACCTGATTCTATCAGTGGAAAATCCAACTCCATTCCAAAATCTGCACAAAATGAATAATTGTATGTATCAAAGAACATCCCTTAAGAACTTCACTTCTAGCATTACTGATATATCAAAATATTATCCTCGTTTCTTTGCATGCTTGGCTTTTTTTGCAAATCTTTTCCATTTCTTTATCAAATCGAGATTAAGTACTATAAAAGTCTTAAGCAACTTACATTTGCTTGAAGTAGTTCTGAACATAATTCCCAAATCCAGATTGTTCCTTACTTCTCATGACAACTCACTACCTGCAATATAAATCAGTTTAAGAAAGTTGAGTTTTATTCTACTGACAAAATTTTACATCCATAACTTTAAATTAAAAAAAATGTAAACCAGACATGGAAGAACCCTAGGAATCAAAGGATTGGAACCTTGGCTTGGTGGTGTGATAAGAAACAGATAAGTGACAACTTTTTGATTTTTCTCTTGGAAGAGATTCTCTGTGGCTATTGTTTCTTGGAAGAACCCTAAAAATGTAATGTTTATTTTTTTTTAATATTAAAACAGTGTTCAAGGGCAATATCGTCCTAAAACTATATAAGTTGAAATTTATTAATATAAAAACAGTGTGCAGGGGCAATATTGTCCTAAAACTGTAAAAATTGAATTTTTTTAATATAAAAACAGTATGCAGGGGCAATATTGTCCTAAAACTGTAAAATTGATTTTTTTTAATATAAAAACAGTGTGCAGGGGCAATATGGTTCTAAAACTGTAAAATCCTGAACAACTTGATTGCTGCAACAATTTTTATATTATCATTGTTATTGAAAACACAACCACACGCATGTATAGATTAAAAGGTAAATACGAAAAATAGCTGCATACACACATGTATGGTTTCACAGGCAAAGACAGACAAGAATTATATACACTAGCCTGTGGTATTGAACTGATATTGTAGTTTGGCAATACAAATGACTTCATCCTTCAACTCATCAAGCCCTTGTTCGGATGTCTCTAATAGCCGCTTTACGGCTATTACTTGTCCGTCTTCCAACACACCCTAAAAGATAAATTTTGGAGTTTATGATCATAACATTCCAATACTATTTATAGTTCTTTATAATGCATGCATTTTATACCAAAACATCCGTAAGTTACCTTGTAAACTGGACCAAAGCCACCTTCTCCAATCTTATAATGACTGATGAAGTTATTGGTAGCCTTTGCTATTTTATGCTGCCTAAAAAAAGGTAGCTCATCAAGGTTTTCCATCTGAAAACCGATATCATCCTCATAAGTAAGGGTATCTGCATTTTCTACAAAAAGCTCATTTCAATTGCCCTTGATTAAATGAATCTACCCAAAGAATGCATGCATTTTATACCAAAACATCCGTAAGTTACCTTGTAAACTGGACCAAAGCCACCTTCTCCAATCTTATAATGACTGATGAAGTTATTGGTAGCCTTTGCTATTTTATGCTGCCTAAAAAAAGGTAGCTCATCAAGGTTTTCCATCTGAAAACCGATATCATCCTCATAAGTAAGGGTATCTGCATTATCTACAAAAAGCTCATTTCAATTGCCCTTGATTAAATGAATCTACCCAAAGAATTGTTAGTGTAAGGACTTCACTTTCCTCTTGAAAGTTTCCTGTAAAGAAAAGATTAGTAGCAAACGTGGTGGCTGAGGCTCGAGTTGGACTCGATTCCCTTAAACAGATTCGCCGTATGCAGGAGGAGAAAGAAGAGTATTGCGCGTGCCCGAGTTTTCGGAGCTGCATTCGTGTCCGCAGGTCGCCCCCATGCACAAGTTCGGTGTTTTTGGTCTACGAAATCCAAGATTTTCACCCCCCCCCTGTGCACGGGTAGGAATTGTAGTAAAACCATAGACACAAGCTTGTAAGCCTTTCATGCATTCAAGCTCATAAACCTTGTTGAGTTTGGTCTTTCTACCAATGTGGGACTCATTCCCACATTCATCCCTTTTTGCTAAATTTATTCTCAAATACCCTTCTTTGAGTATCGATATCTCATTCACATATACTCCATTTTGGACATATAATATATTGTTTCGAAGTCCTCGTGGTGGAGAACACAAACCCACTTAGATTTAGTTATATATACAACATATGTATATATTTATATAGGTCCAAAGTTAGTAAAAATATAAATATTTATACTAAATTTTCCAACAAGAATCATACTCAAAATTAACTTGTAAATGGTAATCATGCTTGTTTTTTACCTCTCCGTTTCAAGTGAGGCCTTTTTTTTCTTTCTGTAGACATATACTACTGCATACAATAGGAGTGCAGCTGACGAAATACACAACACAATAGTCAGTACTCCATTCTTTTGGCGAAGTAGGATTGACCTTTTGTTTATGAATACAATAATTTCAAAGGTTACAATTCAAAGATAACTGTTGACCCATACGAAATCAAATACATTTAAACATGCTCAATACGGACACAACTCTTTTTCTCTGAGATTCCTTATAAAATGAGTATGAGTATAAAATAATTTATAAAAGGCTCAATATTTTATTTCGGGACAATAAGGTTTGTTGTATATATATGGATCAAAATATGTGTACCTGCTAACTTAGAGGTTGCCAATCATATGTAAAGTTAAAGCAGTTAAAGAAACAGAGACCTCGCATACCGGGAGTTCGTAACCTTCGACAGAGATAGTCCGCTCCCGGTGCAGAAAGGGGTAAATCGAACAAATAGCGTGGGAAGAAACTCAGCAGGTTTCACTGGAACAGACGGCCAGAGTAGCCCCTCGTCACTGATTCCGGAGACAACCACAATCACTCCACTGCCATGATGCGTTACTGCCATCGTTGACCCTCACACCTTGCCACCTTCATCCGACCAATACCATCGACAAACGCCATCACCACCTGTTTTCTCTGTGTTTCTTTTTGACCAGTAGTGGATGGAAGGAACCCACCTTCGTTTTTCTTTCTGGACCAGTAACATATGGGAGCCCTCATTCTGGATCGGTGGTGAAGAAGAAGCGAGAAGCGGTGGAGGTCAGAACGGAAGCAGGGAAAACATAAACCACAACGAAACAATAAGAAAAAAGCCGAACAGAAAAACAAAAAAATGAAAAACATGGGAAGAATATTATCTGCGAATAGAAGAAGCAAGCGAACGAAACAAATGGAAGACGAAGAAAGATTGAAACAGAGATAGAAGAAGAAGGTCGGTAACACGACAACAGAAATCAAAAGGTGATTGGCCGAAAAAACGGTGACACAACGTGAAAAGAACACGTGTAAAGAAAGAAATTACAGAATGGTATAAACTGACCAACACCAAAAAGTTAACAAAAGAGACATAATTGCAAAACCACCTATAGATTGGGGGCCATTTCTGACAACTTCTTAGGAAGTTCACTGTTCCTAAGAGTTGTCCAATTTTAATATATATATATATATATATATATATATATATATATATATATATATATATATATATATATAACATTTTATGATCATGATTTTCAAAATGCTTATTTTTGAACTCTGCTTTCTGACATAAAATAGGTTCAAAAATCAGGGTTTTCGAAGTTGACTAGAATTTTTCGAAAAAGAGCTCAACTATAAAAATCATGATTTTTGAAATCTAAATTTATAATGTAAAGAATATTCGAAAAAATTGTTTTTCCAGATTTTCTAAACTCATGTTTGAATTTTCGACATGATTTCCAAGAATCTAATTTTTGACATAGAGTTATTTCTTAAAATGATTTTTGAATTGTTTTTCTATAAAAGGTATTTCCAAAATTTCAAACATTATTCCGTTCCCGAGTTCAACTTAAAGAAAGAAAAGAAAGAAAATAGGTAGAAATGAGAAGAAAATAAAAGAAATTGGTGTTTCCGAGTTTCATTAAAGGAGTGAAGTGGGGGGAAATGGAATGATCACTTTCCCTCCTAACTTTTCTCCGATTTGGGAGGATTTGGAAAGAAAGAACAAAATGATTAATTTTTCTTCCACTTCTCTCCAATTCGAGAACACAAAAGAAAATTTTATTTTTCTTTCATTTTTCTTTTTTCTCTTCTGACTTTCTTTTCTCTTATTTTTCATTTTTTTTGTTAAACTTAGGAACTAGGCGTATAAAAGTTTTTGAAAACACCCCTTTTTAGTCATTTTAAGAGTAGTTTTTAACTGTATCATTACATATTTTAAATTTCCCAATTGAATAGATGTTTATTTTGATGCTTGATGAACTAGATAAAAGATGAAATGGTGGTGTGTAAAACCATTTTCCCTCGGTTATAAAGTGATCCTAATATGCAAATCATACTGTACAAATCATGCCTATATACATACTGTATTAGACAAGTTGACGTGGTACAATAGTATGTTGACTTGCAAAAGAGTGCGAAGTGTATGCACAAGAGTTATGAGCAAAACAACGATTTGAAGAATTGCATCGAGATATTTCTGGAAAATTCTTTGATTTGTAACAGATGCAAAACGATTTTGACTTGCGTGAGGCAAAAAAAAAAATTGTAATTTTTTTATGATTTCAATATGTTAAATTATATCGTTAATCGAAGAGTTATATAATGTTATTTCTTGTACGAATAAATTAATTTTAATTCCATTTTACGAAGTTTATAAATTTCAATATTTATGTGAAATTTTCTATCTATTTAGATATATTTGCTATTAGTGGTAGATTTCTTTCACATGTGTTTTTTTTTTTTTTTTTTTTTTTTGCTTTAGTGATTTGTAAGATAATTTTATAGGATTTCCTTCTAAATTTATTTCCAAGTAGGGAAGGGGCCCATACTCCACATGGGTTAGGTTTTATTTGGATTTTGTTATTGGGCTCTCTTTTTGTAGGGAAATAAGTTGCATTTCAAAGTAAAAATTGAGGGAGTACATGCAAACACATCTAGTACATGGAAACCATTGAAAAAAGACGGTAGAGTTGGGCTGATCTGTTTACACGCCGTCATGTATTACTTGGTGCATCTCGGGGCGGAGACAATGAGGGGACTAGCAGGTAGGGATGAGCATCGGAACCGGGTACCCGCTTTTGGAACCGGAACTGCCGGTTTTGGAACTGGAACCGCCTCGGAACTGCCGGTTTTGGAACTGGAACCGCCTTAAGCAGTTCCGGTTCCGGTTCTCGTTTTTTCGGAACCGCTACCCGCTGGGTACCCGCCGGAACCGGTTTATAAATAAATAAATAAATAAATATATATATATATATATATATATATATATATATATATATATACATACGTGTGTTACTTAGACCGGTTTAGAATATATTGGTCCGATTTTGTCCGTCTTTGGTCCAAATTAACTTGATTTGGATCGAACTACATTGCGGTTTTATCGACAAAAGTTAACAAAATTAATGTAACCGGGTTACCCGGTTCCGGTTCCGGGACTGATTCCAAACATTTAAGAACTGCCTAGAACGGTTCCGGTTCCGGTTCTAACTTTCTAGGAACCGCCGGTTCCGGTTCCGGTTCCGGTTCTCGCCAAATGAGGCGGGTACCCGCCTATGCTCATCCCTACTAGCAGGTGCCCAACCTCCCCCAACATATAATTTAACTTGTATATTATTAGTTATATTTTCCTTTAATTGTTTCAAACAAAACATATGATATTCATAATCTAAGTGTCCAAGTCCATCGGTCCGCATGAGGCCCAAATTCTTTAATTATATGAGGAATTACAATTTAATGAATTTACAAAAAATAAAACCACTCAACAGACTAATACGATATGCAACTAAACAGACTAAATAGTTCATAGTTTTCAATTCAACAATTAATCAACGCTCCTCTCTTTAAACTTCGACTTCAAGAAAATGTCAATTTAAATTCTTATTAGTTATTATATTTTTTATTCATTTTATTTTTTTAGAACGTTTACACATGCACCCAATCTACTACTAATATTCTACACCTTTCGTTTCAAAGAAGACTTCGACCCAGGGGCGAAACACAAGCCTTATAACTAGGGGGGCCAACTATATTTCATAACTAAAGGGCCAACTATATTTCGAAAAATTCATAGAAAATAATCACGAGTTGCTCTTCAGGATTTTAAGAACTTACATGTTTATTTAAAAAACCAAGTTGAAGTTTTCATCTAAATATACAGTTTAAAATTAATAATTAAAAAATTAAGAGAATAAAATGAAATTTTAATATACATTAATTAATTTGTATAACAGTGAAAAGATATTGTGTCCTAAAAAAATGATAGTAATATAAGAGATAATTTGTATTAATATATAAATAATCATATATAAATTATTATCAAAGTTTAAAATAACTAAATAAATAAGAAAACCTTGGAAATCAATCGATATGCATACTTACTACACAACTCATTTTTTTTTATTTTATAATATAAAATGATACTTTAAAGATATTGAAAGGAGAGGAATAGAGGATCAAAAAACATCATTTACCTCTATTCATACTTTTTTACTTTGCAGAACTAACATACCCCATCCACCCCTATTTTAAGTTCAAATTTCTGCATTTATTATTTATCACATATCACATATTTACCCACATGACTAGTGAGAGAAAGTGAGAAAACTTATATGTTCGGTGGACAAGAGAAACCAGATCTGCAGTACTTGTTCACGTATGTTACCCGGCGGAGGTGGTGGTTAGCGGTTCGAAAAACAGGTTTGTATAAAGGTAGGTAGAAAGAGTACTTGGAGGTGACGAGAAAAGGCGGAGGTGTTCATTCTGGCGTCCTTGTTTTTCCGGTCACCCTTGACAATTCTTTTCCGGCGGCAGCTATACTTTTTGAGGAATTTGTATTTCTCCGTCGTATATTGGCATATAGTAATTTGGTTTATTTTTAGAGTTTTATAGTGGTTAGTTAATATCCTAATAAATAGGATCAATTTTGATTTTTCCAGTGATTTTTTTTGCTAAGTATGGTATTTAGTTTCCTGATAAGAATCCTTTTCTGTAAATATATATTTTTTGATTTAATTACATATATATATATCAATAACCGGAGGGGCCATGAGATTGATTTTTTTGTTTATTTGGAGATAGTTACATATTCATACAGTTTATACAAATATTAGCAAGTAAAAAACCACATATAAAAAATCCGCCACTGCTTCGACCATCGCTGAGAAGCACCTATTCATCAACTTCTAATATTGCTAGGTCATAGGCCTTTTGGCTATTACATCTTTCATTTAATAGTAAGTGTTCTAAAATGGAGCATCAATCGTAGCGTATATGCTTATATTCTAACTAATTACTTTATTACTAGAAAATTAATGATGATTATGAATAAGTGTTTATAGTCATTTGGAAATTTTGGAAGATTCATTCATGCAAATATCGATCTTTTCTTTGTCAAAATCCCTTTCAAGCTTATAGGCTATATTATGTTATTAATATATAAAATATATTTTTAATATCTTATTACGATTTAAGCCCCTTTATCCTAAAATCATAACTCCACCACTGGGTGCATCTACTTGATTAATCCACCTCCATTTGTGGGAATCTAAAAAGCAAAAAAGATGATATTACACTTTCTGTAATTGTTTTTCTGTAAAGGGATAGATCATCGTATATGCAATTCTTTTGTATATTTAGCATCCAAATCTTGTTTTAAGAATCAAAATGGCTAAGTGTGTGTTTCTTTTTGAATAATGGGCTTAATGGTTTGAGCATTTATTGTGGACAGAATGTCAATACATTTAGACCTAAATCTTCACAAAAATATTGGATTTTATTAGGGTTCCTCATTTCAAGTCTGATGGGGATATGGTGAAATTTTTTGTTGGAGTATAAGGATAAAATGGTTATTTACTTGTGTTCACTTTATCCATACATACATCTTTACGTATTTGGCGACTTTATCAAGACTTAAATGGAAATTTAAAAAAATACATCCAAGAAAAATTTCCCCTAACAAATTGAAAGTAGACTTCACACTTGGTATGAGTCAACTCTTTAAAACATGACTTATGGTATGCATCTTTCCTTGATAAAGAGAACTTGAATCAACAGCGAAAACTAATAAGGTCTTGAAAAAAAATTGCATTCTAATAATGATTAAAAAAAGAATAAATTACCTCATGTTCTGTGATTGGGTAACTACAAGCACGACAACAAAAGCACTCTAGATGAGAAAAATGTCCCCATGCATCCCAAACAATTGTTGTAACCAATGTCACAGTTGCAGCCACTACATACCTTGAAATTAAGATATGCATAGAAAGATTAAATGAAGGTTATATCATGTTTTTAGTAACAAAAAGATAATAAGTACCTATATCCCATGGGTACATATGGAGGGTATTGCATTTGTTCCTCACTAGTGAATCCTCCAAGGGTTGATATCACTGCAGTAGCACTAGGAAGTAGTTCATCCCAATTTAAATAGAAAACATTCCATGCAAACAAACCTAAAATCAATATAACGATGGAATGGAAGGAGTTATATTCAGGGGTATTTTAGGTATTTGATTTAGTCAAAGATTTTCATCAAACTATTTGTCGAGTATAACACACTACAGAAGTAATATTGAGGGTATTTTAGGTATTTGGTTTATAGTCAAATATTTTTTTATCAAGTCAAACACATTTTATTTTATAGCCAAAGATAATTATAGGATATACTTCTCGACTTCTTTATACATTTATAAGCAAATGAAAATTATTATTTATATTGACTCATGACTTCACACCCTTGTACTTACTTATAAGTTTATAAATGTTTTTTACATGATTTTAATAAAATATAATTTTTTGCATGAATCATAAAATAATACAAAAAAGTACAATCTTTTAGTCGTAAAATATTAATTGATGTATTGCAAAAGGTAGCAATTAAAGAATCATGAAGAAATACATAAAGAGTTACAACTTATAAATAAGCAGACCTTTGTTATTTATCATCATTCCTATATAGAGGGCCAAATGGTAATTTACTCACATATCAACAGTTCATTCGGTCCAAAAGAGAAACAGTCTTATTAAAGCATTATATCAAAACAAACATCGACACCATTATCCATTCAACCACTTTGCACATACATAACTTAATGGGAGAATAAAGAAACAACCCCTCGGTAATCCCTACAAAAAAAGAACAAAAGAGCAAAGTGTGTATATATATTTTACCAACATTATTACAAGAATGTGAGCTGTCATGACTGCCCTTTTAGCAGAACCACACAATTATGTTTGAATACCCTTCAACTGTTCTTATTGTATCTGGAAAACAATATCAAATCAAAATGAATCAAGTGGTGTTATTGTTATATCAAAGAAGTTAAAAAAAAATGCCTTCGAGTGTCTCTCCTTTTGCAGCTAGGGATGAACATTTGGACCGGGGAACCGGTACCGGAACCGAATAGAACCGATCAGGCCGGGACCGGGACGATATTCTTGTGAATTTTTGGAACCGAGAACCGGTAGAACCGGAACCGTATGTTGGGACCGAGACGATATTCTTGTGAATTTTTGGAACCGGGAACCGGTAGGAACCAGAATCGGTAGAACCGGCAAAACCGGAACCGTATGTTGCTATTTCTCGAGGACCGGTACCAACATTGAAGACACGGAAAGAACCGGAATCGGTAGAACCGACGGTCCGGTTTGGTTCCTATTTTCCACCAAGTTCGGTTCCCGGGCCGGTTCCGGTTCGGCCCGGTTCTGGCCGGGCCGGTTCCGATGCTCATCCCTATTTGCAGCAGATGAAAACTCTCGTGCATTTTCTGTAGTCAAAACCTCCCCACCCAACCGTTTAGCGATCCCAAAATACTCCCTCTAGTAATCCATTCGTGCATCACATTTTGGGACCGACATAACAATAAACATCCCTACCAAACTCAAAATGAAACCCACCAAGACCATATAACTATATAATTTTTTAGATTAAAACCTAGAAACCAAAAATCGACTAACCGATCTCGATGACACCCATAAACATAAAAACCTTAATTTATCAGCAAATTTGGGAGAACTTATGTGAAGAAAAAGAAATTAAATCGAACAAAGCTGCAAGCTATGTACTTAATGGTAAGATCTCTACAGTTAGATTGATCCAACAAAACAAAAATCTAATTGAACAAAGCTGCAAGCTATGTGCCGTTTGTTTTTTAGAAGCGAAAATGTCTAAAGTCTGCGGACCACCTCTGTAACCCTCTGTAGCATAAGAGGGGGACCAAACGGCTGCAACATGTAATAAAAAGATTGTTTGTTTTTTAACCTCTGCAAACTACTGCAATAAGTTAAAGTAAGGTGTGAAGAGGTTTGAAGCAGAGGGCCAAGTGCTGCACCATGTAGCACACACACAACATTTTTTAAGTCGGAAGTCTTCTGAAAAACAAACAACTGCGAAGGGCCAAGTGATGTGCGTGTGCTCCGCGGCGCAACAATAAGTGGTCAGAAGTGGTTTTTTTAGAAAAAACAAACAACACCTTAATATGACAGATTGGGTGCTAATTTTTGTCGTTCTTGTTGGGAAAAGAGAAGTCTAGGAGGAACCCAAATAGGGTTTAAAAAATAATCAATGAAAGATGGGTTATAGAATCCGAAATAGACGATCAAAATCAAAATAGTTGTGATTAAGAATATTAACATAGATATTCTAGTTCTAAAGGAGGGATGTAACATCTCGGGAATTATAAGGCTCATATTGCATGCATGAGTTTGATCTAATGAAGAATGGAGTTTTCTTTCAAGCACATAAATGTTAATTGCTAATTTAGTGTTGGAGGCAAGGCTCGAACGCGGGGCAATCATATCTTGGACGCTCATCGTTCAGAACATGGAGTTGCACGCGGAGGCCAAGATGAACGCGGGGCGTTCCAGGAAGGAACGCATCGCGTTCTCCTTCTGCACTCAAAAACCCTAAATGGGCACTATTTAAACAACTTAAGACCCATGCCTCTTCATTCTTTCAGCCTCCAATGTACCTTAAGCCTCATTTCGAAACCCTAACCCTAATTGTGAGTGTGTGAGCTTGGAAGACCATCTTTGAGTGTATTTTGGTGTTCTTCAAGAAGAGTGATCACCTTGGAGTCTCATTGATCAAGGAAGAGCTTTTGAATCCAGGTTCTCCAGCTCATTTGCAAGTCTCAGAAGGTATAAAGTTTCTATCTTGCTATCTTATAGCTTAAGATCTAGATTAGGGCTTGTTTTGTGCTTCTTATGACCACGTGGATGCTCTTTGGGAGTTTGAGCCACTCTAAGAGCCTAGGATTGAAGATCCTCATGTTTCTGAGTTATTAGGGTCATAAAAATGGTAACTTGATGGTTGAGGACCAACCATGAAAAGGTTTTGGGTCTTGATTTATGGATTGGAAGCTTTAATGGATGTTTCGGTTCTTTTGGGCCATGCAAAGGTGCCAAGTTAAGGACTTTATGGATTAAGACTCTGATAGGAAGCTATTTTGAAGACTTGAGCTTTGGACTTAAAGTATTAAGACATAAATGTAATTTTTGCTCCCTGGTCGGGAACGTCGTGCGTTTCGGCGTCGAGTCACGATCAACAGTCAGGCAACGAACGCCCAGCGTTCGGTCCAACAGTGGGTTTCTTGGGCTTGTTCATGTTGGGCTTTGGACTTGGATTGGAGTTTTCGCGTGCTGGGCTTTTTGGTCAGAGGGTCCTTAGATTTTGGACTTTTATTTGGACATGTCTTGTTGGGCCAAGATTTTGTAGTGGGCCTTGGTGGGCCCAATGGTTTTGGACTTTAGTGGGCCCAATGCGCTTGGTCCTTTGGACCATCGGAGAATTATCATTGGACCAGGAATTGTTGGGCTTTTGGGTAAGGCCCATATGGGGGTTGGGCCCAATTTGGAAAATTGGGCCATTAGTGGGCTTTTATGGATTTTATAGTTTTGGGCCTCTTTGGTTGTGGGCTTGGGTCTTAGTTATGAATCTTGTTGGACCAGGGGTAAAATGGTCATTTTACCCCACATGTGGATTATGGATCATGGTTTGAGACCCAATTGCTAATTGGATGATATTTTGGTATTGATAGCTCAGGGAATTGTCAGGGCAGCAACTAAGGATTTCTTGCAGGGAACTTCAGCAGTGCGATGTGAGTTACCTTCCTGTAGACCACGTAACCGGTTGAGATAAACCGGAGGGTAGGTCGGGCACCCATATATGCTTGACAGTATGCTTATGATATATTATTACGTGGTAGTGGCAGGTGGTGAAATAATCCCCGTAACTGGTTGAAATAAACCGGAGGGTAGGTCGGGCACCCAAATATGCCTGACAGGGTAGGTCGGGCACCCAAATATACCTGACATGGTAGGTCGAGCACCCAGATAGGCTTGACAGGGGTAGGTCGGACACCCCGGTATGCCTGACAGGGTAGGTCGAGCACCCAGATATGCTTGACAGAGTAGGTTGGGCACCCAGATATGCCTGACAGGGTAGGTCGGGCACCCAGATATGTCTGGCAGTATGTGTTTATGTGGTATGCTGGGGGAACTAAACTTCGTGCTTACGGTTTTCAGTTTTGGTTTCAGGTACTTTTTCTTTAAAAGGAAAGGAGCCGACATGAACGCAACACATCACACAATGATTTTCCGCGTTATGAGATATGTGGGAGTTGTACTCTGATGTTGTTTTCTTATGACATGTTTTGGTTGTTGACGTATTGGTTTTGATTATGATATGGGATGCACTATGGATGTTTCAGACTACTGGTTTTATACTTACTTATGTTAAAACGAAATTTTTGGTTCTATATTTTGGGACGTTACAAGGGAATTCTCTGATTCACAAAGCTTAAGTGGAGGGAATATGAAGCAGGTGTACGCAATACAATGTGTGAAAAGGAGAATCCCCTCTCAGATTTAACTTTTCACCACTTAAAGACATGCAAAATAGGTACTTCAAAACTCATGTAAATGTTAAATTAAAACATGTAGGATTCAAAAATACCTCAACATTTTGAAATTAGGAAACAAATGATGCAATAGACTGGCAAAAAGAAACCCTCTGTTAACTGTTGCCATCGTCGGCGCAGGAGCACTGAAAGGTGTCAACCTGGGTGAAAGATCTAGATGAAAAAACTACAATAATGGAAAACCACGCCGACCATCGTTCTTGATTTCTCTTATTTGCTTCAAGATTACGAACGTTGGATTTTTTGAGTTGAAACGAAAGCATATTTCAAGTGTTCGCTTCAGAGGGGTTGGGGTGTATAAGTCGATATTCAGGATGAGAGCCTCCGGTTTCAAGAAACAAACGCAGTGGAGGAGCATTTAATGAGGCAAGTGAAAGGTTCGATGAAGAAGGGAAAATAATAGGGAAGCAGCGACCGATGAAAAAATGGCGAAAAACGCTTACTCTCCGACATCATTGTCTTCTTCGACTGTTTGCCAATTTCTAGAGATGTGTTTGTTTCTTTTCAATCGTCGTCTTCCTCCACTGTCACCAACTTATTGAAATCAATATATTTTAGAATCGAGAGTGTTTCTTGTAGCACCAGTGGAGTGGAGGAAAGACATAGAAGCCGGCAAAAACCATATAAAGGAGAAGGAAAGTGGTTGAAGAAGTGGATTAAAATGAGTTTTGAGGTATTGAGGCAGTAGATTATATATTCTCTGTGTCTGATTGGAAGCATTGGGTGGTGGCATCAGACCGGTGAACGGTGGAACATAACGCCTGTCCAGAACACGTGGCCAGAACCAAAATATAAAAAACCACAATTAGAAAGACAAAAAGTGACAACAACTTCAAAATAGTGTGGCCAAAGTCTGAAGTGTGAGAAGTTAACTATACTTAACTCCTCCCATTTTTAATATATATATATATATATATATATATATATATATATATATATATATATATATATATATTAAAATCAAATTACTTTTGATTTACATTTAACTTGTAGATTTGATTTTTATAACTTAAATAGTAAATTCTGATGATAAAATAAATTCATTTTTAATTTGTACAAAAATAGATAAGTCGAGTTGGTAGTAATATGAGCGAAGCTACTCCAACAAAATTATCTTTTTCCTTTTCCTTCATCCATAATGTCCTTTCTTGTTGCTTTGAAGCAAGTTAAATTTTATTTGTCTTCTATGTAGCAGGTCGATGGTGTGCTTCCTGCTTGCGAGGAAAGAAAGAAGAGCGACAAGGTTAAGTTTAGATTTGACTATTTGCAAAAGTGCCCTTTCTTATATTTCTTGTCTTTTCTAGGTCCTATCATAAGAAAAATTCTTGCTAGAAGTATATTTTAAATTTTGAACGAAAAGAGGTATATCATCATTCTGTTTTGATTCTTCTTTAGGGACATTATTCTCCTTTTCTCTTCCACGACACAAACTTAAAGAGTTAAAAGTTTGTTTGTTTTTTTAAAACCTCTTCAAACAATTTTTCGCTGAGCCGCGCAGAACACGCGTAGAAGTTCTGCATTTGTTTGTTTTTTAAAAGACTTCTAAGTAAAAAAGCCTTTGTCTGTGTGCTTTTTGGTGCAACATTGGACAAAATGCTTCAAAACTCTTCTCAACCCTAATAATAATAATAAAAAAAGAACGAGACTCTCCCGCAAAAGCAACGCTCCTCCAAACTCTTCCTTTGTTTGATCGTTTTCCTTCTCCCCTTCTAGTCGTCAGCTTCTGATCGCATCAACCCGTCGTCCATCGTCAACCTCATCCCTTCATCAACTCTCATGGTTCATGTCAGCACTCCTGTTCATATTGACATTCACATCAGGTACCCTTCTCGATTTTCTGATTTGCTTAAATGAAATCGATTTTATCACAGACTTGTTTCTCGATTGTTGTATTTGTTTGATGAAATCGATTTTCACACACCTGTTTTTGAAATCGATTGTTGAAATTCCATAAACATTAAATCCATTTTCTTATTTGCTTAAGATTCATAAATTTTACTGATTTTTGTTTTGCTTGTGTGCTGATGTTGCTGTTATGCTGATTTTTTAAACTTACATTTTATTTTCTGATTCATGATTCAAGTGTTGCTGAAATGTCAATCTTTACTAAAATGTTTGCTGAAATGCTCATATTTTTGTGCTGAAATGGTATTATTGTTTAATTTTTGTTGGTGTCTTGATGTTTAATTACGTTTAAACTTGGTTCTTGTTGTTTTGAGTTGTTTATGATGTTTTTTTTTGAAGTTAAAAGTATGTTACTATTAATTGTTATACCTTTTTTTCATGTTGAAAGTACGATACTATTAATTATTGCTAGTTTTCTATTGAAGTTGAAAGTATGTTGTTGTTAGTCTAATGTTTTTTTTATGTCCAATTAGGTGTAAACTTGGTTATTATTAGTAATGAATGATATGGCTTGATGGTTAATTAGACGTAAACTTGGTTGTTGTTGCTTTGTAGGTTATTTTTCGCGAGGAGATGAAAGAATACCTTAAGTTGAACTTGAAACATAAAGAAATTGAGTCCAAACACAAGAAATTGCCAAGTTGTATAATCAAATCCTAAAGCTCGCCAAAGGAGATAACATACCCACCTAGTTACACTTTCATACTTTTGATTTTTGTGATTTGATATCGATACTATAAAATTGAACATGAATTTTTAGTTTGCTAGTTGCATATTAATATTTATTTTTAGTAATCGAATGTTGATGCTTTGATTTTGGAGTATAAAATTTGAATTACGTTTATAAGAAAAGCGGACTAAGTTATGAATATTAATATTTATTTAGGTAGTCGGTGTTGAATAATTATTTTAAGTTTATAAAATTAGTTTATTTAAATTTTAGTTTTTTTGCAGCAGTCTGCAGATGTTAAAAAACAAACATGCTTCTTATTACAGGTTGCAGTCGTTTGGTCCACGTCTTCTGCTGCAGAGGGTTGCAGAGGTGGTCCATACACTTCAAGAATTTTCGCTTCGAAAAAACAAACATCTTAGGCCCCGTTTGATAGCTGACTGAGAAAGTGCTGCTGGGAAAGGTCTGTCTGGGTAAGAAATCCTGACTGAGTAAGAAATCATGCTGTTTGATTGTACATCTGACTGATGAAAAATGACCATTTTACCCTGCTGTTGTATATAGTGATAGATGACGTTATTGAATAATTATAAAAACATACAGATTGTCATACAAATTGTAAATTACACACAAGTCATTTAAAAATCCAAATAAAAATTGTCATACAAAATGTAAATTAAACATAAATCATTTAATATCCAAATAAAAACATAATGAAATTTAAAACAACATAATAATTTAATGTAAAGTAGGTGAAAGTAGTTGATTTGCAATCTGATCACGCAAAACACCCATATATTGAATGGCTTCTGGACCCTATTCTATGCCTTGTATGTTTTCTCTATCAATTCCCCCACCTTGGACATCAGGAGTAACCCTAGTGTTCTCCTCAAGATTTGTAAACAAGTCATATTCTATATTGTATTTTCTTATAAAATTATGGACCGCGACACAAGCACTGACTATGTCTCTTTGCACTGTAAAAGGATAAGGAGCCATTTGTTTTAAGATTGGGAATCTCGGCTTCAATACACCATAAGCACGCTCAATAACATTTATAAGTTGTGCATGGGCATAATTGAACCTTTCTTCTCTAGTTAAAGGTCTGCTTCTTCGAAAATCGGCTAACCAATACCTAGTATTGTGGTATGGAGCCATAAACCCACGAGTGTTTGTATATGCGGCATCACAAAGGTAATATTTATCTGCAAATGAGTGTGACACATATTATATAAAGAAGATAGATAATAAAAGTTATTTAATGATTACAAACCTGGCGGAGGAAATGGAAATCCAGAAGTCAAATTGAATGCAACTTCTTTCAAAACTCTTGAATCATGTGCTATACCCTCCCATCCAGCCCAAACAAAGGTGAATATCATATCAAAATCACAAATTCCTATTACATTTTGAAAACATTCTCCTTTTCCTATTCCCTTATAACGAGTTTGTTGATCAACGGGTACAACCGCATGTACAAGAGTTCCATCTAATGCACCTATTGCTCCGGAAAAAATCTCTTTTAACCGTCTATGTCGTTCCGATTTATGTCTTGTTGGATTAGGAGCTGTTGGTACTATAATTTCTTTTGCAAAACACATCATTGCAATTAGGACCTCGTGAAAACATTGATGAATCGTTTGTGTGGAGTGATGAAATCTTCCCTTAAACGCGCGAAAATGTTCATTATGTCCTATAACATGTAAGAACATAGCCATCTTCTCTTTAATGCTTATTGTCCTACTAGCTTGCAACCAATTTTTTTGGGTAAAATGGTTGCATAATAATGCAAATGCCTCTTGTGTAAGACACATCATATCATAACATTGTGTAGGGTCTCCGTACATCAAATCTTGCGTATACGCATACTCGCTTGAATTGTTATCTCTAATTCTATGAATTCTGATTAGCCTGCGCCGGTTTGACCCCAACCAATAAATCACAAGTAAACGAAAAGCTACAACTTCACCATTAGAAACCATACTTGACCCGTTACAAACAATTAGGTAACGTGTTAAATTAAAAAAAATCATGCACCAAAAAAACTAGTAAACATCATCCAAAGTAACAAAAGTCATATAACAAAAAACTACAACTTACAAAAAGTCATATTCAATATCCAATAACATATCATCCAAAGTAACAAAAGTCATATAACAAAAAATTAGTAAACATCATCCAAAGTAACATCCAATAAAGTCACCAAACATAGCATCCAAACGTCATGCAAATAAGAAAAAGTCATGCAACAAAAAACTAGTAAACATCATCAAAGGTAACCATACTTCCTACCCGAACCCATCAGCCACGACTCACAACTAGTATGCGAAAGTCGTAACCAAACTTTTCTAACATTGGCACTTTCACCAAATAGCAAAAGAGCGGTCTTGTGTCTTTCATCTTCTTTTCCCCATTCTATTTCGTTCAATTTCTCCATACATGCATCAACATCCTTATCTATTTCACTTTTTTCAATTCTTTCATTTTTTTTCCACTAACGACCTTGCAAGCTTAACAATCTCCTCCTCAACTTGTAATGACCCTGCATCTCTTTTTTTTCCACCAACTCTTTTGTTTCCACCAACTTCCTTATTTTTTGAACGCCCCGAAAATTCTTCACTTGCTCCTACATGTTGTGTTGAGGTTTCCATTGGAACATCATCATCAAAATCATGGGCACTAAACTCTTCTACAGGACGAGGGGGTGTAGAAGATGACCCCTAACTTTTAAAGCCCGTTGAGGTCGAGCCGTCAAATAGTTGGGTGCAAAGATCAGGGAACAACAAGAATTCAGTTTTCAATGACAACACGAACTTGTTCAACTGTTTACAACTTTTATAAATATTAGGATTTGTTATAAAAATAATCATACTAGTATTTGTTATAAAAAGTATTACCTTCCCCTCTTCCTTCCATTGTTCATCGGTCAGATTAAATTTATTTTTTATAGGATCATATATATTGCCGGTTTTGTTTTTCAGTTTTACCCAAGCAACATATATTTATTTTTAGTAGCCAAAGTGGTTTTTCATTTGCTTTTGATCAACCTCTTTACCATGTTCGTTTATCAATTTTTCACGTATTGTCTTCCATGAACTTGCCTTAAGCCCAGAACCCTCACGACCATTAGTGGTTAGTTCATGTATACATGCATCAAGAAAAGTTTTGTCCTCACTCTCGTTCCAAACCAACATCCTAAAACATTAATATTTAAAGTAATTTATCATAACTTTTATCAAGATCAAGAATGTAACGCCCTGTTCCGAATTGACTCCTAGTCTGAGGCTGTGGCCCGAAGGTCGGTCATTATAAGGATTATGGCTTTTTAGAAGGTAAGATCTAGGCCCATTTGCGTGCGGGTGATGTATTACAAGTGATCTAGGTGTTTGGTTCGTGTTTTGAGGCCTAGGGGTATTTCGGTAAAGTGGCAGTTTGGGCTTTTGTGGAAAATACACTTTTGTTCGGAAGGTCTTAAGGAAGGTATGAGTTGATAGAAGTGTAGGGCTTCTCGTCACCTTTCCGTGGATATAAGGATCATTAGAATCGGGTTTATAACGAAGAAGTTATGGCCTTCGGAAGTCTCGTGGTTTTCAATGATAGCCGAGTACGCGGGGCGTACTAGTGAAGAAGGCAGTATGCGGGGCGTACCTTGGAGTACGTTGGGCGTACTGACCAAGATGGTCGCGAAGGTTCCCAGGAGTACGCTGGGCGTACTCCAGTCAGATCATAACCCTATTTAAGCTCCTTATATCATAACCTAACCCTAATATCTTCAGCCTCCACCCTCTAAAACCCTAGAAATCGTCATATATCCTTCATGGTGACATTTTGAGCTTATGGAGTCCATTTTTGGGATGTTTGACCCATTTTCAAGAAGATGGAGCTTGTTGCAAAGATGGGAACCAAGGAGGAGGTTATGGATCCGGTTGGGACTCATTCTCAGCTCGATGATGGTATAAAGCTTTGAACTTGGTCATTCATCTCTTAGATCCACCATTTGTGGGTTTTTGTTCATTTTGGTCCCAAGTATGAGATCTAGTGGTCTTAATTTCATTCCAGGAGCTTTGAGTTACCCCTCTTAGTGTTTCTGAGGTTCAAGGTCCATAAAGTTGGCACCTTTAGAGTTTAAGACCATCTATGTTGGAGTTTGAGCAATTTCCATGAAAGTAGAATGCTATTTGGTCTTGTTGGGGGGCATGAAAAGTCACCAAGTCAGTGACTTTATGGGTTTAGACATTATATGCGACTGGGATCTGTGGTTTGGATTTATGACTTAAAGCATTAAGTGCTTAATGGCAGAAGTGGGACTAGAGGGTAGTACGCTGGGCATACAAGCCACTACGCGCAACGTACAATCCATTTAGCGAGTACGCGCAGCGTACTGCTGAGTACGCCCTGCGTACTCAGCCAAGTTGGATTTCGGACTTTGGGCTTCGGGTTGGGGCCATCTGTTTGGGCCTAGATTCTTGGTCCCTAATGGACCATCAGAGTGGTTGTGTTATGGACTAATTGAAAGATTGGATCTTAGGTTAAGGCCCAATAAGGAGTGTGGGCCCAATTTGGAAAATTGGGCCATACATGGGCCTTTATGGATTTTATGGTTTTGGACTATGTGTTTGGGCCCTATTGGGCCATTAGGTTTTGGGGTTGATATTTATTTGTGGAGGCCCATTATGGTTTTGAGCCCAAATTGGAAAATTGGGCCATTGATTGGGTCTTAGGGAATTTTTGGTAATTGGGCCTTGTGGACTATTGGGTTTGGGCCCAATTTGGAAATTAGGCCATTAAAGGACTTGTGGACATTATAATGTCGGGCTTTTGTTTTCGGATTGGGCCTTAGTTTTTTATCATACTGGGCCAGGGGTAGAATGGTCATTTTACCCCATGCATGGATTAAGGATTATGGTATGGGACCCACTTGCTAATTGGGTATATTGATTGGTAGTGACAGCTCAGGAAGTTGGCGGGGGCAGCAGCTAAGGAATTCATGCGGAAAGCTTCTGCAGTGCGAGGTGGGTCTTCTCACCATACCAATGGGTCTACGGCACCAAGGCGGGCCCATTTTATGATATGTGGTACACTAGCTGTAGTAGAGATATGTGGTATGATAGTTAGCTTTATGCTAAGTGATATGCTAGTGACTATGTATGTTATTGCATGGAAGACCCCGGGGGAAGCCCGTGGCAGTTGGACATAAGACCATGTGGGGGAGCCCATGGTAATCCTAGCTAAAGACCATGGGGGGAGCCCATGGCACTTAGGTGTAAGACCATGTGGGGGAGCCCATGACATCCTGGAGGAAGACCTTGGGGGGAGCCCACGACATCCTTATATGTTTATGTATGTGTTAGGTAGCATGATAGATACCACTGTGATATATGATATGCTAGTTGATTATGTATGTGATTTGCATGGAAGACCTCGGGGGGAGCCCGTGGCAGTTGGATATAAGACCATGTGGGGGAGCCCATGACATTCCTAGCTAAAGACCATGGGGAGCCCATGACACTTAGGTGTAAGACCATGTGGGGGAGCCCATGGCATCCTGGAGTAAGACCTTGGGGGGAGCCCACGACATCCTTATATGTTTATGTATGCATGGCTTATGTGGTTGAGATAGCTTGTATAGCTAATATGATATGTGGTATGTGGTAGATATAGCTTTTATAGCTAATATGATATGTGTTATGTGGATTGTGTGTGGGGTATGCTCTGGGGGACTCACTAAGCTTTGTGCTTACAGTTTATAGTTTTGGTTTCAGGTATCATCGATTTAGAAACGAAGGGCTCGGATTGATCGCAGTGCACACACCTATGATTTTCGCAATGAATGATTTTGGGATAAACTCTGATAAATGTTTTACTTAATGATGATTTGAGATGTTTGAAATAAATGGTATCAATGTTGAGTTATATTAAAAATGAAATTTTTACCCTAGATTTTTGGGTCGTTACAAGTTGGTATCATAGCCTTGGTTTGAGGGATTCGGACATATTTTTCGGGTGTGTCTGAACTCAAACTGAGGATCTGTAAAGTTTTTAAAGGGAAAAAAATGTTTTCAAGGAAAAGTTTTCTAAGAAAAGAAAGGGTGTGGTGTATGCAATCAGCCGAGCTCAAGTAAGTTCCCTAGAATACCCACATTTGTTATCTGTTATGATTTGATTACGAATCTGTGTATCGCATGCTAGTTAGGGCTAGGGGATATGCATGTATATGTTGTAGGAGCTGGTAGACTTGGATGCTAGTGCTGAGTAGTCAGCAATAGATTGGCCTGATATGTGGTGCTTGTAGCCTTGGGAATATTGGATGCCATGCTAGAATGAGAATGATTATTGGTATTGATAATTGCTAAGTGTATGTTTTAAAAATTGTATACGGTTAGGATCTTATAGCCTTAGAATGGCTGATTTGGCTCGTTTCCTTTTCTGTGTACAATTTGCATGCATAAGGCAGCCGGCAGTGAGGATGGATGGATGTGGATAGCTCGAGTTGTGGTATGTGGGCTGAATGTCCTATGATAGTCCTTTGGATCGGAGTACTACTACACGAATGCTGCTTGCTTTGTGCTTTGTCGAACTCTTGAGTGATAGGAGTCAGCTACTAAGTGGATATGACGATATCCAGGAGGTGGATGGCTGGCATCATGGGGAGTTCTTCAGCAGTTGATGGCAGGGCGAGGTTGGGAACCTAGGAAAGCCTAGGGTATGCTCCAGTGAGTTAGTGGGACGATCAGGTGAAGTTGGGAACCTAGGGGAAGCCTAGGAGTTGCTTTGGTGGGTATTGCGTTGCTGTTTAGCAGATATTTGGTGTACCAGTGGAGTAGGTGACTTAGAGGATTCAGGAGGATTGTTGAGGAAAGTATGGATAGGTGTGGAAGGTAGTATGGGCCCGTACTACTAAAAGCACATGATCCATACTCGAATCAGTGAGAGTCTTGGAAAATCTAAGAAACTTATGGGGGGGGGGGAATTCTTGGTTATGCTCTGATAGTGAGGATAGCTGCTTTGCCAAGATGAGGATGAGCACGCATGGGTAGGACCAGGGTTTGGTCTCGGCTCCGGTGGTGAGCCTGTTAGCGGAAGGACTTCCAGGGTTTTGAGTTTGCCTTCAATCTCTTGTATCATGCGACAAGGGTTGATTGTGCGATTTATTGCGCTTTGGGATTGGAGATTGTGTCTTGGGAGCGGTTCGTAGCCGGTTTAGAGTAGAGGTTACACTAGCTATTGCAGTTCAGCCGTGACGATTGAGTTGGTGAGCACGTCGGGGTGTGAGACCCTGAATGATATGGATCCCAGATCCGAGGGCGGAAAGTAATTGGGAGAACCTTGATGAGAGAGGTTCAGGTCAGGTGAATCTAGTGGAGGATCTCGGGTGGAGACCCAAGAAATTCGGATCAGCTTTTGAGAGGCAAGTAGGTCGGGTTCAGTGCAACGCTTGTGGAAACTGCACGATGGAGTTTCGTTCCAAGAGTTGGGATTTTCGTTGGGACTGGAAGGAAGTGTTACACCATGACCTCAGGGTGGTCGAGGTAACACAGGAGGAGGAGGTCAGGATTCCTTCAGATGTTTGCGG
Organism: Lactuca virosa; assembly: GCF_052849685.1. Lineage (NCBI taxonomy): Eukaryota > Viridiplantae > Streptophyta > Magnoliopsida > Asterales > Asteraceae > Lactuca > Lactuca virosa. The sequence goes on from NC_136426.1 coordinate 28,953,108, forward strand.
AAATGCTATCTTCTGCCATTTCCAATGGATGTCAGGAATTTGCATCACTTTGGAATTGTGATAAGTGGGATCTCGGGTCGGTTCTCTGCTATCGTCTGAGTGAGCAAGGGTTGTCAGATACCAGTCAGCATGCCGAGGAATCTTTAAGGAATATTCAGACGGACGTATCTCGCAGAGCGGGTTCCGCGTGTACCGTGATTGCTCCGAGTCGTTGTCGGAAACTGTTCAGTGATTTGGGTTGCTACAGGTGTAGCAGGTTTGGCCACATCATCAGGGATTGCCCATAGGGGGCAAGTCCGTTATATTTTCATTCTGATCAGGTGGGCAACAAGGAGGTCGGCTGTCTGACGATCAGGGAGGAGTAGTGAGTGCACCTGCTCCATCCATTTTTGGGGTTGGTTCAAGGGCTTGAACGAGGGAGTTATGACTAGTTTTCAGTAGCCTTAGTATTTGTGTTTGGAAGAGCCATCGGGATTGCCGAGGGAAGAGAGAGTTGTTGCTGAGGTTTTGGTTCGACCATCCGTCCTTTGGACTTCGGGATTTGAGCGTGATATCATTTTTTTAGCATCTGGAGTCATTGATGTGGTTGGGATTCAAGAAGTGTTAGCTGGTTTTCAGGAGTTGTGTTGTTTTGGGAAGAGTTACTTTTGGTGCACTAGCTTTGGTAAGCACCGGTCGTCAACAGACTGGTCATTGGAACGTAAGAAGGAATGGGAATCCTTCAATTTTCATATGCCAAGCGGACTTAGTCGAATCTAAGTGGGGGAGAATCGCGCAGGTATTCAGGACAGGAGCAGGTATGAGACCGGGATGAGTTTCTTACCCTCATCGGGGAAAATGGTGGCCCAAGGGGCTATTCGGTTTGAAGGTTGTGCGAGTTTGGGGTTCGGTAAAACTCCCCAGCATGTGAATCGCGTCTTCTTGAGGCTTGATAGCAGAATTTGGGGAAATCAGGTTGGGGGTCCAGTTATGAATCGAGTTCAGTTCGGGTGTTCAGTCGAGTGCGTGCTCGAATCTGTATGCGTTCGAATTGATAGATTAGGGGTAAGGCATTGGGTTGCGGTTGTGTTAGGATGGAAGTGTTATAAGTCAGTGGGTGTAGCCGTAGCATTCACAAGGTTGTTGGATAGTGATGGAAGTGTTGTAAGTCTGCGGGTGTAGCCGTAGCATTCACAAGGTTGTTGGATAGTGATGAAAGTGTTGTAAGTCTACGGGTGTAGCCGTAGCATTCAAGAGGTTGGTGGATAGTGTTGGGAGTGTTGTAAGTCTGCGGGTGTAGCCGTAGCATTCACAAGGTTGTTGGATAGTGTTGGAAGTGTTGTATGTCTGCGGGTGTAGCTGTAGCATTCACAGATTCGTTTGGATGACTTAGGCCAGGGTGGGACAGTTCGCAAGGTTGTGAGTAGGTCACAACATAGTTGGAATCAGGAAACAGTAGGTCGAAGGAGAACGAGTACGATGCAAGAATACAATTATTCTAGTAGCATTCACCTTTTTACGTTAGATTCAGTGGCGACGGGTTGTCAGCCTATCATGATCGGATGGATCAAGGGATTGAAGGAGCCATGAGTAGTGGTATAGATAGGGCAGTTATTGTCAGACGAGGTATCCTTCAGAGGCCATGTAGAACTATTGTATGTGTTTATTGGCTCAACAATCAGGTAGGTGTCCGGTGTTCCAGACAGTTGGCAGACAGGTTGGGACCCGGGAGGTCCCCGGTTGTCCTTCAGGAAAGTAGCTATGTGGCAGCAAGAAGAGTTGGAGCGACTTCAGTGATTTGGGGTCTGTATGTGGAATTGCTTGTTATTCGGTAGCCGCAGGTGACCGATGATTTTTCTCTTTAGGAAGCCTCAAGGTATTACGGGTGGGAAGTATTCTATCTAGGCTGGTTCTTATGGAATCAGTTCGATGATGATTCGTTGTGGGTAGTCTGTCAGGGAGACAGACCATCTCGAGAGTTCTGATTTCAGATGGAGAAGATGTGATCAGGTTGCAAGGAATTCGTTCATCTTCGGGTTCTAGAACCCTACGAGGGTTGGTCTTAGTTGCCTTGGGAAGGATGTGGTATTCTCGGGTTTATGTTCGTGGTGCTCAGGTTGTCTGGTATGCCGGGGATGGTGATGCATGATTTCGAGGACGAAATCTAATTTAAGTGGGGGAGAGTTGTAACGCCCTGTTCCGAATTGACTCCTAGTTTGAGGCTGTGGCCCGAAGGTCGGTCATTATAAGGATTATGGCTTTTGAGAAGGTAAGATCTAGGCGCATTTGGGTGCGGGTGATGTATTAGAAGTGATCCGGGTGTTCGGTTCGTGTTTTGAGGCCTAGGGGTATTTCGGTAAAGTGGCAGTTTGGGCTTTTGTGGGAAATGGACTTTTATTCGGAAGGTCTTAAGGAAGGTATGAGTTGATATAAGTGTAGGGCTTCTCGTCACCTTTCCGTGGATATAAGGATCGTCGGAATCGGGTTTATAACGAAGAAGTTATGGCCTTCGGAAGTTTCGTGGTATTCAAGCTTATCCGAGTACGCAGGGCGTACTAGTGAAGAAGGCAATACGTGGGGGGCGTACCTTGGAGTACGCTGGGCGTACTGACCAGGATGGTCGCGAAGGTTCCCAGGAGTATGCTGGGCGTACTCTAGTAAGATCAGAACCCTATTTTAGGGTCTTGGACCCTATTTAAGCTCCTTATCTCATAACCTAACCCTAATATCTTCAGCCTCCACCCTCTAAAACCCTAGAAATCGTCATATATCCTTCATGGTGACATTTTGAGCTTATGGAGTCCATTTTTGGGATGTTTGACCCGTTTTCAAGAAGATGGAGCTTGTTGCAAAGATGGGAATCAAGGAGGAGCTTATGGATCTGGCCTTTGGAACTCATTCTCAGCTTGATGAAGGTATAAAGCTTTGAACTTGGTCATTCATCTCTTAGATCTACCATTTGTGGGTTTTTGTTCATTTTGGTCCCAAGTATGAGATCTAGTGGCCTTGATTTCATTCCAGGAGCTTTGAGTTGCCCCTCTTAGTGTTTCTGAGGTTCAAGGTCCATAAAGTTGGCACCTTTAGAGTTTAAGACCATCTATGTTGGAGTTTGAGCCATTTCCATGAAAGTAGAATGCTATTTGGTCTTGTTGGGGCATGAAAAGTCACCAAGTCAGTGACTTTATGGGTTTAGACATTATATGGGACTCAGATCTGTGGTTTGGATTTATAACTTAAAGCATTAAGTTCTTAATGGTAGAAGTGAGACTAGAGGGTAGTACGTTGGGCGTATAAGCCAGTACGCGTAGCGTACAAGCCATTTAGCGAGTACGCGCATGAGTACGCCCTGCGTACTCAGCCTGGTTGGATTTCGGACTTTGGGCTTCGGGTTGGGGCCATCTGTTTGGGCCTAGATTCTTGGGCCCTAATGGACCATCAGAGTGGTTGTGTTATGGACTAACTGAAAGATTGGATCTTAGGTTAAGGCCCAATAAGGAGTGTGGGCCCAATTTGGAAAATTGGGCCATACATGGGCCTTTATGGATTTTATGGTTTTGGTTTCATATCTTATACACAAAGAACTTCAAATTTCATATCACCAAAGCATAAAATATGATGATGTGACCAGAACAATAGAATCCCATTAACAGAACAATAGAATCTCATTCCTTCATAACACCAAAGCATAAATGGATACTTATTTTATAGGTTATACATACATATTTTCTGATTTAAAAAATCATTAACAGAACAATAGAAGAATGACTTTACCTGTTTGATGATTTTCTGTCTGATTGGTGAGATGGGGCGAGATGGCGGCTAGATGGTGGCAACCGGCGATGAGGCAATATCCGGCGAGATGGCGGCGACCGACGATGAGGCACTAGTCGGTTGTCGATGTGGAGCTGTCGGCAATATTCGACTGTGTTTTTTTGGGTATGCGGCTTGTGTTTTTAGGTCATGATGGAAGACAACTAACGGGGGAAGAAGAATAAAGAGGGAGGGATAGAAGTGTCTTATTTCCAGTCAGCAATAGGTATGAATCTGACCGGCTAAGAACTTTGGGCCAGCCTATCTTACCGAGAAAGCACCAAATTAAACAACCATTGTCTTACCAAGTCAGCCCAATTCGCTGACTCGACCCAGATGGGTTTCAAAAACATCCTTAGTCTCTCTCTCTCTCTCTCTCTCTCTCTCTCTCTCTCTTTCTCTCTCTCTCTCTCTCTCTCTCTATATATATATATATATATATATATATATATATATATATATATATATATATATATATATATATATATATATATATATATATATATATATATATATATATATCACACACACGATTTAGAACCAAGCCATGAACTTTCAAAATCCCAACAAACCACGGTGACTTTTGAAAACTGAAGTTGGTATGAGAAAACTGAAGTTTAAAGGATCGTAGATATTGGCTTGTTGAACTTACGAACCATAATCATATTGGAAAAATTGTTACTTTCATAAAAAGTTTTAAAAATAGTCGACGATTAAAAATGATTTAAATTAATATTATTATTTTGTTAGATAAAACTAATAGAGATGCGATGAAAAAATAAAAAATTAGTCAAAACATAAAACTATACAAAATATTACGGGATATATGATGATTGGAGGTGCTCTAGCATATAAGATGCCAAAAGAAATAAGATTATACATTTTTTTTGGATAATGGTCAATATAAAATGTGTAGTCAAACAAATACCATATATTACATTTTCTTATTTATACGTGTATGTTGTAAAGTCTAAACAAAGTTGCATAAAGTAAAGGTTGATACATTCAACGCTGTCTTTCCAAAATATAAAATAATTTACTAATAATCTGGCTTTAACTTAATATAAACATATCACATAAAAAATTAACGTTGATACATTCAACGCTCCAAATACAATTTTTATATTTTACCTGAAAATTTTATTTGATTTTATAATGTTTGCCACATTGTAGTGCCAAGATCAGTCCTCATTACCATTTACCAACCCATTTTCTTTAATTACGAGAAAAGTTTTGATAAATGTACAAGAAGGACAGAGACCACCCGACCTACCTTGACGAACAGCTCGCCGCCGCTGACCATGGAAGTTTCCGGCACCGGCGCCCACGTCCTGATATTCCCATACCCTGCACAGGGACACATGCTTGCTCTCTTTGATCTCACCCACCAATTAGCCACCCGAGGTTTATCCATCACCATACTTGTCACTCCCAAAAACGTCCCACAGTTAACCCCTCTTCTCTCCGCTCATCCAACCACCATAAAAAGCTTCGTCCTACCCTTCCCATACCACCCTTCCATTCCTTCCGGCGTTGAGAATGCCTCAGACCTTCCATTTTCTGCCTTCAACGACATGATGGTCGCCCTAGGTGATCTCTACAACCCCATACTTGAATGGTTTCTCAACCACCCTTCTCCGCCAGTAGCCATCATCTCCGATTTGTTTTTGGGGTGGACGCACAACCTCGCATGCCAGCTCGGCATCCACCGTTACGTATTTTCTCCCACCGGTGCTTTGGGTCTGTCTGTGATCAACTCCCTGTGGCGTTTCCTCCCCAAAAGAGATGACCCAACAAACGACAACACTCTGATATCCTTTCCAAATATCCCTAACTGCCCAACCTTCCCATGGTGGCAGGTGTCCCCGGTGTACCGGAGCTACGTAGAAGGAGACCCAACTACCGAATTCGTCAAAGATGGGTTACGCGCCAATATGGTGAGTTGGGGAGTCATTATCAACTCGTTTAGGGAGTTGGATCAGATATACTTCGATCACATAAAGGCGGAATCTGGCCATGATCGTGTGTTCTCCGTTGGACCTTTACTTCCTTCTAGCAAGAATACTACCGAAAGAGGTGGTTCCAGTTCCAGCTCTAGTGACGTACTTTCATGGCTCAATACATGTGCTGCTCACACGGTGGTGTTCATAAGTTTCGGAAGTCAATTTGTGCTGACCAACAAGCAGATGGAGGAGATAGCACTCGGGTTAGAGAGAAGCGGCGTCAAGTTCGTATGGGCAGTAAAGGAACCCACCGGAGGACATGCTGTCGGAGCCTACGGGAAGATCCCAGACGGATTCGAAGATCGGGTGGCCGGCAGGGGGGTTGTTGTCAGAGGTTGGGTCCCGCAGGTGGCCATACTAAATCATAGAGCGGTGGTTGCATTATTGACTCATTGTGGTTGGAATTCAATCATGGAAGCGTTGATGGCCGGAGTTTTAATGCTGACATGGCCGATGAGCGCTGATAACTTCTCCAATGCGATGTTGTTGCACCAGATGAAAGTCGGTCTCAAAGCATATGAAGGAGTTGATACCGTTCCTGATTCAGGTGAGTTGGCACGACTGTTTAGGAAATTGGTGAGTGAGGAAACAAGAGTGGAAAGAAAGAGAGTGACAGAGTTCGCCATAGCCGCGAAGGAAGCTGTCGGAGAAGGTGGAAGTTCGTGGAAAGATTTGGACCAACTAGTCCTCAACTTGTCCCATAAATGAAATTACACTTTGTTGAAAAAATGTAATAATTTATAACTTCTTTCAAATAAATAATGATCAGTTTACCACAAGCTAAACAATGTCACATTAATAATATATCTGTATAAAGTAAGTATAAGCTTGTCCTTAACTATTTTTTTTTTTTTTTATCAGTTAGAAGTTAGGACATCCACAATGTATTGAACTTCATAGAATTCAATAGATTGTCACATCAGTTTTTTATATTTCATACAACTCAATCAATTTTTTTCTACAATGCATTCAACTCCATAAAGTTCAATAGAAAGTTACAAAAGCTAATTTATAGTACTCCCTTCATCCCAAAATTATTGTCCACAGACAAAAAAACACACAGATTAAGGAAACATTAATTACCACTAACTTTATACAATAAAATGACAGTTGTGTCTTTACTTTCCATTTAATGTTCCATTAAATGATTAGTTGGTTAAGTAATAATAAGGTTGTATTTTGATAAAAATGTTATTTATTTTTAGAAGTGAACTATTATTTTGGGACAAACCAAAAAGGAAAGATGAACTATAATTTTTGAACGGATAGAGTATGTATTTAAGATAGGAAAACTTAATTTTTTCCCATTGAAGAGTTCAATGACCATTGAACTCCAAATCCATTGAATGTCAAAGTGACATCTCACTATGGTAGAGTTTCATCAATTGAATGACAACTAGACTTCTCACATCATTCAACTCTCTCATTGAACTCATCATTATGGATGCTCTTAGTATCACGAAATTGTAACTCCATACTTACAATTTAAGAGGCAAAACCTCTACCAAGTGGGCTAGTCCCACATTGGCATCCTTAATTATTATTTGAGTAAATTATAAATTTAGTTTATGCAATTAATACGAAATTACAAGTGAAATCCTAGTTTTGTTTTTGTCCTCGCGATCGATGCTTCTATTTTGCTGGGATTCCATTTCATTTATCGTTTTCTTGATTATCTCTTTTGTATTATTATTATTATTATTATTATTATTACACTACTAGAAAACTAGATAATTACCTACGACAGTATTCGTAGGAAATTTGTAGGAGCAAGGCGTTACCTATAGAATTCCAACAAAAAACGGGCACCAATTGCTTTTCCTATAGAATACCTACAGACTTTATTGGATTTTATTTCCTACAGAATACCTACATAATATTTATTTCCTATAAATTTTCTGTAACGCCAGTTTCCACAGATATTTGCATTGTTGGTCTTGCTTTGTGATTAGTTTGGCATTTTGGTCCCAAACGTCAGGCGTTGGGAATGGAATGTTAGGCGTTGGAACGCCAGGCGTAGGTTTGTGGACGTTAGGCGTTCGCACACAGAGTACAAACTCTAATTTTTAGGGTTTTCACCCTATTTAAAGGCCAATATTACAGCCTCAAAGCATTTCTTATCTCCAGCCTTCGTCCCTTATAGCCCTCTTTTCGAAACCCTAAGTGAGTATGAGTGTTATGAAGCTTTGGAGTAGCATTTTGGTATCATTTTAGTGTTCTTGGTGGAGAAGGAATATCTTTGGAGTGTTGGTGTTGCCCTCTAGCCTTTGGATCTGGACTCTTAGCATCTTAGAACACCTTTTGAGGTATAAAGTTTAGATCTTGATGACTTCCTTATTAGATCTTTCTTAAGTGTAGTTTTATGTCCTTTTTGGTCCCAATAACTTGACTTTTGTGAGTTTGGAATGCTCCAGAGGTTTGGGTTGTCCTTTCAAGCATTTTGGAGGGGTTGGAATCATAAAAATGCAAGCTTAGACCTTGATACTCTTCCATGCAAGAGTTTTGGAACTTTAGAGTGTGATTTAAGTTAGATTTTGGTGTTGGGTTCTTTGTAGCCATTCAAAGTCATAAAGGTTACAACTTTATGACTTTAGACGTTCTTTTAGCGTTGGATCTGAAGTTTGAGTGTTAGGTCTTAAGCCATTAAGACCTTGGTTAAGGATTTGGGATTCTGTGGTTACGCTAGGCGTTTGGGTTAGAACGTTGGGCGTTCGGATGCCATGCGTCATTGAGTGGACGACAGACATTCTCTCAGAAGCCCATTAGATCGATTTTGGGATTTGGGCCATTTAGGGTTTTAGGCTTGGATTAGTTGGGTATTGTAGGGAAAGGGGTAAAATGGTCTTTTGCCCTTAATATGATGAAGGATGAGTGGACCATTGGTATGGGATAAAACCTTAGTTATTGATTGGAGTCGTTTCTGGATTATGTTCAATGTGAGGAGCAGTGTTTGCAGCAGATCGGGTGTTGATTCAACTATCTTTTGAGAGGTGAGTTTTCCTCACTATATTTATGGGTTGTTATGCAGTAGTGAGCTGTTAGATATGCCTATTTGTCTGACTGGTTATATGATTATCTGTTTGTTGAATACATGTTATCTGTTATGTATATGTCGACATATTATGATTGGGTTGAGGTTGTACTGCTTTGTGTGGTAGCCAACAAACCCAGGAGTAAGCCATACATAAGTTATGGGCCCCGAGGGCAAGCTAAACTTATGTTGTGGGCTCGGGTGTAAGCCAGATGTGAGTTGTGGGCCCGTTAGGCAAGCCAGACTCATACTGTGGGCTCAGGGATAATCCAGACTTATGTTGAGGACCTTGTAGGGGTATTCCAGAAATAGACTGTGGACCCAGTATATGTTGTTATATGTTGTGTGTGTTGGTACTAAGCTTCGTGCTTACAGTTTTAGTTATTGTTTCAGGTACATCAGATGATTGTGGTAAGGCGAAGATGTGATCGTGCACATCCCTCAGATTTTATGTTATTGGATTCTGGGATACTCTTATTTATGAATTATATTTTTGAAACAATGTTTTTGTAAACAAATATTGTCTTGAGGTTGTTTTGGAAATCTAACTACAAAAAAAATACATAAATAACACTAATTTAATTAGATTTATAATTAATGTTGTGTATATAATCAACACAATACATACATATCCATTTAATAGTGTTATATATATATATATATATATATATATATATATATATATATATATATATATATATATATATATATATATATATATATATATATATATAGAGAGAGAGAGAGAGAGTGAGAGTGAGATGGGGGGGGGGGAATCACAAGAGAATCATAAAAAGATTAAGAATCCTAAGAACCATTTATTTTTAACTTATATTTAAGGTTATTTTTTATTTTTATAATATTTTGATTTTTTAAGCTTTTTATAAAAAAAACAATAAGGGCATAATGGTCTTTATGTAAAACCCATTCCATAACTTTTAATCAGATAACAATCTTTCATAATCAACAAAGAACAGCAAAAACTCTCTCATCTTCTTCAACCACCTCTGATGAACACCATCACAACCACCATCGTTGGCGGCGACCTCACCACCGTCATCACTGTCGGCGACAGAATTTAGATCTGGAACTTTCGTTACCTCTTCTTCGTTGCGTCTCTAGTGTACTGCCGTCATCTCCTACCATCGGTAAACTACCGTCAAATATGTATAAGCTCCAGTTGATTCCAGATTTGTAATTTTTGGCTCAGATCTACAATATTCGTCTCTAGATCTACGATTTTCTACTGCAGATCTATGAAGTTCATGTGAGGATCTACCACAACCATCTCCTTCCAGATCGGCTTCGTCTCCACCTTCTTTCGAATCTGTGGTTCATGCTCTATAGTTGCCAGATTTGTACTTGAAGTTGGCTACCAATGAAAATCAAGTATGTTTTGAACTTGCTATGAATGAGAGTCATGAATTCTTTTATTAAATTGTGAATAAGATTCCTGAAATGCTTTATTAAACTGTGATTTTGTATGGTGGATACAAGATGTTTGATGAAATGCTTCAACAAATCAAGTATGTTTATAAGTTGTGAATACTATGAATGAAAGTCCTAAACAGTTTTATTAAACTGTGAATGAGAGTCATGAACTCTTTATCTTTCTCTCTAGTAGAATGTGATATTATTGAAACTTGAAATACTAAACTACAATTAAAGTAATAAAAGGCTGCAACAATGTTTTATACTTTTTATTGTCGGTCCATTTATAAATCTTTAATTTGTTAAAGAAATGACTGGTACTTTAAATGTATATGCGTGTCTATGGAGTAACTTGTCTAGAAAATAGTTTTTGACTTTTTTTTCCTATGTGTAGGCTAAACAGTTAATGCTTGAATAGTGTCTCTCTTATGCTTGAATACACGATATTCAACCATCTTTTATTCTATAGGTTCTATTATAATTTATTAAAAAAACTATTAATTACCTTTTTGAAGAAACAACTACCTTATCTTTTTTTTTTAAAACATACTTTCTTAAGGTCTTTTCTGACTTTATCATTAGAGCGTTGGTATGGGATCCCCTCCTGGCCAATCAGCTTACGAGTTGTTTGTTTTCTCCAGGTTAATTGAAATGTGAAGGAATCAATCACTCTCACAAATAATGGAAGGTGAACCCGGGGGCACATCAAGTGGCACCATCTGTGGGACTCCGCGACAAATAACCAACGAAGAAATCCCAGTTGTCGACATGATTCCTATCACGAGAATGCAAAATCTCAAAGGAAGTGAAGAAACACCACAGATTGCAACAATGGTAAAAAAAACAAGGACGTGGTCTCGGAAGGTCTAAAAGAAGGATGAGAAATGAGTCAAAAGAATTTAAAAGCCGAAGATATGGAAATGGAGGAGTTCGAAGCCTTCAAAAGTTTCAGAGCCATGAGAAAGCGACAAATAGAAAGAAGTGAGCGAAGGGCTCAAAAAGAGAAAAAATGGATTTGGTCTCAATACACACCAATCATACGAAGGATTCGGATGAGCGAGGATAAAAGAAAAAAGAAGTGAGGAGAAGTTGAGAAAAAAAGGAAAGAAGCAAAAATGAAGTAAGTTCAGGCCCTTCACGCCCTAAAAAAGCGAAGAAGAATTCTCAAAAAGATCGGGAAGTGTCGCCAGAGGTATTAGAGGCAAAGCAGTGTAACCAAGCCTTAAAAAATTTAAACTTTCGGTCGCCCTTTAGAGATGTTATCAATGAAACGCCCATTCCCAAAGGACTGAAGGGACCTAGAGTGTCGTTGTATGATACAACAGGGGATCCAGATGATCAAGTCTCAAATTTACAATGGGCCCTCAAGATGATTCCAATGGACCCGAAGTTGTGGAGTTTATACTTTGTAGGAACTTTGGATGGATTTTTCAGGTATTGGTTGGCGAATTTACCCCCTAAGAGTATAGGAAGCTTCGAGGAGTTGTGTTAAAAGTTATGCAATTGCTTTATCTAACAAAGGAGGTTCCAACAGCAGGCACACACAATCTTTGCCTGTTGACAGCGAAAAGGAAAATCCAATAAGGCCTACTTCAAGTGATTCAACGAAATCAATTAAAAGATGACAAAAAAGAGATGACCCTATGATCATTGCATAATTTACCTATGGATTCTTAGAGGGAGATCTGTTTCACAAGTTAGTAAGTAGAGAGTGGGTGAATGCATAAGAAATGATACACAAATTCAACCGCTTTCTCAGGCAAGAGACAGAAAGTGAAGAAAAAGAAAGAATAAAGGGAAAGGCAATCGCAAGAGGGGGGGAGAAGGAAAGAGCGAACCAAACAAAATCATGTGCAATTTGCTAATATCAACCCTCAGTTCGGTTAAAATCGAAGATTTCCACAAAGGGGGAGAGGTAGGAAACATGACCAATACCAACCATATCGACAAGATACATATGAAGCGTACCCTCCAAAAAACTTGAATAAAGAAGGTAATACTTACCGAAGTGAAAAATATCTTCGGGACCCGAACAAATACTGCGATTTCCATAAAAAGTTGGGTCATGCAACGAAAGATTGTGAAAGTCTAAAGAGAGAAAAAAGGAAGAACCAAACGCCCAGAGAAGGAGTAGAGCGTGCCCCGGATAAGGAAGAAACACGAGTATATGACGCCCAAATTTCCATGATACAGGGGGGAGAGGCTAGGAGTAAGTCGATCAAGAAGCGGAAAATAGCCAGCATAAAGTTCAATCATCATGATCAATACCTTTCCATCACCAAGGCACCAGCCTTTAATAATTATAGGAACGGTGGGAAGAACGTTAATATGAAGGATTTATGTTGGATAACGGAAGCTCATTCAATATCATTTATGAGCAATGCTTGAAATACCACTCGAGAGACATCCAAAACTGTGTTCGGCCCGCCATGTCGGCTGTACTAGGTTTCCTGGACAATATGTATGGCCACTTGGGAGGATATCAGTACCGTTCACATTGGAAGACCACATAGGAAATATGAAAAAACTATCCTAACAGAATTCCTCACAATAAGGGCGTCATCCCCTTATAACATGCTGTTACGAAGAACAGGTTTGTGGAAGTTGCAGATAGTCCCTTCTACAGTGCATGGTTTACTCAAATTTCCCTACGACAAAGGTATCATGATAGTAAAAAGTACAACGATGGGTCCTCCAGAACCCAATCATGCCATACAACCTGATATGGCTGAACCAATCACATAGGAAATAAGAGCATTTGTGAGTACCCAGGAAGTCGTTATCAATGAAAAACATGAGAATCAGAAGATAAAAATAGGTTTGGAATTGTCTGAAATCTTGCAAAAAGGTTTGATAACCCTATTAAAAAGATATGCAGACGTGTTCGCATGGAAACTTGAAGACATGGTCGGGATTCCCAGGTCGTTGATAAAACATCGGCTCAACATCAATCCTAGCCATAGCCCCATCATGAAAAAAATCACATGATGGAAAAGGAAAAAACGAGATAGTTAATAAGGGAGTGAAAGACCTAGTAGGACAGGGGTTATCAGAGCTATGTAATTTCCAAAGTGGATAGCAAACCCAATATTGGTAAAAAAAAAAAAAGGGAGACAACACTATGTGAATGTGCGTCGACTTGATTGACCTTAACAAGGCATGTACGAAAGACAATTACCCTCTCCTATAGATAGAACAAAAGATTGAATCGTTGGGAGGATTCAAATGGAAGTCCTTTTTGGATGCTTACAAGGGTTATCATCAGGTGAAAATGGGAATATCAGATGAAGATAAAACAACTTTTCATACAGAAAAGGAGCGTTCTGTTACATAAAGATGCCATTTCGATTAAGGAATGTAGGAGCCACATACCAGAGGTTAGTAGACAAAGTATTCGAGAAACAAATAGGAAGAAATATAAAAGTCTACATCGATGACATGGTGATCAAGAGTAAGGATGAAAATAATTTATTGAAGGACATAGAAGAAACCTTGAAGCGGATGAGATGAACTAGCAGGAAACTCAATCCCAAGAAGTGTGTATTTAGGGCACAAAAAGGGAAGTTCCTCGGTCATGTCATAACCAAGTCGAGAATAGAAGCGAATCCACAGAAGTTGGAAGCACTACTAAAAGTAGAAACTCCCTAGACATTAAAGGACATACAAAGCTTGAACGGAAAGCTAGCAGCGCTAGGAAGGTTCCTAGCGAAAATCAGCAGAACAAACCTTGCCTTTCTTCCAGACATTGAAGACACACATGGAAAAACAACATCACATGGTCGAGTGAAGCCGGAGAGGCTTTTCAAAAATTAAAACAACACCTCTAATGTTTACCAACACTAGCAAGCCCAGTCACAAGTGAACCGCTAACAATGTACCTATCAGTAAGTCAAGAAGCGATTAGTGCAATGTTAGTAGCCGAAAGAGACAAGAAATAGATGCCAGTGTATTTTGTTAGCAGAGTAATACAAGGAGATGAACGAAATTAATTGATTGTCAAGAAAATAGTTTTGTCTTTGGTGTACGGAAAAATGCGATTACGTTGGGATTTCCAGGCTCACCCCATTTTGGTACTAATGAACCAACCGATTAAGCAAATCCTAACACAACCGGAAAGGTCGAGACGAATGACCAAATGGCCAATCAAATTGGGAGATCACAATATCGATTACAAACCAAGGGTTAATATTAAAGACCAAGCTTTGGCAGATTTTCTGACAGAAATGCCCGAGGACCAGGTTCGGTTGATGGTACATATTGAGGATACTCCCATTAAACTGACAATACCAAACTAGACTTTTATGAAGCATGAGAAAATAGATGAGTGGGTATTACGTACTGATGGAGCCTTTACAAAAGATGGTTCTGGAGATGGAATCATTATTGTTAGTCCACAAGGAGACAAATCAACCTATGCATTGAGGTTTGAATTCTCGTGTTGAAATAATGAGGCAGAGCATGAAGCTTTGCTCCCAGGTCTACGACTAGCACGAACCATGAATGTATCAAAGGTAAAGGTATTCTGCGATTCCATGTTATCCGTCAACCAAATCAAAGGAAATTATGAGGTGAAAGAGTCACACATACAAAAATATTTGAGCCAAACGAAAGAGTGGGTAAAAAGGTTTCATGAGTTTGAAATGACCCAAGTACCTCAGTCGAAGAACAAAGAGGCAGACGCCTTAAGTAAGTTGGCATCGGTAGCGTCCAGTCATCTCTCAAAGAAAGTATTAGTAGAAATACTACCAAAGAAGAGCATCGAAGAGTCCATCATAGAGATCTTGGGGGTAACTAAAGAAGAGGAATCATGGATGACACCGTACATCCTTTTCCTTCAAAAAATGAACATTACCTACATATGACAAAGAAGCTCGGAAGGTCCGAATCAACGCAATACACTATACTATAATTGAAGACTGGTTGTATCGGAAGGGGTATTCCACTCCTTGGTTAAAATGTATCACAAAAAGGGAGGCAGAGCTTGTCATAAGTGAAATACATTTAGGCATATGTGGTGCACATGCATGTTTGAGAGCAATCACCCAAAAAATACTTTGAACAAGGTATTTTTGGCCATCGATGACTAACGACATAAACACTTTCATCCAATAATGCTATGATTACCAGATACACTCAAACGTTCCTATCCTTCCGCCTACAGAGTAGACAAGCATCACCAACCCATGACCTTTTTTCAGTGGGAGACTGACATTGTATGACCTTTTCCTGAAGCACCGAGAAGATTGAAATTCCTGATAGTAGCTGTAGAATATTTCACCAAATGGGTCGAGGCGGAAGCACTAGCAGTAATCTCAAGTAGAAATGTGCCAAAGTTCATTTGGAAACATATAGTTTTTCATTTCAGCCTCCCACATACGATCATTGGTGACAACAGAAATCAGTTCGCATAAAATCCTTTCAAAAAAATGGTGCCAAGAAAAAGGAATCAAGAAAAATTTCACCTCGATGGCACACCCTCAAGCGAATAGATATATAGAGGTTACTAACAGAACTCTGGTGAAAGGAATCAAGAAAATATTAGGGCAAGCTAAAGGAAATTGGGTCAATGAGTTACAAAGCGTATTATGGGCATACCGAACAACATCGTGCACGCCGACCAAAGAAATGACATTTAGCTTGGTATATAGAACATAAGCAGTTATTCCCATAGAAGGAACAGTGCGAAGCACCCAAACTAGGAATCCTCAGGAAGGCACAAAAAACATAGACCTACGAACAAACCTAGATCTTGTAGAAGAACAACGAAATGATGCATCTATACGTCAAGCAACTTACAAAGCAATGACAAAAAGATATTACAACGCTAGAGTTACGAGTACAACATGCAAAGTGGGAGATTTGGTCCTGTGCAAAAACAAAGTAAGCCAACAAGAACATATCGGGAAGTTAAGACCAAACTAGGAAGGACCACACCGAGTGATAGAAGCCAGAGGAAATGCTTCATACGTCCTGGAAAACCTGGAAGGATCCTGATTGCCAAGAACATGGAATATGTGAATCCTTCGCAAATTCCATTTCTAAGGCAGCAATAATCACAAATCAGCCTATAGTCGATCAAGAAGTGTACTAATGGTGTTAGACGATAATCACCTTTTGTGTACTGTTTGGTTATGATCTTGAATGCAATCTTTTGGCTTTTGATAGATAAAATTTGACTATATTTTTACTAATTATGAGCCATAAGTCTTTGTAGCTTATGGTTCGGTCACTACGATCCACCTAATCAGGGTTCAACCCTATTCTCATTAAACATGAACCATAAGTCTTTGTAGCTTATGGTTCGGTCACCATGATCCACCAAATCTTGGTTCGACCCTATTTTCATTAAACATACACCATAAGTCTTTGTAGCTTATGGTTCGGTCACCATGATTCACCAAATCATGGTTCGACCCTATTTTCATTAAACATAAACCATAAGTAATTATAGCTTATGGTTCGGTCACCATGATCCACTAAATCATGGTTCGACCCTATTTTTATTAAACATAAACCATAGCTTTTTTATCTTATGGTTCGGTCACCATGATCCACCAAATCATGGTTCGACCCTATTTCCATTAAACATGAACGATAAGTCTTTGTAGCTTATGGTTCGATCATCATGGTCCACCAAATCATGGTTCGACCCTATTTTCATTAAACATGAACCATACGCATTTGTAGCTTATGGTTCAGTCACCATGATCCACCAAATCATGGTTCGACCCTATTTGCATTAAACATGAACCATAAGCCTTTCTAGTTTCTTGTTCGGTCACCATGATCCGACAAATCATGGTTCGACCCTATTTTCATTAAACATGAACCATAATTCTTGGTAGCTTATGGTTCGGTCACCATGATCCACCAGATCATGCTTCGACCCAATTTTCATTAAACATAAACCATAAGTCTATATTGCTTATGGTTTGGTCACCATGATCCACCAAATCATGGTTCGAGCCTATTTTCATTAAACATAAACCATAAGCTTTTGTAGCTTATGGTTCGGTCACCATGATCCACCAAATCATGGTTCGACCCTATTTTCGTTAAACATGAACCATAAGTCTTTGTAGCTCATGGTTCGGTCACCATGATTAGCCAAATCATGGTTCGACTCTATTTTCATTAAGCATGCACCATAAGTCTTTGTAGATTATAATTCGATATTATAAATCACCATGATCCGCCAAATCATGGTTCGACTATATCTTTATTATTAAACATAAACCATAAGTCTTTGTGGCTTATGGTCTGGTGCCATAAACCACCATCTCCTGTCAAATCTCGGTCCGCCATTATTATTAGCTTTAACATTTATTGAAGTCACATAGATCAAAAAAAGAAGATAAATCGAATCAATACTCAATACAATTTGTAAAAAATTTCAAACAAGTACACCAAGATTTCAAGTCAACAAGAACAAATGAACATAAACACAAAATATTATATGATAGCATTTCAATTCAACCATACAAAAAATAAACTTCCAAACCATAAGCCAACAAGTACGAATAAACACAGACCCTAGCCAAATCAAACACTATTAACCACATCATCACGCTTGGAAAATGGATCCAAATCCGCCACTTTCTCCTTCAACACATTGATGTCTGACACCTTATCCCCTTCAAAAAGACTAGATAAGGAATACCTATAGGTAATCATATTAGAGAAGCGATCAAAAATACAACATTGTGCATCCGGATAAGAGGAAATGGCCTTCTTTCCATCCAGCACTTCGGCATACTTCTCTTTCATCTAAACACAGGCCTGATGTAGCCCTAACTGGATGGCTGTAGTCTGAAGGGCGGGATTAACATCCCCAAAGTCATCTAAGTTCATGAATGCCCAGATGAAATAAGATATACCTTCCTTCACAACCCATTGCAACTCAGAACCGCATTGCTATGACATCATTTGATGTTGAAACACTTTTTGTTCAACTTAGACATAAAGTTCATCCAAAGACACAATTCGAGCGTCTTTGTCAAAAACAAAAGCTTTAAGGACAGGTAGCTCGTGCTCAAGCAATTTGATACGAACATCTTTCCCCGAGCAAGCATTTTCCAGTTGGGAAACCTTCTCAGTATATTGGAGCTTTAAGGATTCAAATTGTTGGGATTTTTATTCAAACTCTTTACTCAGTTTCGAACGATGACCAATTGCATCATCAGTCCTAAGCTGAAGGTCTTGGTTCAATTTCTTCAGTTTGTCTTGACAATGAAGACTCTCACTAAAATCATTCACCAAATCTTTGTTTCTCTCAGACAAGCCCAATACCTCCGCCCGCAGTTTCTTCGTATCTTCTTCCAATTGATCATGGTTGTTTCACATAACTTTCAAAGCTTGGAAGGCTTCTTCAAAATTAAGTTTTTGATTGGCAAGAATTTGTGCACGTGTCCGAGTGCAAATAGAAACTTTATTCAATTAGTGCATCCCCTCCATCAGACACGAGTGGGCCCTATCAAGGCTTTCCTCATTTGATACACTTGCAAGTTTAGGGCCTTTGGGAATAGGGGTCCTAGAAATGGTTCGTTGGAACTGGGGTAGCGAGGTTGTAAATGTGACAAGTGTAGGCATCAGAGCATCTTTCTCAGAAGAGGGTAACACTAAAATAAACAAAATACACATCAACATCAAGAAAGATACAAAATAAGGGAAAATAAAAAGATGTGTGGATGTAAACATACAAATTTGCTGAGAAGTATGAGAACAAGGATCTGATTGCGTAGGGACTAGGTTTGAAAACTCAAACCTTGAGTTAATGCTTAATATCAATGTCTGCTTCTGATTGATAGTTCCAGTCAAGTCTGGAAAGACCAGTCAAGACTGAATATGAGAATCAACAAAGTAGTTCAAGTATTAAAGATGAGACTATGAATATTATCAAAGTAAAGACAATAAATGAACACAAGGAATGTTTGAAAGAACGATTTGAGAGAAAGGTGCAAGTGAAGTAAATGTGAACATATCTATCTTTTGTGGAACAATCGGTCATTTGTTTTGTCATTGAATGCTCCTTAAATAGGAGAATAAGTTAGATCGTACTAACCAAAATCATACATGGGACCGGATAATAGAGTTACTCCTGACACTCTGATTATTTAAGTTGACAAAAGAGACTAAGTCCTATGATACGTTACATCAAACTAAATGAAAAAAGTAATTAATACATACGGATAAACTGATTCAGACATACATCATCTCGGAACATCAACTCTTGAACATATCCTTTATTCCGGACACCAATTTGACTTCGGACTACAAGCTGATTCCGGACCATGAACTGACTTCGGAACAAGGATGACTCCGAAATATACAAAAGATAGAGATTGCTAGAGGTTCACTTTCAGGTTCCAACAAGAAGTACTTTGATAAACATCAGCAGTCAATTGCAGATGAGTATCATCCCCAAATAAGGGAGTGTAGTCGAAAATTTCCACGGAAGTAAGGTTCGAGCTTCCACGAACACCCAAACTAGTAGGAAGAGGATCCACAGTGATGGTTGTGGACTGAACATTGGATGCTTGGAAAAGTTCAAAGTCAACCCCAAAAAGATTTTGTTGAAAGGTAGCAACAACAACAAACAAAGTGAAAGGAGTTTGATATTTCAACAATGGATCGACAGACTCAGGAACAACTAGAATTTCCAAAGTAAAATGGAGAGGAGCATCAGAACCTGGGGCTTCAACGTCAGAAGAGGGAAGATTATCCTCGACATGTTTTAATTTAGGATCAGTAATTATTGGATACTCATGAAGAATAGTCACTGCAGATGGTTCCTAAGAAGGCTCAGATTGACAGACTCAGATGGAGGATGATTTCCAGACAACGATAGACCAGAATTTTTTGATTCACTACCACGAGTGTTTCTTTTGTGTTTAGGGGAAGATTTATCGATCACTTTCTTAGGGCGATTCATTACCCTTTCCAAGGAAATGATTTTCTCTGTCCCCGATTTCCTCTCAGAAGATTGAACTCTTAACGCATACCTGGTCGAGGAACATGGAGGTTTTCTAATATCATGCTTGGCCTTCACAATGTTCTTGGAAATGGAAGGAACGATAGGCACACTAGTATCCTGACCAGTAGGATTGATAGCAGAATCCATGCTAGATTCTAATTGGGAAGGAGAATTGGGAATAGTAACCTCCTCCGTGACGAGAGTACAACTTTCCAGACGTTTACGGTGCAATCTCTCCAATAAAGTGACTTCTCGGCCCGCTAGGGATTCCACCAGTTTCTTCCCCAATCTGTTCTAGTAGGAACTTATTCCCTCCATGGTTAACATTGTCTCTTTAAGGATAGGTCCACTTGGCAAAATTATCCAATAAACGATTTGCAATGATTTGTTCTTCAAGGGATAAATTAGGAGAGGGACCGGCAACCCTATCAGCAATCACACCAAACACCATAGGCCCAACAAAGGCGGATGCAACGAAAAAGAATAACTCTTCCTTCCAATACTATATAGAAGTAGGAAGGATGTCATAGATCTACACTAGACCATTGCGGTGAGAAAAAGATACCAAATCACCATTGGGCATAGGGACATATAAGTTGCGGAATATGGTGATAAAAGGCATGATATCCAAGTTAGAGCACAAAATAACAAAGCAAATGATTTTTCGAAAACCATTTGTAGTAATATGAGTGATATAAAGATGATAATAGTCCAAAATCGTCTCCAAGAAGTCGAACGCCGACAATCGTAGACCGGATTTGAAGAAAGCCTGATACACCTCAACAAACCCTTCTGGAGCATCAATAATGGCAATCCCAGGCTCGGGCAAATGAGGATGAAATTCAGGGTCAATGTGGTACTTTTCATGATATCAGAAAGGCTCTTAGGGAAAGTTTGGACTTCATAGTGCGAATGCTCGAAATTTCTTTGCTATCCATAAGGAAGTAAAATGAAGAGGAAATAGTCAAAAACAATTTGAAGAAGAAAATTACCGGCGGTGAAGAAAAGTAACCAACCAGGGGGTATTTATAGGGGATCAAGCAAACCTATATTTATGAAATAGAAAAAGTGGCAGTTATACACTATAGTCTCTTTAAATGGAAAAGAACTGATGAGGCGATTATAGGTAATGATGAACACTAGAAGTCGCCGAACCGTCACGTCAAAGTTTAATTTAGATATTTATCCCTATCCGGTTACAACGGTTACATTACAAAGCTTTTTAAGTTTGAATCTTTACTTTTAACAGAAAAATAACAATCCAAACTGGGGGGACTTAATAGGGTATAGACTAGACTGAAGCTATGTGTATACCCTTACTACACCAAACCAGGTATATACCAAACCATGTATATACCAAATCACATGCATACCGAACTAAGCAATCATATCGAACCACAAAAAATAATGAACAATGTACAAAATAACGTCACAACAATATAGTACATGGTAACTAAAAAAAAACAACTTGTACAACGATATGTGACTGATGGATCATTTTACCAATGAGAAACAACTATTAGACGGCTATAAAGTACATAATAATGTACCTTCGGGTATATGGCCATTAAATGCGACAAGATGGCAAACCTGCTCGATACATGAAGAGGTCGCAACATCTAATCATCAACTATAAATAAATAACAAAAAACCACTTCAAAAGGTATGCAAAACACATACACTATTCTATTCTACTCCGCTCGATTTTCGACATACTTTATTAAGGTCTTTTGTGACTTTATAATTAGATCGTTGGTCCGGGATCCCCTCCGGACAATCAGCTTACGAGTTGTTTGTTGTCTCCAGGTTAATCGAACTGTGAAGGAATCGATCACTCTCACAAACGATGGAAGGCGAACCCGAGGGCACATCAATATATGTTATTATTAATATATGAACATGATTTTTTTATCATATAATACACTCAATATATTTTTATTTTTTAAGATATCAAGTTAATAAGTATAAAATTAAAAATTACAAACTATACATAAAAAAATAAATTGGAGTTTTTAAATAAACTATGAATTTATTGTATTAAGCTGTGAATTTTTTGTATTAAACCATGAATTGACTATTTTAAGTTGTGAATTTTGTGTATTAAACTGTGAATTGAGGACAAGTTATGGAGGTCATTAACTTTGACAATTATCTTGTGGTTGGATGAGTACAAGCACTACCAAATCAGGAAAAAACATTTTAATGATCCAAAACAGTTTGTGGTAGTGTTCCCAATCCAATCCAGGCCAAGAAACCCGAAATTCTGCAAACAGAGCCTTCAACTTGTCGAGTGCATGAATTGACTCGTCTGTTACTGAGTGGACTCGTCGAGTTAGTTCATAAACTCGACGAGTTCACCAGTCAAAGGCCAGAAAATCGACTTTTTCAGCTTTGAAAAATTTGCAAGCATCAAATATAATAGAAAATAATCCTAGGCTCTGATACCACTGTTGGGTTTTGAGCACTATAACACTCCTATGGTGCACATGCAACCCTAAATGCTTTGGATCTATGTTTTCTCTAATTATACATGCATATTTTCAATTTTCCAAAGCACATATCCTAACTAGCATACAAATTATCAAATGAACAATACAACTAGTTAGATAACTTACCTCTTAGAAGGACTTGTAGTTCTTGACCTTTGAAAGCTTGAGTACCTCAAGTGTGATGCCTTTAATGGTTCACAAACAATAATATGCAAGAGGAGGCTTGAGAGAATAAGTTATTTGCACAAAATCAATATCACTCTTCAAGAATGTTGTGGTAACCGATTTTGGTCACGAGGGTGTGCTTTTATAGTGTAGCAAATGCTAGGGTTACACTTTGTAAACCCTAATGAGCTTTCATATTACTTAGGATCCATGGGTTAACCTCCATGGACTATCCATGGATTATCTCATTGGTTTAGCCCTTCCTAAATAACCATGGATCATTAGCCCACACTATTAGAATCATTGATTTACACAATCAATCCCCATATATTTAATTAGTCTCTTTTGATCACAAAATTAATTCCAAATTAATTCTTGATCAATACTAATTAAATAATATGATTTCATATTAATATATTATACTTGTAATATATTAATAAATCATAAATAACCTTATTCTCAAAAGTCCATCCTATCAAATTGCACTTGTGAAGGCAACCCAAAAGGACCATGCTACAATCGGGTCAAAATCAGCCAAAATCCGAAAAAATCCCGAAACATCCTCTGTTTGACCCCTGGACTCACCGAGTCAGGCTGACTCGCCGAGTTCATCCACTGACTCGCCGAGTCAGTCATGTAGAGGACAAAAAATTCGATTTTCATGCCAAGAATGATCATACAAGCATCAAATAAATCAATCAAACAGCCTAGGCTCTGATATCACTGATGGGTTATGAGCATCACAACAATCCTATGGTGTACATGCAAAACCCTAAAGCTTTTGGATCTAGTTTGTCTAATGAACATGCAATAATCATACAAAGCTTATAAACCCTAGATCTAGCATACAATAATCGAATTAACATATGAATTAGGGTTTAGATCTTACCTTTCAATGGTTACAAGAGTTCTTTGATCTTCAAGAAGCTTAGTGTCACAAGTGTCACACCTCTAATGGCTCACAAACACCAAGAGCAAGAGAATGACTTATGAGAGGGAGGAGGAGCACCAAAAACGACTAAGATCCCTTAGGGATTACTTCCATACATTTTTGGGGCCTTAGGGGTTCCTTATATAGTGAGGCTATTAGGGTTCTGAACTAGGAAACCCTAATCTGACTGCTTAGGCCCTAAGCAGCCCATGGACTCCCTCCTTAGAAGCCTTGGATGAATTCTAATGGGTTTTCCCATAGATTTCGTCCACTCCAACTTCTATGGAGTCCATTAGCCCAATATTCAACTATCGAACAATTGACATTTCTAGTCCTCTTTATTTAATTAATGTCTTTTAGCCACAAAATTAATTCTTGACTAATATTAATTAAACAATATGATTTCTACTTTAATATATTATTCATATAATATATTAATAAATCATAATAACCTCTCTATCTCTCTCTCTCCATAAATCATCCTATCAAGTTCCTTTGGTGAAGGCAACCCAAAAGGACCATGCACAACCGGGTCAAGTACATACCAAATATAATTACGGGCTTAGACACTAATCCAACAGTCTCCCAATTGGATAAGTCTAGTAACTAAAATGCAAGTACAATCCGATTAGCAATCGTAGCTATTAAAGACGATGTCGAACTCTGATCTTTTCAGCAACCTGTCCTTTAGATAAGGGATCATATATTCCTCCATTCTAGATATCATATGAACTGAGACATGGATTTTAATCATACTCTATGTTCATGTGTTGTTTCCCGATTTCCGATTTATGACGACTGACAACAGACTACAATTAAACACATCAACTTAGTCCCAACTTGGCCAAGTGCTTAGGGTGTCATCACCAAATCATCGAGGGGCCCACAGATAACGCTTTTATCCCACATTGGGTAAAAGGAACAGATAAACTTCGACTCAATGCTCGCTTGTACCTACTCATCAAATCACACACAACAATATGTTTTATAACACCAAGTTACTGGTGCGTTTACATATTATAAATGTGCAACCGACTTGTAAATCACAACTCACACATCTCGGTTTCAAGAATATAAGATATTATCGTCTCACCAATCACTCGTGATAAAATCCATGAAGCGATCTAAGTAAGCGTGGGTTTAATCCAATGCTCTAATCTTATAGGAGCACTCATGAACCCTGCAACAAACTTTTGCTATGTCTAAAACACTTTAGACAATCTATAGTCAGATTCATGACAATCTTCTTTCATACCTACTTCCAAAGTATGATCGACTGTGGATGGTTTGAATAATCTTATTATTCGGGAAGTGAAAACATGCAAAGCGAAACACAATAATAATTGAATCCAATATGGCCCCAAACTTTTGAGTATAAATAAAAAAACTCTTTTATTTAGTCACCATATTGATTACACATTATTCATTGTATAATGTTTCGGATAATCAACTTATTACTTGAATTATAACAGCAGTTGTCCCATGCACCAAGCATGCACACTCTGTTTACCTATGGTCCATACTTTATGAAATAGATCAATTGAAACAATTTCCAATTATGCTCATTTCTCAATCCCTAATCCTTATCGTTAGTGTAAGAACACAAAATTCTCACCACTACTAGAATATGTTAGATTCTAACAATTTATGCAATGATCCCTTTTGTAATCTTATTTGTCAAAAGTCACCAAGACTTTGCCAACGATATTACAAAGTGTTCTATTAGAGATTATTACAAGGTAATTCCATAGACATGAAGTCTCTCATTCAAAGTACATTTCTTTGAACATCCTTCTTGCATAAAAGTTTCTAATCTAGACATAAATTCTTAACGTCCAACTCCCAATATGGAAACATTTCCATATTTTCCATACGACAACTCATTATTAATAGAATCATATGTAATCATAATAATGTCATTATGGTCCATTCATTACTGTACTTCCAACTGCTCACAACCGACCAATCCTTAGCGAACCTTAGATTGTCCTTGACGGTTGTTTAATTATTTTAGTCAAATCCGGTTCTAGTCCTTTTTCCCTCTTGACGCCCTAGGCATTTGGAAAATTTTAGAACAGTCAAATATTACAGCATATGCAATCGAACCTATACCCGAAGCGTATGGGACACGATTCATGATGAAAAATGTGATATTTTACCAGTTTCTTGCTATAATATTGCCATATATAGGATTCCCATATGTTGAATCTTTTCAACATAACATCCATATATGTCCTTTGACTAAATTTAATTAAAATTTCTCGATCCAAGCCTTTAGATTTTGAAACGAAGTATAATATTTTCTCCCTTAATTATAGCAAAACAACTTTTCAACCCCTGTAACTTTGCAAAGTGAGACTTTTGTTTTCTATAATTAATATTGCTACATTGCAATCCTTGACATAATGATCATGCTCCCACTAACATGATGATTATCTTCTTACCAGCATAACACTTATGCTCCCACTAGCTTTGACATGTATTCAGAAATCTGCTAAACTTCTAGAAAACAATACTTATTGATTTCCAAATATCATATTTCTAATACGATACGCTTCGACAATCTTTTATCTAAGCTTCTAGAAAACAACTCATACACATTTCCTTAGATAGCACACATGTGTGTCTAAACAATTCTAGAACTTATAGCAATAAGTCTCGAATGTTCAAACTAATTGCCAAATCTCACAATTCGAACTATGAAGAGGGATGTCGTAGTCATAATCAAATTTGAGAATGCAATTTACATAAACATTATCTCCTTAAAATCTTCCTAGTGAAAGCGTTTCCTCACAATCATTTTCATGAAGGAGAGAAACCTTATGACACTTAGATTTTATGGTGTATGTGTTCCTATCCATGTGAATCTATCATAACCATAATCATAAGATAATGTTTGTGGCAAATCCAAACTCTTATGGACAGAACTTGTTCATTCTTTATTTCTTGCCATCAAGGGTCCCACCATTACTTCCAAGTCTTCGAGCAGCTCACCCCTACCTATCAATATACTTTCCATTGATCAGGATGCCTTGCCTCTATGCAATCAATTGAGAACTCATAGAACTCATATGCATAGTTGACTTAAACTAGAATGGCACAGAAACAAAAATGTGTCAACACGATAGGTTACAAACTTCAAGTCGTGTGCTAGTGTTTAACAATAGGTTTACCCTTGATTAGTTCTTGAAAATTTTCAAGATCATTTAGACTCCCACTGACCTCTTGACATATAAGATTCTCTTGTCAAGAAACATTTCTTGACAAAACAAATATTCAAGAGTTAGTGTAGGTCCTTATCAAGGCAAATACTACACACAATTGGTCTTAGTTGGTCTTTGTCTTATCCAAGACATCACAACTTACCAATTTCAAACGTGCAAGAGCAAGAAAACATTTTCCTACTTCACATTTGATGAGTGTGTTAAAATTTCTTAAGATGATGTCACTCAAGTCACAATCTTGAAGTATGACTCTAAGACTTGATTTTGGAACGGAGTATGATTCACCTTTTGATTTTAACCATTTCAACAATTTTTGATTCCTCTTCTTAGCCATACTATTGTACTAAGGTGTCCTTAGAGGATCAATTGTGATACGGTTTCATAATCACTAAGTTAATCATAAAATAGATACTTAAGTACTCTCCCATCTTTTCAAACTGGAGAAACTTTTATCTTTCTGCCTAATTGATTCTTCTTATTCGTTCTGCTATTCATTGAAACCTTTTCCAATGATTCAGAATCATACTTAATCTTTTAAGTATGATCACATTTACTAATCCTTTAGCAAATCATGACGAACATTTTATCGTTCTTTGTGGTGGACTCGACCAGTGCACAACATTGTGTACCAGATCTCCTAGTTCTTCACTTGACTCACATACTTATGTGAACAAAGAATTAGTCTTAATTTCCCAACCACGAAGATTTTCATTCATCATACAATACCAGTTGCATGATTCCAAGTTTCTATCCAATTGAAACTTGGGCGATGAGAATATTTCCTTATTTGGTAAATTTCTGACATTACTACAAATAACATAACTAAGAATCAAATCCATTCACAATATTGCTAACAATAGAAACATTCAAAAACCAATTTTCATATAATCCATCGTAAGGAAACATAAATAAGACAAAATCAAAATTTATTTTATTGCAGAAAAATCTTGTCCTTACAATGTGATTACAAATGAAAACTATGTAAATATTATTTAGCAATCTGTCCTAACTCTAAAAGTAGCAGCTCCAAAAATCCGATCATCAAATCATGCGATCAAAATCCATTTCTTCGCGATCAGACGCAACTCACTTCTTCCTTTAAGCTTTCTCTCTTTTCTTCGATCCTATAACACATCAAAAATGTAATCTTATCACATCATCTATTAAAAATCTAAAATAGAAAACTTAATAGAGTTAGATAGTGGATTTTACCTGAAGCATAATCATACATCTTGACTCTCCCATCTCTTAGATTTCTCAGGTAATCAGGGCAGCTTCGTAACCAATGCCCTTTTTCTTGGCAGTAGAAACACACAGATTCTTTGGGAATGGCACAAGGGACTATCTCAGACTTAGCCTTTCTCTTGCGTAGAGAAAACTTTTTCTGGACTTCCAATGTTTCCATTATCCATAGAAGGTTGTGACATTGATTTTCAAGACAAATTTGCTTGACCAGTTCGCTAGATCATTTCTGATTCAGCAGTATCAAGCAAATAAGTTAAATCAATGAGGGTCACGTCTCGGTCCATCATATAGTACTCTCTAATGAACTCACTATATGATTCGGGAAGTGACTGAAGAACCAAGTCAACAGCCAGCTTTTTAGAGACATCGACACCCAACATTCCCAATCTATCAATATGCAACTTCATATCTAAGACATGAGCGCATACCGACTTTCCATCTTCGTGTCTTTTCGCCAATAGGGCTTGAGTGACCTTGTACTTTTCAAGTCTTCGAACACGTAGGTCAGGGAGAATTATAGGAGGAGGTGGAGGAAGTGAAGCATGATTTCCAATTCCACAATCCAATCGTGGAACATTATTTTCATGTGGAAAACTCTTTCCAAAGGATTCAGGAAGACCATAGTTGTCAGACTTTGACATCTACAAAACGGGAGAAAATTCAAGTTAGTTGATTGAGTCCTTAATAAAACACCCAAATGAGATATTAAGGCTAGGACCCAACACAATATTCTACAACTTGGAAGAGGGATGCCGTAATCCAAATTGTAGAACATTTGAAGGTAGGTAAATGACGATTTACCAATTTCCACCATGAAAACGAAAATTGAAGGTTTAAGTTTTAAATGAATTGAAACTCCTAGATCCTTTTGAGATTCATTGAACTTTTCAACGACATGTTTAATCTCAATTATGCCCTTCATTTGTGACTGGGATGCCGATGATCACAAATAAGGTGTGAATAACCATGTGAATGTACGTGGTGCCATCAATGTTACAGTCACCTAATCGACGTGTCGGTTAACCACACACACTCCATCGATCTATGACAAAACATTGAGTTGCTCTTTGCCACAAATGTCAATCCCAACTTAGTGTGCCGGTTAACCACACACGCTCCACTAATTGTCTCGGCAAGGGTACAAAGTGTAATTTCATGGAATTGCATCAAATTCACTTTTTCCTAAAGTAACTAAGATTTGAAAATTTATAAAAGCGTTTAGTTACTTCGTATTTCATTATACCTATAATGGAAGGTTGTGTCCTATCCTACCCGTTCGGCTAACGACCCTCCACTAGTCAAGAGTGCGGTGGGTAAGAGTGGATACCCAATGGCGGTCATTTTACAGGCCGCTTCCTTAAACACCCCTTATAGACCAGCTTCGTGAATGAGACCTACTAACGGTAAGACTGACATTTTACTTATACATATATAATATTAGACTTTTAATTTTATATAGTATAAGGGTGTATTTTACACTTTTAAAATACTATGTGGTCTAATTTAATAAATTATACCTTTTAATTCAATTAAATATAAACCATATCTTTATGGATTTATTAACTCTCTTTTAATTAAACACTTAATTAACTTAATAAAACCATAAGGGTGTAATTTGAACTTTTCAAAAACTAGGGTTTTAGAATTTAATATTTCAAAATTAAACTTTTAATCAAAATTTTAAATTCCAAAACTTGAGGGCAAGTTTTAAACTTTTCAATAAACATTAGGGTTTAGAATTTAAATATTTCGAAATTAAACTTTTTAATAAAAAAGTTAAATTCCAAAACTCAAGTGCAAGTTTTGAAAATTTTCAAAACATTATCAAGAACATTCTAGATCAAATTGCAAATAATAACAATTAAATTATTAATTGGTAGTTATCTAAATTTGACCTAATCCAATTTCTTGCAAGACAATTCATCAAATAATTCAAATAATCAAATTTTATCATATAAGGAAATAATAATTCAATTTAATGACAATTATCTTCTATTTTGGCAAGGATAATCACATAATATCAATAAAAGTCGGATTTTATCAATAAAAACGTTTATGGTAATTATCTATCATCAAAATCAGCCAAAATCCGAAAAAATCCCGAAATATCCTCTGTTTGACCCCTGGACTCGCCGAGTCAGGCTGACTCGCCGAGTTCATCCACTGACTCGCCGAGTCAGTCATGCAGAGGACAAAAAATTCGATTTTCATGCCAAGAATGATCATACAAGCATCAAGTAAATCAAACAAACAGCCTAGGCTCTGATATCACTGATGGGTTATGAGCATTACAACAATCCTATGGTGTACATGCAAAACCCTAAAGCTTTTGGATCTAGTTTGTCTAATGAACATGCAATAATCATCCAAAGCTTATAAACCCTAGATCTAGCATACAATAATCGAATTAACATATGAATTAGGGGTTAGATCTTACCTTTCAATGGTTACAAGAGTTCTTTGATCTTCAAGAAGCTTAGTGTCACAAGTGTCACACCTCTAATGGCTCACAAACACCAAGAGCAAGAGAATGACTTGTGAGAGGGAGGAGGAGCACCAAAAACGACTAAGATCCCTTAGGGATTACTTCCATATGTTTTTGGGGCCTTAGGGGTTCCTTATATAGTGAGGCTATTAGGGTTCTGAACTAGGAAACCCTAATCTGACTGCTTAGGCCCTAAGCAGCCCATGGACTCCCTCCTTAGAAGCCTTGGACGAATTCTAATGGGTTTTCCCATAGATTTCGTCCACTCCAACTTCTATGGAGTCCATTAGCCCAATATTCAACTATCGCACAATTGACAGTTCTAGTCCCCTTTATTTAATTAATGTCTTTTAGCCACAAAATTAATTCTTATTAATTCTTGACTAATATTAATTAAACAATATGATTTCTCGTTTAATATATTATTCATATAATATATTAATAAATCATAATAACCTCTCTCTCTCTCCATAAATCATCCTATCAAGTTCCTTTGGTGAAGGCAACCCAAAAGGACCATGCACAACTGGGTCAAGTACATACCAAATATAGTTACGGGCTTAGACACTAATCCAACAGTAATATGGAAACCATAAAACTCAGGTGTATTTCTAACTCTACTGGAACGCCTCAGAGGTAAGGACTCGTCAATTGGTTCAACTGGAGTTTCCTCCTCAGGTTGAGCGCTAGTGTTTGAGGTTCCTTCACCGCTTGACTCTTGAAGCTCTTCAAGGTCAATTTGCCTCCCACTGTCCCCTTGGCATATGAGTTCTCTATCACGAAAGACTCCTCTCCTCGCAACGAATACAACATTGTCACTTGGTCTATAGAAGAGATATCCA
Organism: Lactuca virosa; assembly: GCF_052849685.1. NCBI lineage: Eukaryota > Viridiplantae > Streptophyta > Magnoliopsida > Asterales > Asteraceae > Lactuca > Lactuca virosa. The sequence goes on from NC_136426.1 coordinate 28,984,716, forward strand.
AAAGACTTATGAGGGTAGCCGATGAAAATACATCGCTCACTCCGAGGTTCGAGCATGTCGTGAGTTTCTTTTCTCACAAAAGCCTCACAACCCCAAACTTTGATGTGGTCTAATGTGGGAACTTTCCGTGTCCACATCTCGTGAGGTGTTTTGGAAACCTTTTTGGTAGGGACTATATTAAGGATATGGGCGGTAGTCTCTAAGGCATACCCCCAGAATGAGATAGGTAACGAAGCTCGACTCATCATGGAACGAACCATGTCTAGCAAGATTCGATTGCTCCTTTCAGCCACACCATTATGCTGTGGTGTCCTTGGTGGCGTCAATTGTGAAACAATTCCACATTCCTTAAGATAGTCTAGGAAATCGATACTAAGATACTCTCCTCCTCAATCCGATCGCAACATCTTTATCTTCCTGCCCAATTGATTCTCCACTTCTTGCTTGAACTCCTTGAACTTTTCAAAAGTTTCCGACTTATTCTTGATTAAGTAAATATACCCATATCTACTGTAATCATCAGTAAAAGTCACATAGAAGCGGTTAGCATCCCTTGTGGCAGTTCTGAATGGTCCACACACATCAGTGTGTATGACATCCAACATACCTTCACCCATTTCACAAGTACCAGTAAAGGGTGACTTGGTCATCTTTCCAAGTAAACAAGATTCGCAAGTGTCATCCTACTTCAAGTCGAACGACTCCAAGATTCCGTACTTTTGGAGTTGGGCTATGCGCTTCTTGTTGACATGTCCAAGATGACAATACCACAAGCATGCTTTGTCCAAATCATTGGACGAATCAATATTCAACACATTATTTCCTAAGTTATCTACAACCATCATAGTTTCATATATACCATTGCAAGGTAATGCTTCAAAATAAAAAGCACCATTACAATAAGCATAAATACCACCATTTTCATTATTAAAAGAAAAGGTAAATCCTTGTTTATACAAACTGTGAAAGGAAATAATATTTCACGCCATATCGACCGAGTAAGAACTATTATTTAGATCTAAATTTAAACCATTACTAAGCAATAAAGAATAAACTCCAATCTTGGTCACAGGCGACACTTTCCTATTTCCCATGATTAAGTTTATCTTCCCGTGCTCCACATCCCTACTTCTTTTTAGTCCCTGCAAATAAGAACAAATGTGAATGCCACAACCTGTATCAAGGACCCAAAAATTAGCATGTGATGAGTTATTAGATTGAATAGTGTAAATACCTGCAAAGGAGGGCTTGATCTTCCAGTGCCCTTTTTCATGACAGTGGAAGCACTTTGCATCCTTTGGATTGGAAGAAGGATTAGCAGAACCAACTTTGGTCCCACTGGAAGAGGATCCATCAAGAGACTTTCCCTTGCTGCTCTTTTAGGGAGCTTTCCTCTTCTTTCCCTTCCCATGTCCAATTGCCAGAACAGGGGCAGAAGTAGTAGTAGTAGTAGGAGTAGACACAACCGAATTGCCTTTCAAGTTGCTTTCTGCGGTTCTTAGAAGGCCTTGAAGCTTGCTAAGAGTGACCTCCTTCTTTTTCATATGATAAGTCATACGGAGTTGATCATAACAAGAAGGTAAAGAGTGTAGAATAATATCTATGACCAACTCTTCATCAAAATTGACATTCAATTTAAGCAAGCGGTCCACAAATCTCTGCATCTTTTGCAAGCGGGCCGTGATGGGTTCACCATGCTTCATTTTGGTTGTGATCATGGAGGCAATGATCTCATACCTCTCTTTCCGAGAACTTTGATGGTATCTTTCCATCAAATCTTGATACATTTCAAAAGGATATTAGTCCTCATAGGACTTCTGCAGCTCAGCAGTCATGGTAGCAATCATTAGACACGACACCTTTGTCGCATCCCTCTCATGAGTAGTATGTTCAGTGATTTGTTCGAGAGTAGCAGTGGTGACATCAATCTCCTTAAGCTCTTTATCTAGGACATATTCTTTGTCCTCATAGCGAATAGTCATTCGGATGTTTCGAATCCAGTCATTGAAGTTCGAGCCATCGAAAATGGCCCTCCCACATAGATTCATGAGGGAGAAAGAGCCTGAAGGGATTGGGTTGGAAGCATTTTTTGGGATAGACATCTGAAAGAAGAAGAACAAAGTTTAGATTAGATGATAATCCTTAATATTACACCCAAATGAAATATTAAGGCTAGGACCAACACAATATTCTACAATTGCGAAAAGGGATGTCGTAATCCAATTGTAAAATATTTGAAGGCAGGTAAATGACGATTTACCAATTTCCACCATGAAAAACGAAATAGATTATTAAGTTTTAATTGGATTGAAATTCCTAGATCCTTTGAGATTCATTGAACTTTTCAATGGCATGTTTAAATCTCGGTTGTGCCCTTCAAATTTGTGACTGGGATGCCGAGGATCACAAACAATGTGTGAATAACCATGCAAATTAGCTTGGTACACTCAATGTTACAAATCACCTAATCAACGTGTCGGTTAACCACACACGCTCCATCGATCTATGATTAACATCAAGCTACCCTTTGCCACACATTGTTAGTCCCATATTAGTGTGTTGGTTAACCACGCACGCTCCACTAACGATTTAACAAGGTGAAAAGTGTAATTTCATGGATTAGCACCATTTTCACATTTTCTAAAGTAACTAAGATTGAGAATTTTAATAAAAGTTTTGTTACTTTAAATTTATCATTATACTTTTAATGAGGGAGAATTAATGTCATATCCTACCCGTTCGGCTAACGACCCTCCACCAGTCAAGGAAGTGGTGGGTGAGAGTGGACACCCATTAAACTACCATTTTATAGGCAGTAACCTTATACCCCCTTATAGACCGGCTTCGTGAATGAAGTCTGCTAATGGTAAGACCGACTTGTCTTATATATATATATATATATATATATATATATATATATATATATATATATATATATATATATATATATATATATTATTAAACTTATAATATTATAAAGTATAAGGGTTGAATTTTAACATTTAAAACTCTAGGGTTTGGAATTAAAGGTACATGAGTGAGACTTTACAAATTCCAAAACTTAAGGGCAAGTTTTGAAACTTGTCAAAACTCTTGGTATTCATAACTTATAAGTTTAATGCAATTTTAAAAATGATACCTTTCATTTTCCATAACTTGAGGACAAGTTATGGAGGTCATTAAAATTCATTTAGATCAATTTATCAACAACAAAAACTATCATATAATTCAAGATTGATCTAGCTAAACTCATAAACAAGATAATATCAAGTCAACAATTTGCAAGCAACTTTGTTCATCACATAACACAACAATTTTATCAAAACTTTGACAATTATCTTGTGGTTGGATGAGTACAAGCACTACCAAATCAAGAAAAAACATTTTAATGATCCAAAACAGTTTTTGGTAGTGTTCCCAATCCAATCCAGGCCAAGAAACCTGAAATTCTGCAAACAGAGCATTCAACTCGCCGAGTGCATGAACTGACTCGTCGAGTTGCTCTCTTACTGAGTGGACTCGTCGAGTTAGTTCATGGACTCGGTGAGTTCACCAGTCAAAGGCCAACAAATCGACTTTTTCAGCTTTGAAAATTTTGCAAGCATCAAATATAATATAAAACAATCCTAGGCTCTGATACCACTATTGAGTTTTGAGCACTCACATGCAACCCTAAATGCTTTGGATCTATGTTTTCTCTAATTATACATGCATATTTTCAATTTTCCAAAGCACATATCCTAACTAGCATACAAATTATCAAATGAACAATACAACTAGTTAGATGACTTACCTCTTAGAAGGACTTGTAGTTCTTGACCATTGAAAGCTTGAGCACCTCAAGTGTGATGCCTCTAATGGTTCACAAACACCAATATGCAAGAGGAGGCTTGAGAGAATAAGTTATTTGCACAAAATCAATATCACTCTTCAAGAATATTGTGGTAACCAATTTTGGTCATGAGGGTGTGCTTTTATAGTGTTGCAAATGCTTGGGTTACACTTTGCAAACCCTAATGACCTTTCATATTAATTAAGATCCATGGGTTAACTTCCATGGACAATCCATGAATTATCTCATTGGTTTAGCCCATCCTTGTAACATCCGGATTCCCAGGTATCTTATTTTAAGTATTTATCTTGAGTTTTAGGGAGGGACACGACGAGTAGGCGCTCAGACTCTCCGAGTAGGATCGCGAATTCTTGACTAGGATTATTGATCGGACTCGACGAGTCGATGCGTGGACTCGGCGAATCCGCGCTGTAAAGTAAAACCCTAAATCGCAGGGCCTAAGCCCTATTTAAAGGCCCTTATGGCCGTCATTTGCAGCCACTACTCCCCTATGAAAACCCTAGAGAGAAAAGAGAGCTTAGAGGGCATTTGGAGGCTAATTCTTCATCCTTTGGTGTGATCTTGCAAGAAGGAGTGGGAAAATCCAAGCTAGATCGATTGTGGAGCTTGGATCTGTGTTGTTCACACTAAGATTCATGTTTTGAGGTACAAGTTCCTTCCCATTTCGTGTATTTGATAGATTCCTTGAATCTAGGGTTTCCTTTGCACAATTTTGAGTTAGATTGTGAAGCATATGAGGTCCCTTTGGGTATAGATGATAGATCTGGACCTTGAGAGGTCCAAAAGGTCCCAAGCTTCCAGCTTTATGAGGTTTCATGTGAGCCTTGAGAGTAAAACCCCATTTTAAAGGTTATTTCTCCATTTTTGGTCTTATAAGCATTGCATGAACGTAAAGTTTGAACCTTTACGTGACTTTTGAGTGTTAGAAGGTTGGATCTACTGGTTGGTGAAGCAGATCTGAAATCAAATGATCGTTTGAGTGTTTTCATGGAAGGAACTCGTCGAGCCCATAAGGGACTCGACGAGTAGAGTCGGGTTGCCCCGCGATTCGCAACCTGTGATGACCCATTGAGTGTAGGGTTGACTCAGCGAGTCGAATGAGGACCAGGGGCGAAGAGGACATGCATGTACTCGCCGAGTCACACGAGTGCACTCGGCGAGTCTGGTCAAAGTTTGACCGTTGACTTTTGTTGACTGTTAGGGTTTGGCCAATGTTAGGGTCTTTGAGCCATGAGAGGGGTAAAATGGCCTTTTACCCTTCTGAGAGTACTAAGAGAGGGATTAGTCTAGCCTTGAGGGTTGTTATGATTAGAGTGCTTATTCCATGTGATTAGGCGGGGGCTAGACCAGATTTTACCGAGCTCGAGATTTACCGAGTTACTCGAGGTGAGTCTTCTCACTATACTTTACCTAGAGTGGTAATTAGAGTTATGTGACAGAGTATCTTGTATGATATTTTTGTGATTGTGATACACTGCATTATTTCTATGTGATTCATGCCGTGTATTTTCTAGAGTTTACAGAGTTAGAACCGGAAGGTTCACAGAGTTAGGACCAGAGGGTCCACAGAGTTAGGACCGGAGGGTCCACAGAGTTACAGCCTCGAGTGGCTAATATGTGTTATATGTGGTATTTTGGGGAACTCACTAAGCATTTATGCTTACAGTGTTGCGTTATTTGTTTCAGGTACCAGTGAGGATCGCGGGAAGGCGTCGGCATGATCAGTACACACATGAGGGGTTTTATACATTATGATCTTGGGGTTGTGTTTCTATGGATTGATATGTGATACAAAGACATTTTTATAATATTTATGAATGAAAGTATGTTTTTGAAAATGTGAAAAATTGTTTGAAAAATTACGATGTTACAAGTTGGTATCAGAGCCTTGGTTTGAGGGATTCGGAATTAAACAAAATTTTTCTAAAAGAGTAAAAAGATTTTGAAAAGAGCAGAGCAGAGCAGTGTGTACGATCAGCCAGCGCCCGAACGGTGATTTCTCAAAATACCCTTATATTATGTGTTATGAGATATGAGATAACATGTTATGCATGCTAGAGTAGGCCAGGTATTCTTATTAGGACTAGAGTGGCCTAATTTCTGATGCCTTAGCCTAGGGGTTTTGCTGCTAGGAGATGCTTGAGAGTGAGTAGATATCAGCGAGGAGCTTATGAGAGATCTACTAGAGAGTAGACTATGCATAGTGAGAGTAGAGTACTTGGGATTTGGGATCCTAGGAGGAGGAATTGGGGTGAATACTGATGCGGTGTGGACGGTAGTATTGGGCCCGTACTACCGAAGACACCGGATTAGTGCGCAGCCCAAGTAAGAATCCTTAGGGTACCAGGGATCGAGTAGGAATGGGATATCGAGTGTGTGCACACTCGAGTGAGTCTCTGATATTTTGTGTTGTATTTCAGAGAGACATCAGGGTTGGGACACGCCACACACCGGAGAGCAGTGGTGTTAGTGATGAGGAGATCCGCAGGTTGATTCATGAGGAGGTGGCTACTGCCATCCGGGCCGAGATACCAGAGATGTTTGGGTCTATCAAGACCACCCTGATCGAGACTTTTGACGAGCGTTATGCTGCTCTTACTGATGCTGCTGTTGCTGCAGCCACCGCAACCGTCGCTGATGCGAGGCCGCAGGGGGGTGACTCGTTGCTGTACCGAGAGTTCAGCAACAAGAAGCCACCAGAGTTTGACGGGACGCAGGATCCGATCGCTGCGATGAGATGGATTTCTGATGTTGAGGGATGCTTCTATACGTGTTCTTGCCCGGAGCATCTGAGAGTTAGGTTCGCACTGAACCAGCTTCGCTTGGGAGCGAAGGACTGGTGGAAGTTTGTGACAGTGCACTACTCTTCTGCAGAGCTTGCCGCGGTGACCTGGGAGAGGTTCACCGTTATGTTTCGTGATGAGTACGTTCCCCCGGTGGAAAGGGAACATTTGGCCCAGGAGTTCTTGACCCTCAAGCAGGGTACCGAGTCTGTTAAAATGATCACCAGGATGTTCCATGAGAGGGCGATGTTCTGCCCTGAGCACGTGTCTTCTGAGCAGGCACGCATGAGTCGGTATTTGAGCATTTTGAGGAGAGACATCCGCGAGTTCGTGGCGAACTCGTCGTACCGGACATTTGCCGAGCTTCAGGCAAATGCCCGGAAGAGGGAGATTGAGCTCGAGACTCAGGCCAGGGAGGAGGCGGAGTCTCAGGGGTGGGATCGGCGACCGGCACAGTCCCAGCCGGCAGCCAAGCGGGCTAAGCCCGCCGATTCGAGATCAGGGAACCAGAAGAGCCGCACTTGTGGCAAGTGCGGCAAGAGTCATGAGGGGGTTTGCAGAGCAGGGTCTTGCTACAAGTGTGGCAAGGAGGGGCACATGGCCAAGGATTGCCCCAAGGGGTTTGCAATTTGTTTTCATGCAACCAGACCAGACACCGGAAGACCGAGTGTCCTCAGTTGCGGGGGTCAGCCCAGAGAGCATCACAGGGATCTGCCCATGCTGCCGTTCGAGCTGCAGAGAGTCGGCCAGTGAAGGCCGATTCGCCGAAGGCACGAGGGAGAGCCTTCCAGTTGACAGCGGAGGAGGTCCGCGCAGCGCCAGATGTTGTGGCTGGTATGTATTATTTCATCTATTTATTTTGAGTTTGTGGTGTTATGCTTATATTATGATATGCGTAGGTACATTTCTTATGAGTTCTGTACCTGCTTTGGTGTTATTTAACTCGGGTGCGAGTCGGTCTTTTGTGTCGTTAGCCTTTAGTCAGCACATCAGTATCTGTCGAGAGGCGTTGAGTCGACCTTTGCGAGTTTCCATAGCTGACGAGAGAGCGGTGTATGCCACTGATGTGATTCGAGGATGTGTACTCGAGATCTTCGGCGTTGAGTTCCCGATCGATTTGGTCTCGATTGCGATGGGAGATGTCTTTGTCATCGTGGGCATGGACTGGTTGAGCAGGTTTGGAGCGGTTATCGACTGCGAGCGACAGTTGGTGACCATACGAGACCCTAGTGGGGGAGTTCTTACGGTTTATGGCGAGGGTACCCGTTCTGGGTCAGCATTTTGTTCGGCCGCTAGAGCGAGGCAAAGCCTACAACAGGGTTGTAGTGGGTTTATGGCTTATGTGGTGGATACGAGAGTAGATGCAGAGAGACCGAGGTCGGTCGATGAGGTCCTGATAGTGCGTGAGTTCCCGGATGTTTTTCCCGAGGAGTTGCCGGGTGTGCCTCCCGAGAGGCAGGTAGAGTTCCGTATCGATTTGGTTCCGGGGGCAACGTTTATCGCCAAGGCGCCCTATCGCCTTGCGCCACCAGAGATGCAGGAGTTATCCTCAAAGCTGCAAGAGCTGCTGGGGAAGGGGTTTATTCGGCCGAGTAGCTCGCCGTGGGGAGCGCCGATCCTTTTTGTCAAGAAAAAGGATGGTTCACACCGGAAATGCATTGATTACCGGGAGTTGAACAAGCTGACGGTCAAGAACCGTTACCCCTTACCGAGAATCGACGATTTGTTCGATCAATTTCAGGGAGCGTCTTGGTTCTCCAAGATTGATCTGAGATCTGGATATCATCAGATGAGAGTGCGTGAAGAGGATATCCAGAAGACAGCATTAAGGACTCGTTATGGGCATTACGAGTTCGTGGTGATGCCTTTCGGACTCACCAATGCACCAGCGGCGTTCATGGATCTCATGAACAGAGTGTGCTGGCCGATGCTGGATCGTTCAGTGATCGTGTTCATCGATGACATATTGGTGTATTCGAGATCCAAAGAGCAGCATGAGGAGCATTTGAGGGAGATCCTCGGAGTTCTGAGATCGGAGAGGCTTTACGCCAAATTCTCCAAGTGCGATTTCTGGTTACGAGAGGTCCAGTTCTTAGGACACCTCGTCAACCAGAATGGGATATTGGTCGATCCGGCCAAGATTGAGGCGGTGATGAGTTGGGAGGTGCCGAGATCACCCACCGAGATCAGGAGTTTTCTAGGATTGGTCGGCTATTATCGGAGATTTATCAGGGATTTTTCCAAGATCGACGTGCCTCTCACCAGGTTGACCCAGAAGGGTGTTGCTTTTTCATGGGGTCCGGAGCAGCAGACCTCGTTTGAGACACTTCGCCAGAGATTATGCGAAGCCCCGGTGTTAGCCCTCCCGGAGGGGATGGAGGATTTTGTGGTATATTGTGACGCGTCGATATCGGGATTGGGTGTGGTGCTGATGCAGAGTGGGCATGTGATAGCATACAAATCGAGACAGCTGAAGCCTCATGAGACGAGGTATCCTACTCACGATCTGGAGTTGGGGGCTGTAGTGTACGCCCTCAAGATATGGCGTCACTATTTGTATGGGGTTCGGTGTACCATATACACGGATCACAAGAGATTGAAGTATCTGATGGATCAGCCCAACCTGAATATGCGCCAGAGGAGATGGTTGGATGTGGTAAAGGATTACGATTGTGAGATCCTGTACCACCCGGGCAAAGCTAATGTTGTAGCTGATGCCCTGAGCCGTAGGGCGGAGAGTGCCCCGATTCGAGACATTTGTATGCGGTTGACGGTGATGACTCCGGTGTTGGACACCATTCGGGAGGCCCAGGCAGAGGCTGTCAGACCGGAGAACCACAAGAGAGAGCGGGTGATTGGGCAGGTATCTGAGTTCGTGACCGATAGCTGAGGGCTTATGACCTTTCAGGGTCGGATTTGGGTGCCATACGCAGGCGGGACACGTACCACCTTGATGGAGGAGGCGCACAGATCGAGGTTGTTGGGTCAAAATTATGGTTTATACTTTGCTTTTCTGAGCAATTGTATTTTTATGTAATATTTTATGAGTTTACGGTCAGGTTTACGGCCAGGTGGGTGTTTACGGCCGTAAACCCTGTTTACGGCCCAATGGGTGTTTACAGCCGTAAACCCATTTACGACCGTAAACCCATTTATGGCCCATATTTCCCAAGTATATATATATAGGTGTTAGGTGGTTGAGGAGAGATTGATGAACAGAGAAGGAGTGTACGGAATAGAGAGAAGAGAGGAGTTTTAGTGTGTGTAAGTGTGTGAATCTTGTGTAAGGGAACTTCATTCTAATCAATACATTCAAGATTCATCATCTTCTTCTTCTCATTCTCTTCTATTTGATCTGACATCATCCAATTGATTGGGATTCCGCACCATCAATTGGATTTGCAAGCAGATTAGGGACTTACAATTGGTATCAGAGCCTAGATTGTATCAGTCAATTTTGTCAGATCTGGAGCTTATTTGATCTTATTTTCGAAAGAGTTTTGCATTTTTGGATAGATCTCTGCAAAATAAGGGGGGTTTGTTCTTCGCGTTTTTCATAAAAACGAGTTTTTGATCGAGTTTTGGAGCAAAAGGGGCAAAAATCGCTGTTTTTGGTCGTAACCAGCGAGGGGGTGGCGGCCAGCAGCTAGGGTTTCCGAGGAGTTTACGGCCGGAGTCGGAGTTTACGGCCGGAAACGGTTTACGGTCCGAGGCCTCGCAGTTTACGGCCCCGGAGTTTGCGGTCCGAGATTACGGCCCTCCGAGTTTACGGCTCGCACGTGTACGGTCCAACAGTGTTTCTGGTTCGCACGCCTTCTCGTTCAGCAGCCTCGGTCTCGCGCCTCGCACCTCGTCCTCGCAAGCAGCAGCCTCGCCTTCACATCTAAAAAATAGGAAGAGTTTTTGCGCCTGCTTGGATTCGAACCCGTGACCTCTGATTCTTCAGCAAGGCGCCTTACCAGTTGATCTAACTTGCTAGATTGAAGAACACTTCGAAATTTAATTCATAAACACTCCCTGTCGCACCACTTTCGCAAATTTAACACTTTTAACCCCAAAAATCAATTTCTTTCATTTTTAAATTTCTTTTTCAACCAAAAATTTTAGTTTTTAAATTTTGACTTTTATTTTTGATTTTTTACTTAAAATTATGACTTTGACTTTTAAAGTTTGACCTTTGACTTTAAACTTTGACTTTCTCGTTTAACTTTTAAATTTTCAAATTTAGCTTTTCGGTTTGACTTTTAAGTTTGACTTTTCAAGTTTGACTTTTGAGTTTGACTTTTTAATTTTGACTTTTGAGGTTGACTTTTGAGTTTTTAGTCAAATGGCATATTTAAAAAAAAATAAAATAAAAAAAATGAGTTTTTCAAACGTTCCAGTCAATGAAGTTTCATGTAATCCATCTTGTAAAACTACGATTAAGTTTCTTCGGGAACAAATTGATTTTTTAAAAAAGAGAATTTGAGGACCTGAGATATGAAGGATATCAACTCAGGAAATGACAGAAACCCCTAAAGGCCCAGTTAGAAACAAAAATAAAGGACTTTAAGAGAATTCAGCAAGAATACAGTGAAAAATGTGAAAATTATGATTATATCAAAAGACTGAATGATGAGTTAACTACTGAGCTTGATACATTAAAGAGACAATTTGATACTGCAAATTTTGATTTTAGAAAATTTGATGGATCAAGCGAGGTAGTTGCCAACATGATTGATCATTGCATGCAGTTCAAACGAAACCAGCAGAAGGGTTTATGATATGATAGTGTACCTCCTCCTTATAATCATACATATCAGTATCAAACTTTGTCTAAAGAGGAGATTGCCAACGAACCATTCATGGTTTATGGCAAGCCATCTGGTTTCGTTTCAGGAGGATTTATTAATGTTGAAAGTACTAACGTTTCTACTTCCCCTGCAGATCAATCCTTAGATCAGGCAAAGCAAGAAGTTGGAGAATCTGTTTCTGATAATAAAACTGAGTCTGATTATGATGTTTTTGTTTCTGATGTTAAAAATGACAATGTTTTTTGTGATGCTTCTACATCTGCTCTTGTTGAATTTAATTTCTTTGAAATATTTGATTATTTGTTTGAAAATACCGATGTTCCTGTTTCTAGCACATCTACTTCATGTGCAGGTAAAGTGGCAGAGGATGAGAACAAGGAGAACACCACTGAACAAACCAACATCTCCTTGAGCTCTGAATCTGTTGCTTCGAACTCAGCTGCTTCCGATCAACCTGCTGTTGAGAAATACAGACCACCAATTCAAGTGAAACAGAGTGCCTGTTGTAATTGTGCTTGTGGGAACAATAAGAGACAAGGCAAGGATACGCCATCAGGGGCAGGAAGAAACAACTTCCCAGTGAAGAAAAAGACTTGCTTTTACTGTGGAACACCTGGACACATTGCCAGAAATTGTCCTAATCGCGCATATGTTCCCTACTATGCACAAGGCTGGCAGAACGCGCCAAGAGGGAGATACTCCAAAAGAAACCCCTCAAGGTCACGTTCAGACAATGGTGACTGGAACGCGCAAAAAGCCAAGAATCAAACCCACAAGGCCAAGAATCCGGATCCCAAGGGCAAGAAGGGAATGTCGGCCAAGAAGCCCAATCCAAGAGATGCTCCAGTGAAACAAAGACCGGTTAGGTCAAAGTCATCTCAACGGACGACATCAAGATCAAAAGCAAGTACTGAGCCACCCATCAGATCGAAAAAGAAATGGGTTAAACCCAACTACAAATGGGTTTCAAAAGCTCAATCTCCCAAATCACCTAATGACTCTAATATTTCTACATCTTCTGTTTTTGATAAACAGGACATGTCGTGGGAGAATGTTCCGTGCAAGGATGAAAAAGGTCAACCCGGTTTCAAAATGGACTGGGTTCCAAAGACCAACTGATCCCGCTCTGTGTCGGAACAGCTATGGAGGCATATCATCAAACTTCGGTTTGTTGGTAGTGGCTGTTCCAGGCACATGATAGGGGACATCTCTCAACTGTACAACATTCATAACTTTGTTTGGGAGCATGTGTCCTTTGCGGGAAAGGAAGAAAAGAAGAGATCACAAACGGGGTTAGTGCTTAATGACATGAAGAATTTTCGGATTTGTTCTGAGATTACGCGTGCTGTTCTCAGACCTTTTGGATGCAAATTCAATCGGTGACTTACGGTTTGAGTTTTCTTCTCGGTACTCCTGAGTTTTTCTTAAGCTGATTCACTTTAAAGACTAATTTTTGTTTTAGGATAGTTTAAATTTATGCATTTACTTTCGTTTCTCTCCTATGCTCAAATTTAGGGGGAGAAATAAAAACAAAACAAAAAAAATATGTTGGTTATGGAATGTGCTTGCAGGTGATGTTTTGGGAAGTGATATAATCATGTGATAACAGGCAATCTGAATCTGTGTAAGGGACTGAATTTGAATTGTCTAGGCTCTGTGTTCGATGCGCTGGTAGGCACGAGAGATTAAAATGGACTTGACTAGGCATTAATGAACTTAAGGAATCTAGAGACTTGAAAAATCTTGACCTAGATAGATCCATTTAGCCTGACAATACGACGCCCAGATAGGTTGAGCAGGGAGATATACATGATAATCCACCGGTCACACTAAAAGAATCTGTATCTAGAACCGTGGTTTAACTCTTCCTCGATGTACAGACTTTGTCCTTAAATCCGGTATTGATGGGGAGACTGGGGAATTCCGATAAAGTAGGTCTGTAGGAAATTATTTTCTTGCTTTCTTTCTGTTAGTCATATGTTGCCTCCTCTGCGTGATTGAAATACATCCGACCTAGACTATAACATATGCAACTCTATCTCTATGCATCTTCTATCTATGCAATTCTTTCTATCTGTTAGCCATATACTGTCTCCTTTGCGTGACTTACAATCCGACCTGGTACACAGTATATGCATCATTCTTCTTCTCAATCCCTCTAAAACTTCAGTTAGTCATATGTTTCACCCTCTGCGAGATTGGAAGAGATCCGACCTGGGTGTATAGCATATGCATTCTAAATCTGACTTCTCTCATAATAATTGTCTGCTCACCTAAAGTAAGGAGTACTTTGGAAGTTCCTGATTATTGGGGTATGTCAGGAAGCGGGAAACATGTTCTAGTACATTTAAAATTGAACAATCACTAGGTTGTCTGTAGATCTCGCTGCTCAATTTAGGTGGACAACAATATCTTTGGTCGTCGTCAACTGAATGGTCCTTAAGGAATATTTCTAGGAACTTAGGATCACATTGTCTTGTTACTTATACTATGTCCTAATTTTGTCACAATATCTCGTGTTTAAGTGGACCACAATACCGACGATTGACCAGATCTATTAATGAAGGGAGAGGTACTGATAAACGGATAAAGGTTGTCTAAAGACTTTGATCCCAAATCACTCATAAAGTTAGGTATCATTTTATTTTTTTGTTAAATTTGTTCATAGTTTCTTCTAATTTAAATATTAGGGGAGAATTAAAAATTTTAAAAACCAAACAAAAATCAGAAAATTAAAAAAAAAAAAATCCAAAAATAGTGTTATTTCCGTTTTATTTTTTCAGAAAATATGAAAAATCCAAAAATATTGTGTGCTAAAATTTTCTTTTAGTTTTGTTTTGTCTTGAATAGTGAATTCAGGTGAAGATGAAACTCATGGAAGTTTGTGTCGAAGATTTCTGAGCCAAGGCTTCATCCGTGATCATCGAAGAATTCTCATTCGAAGGAGCAAGAAATGAAGATTATTCTTTCGACATTCAATCTTTCAACCCCAGAAGCAACGTGAAGCTGCAATTGAAGATTATCTGACGGATTGCATTGAAGCATCCTCAATCAGTCTGCTGCTATCTTGAACCTGCTGAAGTGATCTTGAAGATTAGTTCTCTCTGATGTTCTCTCTGAATATTATCAAGCAGAAAGCGCTATCTTTCAAAAATCAGTACATCAAGCCTCCTCACCCGACGAGCGTTCAACGCCAAATTCTGAAGAAAAGCTCAAGTGCTCAAGATGAAGTCATTCATTAAAGATTCATCAAGTTCATCTTGAAGTTGTGAAGAATTTGAAGATAAATGCTGAAGCCAAGCTTACAATGAAGCTGAACAAGAAAGCCAATTACTTTTTAGGGGGAGCTTGTTGGGTCATTTAAGAAAAGAAAAGAAAGCTATAAACCAAGGGGGAGATTGTTGGGTCAAAATTATGGTTTATACTTTTCTTTTCTGAGCAATTGTATTTTATGTAATATTTTATGAGTTTACGGTCAGGTTTACGGCCAGGTGGGTGTTTACAGCCGTAAACAGGTTTACGGCCGTAAACACGGTTTACGGCCGTAAAACCATTTACGACCGTAAACCCATTTATGGCCCATATTTCCCAAGTATATATATAGGTGTTAGGTGGTTGAGGAGAGATTAATGAACATAGAAGGAGTGTACGGAATAGAGAGAAGAGAGGAGTTTTAGTGTGTGTAAGTGTGTGAATCTTGTGTAAGGGAACTTCATTCTAATCAATACATTCAAGATTCATCATCTTCTTCTTCTCCTTCTCTTCTATTTGATCTGACATCATCCAGTTGATTGGGATTCCACACCATCAATTGGATCTGATTGATACACAAGCAGATTAGGGACTTACAGAGGTTCTCGATCCATCCTGGGGCCACTAAGATGTATTTGGATCTGAAGAAAGATTATTGGTGGCCCTGTATGAAGAGGGATGTTGCATGGTTTGTTGAGAGGTGCTTGACCTGTCGCAGGGTTAAGGCCGAGCACCAGCGACCGCATGGCAAGTTGCAGCCACTTGAGATTCCCCAGTGGAAGTGGGAACAAATTTCCATGGATTTTATCACCAAACTGCCGAGGACTGCGAGAGGTGTCGATGCAATTTGGGTGATCGTTGACCGGCTGACGAAGAGCGCTCATTTTCTTGCTACCAGTGAGAGCTCTTCTGCGGAGAGGCTGGCAGAGTTGTATGTGAGAGAGGTTGTATCGCGGCATGGAGTACCGATCTCGATCGTGTCGGACCGAGATGTGCATTTCACTTCCAGGTTCTGGAAGAAATTTCATGAGGAGTTGGGTACGAGGCTGCATTTCAGTACCGCATACCACCCACAGACGGACGGACAAAGTGAGCGGACGATTCAGACACTCGAGGACATGCTTCGAGCGTGTGTGTTGGACTTCGGAGGAAGCTGGGACACATACCTACCATTGGCTGAGTTTTCCTATAAAAACAGCCACCATTCGAGTATTGGTATGTCTCCCTTCGAGTTGTTGTATGGGAGGAGGTGTCGGACTCCCATTTGTTGGGGAGAGGTAGGGCAGCGCGTGATGGGCAGCACTGAGATAGTGCTTCAGACGACCGAGCAGATACAACAGGTTAGACAGAGGTTGTTGACAGCTCAGAGCCGCCAGAAGAGTTATGCGGATAGGCGACGATCCGAACTGGAGTTCCAGGTGGGAGACTTCATACTCCTAAAGGTGTCTCCTTGGAAAGGAGTAATCCGATTCAGGAAGAGGGGCAAGCTGGGGCCCCGGTACATTGGTCCGTTCCGGGTGACCGCGAGGGTGGGCAGTGTAGCGTACCGTTTGGAGCTACATGCGGAGTTGAGCCAGATACATGATACCTTCCACGTGTCTCAATTGAGGAAGTCTATAGCCGACGAATCGGCGGTGGTGCCGCTGGAGGATATTCAGGTGGATGCGAGCCTGAATTATGTTGAGAGACCGATCGCGATCCGGGATCGAAAGGTCATGGTTCTGAGGAACAAGGAGGTGCCCCTGGTTCAGGTCCAGTGGCAACATCGGAGAGGGTCCGAGCTGACTTGGGAGCAGGAGATGGAGATACGGGAGCAGCATCCAGAGTTGTTTGCAGAGTAAGACTTCGGGAGCGAAGTCTGATTCTAGTGGGGGAGAATTGTAACATCCGGATTCCCAGGTATCTTGTTTTAAGTATTTATCTTGAGTTTTAGGGAGGGACTCGGCGAGTAGGCGCTCAGACTCGTCGAGTAGGATCACGAATTCTTGACTAGGATTAATGATCGGACTCGACGAGTCGATGCGTGGACTCGGCGAGTCCACGCTGTAAAGTAAAACCCTGAATCTCAGGGCCTAACCCTATTTAAAGGCCCTTATGGCCGTCATTTGTGGCCACTACTCCCTTGTGAAAACCTTAGAGAGAAAAGAGAGATTAGAGGGAATTTGGAGGCTAATTCTTCATCCTTTGGTGTGATCTTGCAAGAAGGAGTGGGAAAATACAAGCTAGATCGATTGTGGAGCTTGGATCTGTGTTGTTCACACTAAGATTCACGTTTTGAGGTACAAGTTCCTTCCCATTTCGTGTATTTGATAGATTCCTTGAATCTAGGGTTTCCTTTGCACAATTTTGAGTTAGATTGTGAAGCATATGAGGTCCCTTTGGGTATAGATGATAGATCTGGACCTTGAGAGGTCCAAAAGGTCCCAAGCTTCCAGCTTTATGAGGTTTCATGTGAGCCTTGAGAGTAAAACCCCATTTTAAAGGTTATTTCTCCATTTTTGGTCTTATAAGCATTGCATGAACGTAAAGTTTGAACCTTTACGTGACTTTTGAGTGTTAGAAGGTTGGATCTACTGGTTGGTGAAGCAGATCTGAAATCAAATGATCGTTTGAGTGTTTTCATGGAAGGAACTCGTCGAGCCCATAAGGGACTCGACGAGTAGAGTCGAGTTGCCCCGCGATTCGCAACCTGTGATGACCCATTGAGTGTAGGGTTGACTCAGCGAGTCGAGTGAGGACCAGGGGTGAAGAGGACATGCATGTACTCGCCGAGTCACACGAGTGCACTCGGCGAGTCTGGTCAAAGTTTGACCGTTTACTTTTGTTGACTGTTAGGGTTTGGCCAATGTTAGGGTCTTTGAGCCATGAGAGGGGTAAAATGGCCTTTTACCCTTCTGAGAGTACTAAGAGAGGGATTAGTCTATCCTTGAGGGTTGTATTGATTAGAGTGCTTATTCCATGTGATTAGGCGGGGGCTAGACCAGATTTTACCGAGCTCGAGATTTACCGAGTTACCCGAGGTGAGTCTTCACACTATACTTTACCTAGAGTGGTAATTAGAGTTATGTGACAGAGTATCTTGTATGCTATTTATGTGATTGTGATACACTGCATTATTTATATGTGATTCATGTCGTGTATGTTCCAGAGTTTACAGAGTTAGGACCAGAGGGTCCACAGAGTTAGGACCGGAGGGTCCACAGAGTTACAGCCTCGAGTGGCTAATATGTGTTATATGTGGTATTTTGGGGAACTCACTAAGCATTTATGCTTACAGTGTTGTGTTATGTGTTTCAGGTACCAGTGAGGATCGCGGGAAGGCGCCGGCATGATCAGTACACACATGAGGAGTTTTATACATTATGATCTTGGGGTTGTGTTTCTATGGATTGATATGTGATACAAAGACATTTTTATAATATTTATGAATGAAAGTATGTTTTTGAAAATGTGAAAAATTGTTTGAAAAATTACGGTGTTACAATCCTAAATGACCATGGATCATTATCCCACACTATTAGAATCATTGATTTACACAATCAATCCCTATATATTTAATTAGTCTCTTTTGATCACAAAATTAATTCCAAATTAATTCTTGATCAATACTAATTAAATAATATGATTTCATATTAATATATTATACTTGTAATATATTAATAAATCATAAATAGCCTTATTCTCAAAAGTCCATCCTATCAAATTGCACTGGTGAAGGCAACCCAAAAGGACCATGCTACAATCGGGTTAAGTACATCCCAGTTATAGTTATGGGCCTAGACACTAAATCCAACAAAAGTCATCAATACTCTAAACCAAGTTATAGTTATGGGCTTAGACACCAAATCCAACAAAAGTCATCAATCGGGTCAAGCACATCCTAGTTATAGTTTCCAACTTTACCCGTTAATACCTTTACTTAATGGTTTTATCTCAAATCCTAACTCTTTAGGAACTAGATCTTGATCCTAAAGCCAACAATATTCTAAACCAAGGCATATAAACTGAGATCTGGACCCTAGACACTACATGAACACATAAAGCTTCCACCTTTCCCTCCATGCACGTAACGCCCGGTTCTTGGTAGGTATTTTAAATAAGAATTCTCATTTTTGTAAAGGGACTCGACGAGTTGGAGGCCCCAAACTCGTCGAGTAGAAATGGGAATTTGGACGCGGGTTAAGAAACCTACTCGACGAGTTGGGGAGCCCCAACTCGACGAGTAGGACTGCTAGAGTGAAACCCTAATTTTCAGGGTTTGCACCCTATTTAAGGACCTTAACACCTCATTATGGCCTCCCTCATCGCCCCCTCCATCCAGCAAACCCTAATTCGTGAGCTTGAGCCTCTTAAGTGTGTATGAGTGAACAGAGAGTGATTCTTTGGTAAATTCATGAAGGAGTTGAAGTTAGAGGTGTTTGGTTGAAAAAAGAAGCTTTGGATCCAGGGGTTTCTCTGTTAAGGCAGCCATATTAAGGTATAAAGTCTATACCTTGACTATTCACTTGCTAGATCTCTTCATGGAGGATTTTAGGGCTTTTAGTAGCTTGTTTTGGAACCATTCATGGATGCAAGCATGTATTGGAGTCATGACTTCAGATCTAGAGCCATTGAGAGACTCCATGGCATAAAGGTGCCAACTTTATGGCCATGGGAGTCCCATGCAACTTGTGAACCACCTTTTTGGGCCTTTTGAGCTAAATAACTCATGCACGGACATAAAGCTAGTAACTTTACATGATATATTGACTCTAGGGGACCAGATCTATGGATTGGATGCACTGAGACCAACAGAAAGTACTTAATGGATATAGGCTATGGGGGACTCGACAAGTTGTTCATACAACTCGGCGAGTTGGGTCGTGGTCCCCCAACCTTTTCTGTTACTAAGCAAACTCGTTGAGTCTAGGAGACGACTCAACGAGTTGGATATGGTTTTGAGTTATGAAGATCGAGGAACTCGACGAGTTCAAGGAGGGACTCGACGAGTTGTGAGTGAAATTT
Source organism: Lactuca virosa (assembly GCF_052849685.1). Taxonomy (NCBI): domain Eukaryota; kingdom Viridiplantae; phylum Streptophyta; class Magnoliopsida; order Asterales; family Asteraceae; genus Lactuca; species Lactuca virosa. Next base: position 29,004,401 of record NC_136426.1, read on the forward strand.
CCCGACTCTGCTTGAAGGAGAACTCGACGAGTTCATGAAAGAACTTGACGAGTAGGATTGAGATTTCTGGAGTTTCATGGATCAAGAACTCGACGAGTTGATGGACCAACTCGACGAGTTGAGTCAACCAGGATGTTGACTTTGACCAGAATGTTGACTTTGACATTGACTTTGACCAAGGTTGACCCTTAGAGGGTCATGAAGTACGGAATGGATGCTAGAGGGTAGTCCCATGTAAGGGTTGGGGCCCAATTTGGAAAATTGGGCCATTAGTGGGCTCTTATGGATTTTGGAGTTTTAGACGTGATTGGTTTCGGATTTGGGCCTTAGCTAAGTATCTTGTGGGCCAGGTGTAAAATGGTCATTTTGTAACACCGTAATTTTTCAAACAATTTTTCACATTTTCAAAAACATACTTTCATTCATAAATATTATAAAAATGTATTTGTATCACATATCAATCCATAGAAACACAACCCCAATATCATAATGTATAAAACTCCTCATATGTGTACTGATCATGCCGGCGCCTTCCCGCGATCCTCACTGGTACCTGAAACACATAACACAACACTGTAAGCATAAATGCTTAGTGAGTTCCCCAAAATACCACATATAACACATATTAGCCACTCGAGGCTGTAACTCTGTGGACCCTCCGGTCCTAACTCTGTGGACCCTCTGGTCCTAACTCTGTGAACCTTCCGGTTCTAACTCTGTAAACTCTGGAACAAACACGGCACGAATCACATAGAAATAATGCAGTGTATCACAATCACATAAAGAGCATACAAGATACTCTGTCACATAACTCTAATTACCACTCTAGGTAAAGTATAGTGAGAAGACTCACCTCGGGTAACTCGGTAAATCTCGAGCTCGGTAAAATCTGGTCTAGCCCCCACCTAATCACATGGAATAAGCACTCTAATCAATACAACCCTCAAGGCTAGACTAATCCCTCTCTTAGTACTCTCATAAGGGTAAAAGGCCATTTTACCCCTCTCATGGCTCAAAGACCCTAACATTGGCCAAACCCTAACAGTCAACAAAAGTCAACGGTCAAACTTTGACCAGACTCGCCGAGTGCACTCGTGTGACTCAGCGAGTAAATGCATGTCCTCTTCGCCCCTGGTTCTCACTCGACTCGCTGAGTCAACCCTACACTCAATGGGTCATCACAGGTCGCGAATCGCGGGGCGACCCGACTCGACTCGTCGAGTCCCTTATGGGCTCGGCGAGTTCCTTCCATGAAAACACTCAAACGATCATTTGAGGTCAGATCTGCTTCACCAACCAGTAGATCCAACCTTCTAACACTCAAAAGTCACGTAAAGGTTCAAACTTTACGTTCATGCAATGCTTATAAGACCAAAAATGGAGAAATAACCTTTAAAATAGGGTTTTACTCTCAAGGCTCACATGAAACCTCATAAAGCTGGAAGCTTGGGACCTTTTGGACCTCTCAAGGTCCAGATCTATCATCTATACCCAAAGGGACCTCATATGCTTCACAATCTAACTCAAAATTGTGCAAAGGAAACCCTAGATTCAAGGAATCTATCAAATACATGAAATGGGAAGGAACTTGTACCTCAAAACGTGAATCTTAGTGTGAACAACACAGATCCAAGCTCCACAATCGATCTAGCTTGGATTTTCCCACTCCTTCTTGCAAGTGTTGGATAAGGTGTCTAAGTCCATAACTATTTCTGGTATGTACTTGACCCGACCCGGCATGGTCCATTTGGGTTGCATGGCACCATGCAATTGGATAAACTAAAATGAGAGAAATAACACTTATGGTTTATTAATATATTATAAGTTCTAATATATTAATAATATTATTTAATTAGTTTGATCAAGAATTAATTTAGAATTAATTAAGTGATCAAAAGATAACTAATTAAATATATGGGTAGATTATGTAAATCTTCCATATCTTATATAGTGGGCTAAGAGGCTCCATGGATTATCAAGTTGGGTTCCACCCATAGGATGCTCCATGGATGCTCCATGGGAGTTACAAACCCATGGGTCATGGAAATGAAGAGTCATGACACATTAGGGTTTACATGGTGTAACCCTAGATGTGTCAACACTATATAAGAAACCCATTCTCCACCAAAATTGGCTACACATAAGAAACAAGAGGGCTAGAGCCGATTTTGCAAGTGTAAGATTCTCTCAAAGTTTACTCCTTTGCATTTGGTGTTGTGTGAAGCATTTGAGGCATCACACTTGGGGTGCTAGGCGCACAAGGTTTCAAGGATCATAATCAACAACAAGGTAAGTTATTCTATCTTTCATTCAAGTTAAAAATGTTCCCCATGTATGCTAGATAGGAATATAACCTTGGAATTCAACTTTGCATGATTATTAGACAAACATAGATCCAAGGTTATTAGGGTTGCATGTACACTTAGGAAGTGTTAGAATGCTCAAAACCCATCAGTGGTGTCAGAGCCTAGGTTTGTTTGTTGTTTTTTTTGTGTGCAAACAACTTGAAAAAAAATCATTTTTCTGTTTTCTGCTCGTATGAAAGTTTGTACATTTGTTGCTGGAAATGGACTAGAAACATTACCCTAAACTGTTTTGATGTTTTAAAGCTTGTTTTAGATGGTGTAATGTTTATGCTAATCCATTTACAATGGCAATTATTAAAATTACAAGTTTTTTTAAGTGTAATTTTTTGATTCTTGAAAGTGTTCATATTCATGTTCTTGAACTTATGAAGATTAGATGATCATAGGAATTGTTTGTAACCTTCATGGTAGTTTAATTCATGATCATAATGTGTTTTAATGGAATCCATAACTTGTCCTCAAGTTATGGAAAACCAAAAGTCCCACTTTTATTAAAGCCATTAAAAGAACACAAGAGTTATAAAAATGAAGAGTCTTCATTTTTATTACTCAATTAATTCATAAGTTATAAGAAATGAAAAGTTTTGGAAGTTTACAAAACTTGCCCTCAAGTTTTGGAACATGTAAAGTCTTGATTAAAACTTTAGTTCCAACCCTTAGAATTTTAAAAGTTAAAATTCAACCCTTATACTTTATAATATTATAAGTTACTAATATATATATGTATAACGTCAAGTCGTCTTACCGCTAGTACGCCTCATTCACGAAGCCGGTCTATAAGGGGGGGTATAAGGTTGTTGCCTATAAAATGGCAACTTAATGGGTGTCCACTCTCACCCACCGCTTCCTTGATCGGTGGAGGGTCGTTAGCCGAACGGGTAAGACAAGGACTTATAAATTCTCATTAAAAGTATGATGAATATTATAAAGTAACTAAATGCTTTTATTAAATTCCCAATTTTAGTTACTTTAGGAAAATGTGAATAAGGTGCTAATCCATGAAATTACACTTTACACTTTGTTTAAGTCGTTGGTGGAGCGTGTGTGGTTAACCGGCACACTAACTTGGACTTAACAAGGTAGGTAAAGGGTGACTTAAGGTTTACCATAGCATCGGTGGAGCGTGTGTGGTTTACTGGCACATCGATTGAGTGATAAACCTTGAGGGTACCAAGTGATTTGCATGGTTACTTCACACCTCGTTTTGTGATCCTCGGTATCCCAGTCACAAAACTTGGAGGGCACACTCGAGATTGAAACATGCCTTTGAAAAGTTCATTGAATCTCAAAAGAATCTAGGAATTTCTAAGAACCAATTAAAAACCTAATATTTATATTTCGTTTTTCATGGTGGAAATTGGTGAATCGTCATTCACCTACCTTTCAAATATGTTATAGCTTGGATTACGGCATACCTCTTCTAAGTTATAATATATTGTGATTGGATCCTAGCCTTAATATTACATTTGGGTGTTTTATTAAGGACTCTCTTAATATCTAAACTAATCTTGTTCTCTTCTTTCAGATGTCTTCAAACAATGCTGCTTCTGGCTCTAATCCTAATGGCTCCTTTACCCTTATGAACTTGTGTGGGAAAGTCACTTTTGATGGATCCAACTTCAATGAATGGATCAGAAACATCAGGATGATTACCCGCTACGAGGACAAAGAATATGTCCTTGACAAGGAGCTTAAGGAGATTGATGAGACCACTGCAACTCCCCAGGAGATCGCTGACTTCCGGGCACATGAAAGGGATGCTACAAAAGTGGCATGCATCATGTTGGCCACCATGACAGCGGAACTCCAAAAGTCCTATGAGGACTTCTACCCTTTTGAAATGCACCAAGATCTGATGGAAATATACCATCAAAGTGCACGACAAGAGAGGTATGAAATCATATGCTCTATCATAACAACCATGATGAAGGACGGGGAATCCGTCACGAGCCACATGCAGAAAATGCAAAGGTATGTGGATCGGTTGCTGAAACTTAATGTGAACTTCCCTGAGGAGCTTGCAATAGATATCATTTTGCACTCCTTACCATCGTGCTATGATCAATTCCGCATGACATATCACATGAATAAGGAAGAGGTCACACTCAGCAAACTTCAGGGACTCCTAAAGACCGCAGAAACAGGTCTTAAGGGTAAGTCGGTTGTTAACACTCCTACTCCAAACTCCGCCCCGGTTTTGGCAATCGGAAAAGGTAAAGGGAAGAAGAGGAAGAGCTCTTCGAAGGGTACCAAGGCTAGGACCCTTGATGGCTCTTCTTCAAGTGGAACCAAGAAAGGTTTTGTCACTCCTTCTTCTGACCCTAAAGAGGCTGAATGCTTCTATTGCCATGAAAAGTCACATTGGAAGCGGAACTGCCCAAAGTACCAGCAAGATGTGAAGGATGGGAAAGTTAAACCCAACCATGCAGGTATTTATACTATTTTATCTAATAACTCACCCCATTCTAACTCTTGGGTCCTTGATACCGGTTGTGGTATTCATATCTGTTCTGATTTGCAAGGACTAAGAAGAAGTGAGAATGTGGAGCATGGAAGAATAAACTTAATCATGGGGAATAGGAAAGCTTTACCTGTCACCAAGATTGGAGTTTATACTTTATCGCTAAGTAGTGGGTTTAGTTTAGATTTGAATAAATGTTGTTATTCGCCAGAAATGGCAAGAAATATTATTTCCTTTCATGCATTGTATAAACAAGGTTTCATGTTTTCATTTGATAATGAAGTTGGTTCGATCAATGCTTTCTTTAATAATGTTCTTTATTTTAAAGCATTACCTTGTGTCGTGTGTATGAAACTGTATCTGTGGTTGATAACTTAGGAAATAATGTATTGTGTATTGATTCTGTTAATGATAATAACTTGGATAAAGCATCATTATGGCATTGTCGTCTTGGACATATAAGCAAGAAACACATAGGCCAACTCCAAAAGGATGGAGTATTGGAGTCATTTGACCTAAAGTCAGATGATAGTTGCGAATCATGCTTACTTGGAAAAATGACAAAGTCACCCTTCACAGGTTCTTGTGAGAGGGGTGAAGGTTTGTTGGATCTTATACACACGGATGTGTGTGGGCCCTTCAAACATGCCACAAGGGATGCTAATCGTTATTATTTGACTTTTACTGATGATTACAGTAGATATGGATATGTCTACTTAATCAAGCATAAGTCAGAGACTTTTGAGAGGTTTAAAGAGTTTACACAGGAAGTCGAGAATCAATTGGGCAGGAACATTAAGATGCTTCGATCCGATCGAGGTGGTGAGTATCTTAGTTCAGAGTTCCTCGACTATCTTAGGGAATGTGGGATTGTCTCACAATTGACACCTCCCAGGACACCGCAGTTGAATGGTGTAGCTGAGAGGCGTAATCGAACCTTGTTGGATATGGTTCGTTCCATGATGAGTCGAGCTTCGCTACCAATCTCATTTTGGGGGTATGCCTTAGAGACTGCCGCCCATATCCTTAATCTAGTTCCCACAAAGAAAGTTGCCAAAACTCCTCATGAGATGTGGACTGGTAAAGTACCCAAACTAGACCACATTAAGATTTGGGGTTGCGAGGCTTTCGTGAGACACGAGACTCATGATAAGCTCGAACCTCTAAGTGAGAGGTGTATTTTCATCGGCTACCCATAGAAATCCTTTGGTTACCTCTTCTACAGACCTAGTGAGAATGTGGTCTTTGTAGCTAGGAGGGCTTTCTTTCGAGAGAGAGAGAGAGTTCATAAGCCAAGGAGACAGTGGGAGGCAAGTTGACCTTGAAGAAATTCAAGAGTCAAGTGGTGAAGGAACTTCAAACCCTAGAACTCAACTTGAGGAGTAAACTTCTGTTGAGCCAATTGACAAGTCTGTACCTCTGAGGCGTTCCAAAAGGGTTAGGAATGCACCTGAGCATTACTATGGATTCCATATTACTGCGGAAGGTGATACACTTATCAGTGATGAGACACTGATAGGTCTGGATGAACCTAACAGTTACGCGGAAGCCATGGCAGGCCCTGAGTCAGCCAAGTGGAAAGAGGCAATGGACAGCGAGATACAGTCCATGTATGGCAATCAAGTTTGGAACTTGGTTGAGAATGTACCAGGTCGTAAGATTGTAGGGTGCAAATGGATCTTCAAGAAGAAGACCGACATGGATGGTAATATACATACTTATAAGGCACGACTGGTTGCAAAGGATTTCTCACAAACTCCGGGAGTTGATTATGATGAGACCTTTTCTCCAGTGGCCAAGATTAAGTCTATTAGGGTTCTGTTAGCCATAGCCACATTTCATGACTATGAAATATGGCAAATGGATGTCAAAACCGCTTTCCTTAATGGAAAGTTGGCTGAGGATGTTTACATGAGTCAGCCAGAGGGTTTTGTCAACACAGAGTACCCTAATAGAGTGTGTAAGCTTGAGAAATCCATTTATGGGTTAAAGCAAGCACCTCGCAGATGGAATCTTTGCTTTGATGAGAAAGTCAAGGAATTTGGTTTTTCTAGGAGTGAAGATGAATCTTGTGTATATGTCAAGGCTAGTGGGAGTATAGTTAGCTTTTTGGTATTGTATGTGGATGACATACTACTCATAGGAAATGACATCCCAACTCTGCAGGAAGTTAAGTCCTGGCTTGGGAAGTGTTTCTCTATGAAGGACCTAGGAGAAGCTGCCTATATTCTAGGGATAAGGATCTTGAGAGACCGGAGTAAAAGACTAATTGGACTTAGTCAGAGTACTTACTTGGATAAGGTGTTGAAGAGATTCAGCATGCAGGACTCCAAGAAAGGAGAGTTACCCATCCAGAGTAATGCCAGATTGAGTAAGACACAAAGCCCTAGTACTAAGGCTGAGATAGCATAAATGAGTCGAATACCTTATGCTTCGGCTGTAGGATCGATCATGTATGCTATGACGTGTACTCGACCTGATGTAGCCTTTGCTTTGAGCATGGTTAGCAGGTATCAGGGGAACCCTGGCAAGGCACACTGGACTGCGGTAAAGAATATCCTCAAGTATCTACGGAGGACTAAGGACTGGGTCCTTACCCTCGGTGGGAGTGAAGACTTGAGAGTTGTAGGGTATAGTGATGCTAGCTTTCAGACTGATAGGGATAATTTCCGCTCTCAGTCAGGCTGGGTCTTTACCTTAAATGGAGGAGCAATTTCTTGGAAGAGTTCCAAGCAAGAGACAGTGGCTGATTCAACTTGCGAATCAGAGTATATAGCAGCTAGCGAGGCAGCAAAGGAGGCGATATGGCTGAAGAACTTCATTGGAGACCTTGGAGTTGTACCAGCTATTAAAGAGCCAATGGAAATTTTCTGTGATAGTGAAAGTGCAGTTGCCTTAGCCAAGGAACCAAGGGATCACGAGAGATCCAGACACATCGACAGAAAATACCATTTCATCAGACATCGAATAGAAGAAGGACTCCTCGTGGCAAAGAGGGTATCATCGGATGAGAATCCAGCAGATCCCCTCACGAAGGGACTGACTCGGGTTAAGCATCTCCAGCATGCTCGGAGCATAGGGCTGAAGGATGATATTAGATTTAGTAGTTAGATAACCTTGAAATTTGTAAAGTGTAATTGACATTAGATGATGAATAAAAGGTGTTTTATTTATGAGTAAAGTGTTGCTATCTCTTGTCGATCGTTTACTATATTTCTTTTGCATGTTTTGACTTCCAGAATAATTATGTTTGGTATATCATATTATTCGAACCTCCACAGTCGGTCATATGTCGAAAGTAGGTATGAATCAAGACTGTCATGATTGGTTGCAGAGGTCTAAGTTGTTGGACATGGCTACAACACTCATGAGTGCTCATAAGTTATGAGCATTGGACTCAATCCACGCTCACTGGAATCACTTCATGGAATTTATCTCGAGTGATCGTGAGACGGTAATATCATATAAGTCTTCAAACCTAGAGATATGATTTGTTACTTATGAGTTGGTTATGCATTGATTGTACGTTAACGCATTGGTAACTCGATGTTATAAAACGTGCTTTTGTGTATAATTCAATGAGTGGTAGAACAAACATATGAGTCGAAGTTTATCTGGTCCTTCTTGGATTAGAAGCTAATATCTGGGCCCCTCGATGATTTTGTTTTGACCTATGTATCGGGCCCGGTCAGAACTAAGTTGATGTGTTCAATTGAGTTCTATGTCAAACAAATCGGAAATCGGGAAACAAACTGCTGGACACAAAGTAAGACACTGCTCCATGTATTTGTCCGGCTGATATCTAGAACAGAGGATTATATGATCACTTATCTTAAATGGCGTATCATCATCTTCTCAGTTCCGAGAGACCTTGAAAGAGCTACGATTGCCGATCGGTTCCTGAAGTATTGCAGTTATAGTTATTAGACTTATCCAAGTGGGAGACTGTTGGATAAGGTGTCTAAGTCCATAACTATTTCTGGTATGTACTTGACCCGACCCGGCATGGTCCATTTGGGTTGCATGGCACCATGCAATTGGATAAACTAAAATGAGAGAAATAACACTTATGGTTTATTAATATATTATAAGTTCTAATATATTAATAATATTATTTAATTAGTTTGATCAAGAATTAATTTAGAATTAATTAAGTGATCAAAAGATAACTAATTAAATATATGGGTAGATTATGTAAATCTTCCATATCTTATATAGTGGGCTAAGAGGCTCCATGGATTATCAAGTTGGGTTCCACCCATAGGATGCTCCATGGATGCTCCATGGGAGTTACAAACCCATGGGTCATGGAAATGAAGAGTCATGACACATTAGGGTTTACATGGTGTAACCCTAGATGTGTCAACACTATATAAGAAACCCATTCTCCACCAAAATTGGCTACACATAAGAAACAAGAGGGCTAGAGCCGATTTTGCAAGTGTAAGATTCTCTCAAAGTTTACTCCTTTGCATTTGGTGTTGTGTGAAGCATTTGAGGCATCACACTTGGGGTGCTAGGCTCACAAGGTTTCAAGGATCATAATCAACAACAAGGTAAGTTATTCTATCTTTCATTCAAGTTAAAAATGTTCCCCATGTATGCTAGATAGGAATATAACCTTGGAATTCAACTTTGCATGATTATTAGACAAACATAGATCCAAGGTTATTAGGGTTGCATGTACACTTAGGAAGTGTTAGAATGCTCAAAACCCATCAGCAAGATCACACCAAAGGATGAAGAATTTGTTGGATAAGGTGTCTAAGTCCATAACTATTTCTGGTATGTACTTGACCCGACCCGTCATGGTCCATTTGGGTTGCATGGCACCATGCAATTGGATAAACTAAAATGAGAGAAATAACACTTATGGTTTATTAATATATTATAAGTTCTAATATATTAATAATATTATTTAATTAGTTTGATCAAGAATTAATTTAGAATTAATTAAGTGATCAAAAGATAACTAATTAAATATATGGGTAGATTATGTAAATCTTCCATATCTTATATAGTGGGCTAAGAGGCTCCATGGATTATCAAGTTGGGTTCCACCCATAGGATGCTCCATGAATGCTCCATGGGAGTTACAAACCCATGGGTCATGGAAATGAAGAGTCATGACACATTAAGGTTTACATGGTGTAACCCTAGATGTGTCAACACTATATAAGAAACCCATTCTCCACCAAAATCGGCGACACTAAGAAACAAGAGGGCTAGAGCCGATTTTGCAAGTGTAAGATTCTCTCAAAGTTTACTCCTTTGCATTTAGTGTTGTGTGAAGCATTTGAGGCATCACACTTGGGGTGCTAGGCTCACAAGGTTTCAAGGATCATAATCAACAACAAGGTAAGTTATTCTATCTTTCATTCAAGTTAAAAATGTTCCCCATGTATGCTAGATAGGAATATAACCTTGGAATTCAACTTTGCATGATTATTAGACAAACATAGATCCAAGGTTATTAGGGTTGCATGTACACTTAGGAAGTGTTAGAATGCTCAAAACCCATCAGAATTAGCCTCCAAATGCCCTCTAATCTCTCTTTTCTCTCTAGGGTTTTCACAGGGGAGTAGTGGCCGCAAATGACGGCCATAAGGGCCTTTAAATAGGGCTTAGGCCCTGAGATTTAGGGTTTTACTTTACAGCTCGGACTCGCCGAGTCCACACATCGACTCGTCGAGTCCGATCATTAATCCTAGTCAAGAATTCGCGATCCTACTCGGCGAGTCTGAGCGCCTACTCGCCGAGTCCCTCCCTAAAACTCAAGATAAATACTTAAAATAAGATACCTGGGAATCCGGATGTTACAATTTTACCCAAGTATGGATTATGAATCATAATATAGAACCCAATTGCTAATTGGGTGACATTTTGGTATTGATAGCTCGAAGAGTTGCCAGGACAACAGCTAAGGATTTCTTGCAGTGAAGTTCAGCAACATGAGGTGAGTTACCTTCCAGTAGAAGTGGGTCAAAGGCACCAATGCTAGCACACTAGTAGTTGAATATAGTTGAGATGATTGTCTTTGTGATAATTGTCTGGTATGCCACTATCTGTTATGTGTTATGTGCTAGTATGTTATGATATTATGTGATAGTGGTAGGAAGGGCGAGATAGACCCCGTTATTGGTTGTAAGGTAGGTCGAGCACCCAGATATGCTTGACATGGGTAGGTCGGGCACCCCAGATATGCCTGACAGTAGGTTTATGATATGTTATTATATGGTAGTGGTAGGGGTGAAATAGTCCCCTTAACCGGTTGAGATAACCCGGAGGGTAGGTCAGGCACCAAGATATGTCTGACAATATGTTATGTTATGTTATTATGTGGTAGCGGTAAGGGGTGAAATAGTCCCCGTAGCCGGTTGAAATAAATCGGAGGGTAGGTCGGGCACCCAGATATGCCTAACAGGGTAGGTCAAGCACCCATATATGCTTGACAAGGGGTAGATCGGGCACCCTGGTATGCCTGGAAAGGGTAGTTTGAGTACCCAGATATGCTCAGTAGGGTAGGCCGGGCACCCAAATATGCCTAACAATATGTTTATGGTATGGTATGTGGTATGATGGGGTAACTCATTAATCTTCGTGCTTACGGTTTTCAGTTTTGGTTTCAGGTAATTCGTTTTCAAAGGAATGGATCCGGCTCGATCGCAACGCATCACACTATGTTTTCCGCACATGAGATCTTTGGGATTACACTATGATATTGTTGTATGATAACACGTTTTGATTATTGACACCTTGGTCTTTGACATGGGATGTTATTATGGATGTTTTTATACTGTTGGTTTTATAATAACTTGATTATAAATGAAATTTTTGGTCTTAAATTTTGGGATGTTACAAGTTGGTATCAGAGCCTTGGTTTGAGGGATTCGGACAGACCTTCGGGGGTGTCTGGACTCAAATCGAGGGTTTGAAAGATTTTTACAAGAAAATAGTTTTTCTAAAATTTAAAATAAAGAGTTTTGAGAAAGAACAAGGTGTGTGATGCGTGCAATCAGCCAAGCTCAAGTAAGTTTTCCCCAAGATATCCATACATGTTATGTTATGTTATGTTATGATATGAATTGAGAATATGTGAACTGCATGCTATATTAGGGCTAAGGATCTAGGAAGGATGCCTTATATGCCTATTGTATGTACTCGTAGACCTACATGCTAGTGCTGACCAGTCACTGATAGGATGGCCTGTTTAGGTTATGCCTGATAGCATGAGTCCTAGAATCTCATGCCAGTATAGATTCCTGATAAGAGGATAGAATGGTTTGGTTGAAGTATGTTGGTTAGATTTCTCCATTATCTGAATGTTGCTTGCTTTATGCTTTGTGGGGCTCTTAGCAATGTGAGTTAGCTACTAAGTGAATATGATAAGTCACATGTGGCACAGGTCGGATAATCTCAGAGTGATAGACTTGACCCTATCGTGCAGCTCTCGTTTGAGTCAAACCGTTCTAGGGATGAGTCTTTTACTTGAAGGATTATCTGATCCCTGTTACATGTGGCTATATTCATGAGGTAACTAGTTTACAATACTGGGAATCCTTCAGCATCTGAGGACTGGGTGGGTTCAGGAACCTAGTAAAGCCTAGGATATACTTCAGTGGGTTAGTAGCGAGGTTTAGTGAGACTTGGGTGTATCAGTTTGAGGAAGTGACTTGGAGGATTCGGGAGGATTGCTGAGGAAAGTATGGATAGGTGTGGAAGGTAGTATTGGGACAGTACTACTGAAAGCACATGATCCATACTCGAATTGGTGAGAGTCTTGGAGAATCCGAGAAGCATCGGGAGGAGAATCCTTGAGTATGTTTTGATCAGTGGTGTTGTGGTTTTTCAGCTTGGAGATGAGCTCTCAGAGAGACGGTTCTGGTTCAGGATTAGGTCTCGACTTAGGTGGTGAGCCAGTCGGGGGAAGGACAGCCAATATTTTAAGTTCGCGTTGGATTGAGGTGATGGAAGGTGTTTTCCGCACTAGTCCCTACCCAATAGGAGCCAAGGTTCGGTTCGCCTTGGATCTCCTGTATCGGGAGGCAAGGAGCTGTTGGGAATTGATTGTGAGATCTATTGCACTTTCTGAGTGGGAGAATATGTCTTGGGAGGAGTTTGTGACTCGGTTTGGGGAAGAGGATGTTCCAGCTGTCGCAGTTCAGACGTTGGCAAGCGAGCTACTGAGCGTGATAGGGTGTCAGACCCTGAAGGATATGACTTCCAGAGTCCGAGGATGCGAGATCGATTTGGAGCACATCAGGAAGAGAGGGTCATGCCCGGTGCATATAGTCGAGGGTCCCGGGAAGAGGCCCAAGACTTCCGATCATCAGGTGAAAGGCCAGCAGGGTCGGAGTCAGTGCAACACATGCTAGAAAGTGCACAGGGGAGTTTGTCGCTCCAAGGGTCTAGGCTGCTACAAGTGTAGCGGGGTTGGTCATGTCAACAGAGATTGTTCTCAGGGGGCAAGCCCATTATGCTTTCACTGCAATCGGGTGGGCCATAAGAAGGCCAATTTCCCGACGACGAGGGGAGGATTAGTGAGCGCACCTGCTCCAGAAACTTTGAGGATCACTGACGGACGAGAGGGTAGAGCAGGAGCCCCAGTAGAGAGGAGTTAGACTTTGCAGTAACATGCATGAGAGATCATAATTACAGCAGGTGACGTACGGGTATGTACCTTTTGCTCTTATCAGTTTTATCCGTATTTTGTGGTTGTTTTCTTGCATCGGATTTGAGCAAGTGTATCTATGGGGTCAGCTCTCTGCTTATGTTTGGATTATATTTGCAAGAAATGTCATATGCCAATTGCATACCGTGAATTACTAGGGGTTAGTGAAAGGTCGTTCCTTTTGTGGGATCGGGGTGTTCAGTGTTCTCTCGGTTCGTAGCAGAGATCGGTCAGGGGTACTATGTGGAAGGCCCGTGGTTAGTTTCATCAAGATAGTCCACCCGTATCGATGGGATATAGTGGTTTTATCATCTGTTCCAGTATGATCGGTGGTGGCCTATCGGAGGACTTCTCGGTTCTAGCACTACTGGCACTAGGAGATCTAGGAGCGGTACCAAGAAGATACGGGTGTTAGATGCATAGGTGTTTGGTTATGGGGTGTTCAAGAGAATTGTATTTTCGCATGGGCTGTGTTCGGTTAGGGTTCAGTGGTTTCCAAAAACAACCTCATTAGTGTTTCTCAGCTCTGTGGTTTCCAAAAACAAACCAAAGAAACCAGTTCAACCCTACATCATATCTCATAAACAGGTTTCCAAACAAAAACCAAAACCGTTTCGAAAACCTCTTAAGAACCGCTTTCAAGATATCACTTTTAATCATCAAAAAACTTTTTAAAAACACCCATCACATCCCAGATATGAAGAAAACTTTTCAAACATTTCTTCACATTCACCAAATCACAGATCTTATCAACCCATAGGTTTTCAAAAACAAATCACATTTTAGGTAAACTTGATAAATCAAATCAAACCTCAACCATTCCATCCTCATAAACCAAACCCTTACAACAACATGAAGTTAAATGCTAAAAGAAATTCATTAAGCAAAACACCCAAAATAACAACAATTGACAAACCAGGACCCATTCAGATTTGGGTACCTAAACTTTCTATCTGATTGCAGGTACTTAATGCTGGAGAACCCAATGATGATACATGGTATATCTATAGTGGCTGCTCCAAGCATATGACAGGAAACCGGAACTACTTACGTGACTTCAAACCTACACAAACCAATCAAGATGTTACCTTTGGCAACAACATGACAGCAAAAATCAAGGGTTATGGAAACATAACAAATGATAATTTCACCATAAAGAAAGTTGCCTATGTCTATGACCTAAAAAACAACCTCATTAGTGTTTCTCAGCTCTGTGATAACAATCTTGAAGTTCTGTTCACCAAACAACGAAGCTTGATCATGGACGCCAAAACCAAAGATGTTATAGTTGATTCTGATCGTGCTGGAAATATGTATCCACTTGACATGGATCTTATTTATGGTAAACCCAATATATGTCTGCTATCTAAAGCCCTAGCAGATATTAGTTGGTTATGGCACCGCCGCCTTTCCCATTAAACTTTGGGTACATCAACAAATTGATTGGCTATGATCTTGTTCGAGGGCTACCACTTCTGAAGCTTGATAATGAAACTCTTTGTGCCGCATGTGAAAAAGGAAAACTTTCCAAATCCACTCACAAAAGAATCTCAGAATCTAGTGTATCCGAACCACTAGAGTTGTTGCACATAAACCTTTGTGGCCCTGCCAAAACCCAAACCATACAAGGGAAGAAGTATATTCTTGTTGTCGTTGATGGATTCTCGCGCTTTACTTGGGTCTTTTTCTTAAGACTAAAATCAGAAGCACCTGAAGAGGTGATAAACTTCATCAAACAAATCGAACTAAAGCTCAAACGATCTGTTCAAAGAATACGAAGTGATAATGGTTTAGAGTTCAAAAACAAGACTCTAGATTCATTTCTCAAAGACAAAGGAATTGAACATAACTTCTCAGCCCCATACACTCCACAACAGAACGACGTTGTCGAAAGAAGGAACATAACTCTATGTGAAGCTGCAAGATCAATGCTTATCTTCGCTTATCTACCACAATACTTCTGAGCAGAAGCAATAGCCACAACTTGCTGCACTCAAAATCTTTCCTTAATCCATAAACATCTTCATAAAACACCATATGAAGTCATTAACAACCGAAAACCAAACATCAAATTTTTCCATATTTTTGGTTGTCGATGCTTCATAAAGAATAATAAAGATCACCTTTCAAGTTTGAATCAAGGTCGGACGAAGGAATTTTCCTTGGTTACTCGTTTTCCTCAGCTGCTTATCGAGTATTGAACAAACGTACCAGAGTAATTGAAGAAAGTACCGATGTTCATTTCGATGAATTTTATGTCAGGAAATTGGACCGTGAACATTTTGGTTCTAAAATGATTGATAATATTTTTCAAAATCCAATTCAACAAACACCTTCTCCTGACATAGACATTGAAATCGATCTTGATTTACTTTTTGAACAACCCAAAACCGCTAACAATTCTGAACTTCTAACTACTTCAATTGATCCTACAGGAACACCCAGTGAAGGAATTCCACAAACAAACCAAAATGATGCAGATCAATTCGAGGGGGAACCACCAACACATATTTCCTCTTTGGAACAAACACCAAATCCTCTTTTGAACACCCCATCCACAAATGGCCAAAAGAATCCCGATGCATCATTTATGGGGGTGCCTTCAAACCTATTCCAAGATGAAACACCCGGAGAAG
This sequence comes from Lactuca virosa, assembly GCF_052849685.1. Classification (NCBI taxonomy): domain Eukaryota; kingdom Viridiplantae; phylum Streptophyta; class Magnoliopsida; order Asterales; family Asteraceae; genus Lactuca; species Lactuca virosa. Next base: position 29,020,535 of record NC_136426.1, read on the forward strand.
AACAATGGGATACTGAAATTCCAATTATCATAGCGGAAGAGAAGCGCTTAATAAAGTGGACCAGAAATCATCCTACAGACCAAATAATCGGAGATCCCAACTCAGGCATTCAGACTCGAGCAGCATCCACAAATGGATGTTTATTTGGAGCCTTCTTATCCATGACTGAACCCAAAACCATACATTATGCTCTCAAAGATCCAGACTGGGTAAAAGCTATGCAAGAAGAGCTAGCAGAATTTGAAAGAAACGACGTATGGAGTCTTGTTCCTACCCCACCCGATGTTACTGTTATAGGTTCAAGATAGGTATATAGAAACAAGATTGATGATCAAGGAATCATTTGTCGAAACAAGGCACGTCTTGTAGTCAAAGGATATTCACAACAAGAAGGAATCGACTATGATGAAACATATGCTCCAGTTGCCAGAATTGAAGCAATTCGCATTTTTCTTGCATATGTTGCACATAAGAACTTCAAAGTATTCCAAATGGACGTTAAATGTGCATTCCTACAGGGAGAGATAGATCGCGAAGTATACATCCAACAACCACCAGGTTTCGAAGATCCCAAATTTCCAGATCACAGCTTTAAATTGCAGAAAGCTGTCTATGACTTGAAACAAGCACCCCGATCCTGGTATGCCACGTTGTCAACTTTTCTCGAAGAATCAGGTTTTAAAAGAGGTTCAATCGATCAAACCATTTTTCGTAAAATCTTTAATAAACATCTTTTGATCGTACAAATGTATGTTGATGACATTATTTTCGGTTCTACTGATGAATCTTTGAGTGTTAAGTTTGCAGATCTAATGAAGAGCAAATTTGAAATGAGCATGATTGGGGAGATGACTACTTTTCTCGGACTTCAAATCAAACAGTTAACTGATGGCATTTTCATCAACCAAGAGAATTATGTCAAAAACCTACTCACTCGCTTTTCAATGGACAAATCCAATACCGCAAAAAGCCCAATGGCTTTTGGAAACAAAATCGATGCAGACTTAAATGGCAAACCCGTTGACCAGAAAAGATATCGTGGAATGATTGGATCACTCTTATACCTCATTGTCAGCAGACCTGACATCATGTTTTCTACATGTGTCTGTGCTAGATATCAAGCAAATCCTATGGAATCCCATGTAGTTGCTGTGAAACGCATCTTCAAATACCTTAAAGGCACTCCCAAACTTGGCATTTGGTATCCAGCTAAATCTGATTTTCAGCTGAACGCTTTCACCGACTCAGACTACGGAGGATGCAAGCTAGACATGAAGAGTACATCTGGTAGCTGTCAATTCCTAGGAGGTAGACTAGTGAGTTGGACTTCAAAGAAACAGACTTGTGTATCCACATCAACAGCAGAAGCTGAATACGTCGCTGCCGCCAGCTGTTGTTCACAAGTCATATGGATGCAAACTCAATTGCATGATTATGGCTTCAAAATCTCACAAATTCCCATATTTTGTGACTCAACTAGTGTTATTGCCATTTCTCACAATCCCGTTCACCATTCCATGACAAAGCACATCGACATTCGATATCATTTCATCAAAGACAACATTCAAAAGGGTCATATCGAATTGCACTTCATCAACACTGAATATCAAATTGCCGATGTCTTCACTAAGGCTCTCGATGAAACAAAGTTTCAATACTTCCTAGGCCGTCTAGGAATGTGAAATCCAGATAACATCCATCCTTAAACTTTTACTTTTTGTTTGTACAAAAGTGTGTTTACTTTCATTCAAAAAGAAAATTCAAAAACAATTGAAAATTGCCTTCCTTTCAAAAATACCAAAACATTCAAATAACCAATATTTCCAAAAACATTCAGAAAAACAAATATTCAAAAATATAATAAAAGACCTGCCATAATAAGCTTTTATAGAACCTTGTGATTAAGCGTCTCTTGACTTAATTTTCAGATGCTTATGCTCGATGAAGATTTTAAGTCATATTGATTCTCAATTGGAGTGAAGGTTCAAATCTCCTACTTTTAATAATGTATATAACTTTATTTCCTTCGATTTTATTTCATTATTGACGATTTTAAACAATCAAGGGACATAAGATTAGGAGGTTCAGATGAAAACAAAAACCCATGTGAGAATTTGTGCCTCGTCAATCTGTATCACTGTGTGGAATTCATTTCTTGTGAGCTTAGGTGTGTCACTATTGCTTATAAGGTATACCTAATTATACCTTGTCACGGTCTCATTTTTGCTTAGATATCAAAATGACCAGGGACGATACATTCATTTATTACATACTAGACAAACTGTCTTTTATGCCACCTATCTTTACCTAGATAAAAGCCAACCAAAAATGAAGACTTGCGATCCCATGATCCATCAATAAGAAAAGACGAAACGAAAAGGATTTCAAGAATCATCGATCAAAGACAGCCTTAAAATAGAAATACTCCAAACAACGACATATCCTTACAAGAAAACCAAAGGAGAAACAAAGATGTATCAACATCCAATCCTCAAAGACGAATCTAGATAAAGACGAATCAACAAGAAAGCCAAATCATTCACCGAAGAAATATCAAACAAAACAAAAATATTCTACATTTGGTATTTACAAATCATTCACCGAAGAAATACCAAACTTTCAACAAAAATATATCTCAATCACTCAAGACAGATACTCTAAAAAAAATACAAACAATTTTTTTTCAAATGTAGCAAATTCTCGATGCTAAAACAAAATATATTTTTACAATAAATCGATATTGATCAACAAACTGGATACCATCAAAGAAGAAGCTACAACAACAATGGATTTCCCGGGATACTGTAGCCTTCATCACTGAAGATTATTAGTTGCAAACTGCACTATGAAAATTGCTAAGCCCCTCTACATATATTTCCCGACAGAGAGAGAGTGAACGTTAATGGCATGAATGAAGAAATCCGCTGAGTAATGCCGAAACCAATCTTATGTGATTGATTATCTAATAATGATACTAAGTGACTCTACAGGAAAAGCATAGCTGAACACCTCCAATATGAGTGTAAGTCGTCAGAGAGAGATATCACTCATTTTTAGTGATCATTAACTTGTTCTGCTGCCAGAACAACCAAACACCAAATTGAAGTGTGAGATATACCTATGAGCGTTCATCTGAATCGACCTGTTAGATCACTTGTCGTCATTAATAATGCTATAAAATCTTAGGAAATTTTTGTAGATACATATATGGCTACCCTTTGATAACCGAACCCGAGACTTTGATTCGGAAACAAATTTCTGAAAATCTTTTACATAAGATATGTTAAACCAAGTCACAAACTTTCAAATCAATTACTATGGTTTTATATATATCTTATCTATTGACAAAACTTTTATCTCGAATCTTCAAAAGATAAACTGTCAATATGATTAAATCATATATGTCCTTATTCCAACAATGATCACATAGGGGGAAATTGTTGAAAAATATTTTTGTATGTGACTATCACTGAAATAAGACGAACTGTTTTTATGTTATCTACCAAATATTATCAGTTATTTCAGGTTACATGAAACCGTGATCAAACGGAAAATACGAAAATACGCGAATGACCGAAAACGCATAGACAAAAAAATTTAGTTGTGCGACTGAACAGTTTCGCATATATATATATATATATATATATATATATATATATATATATATATATATATATGTGTGTGTGTGTGTGTGTGTGTGTATTTGTGTGGAATAGTCAACAAAAAGAGAAGCAAATAAGAGACCCACGTTTTTGCTCCTACTCCTACTACAACTTGCAGCCTCTACATCAAACCAACTTAAACTCAACTGTCATTTAGATATTTTTCTTTTTCTTCCATATATATATATATATATATATATATATATATATATATATATATATATATACATGAGTATGTAGTGTGTGTAAGTGTTGGAGAGAATAGAAGAGAGAATGAGAGTTACATGTGTTCTTGTGAGTTTTCTTTTGTAAAACATACACCATCTTCATCTTCATCCCTGGAGAAAGATTGAGAACACCAAGATCAACACTCAACATCAATCAAAGTGAAGAACGCCATCAACCATCTTCATCTTCAACCCATCAAATAAACCTTTACCACCTTTGTTCATCACAACTTTACACCACCTTATTCCACCCTCCAAACAACCTCCAAATACCTTCCAAACACCCTCAAAATACTCTCCAAACACCCTCCAAATACCATCCTGAAACCTCCTCCAAAAACCATTTTTAAATCACCTCAACTATCACCACCTTGTTGTTTTCGAGATCAGAATTTTCAAGTTAGAAACAAAAAAACTGGGAACAACAAAGCCAAGATACTACTAGGGAGATTTTCACCACCAATTCTTTAGAACCTTATCTACATCTAGGAATTTTCGTGGACGATTTTGACCACAGGAAATGCCAAAGAGACGCGAGAGAGTATTGGCTATCAAGAGAGATTTTTGTTCTCGAGTTCAGAATCTTGATGTCAGAAACAAGGAGAACTGGGCACAACACAGCCAAGATACTACTAGGGATATTTTCACTACAAATTCTTCAGAACCTTACCTATATCTGGAATTTTCGTGGACGATTTTCACCAAGGAAAACCCCAAAGAGACGCGAGAGAGTATTGGCTATCCAGAGAGATCTACTCCGAAAATCTACATTCATCACCACCCAAAGCTCCTTCAACATCACCATCTTTGCTACCTTACACCACCAAAACTACAACCTTATTCCAGCTCCTACCACCCTCCAAATACCCACTCTAACCTCATCAAATCTCCTCAAAACACCCTATACCCATATACAAATACAGGACCCGTGTACTTTGAACTGTTTTGTAAACAACCCATTTTACATGAAAATGAACTTTGTGTTACTTATCAAATACCGGATTGATCTTTGAAGAAAAAAGTAACAAAGTGTATTAAGATTTCGTCCAACTTTGGACCAGTCATTCCATTAGTCCAACTATCGACTAGTCGTTCCATCAGTCCAACTATAGACCAGTCGTTCCATCAGTCCGGTTCTAAAACTCATTCAGTCAATTTATTGACGAACCTACTTGATATATATTTATATAGTTATATATTTTATTATAGCTTTACGTCATTTAAATACATTCATTTCTATTATTTATAGCTTAACGTCATTTAAATACAGTCATTTATGTTATTTATAGCTTTACGTCATTTAAATATAGTTATTTATATTATTATAGCTTTCAGTCATTTATAGCTTTCTAGTTTATATTTATTCCGCAATTCTTATTCTTTATATATCCGCATCTTATATCTTTAATTTATATATCTGTCACACAGTAACTGGTATCCGAGCCTTTATTTGTGGTGATCAGATCATATATTTTCAACAACCTCGATCTTGGCCGGATCGACCAAAATCGCATCCTGGTTAACGAGGTGCCCAAGGAATTGGACCTCTCGTAACCAAAACTCGCACTTCAAGAACTTTGCATAAAGCCGTTCTCGCCTCAAAACACCCAAAAGTTCTATAAGATGCTCCTCATGCTGCTCTTTAGTCTTGGAATACACCAAGATATCATCGATAAACACAATAACCGATCGGTCGAGCATAAGCCTGCATACCCGATTCATCATATCCATAAATATAACAGGCGCATTGGTGAGCCCAAATGGAATCACCACGAACTCGTAATTCCCATAACGAGTACGGAACGCGGTCTTCTCCACGCCCTCCTATCTCACTCTCACGTGATGATACCCATACCTCAGATTGATCTTGGAGAACCAAGATACACCCTGCAACTGATCAAAGAGGTCATCAATCCACGGAAGGGGACAACAGTTCTTCACCGTTAACTTGTTCAACTCCTGATAATCAATGCACATCCGGTGTGAACCATCCTTCGTCTTGCCGAAGAGTATCGGTGCACCCCATGGAAAACTGCTCGGTCAGATGAAATGCTTGCTTAGCAGCTCCTGCAGCTGAGATGACAACTCCTGCATCTCAGGCGGTGCCGAGCGATATGGCGCCTTGGCAATTAGGGTCGTACCTGGCACAAAATCAATCTTGAACTCAACCTGCCTCTCAGGAGGCACACCGGGTAACTCCTCCGGGAATACATCCGCAAACTCCCTGACAACTGGAACCTCAGAAATTGAAATCTGATCCCCAAACCGAGTATCAATCACATAAGCCAAGTAACATGCATACCCGTGTTGAATATACCGACGAGCCCTGGCTGCCGAACAAAACCCTGAACCAAACCTGGTGCCCTCCCCATAGACAACCAGTTCTCCCCCACCTGGGGTTCGAACTACCACTCGCTGGCCCTCACAAATAATCATGGCACCAAACCTGCTCAGCCAGTCCATACCCACTATCACGCATACATCCCCCATGGGAATAGGGATCAATTTAATCGGATAAGGCACTCCAAAGAGCTCCAATACACAACCCTGATATATTGTAGATGTAGAAACCCCGTGTTCGTTGGCGATGGAAACTCGCAACGGACACTCCAACTCCCCAATAGGCATATCAAAATCCCTATTGAAAGATCGAGATACAAAGGATCGACTCGCGCCCGAGCCAAATAACACAAGAGCAGGCAAAGAGTTCACTAAGAACGTACCTATTAGGAGCATATACATGAGCATAACATAAAACATAATCAACTGAATAATAAATAGACACATACCAGTCACGACGTCTGGTGCCGACCTATCCTCCTCTATCATGAGCTGGAAAGCGTGACCTCGAGCCATCGGGGGCTCCGCCCTGCCCTGACTCCCATCCTTGATCCTCAGAGTAGCCGGTGTTGGAGCCTGTGCCGGTCTAGCAGCAAGCGAGGGACAGTTGGCCTTCACATGGCCAACCTGGTCGTAGTGGTAACAAATCCTGGAGCTGAGTGTTGGGGTCTGCTGGCGGCAATCCCTCGCCATATAGCCCTGCTGACCATAATTGTGGCACCCAGGAGATGATTGACAAGCACCCTCATGAACCTTGCCACACTTCCCACAAGTGTGGCCCTTCCGACCCCCAGATCTGACATCAGCGGCCTTGAACCGCTTCGACACAGGCTGCGATTGCGGCGAGGCTAATCTCTGCTCCCTCTTCTGGAGCTCCATCTTAATCTTGCGCAGCCTGGCGGCCTCCTGTAACTCCAAAAATGAACCATAACGCTGAGTGGATACAAACTGTCTAATGTTTGTCTTGAGCATGCTCAAGTAACGGGCCATCTGATCTTGCTCAGAAGCAGAAAACTCAGGACAAAACATGGCCCTTTCCGTGAACATCTTGGTGATCTCCGTCACCGACTTCGTCCCCTTCTCAAATCCAAGTACTTCTGAGCCAACCTCTCACGTTCCACCAACGGAACATATATAGAACGAAAAATCTCCGAGAACTGCTCCCAAGTCACTACAGTCCTCTACTCAGGAGAATACGAGATGGTAATAAGTCTCCATGAAATCCTTCGCTCCGGACCTCAGAAGGTTCAGAGCGCACCTGACCTTCTGGTTAGTTGGGCAAGAGCAAGTGAAGAAATACTCCTCAATGTTAGATAGCCACCTCATGGCTATGATCGGATCCTGAACTCCGTCGAAATTCGGGGGCTTCATATTTTCGAAGTCCCGATACTAGAAGACCCTCCCAACACCAACCTCAGTAGCAGCAATGGCTGAGGTGGATGCAACAACAACAACCTTATAGAGGGCAGCGTATTGCTCATCAAAGTACTCCACCATGGCGGTATTAATAGACCCAAACATCTCTGTAAACTGTGCCCGAAAGTAAGCAACAACCTCCTCCTGAAGAATCTCCCTAATCCTGTCCTCGGACACAGCTGGCCCATTCTGGCCACCTGTCCCTGATCCTGATCCGGATCCTGCCTTAAAACGTCGTTTCATCACCATACTGAAAATAAACCAGGGAGATATCAGATAACACGCAAATCATATCAGGGGAACCAACTCCCAACAAAGCCCTAGGGGTCGTGACTTCCCTGCGACGCGTACGGGTCCTGTGCTTCCAGTAGTACGTGCCCATACTACCTTCCATAAAAATCGTATTTGTATCAAGGATCATCATAACAACCCTAACAATACACACTAGAAGACACATATACTCAATCCTCACTCCCTAGAGGAAGGCTAAACATCACGAGACTGGTCGGCTGACCCCACACTACTCATCCATGAAACTTCCACCAACCCTGCAACACTCGTGTATGCTAATCATACGTAACACTGGACACAATAGGCATTTGAATATATGATCCTAACCTAAGCCCTTCATCAAAAAAGAACAGGAAATAAGGCCAAACCAAACATTCTCATGCTATAGAATCTTAGTTATGTATAACTGTGATGCATACACTAAGCAACTACAGTAATGATGTCAATTTCATATAAGGAAGAACCCTAGGCTATCAGGAATCATATAATCATGCAATTCTTGAAGATCCCTAGCCTATCACTAACATGTTGTTCTAACATATCACAAAATCAAATAACAGTGTGGTAATTTGGGGTCTACTTACTGGCTCTGGCTCATCGTGCACATCACATCCTCTTTGATTATTTTGAAAACAATTTGAAAATCATTTTTAAAATCTTTTTCCTCAGTTTGAGACTGGATTCACATGAGTGTTCCTTCAATTCACTCAAACCAAGGCTCTGATACCAAATTGTAACGCTCATAAAAATCATGATAAATTAAAACTTTTTAAATATAACCCAAAACCAAAAAGTATTTACAAAACAGTTTTCAAAACATTTCCAACATCAGAGTTTTCCCAAAATCATAGATCATAACTAGAGGATGTGTACAGTCACGCCTTCGCCTTACCGCGGTCATCCGAAGTACCTGAAACATAACCCAAAACTGTAAGCTAACGCTTAGTGAGTTCCCCCAAAATACCAACACATAACCATATAACATATATACAATAACAACATGCAATGGGTCCACATTTAAAATACTGGATTACCCCTGAGCCCACATCATAAGTCTGGCTTGCCCTCGGGGCCCACAACTTATGTATGGCATGCTCCCTGACCAGATCAGTCCTCAGACTGAATTACCATCAAGCCTTCAGTACGAGTCTGACATACCGCCCGATCCTCAGCTTGTATCTGGAATGCTCGTGAGCCCTCAGTATGAGTCTGGAATGCCCTACCCAACCCTCAGTTCATATCTGAAATGCTTCAGGGTTTGTTGGCTACCGCACAGAGCAGTACAAGCTCAACCCCACACAATATGTCGATATATAACAAATAATACACAAATACATATAATCATGCAAATAGAATCACAAGTAGTCCTGCAGATCTACCAGACTAGCATATCAGCAACAAGCATAATCATGCATATGTATTCCATACTCAGCATATCAGTGAATAGCGGTATATCAAATCAATGGGTTGGCCTTGGTGCCTTCGACCCGTAAGTACAGTGAGAAAAACTCACCTCGTAAACTAGACAAAAGTTGATGAGGTCTCAACTCCGAATCTCAGCTCCAACCATCTCCATTTCCAACCAATTGACCAATCTCAATTAGAATTCCCAAAATACCCAAAATACCCTTAAGGTCAAATTTGGTCAAAGTCAAAGTCAAATTCAACTGGTCAAACCAATTGAGTCAACCCAGTCGACTCAACCCAACCGAGTCAACTCAACCGGATTGACCCAGTGCGAGTACACGGGACGTACTCGAGTCCTCGCATGTTGACTACCATCGGGGTGGTTGACCTCGTATGCGGGGCGTACTCCCAGAAACTTCAAAACTTATTAAGTGCTTAATGGCTTAAGCACTTACGTCCATATTTCAGATCCAAGGCTAAAATACATTCTAGAGTCATAAAGTTTCCAACTTTATGACTTTACATTCCCATTAAGTGCTTATCTCAACTTCTTAATCCATTAAGACATTCTTCAAGATGCATGGACCAAAACCAACCATTTGAAACCCATTTTTATGACTCAAGACCCTCACAAGGGTCTGAAAGGACGACTTAATGGGTCAAGAACATGCTTTGTTCATGAAACACCACATTTGGGACAAAAAGAACCTAAAACTAACCCAAAACAAAATCTACAAGAAACTACACCAAGTTCAGAACTTGATACCTCAAAATGGTGCCAAAAGGTGGTGTGATCTTGGATCTAGAAAGCTTCACTCCTTCAATGTGGTCTTCTCTTCCTTTCTTCTTCTTCTTCAAAAGCACAAAACACACACACATAAGTTTATAAAATGGCTTCTCAAGAGGATATTAGGGTTGCAAACACGTATGAGAGGGTGGAGGCTGATAAGGTGAAGGAAATGAGACCATAAGGGTGCTTAAATACCGGCCAAACCCTAAAAAATAGGGTTTCCTCATCTGGCAAGTACACCCAACGTACACTGATGTACGCTCAACGTATTAGGGCGCGCCCTAGTACGCTCAACGTACACCACGTACGGATGGCGTACTCTGCAGGCCTAAAATTACAATAATGCCATTAAGGCCCTTTTGCATATATGTCTTGAACTTTGGGACCAAAACACAACATAAATGAATTAAAGGGGTTAAATTTAGAAAATACCTCACATCGGGATGTTACATTATAGATGTAGTTTTATCAATTACACATTATAGAGCTCTACCCCTACAACAACATCAAACATTATTATCGAGAAAAAAAATTACACATTATATATATATATATATATATATATATATATATATGCAACTACTATGAGTTGAAACACCATACTTCTCTTTTAATTCTGATCACAGAGCTTTGGCAGATCACTCAAAACAGTTATATGGTAATAAAAAGGTGAACATCCGTTTTGGACAAACCCCGAGAAAGGATATATAACCAAATATCAAATAATTACCGAAAATAAAACAACAATTTGAAAGTACTCATCATAAACAATTTATCAACTATCCCAATTTTCTCTATCAAACCTCAATCCAATCTTTTTCCATGCATAACAGCCCAATGCATTCTGCCTTTTCCAAAATTTGCTTCAAATTCATCCTGAGCATTAAAGCTTCACCCTTTGTTAGCCATATCAAAAAAGAATTATCTTCCTTTCTTTGGTTAACACAACTCCAATTCAACAAAGACTCATACCAATCCCAAATCATGATCAAAACAACATGACTTAAAACTTGTTTCTGAACAACCTGTCATTAAAATCATCAAATGAACCAGATCAAGTTGTCATATTCTTTAGAAAAAACCATTTATCACAGATCTCCTTGGGTAGACTTCAGCCCCAAAAGTTTGTACCTAACATCTTTAAGGATTACTCTAGCTACTTCCTTCACATCACAAAATCAATGCACATGAAGATAATCAGTTCCAACTAAAAACTAATCACATGGATCAAATCTAATTACCGGGATCAAAATACCATGAAGTAATAAAAGGAATCGCAAGAGCAGTGGGAATTCATAGACAAATTATTTTCCGGAATTGGGAAAACAATATAAAACAAACTAATTATAGGGATTAAAATCTTACATGTGATAGAATTGCATGGAAGAAACTAAAAAAATGCTTTCAACATGGAAGAAAAACTTAAGGGAGATGACTCACCGAGGAAGTCAATGGCACGAAGGAGGAAGTCAACAACGTAGGCGGAGGCGAAGGCGGATGAAGGATCCGTAAACGAAAGTGGAACGCCGATAGAAGGTGATGAACGATAGAAGAGGGTGATGGTGTCGCCGACAGAGGCTGAGGTATATCGACAGATGCAGAGGTGGGGAAGGAAGCGAAGCGCAACTGCAGAGGTTCTGTTCGTGTTTTTTCTTTAGCGCAAGGGAAAAATAGGATGGGGATTATTTCATTTGGGTCAGCAGCTAAATTCGAGTAGACCGAGTCAGTGTCTTGGTTAGCAATAACTGACCGAGCCTGCCATATTTTAACATTATCAAGCGGGTTGACTACTGACCGAGTCAATAGTCAACTCTGACTGGACTTGGTAAGTGCAAAACAAACAACCCCTTAGGGAGTCTGGTTGTGTAATCTTTACGTGACAAATTAATAATACATTAATTAAAAGGGGAATACACTTAGTGGGGTGTAAGGGGTAGCAACATAGATTTAGGTGTGTACCCTATCCGGATACTTGTGAGGGTCTTATAGGTTGAAAGATACCTAAAGGGGAAAGAACTTAAGCCAATAGTGACGTCGAGTGGTTTTTCTAGACTTCCATTCGGGACATGGTTCGTGGACACTAAGGTGTTCAAGGACTGGAGTGATATTGGCGTAGTGATGACGCTGGATAAAATATCACATTTGGGTGGGAAGTTTCTAGTGATGGGAAATAATGATAGGTACCACTCTTGAATGACAACACACATAGTCAGAGTATCGAACGTAATGCATCGAGGGCAATGTTACGAGTGAGAGTCGCGCCTCACTTAGAACATTGGGTCGAGCTGGTAATGTCAGTAGTAAATGAGATTTCTACATTTTGGGTTAGTGATGGACCCAATGGGGGAAGGGTTGGGCCGGTCACTTAGTAGTGAACGCTTTTTTCCTTCAGGTTAATGATGGACCTGCGTGTGGGGTGTCTACCTTACGGGTTAGTAATGGACCCATGTGTGGGGTGTCTAACTTACAAGTTAGTAATGGACCTAAGGATAGGTTAGGAATAATTAATATTTATCTAACAATAAAAGATAAATAACAAGTGTAGACTTTAATGATGCTCTAGTGATGTATGTGATGTGAGTGATGCATGTGATGTATGTGTTGCGTGTGATGTAAGTGATGTATGTAATGATATGCTATGTGTGTTTTCCTAACATTGTACTTATGGTTGAGTCACTTAGCTTTTCCTGACACTTGTTTCTTTTTTTGTGGCTTTTGCCTTGTATTGGTATAGGTAGCATGATATGATGGTCGGGTGAGTATTGAGGGCTTATGAGTGGTTACCTTTCGATATATGTCTTAGTATTGATACCATTTGGACATGTCATTGAGTTTCATAACACTTGTTTTTGAGAACTTAATTTGGATTGGTTTATGAACTTGTAACGACCCAATTTTTCAAAGAATTATTTCATTTTTAATTATCCAAAACACAATTCCATCATTCACAAAAAACTAGTTACAATTGTTTTCAAAACCATATCAAATACAACTTTATTTCAAAATATCAGAGTGTCCCATAAAATGCCCGAGTGAGAGTGCACGTCGCACCATCAAGCATTGCCTTTGCCCTTGGGCTCAGATGTACCTGAAACAAATCCACAAACTGTAAGCTAATGCTTAGTGAGTCCCCCAGAGCATACCTCACACACAATCCACATAACACATATCATATTAGCTATAAAGCTACACATATCACATAAGCGATGCATACAACATATAAGGAAGCCATGGAAACCCTCCAGGGTCTTACACCTAATGCCACGCCAACCTTCACGTGGTCTTATCTGCCATGGGAACCCCCACAAGGTCTTCCTGCCTTGGGAACCCCCACAAGGTCTTCACTACCAAACAAGACATAATGCAAGGAGCTGGCCACAATGTCTTCTAGCTTTCGTGACACGACCAAGGAGCTGGCCACAATGTGGTTGATTGTTGATTTTGACTAGTTAACCGTTAACCATTTGAGTTTTGACCGGTTTGACTTTTGGTCAAAACTTTGAGGAATTAAGTTATAAACTAAGGTTTGACCTCTAATTGTAATCTAGGTTGTTCGCATTGTTGATACGTTCGATTATGCGAGTGTATTGGTTTAACTCTTTGATTCATGTGATCAGCTTCTTTGTATATCCAAAGTAGTAGGTTGGATAAGTATTGTTTGGGTACGACTGTATGTTTAAGTTGCTTAGTTTGTTTGCTTATTATGTGTTGGATTCTAGGGGAAGTTGGCTATAAGCCTTCAAGCCAACTAGGATGGTAGCTGGAAGTTTAACAGATATTTAGGATGATGGCTTTGTGCCTATAGGCCCACTAAGGTGTTTACTATGAATTGATGATGGCTGGAAGTTTAACATCTCTTTGGGGTGATGTCCTTATGCCTATAGGTCCATTGGGGTGTTGACTATGAACATTGTATGTATGCACTTAATATGTAATGTAATATTTGATATTTTTGAGAACTCACTAACCTTTAACTTACAGTTGTTGATTTAATGTATTTCAAGTAGTTCCTTTGATCGGGGAAAGACTCCAATTTGATTGTATTGTACACGCATCACTAATGATTATGTTTTGATTCACGATGTTTCAAATACATAAATGGTTTTGTGACATTAATTCTTGATATTTTATCTTTATAGAAAAATGAATGCTATATTTGTGTTTAAAAAAATGGTTTGAAACATGGGACGTTACATGAACACTTTAAAAAAGTTCAATATCAATAGAAATTGTTTGATGAATGACTAGTATTGTATTAATATATTAAACTATTTTGTTATGATATTATTTAATGACGAAACTCAATGGCCCTGAGTACTTTGACTCACTTACATCTCTATGCCTACTTGCCTGGTGTTCCCATTACCGGGTTTTTGAATGACTTATTAGTTTTGCATTTCGAAAGAGATTTTCTGAAAAGATTAGTTTAGAGGAAATTGTCAGAGACTTCAAAAAAAACAAAAAGTCGAGGAGTTCCACTTTGATAAGCGATGCAAGGATATTTCATCTTAATTATTTTGTTAAAATTTTGATATCATATCGTTGAATCAAATTAAAATAGTTTTATATGTTTTTGTTTTTACGTTTTGGTTTCGGCCCCTTATTATTGTTCATGTTCCGCCCCTGATATTACTTGTATTTATCCACTTTATTATAATATAAATAATTTTTTAATTTTTTAAAATTTAACAAATTTAGAATTTAAATCTCCGACTAAAATTCGATATTTCCCAGTTTTAAGAACCACGGCTCTCACGTTTTAGAAATTAAGTTGAGTGACGTCAAAAATTCAATTTGATTAAAAGTGTAGATGCGTGTTATCAAAGGGACCAAACCTGTAACTTAGTATAATGATATAAGGGAACGGTGTAGATCAGCCTTAACCTATTTTTCATCGAGATACGAAGAAGTTACCAATCTAATGATCTAATCCCCAGACTGTCGCACATCCGCCACACACATACCACCGGCGATCAACTATGACGATTCCGATTGCCGACATCGATCCTGGCTCCCACATCCTGGTTTTCCCTTACCCAGCCCAGGGACATATGCTATCACTTCTTGATCTCACCCATCAACTAGCCATCCGAGGCGTATTCATCACAATTCTCGTCACTCCCAACAATCTCCCCGTTTTATCCTCTCTCCTCTCCGCCCATCCAACTACCATCACCACCCTCGTCCTCCCATTCCCACCACACCCCTCCATTCCTTCCGGCATCGAAAATGTCAAAGACCTACCAGCCGGTGGCTTCAAGTCCATGATGGTGGCCCTAGGCGATCTACACAACCCCCTTCTCGATTGGTTCCAGAATCACCCTACCCCGCCGGTAGCCATCATCTCCGACATGTTTCTTGGATGGACTCATCACCTCGCATGCCAGCTTGGCATCCGCCGTTACACCTTCTCTCCGTCTGGTGCGTTAGCTCTTTCCGTCATCTTTTCCTTGTGGCGCTACCCACCCAAAAGGGCTGAACCACAAAACGAAAACGAGATGATAAGATTTCCCAAAATCCCGAATTCCCCAGAATACCCTTGGTGGCAGCTGTCCCCGATTTATCGAAGCTACGTGGAAGGAGACCCAACTTCGGAATTCATCAAAGATGGCTTATCCGCTAATATGGCGAGCTGGGGAATCGTCATCAATTCGTTCTCCGAGTTGGAACGAGTTTACGTTGACCACCTTAAGGAAGAGCTCCGCCATAATCGTGTGTTCGCCGTTGGGCCTTTACTCCCTCCAAGCAATAGTACAATCAGCAGAGATGGGTCCAGCTCAAAGGAAGTCCTATCATGGCTCGACACGTGTGCATCTCAGTCGGTGGTGTATGTCTGTTTCGGAAGTCAAGCGGTGTTGACCAACGAACAGATGGAGGTGGTGGCATTGGGTTTAGAGAAAAGCCTCGTAAACTTCGTCTGGTCGGTGAAAGAACCCACCGCCGGACACGTGACAGGAAAATACGGCAAGATTCCGGCTGGATTCGAGGAACGTGTGGCCGGTAGGGGTGTTGTTGTTAGAGGGTGGGCGCCGCAGGTGGCTATACTGAGTCATGACTCGGTAAGTGCGTTCTTGACTCACTGCGGTTGGAACTCGATCATGGAAGCGGTGGCGGCGGGGGTTTTAATGCTGACGTGGCCGATGAGCGCTGACCAGTTCTCCAACGCGACGCTGTTGCACGAGTTGAAAGTGGGAATCAGAGCGAGTGAGGGACCGGATACTGTTCCTGACTCGGGCGAGTTAGCCGAGTTGTTTAGTAAATCATTGAGTGAGAAGACCCGAGTGGAGAGAGAGCGAGCGAAGGAATTTGGGAGTGCGGCAAAGCAAGCAACAAGTGAAAATGGGAGTTCATGGAAAGAGTTGGATAGATTAGTGGCCAATTTATCACATTAAAGGAATCAGTGGACCATTTATCAAAAATCAAGAAAACTGTGCAAAATTTTAGTTTTTTCTTAAAAAACATTGTAAAAAATGGTCGGTGTGTGTATTTATTTTCTTTTAATTTAATCCAAAAAATAAATCAATTTGTATGTAGTCCAAAATGATTTGTTTGTCATATTTTTACAATTTTTTTTTATTCATTTACATTTTTTTAATTATATAAAATAAGAAGTCCACATCCATTCCTTCTTGCACTACAAGAAAAATCCTAAATAGCTACGAAAACTTGTTACGAAATTGAAATACATAGCTATTCTATTACGAAATGTGCTACAAAATGGCTTTTCGTAGCTATTTTGCTACGGAAATGGCTACGGAGTTACATTTCGTAGCTAAACTATGAATAACTACAAAAGTTATTACGTAATCAAAATCTGTAGATATTATACTACGGAATATGCTACAAAATGGCTGGCCGTAGTTATTTTTCTACAGAAATAGCTACGAAGTTGCATTTCCGTAGCTAAATCTTGAATTTTTACTACAAAATCAAAATTTGTATCTATTTTATTATGAAATATACTACATGGTTGTTGGTTGTAGCTAGTTAAAATAACTCAGCTGAAATTGTTTAGTACCTAAAGGAGGTAATATGTGGTGTGATTTGCTGTTTCTTTGCTACTTCCGTATTAGACATCCCAACTGTTTGATAAAATGCCTGAAAGAAGGTTTTCATCTTTTTATAAAAATCCAATACTTCTCAGATAGGTGGAACTTCAAGTGGTGAGCAGCATTTGGGAAATTCTACTAATATAGAACTGCAACCCAAGATGCAATTCTTTGTCAACAGGTATGATCAAATAGATCCTTTTACTTGACTCCCTTATTCTTTTTTTTTTGTTATCATTCTACATTTTTTTAGTTGATTCGGGAATAAATTGATTGTATTTTGAGGACATTCTAGTTGTACTTCAGCCCATTTTATCAACATATATGATAGGGCTACAAATGTTTTCTACACTTTTGATGGTTAAAACTGATTTCAACTGAAGATGCCCTTTATAACTAACTTTTCATCCAACTGATAGGTTTTGTAACTTAATTAAATTTATGGAAAGACATAACTACCCTTTCATTTGCTAAAAAATACAAAGACTGAATTACCCTTGCTAATTCTTCACGGAGTTGGTGCTGACAGTTTGTGGGCCTTGTACGTTTATTCAATTTAGTCCCTAAAATGTAAAAGAGACAAAAAAAAAGCTTGATTTATACGCTTCTTTTTCTGTATTTTGTATGTTGAAATATGCTTGTGAGTTTGTCCATGAGAGGTAATGAGCAACTCACTTTCAATTGTGTAAATCAAGTTTAAAAATGTAAAAATTACAATGAGAAGAATTAATCTTATATACGAAAAATTCAATATGTTAAGGCAAAATACAACGAGAAGAATCAACAGTGAATACCAATATTTGTCTTGCAATGGGAAATGCAGATATTGACAAAGCAGAGATTTTGTTAAAGCTTCCTGATATTTTGAAATCTGATAATCTTGGGAATGTTCACGTAATTCTCTTGAAGGGTAAATTCGTCTTTTTAGGTTCTGCTTTCAAAAAAAATTCAATCAATCTCATTATCTTAAACATGAATCCTAAAATTAAGCAAAACATAATCAATTCTCAGTTCTCAAAATCATAAATGACCATTTTGCCCTTATTTCTGTAGGCATTGACTCGAGCCAGGTTCCCATAGTGAGGCTTATGGATCTTACTAATGTTGTTATAAATACAAAGCTTCTACGTGACTACTCAAAGATAGATGTAATATTGAGACATTTGCCCTTCATTATCAAACATTAGGCAAAGACATGTCCTTTTTTTATAATTTGAATTTGTTGTTTTTTTTTTTAATTTATGTTTCAGGTATGTTTTGATGTGCATTATTTCAAAGAATGTGTACCTGTAAATGACGGTAGGAGAGGAGAGCAGAAATGAAGACTTCAAAAATTGTTTGGTCCGATAACAACGCATCAGAGGATACGGCTTTATAAGGTTAGGGTTTATAATTTCTATAATTTTGGTTTTAGATTTTAAAGATTAATGAAATGTTTGAAATTTAAATTTTGAAATTGTTTGGAGGGAATGATAACATGTAATGAAATTATGACTTTTTTAAAGAAAAATTTTCGTTGCTAAAAATGGATCCTTTTGTTTTTTAAAATAGATAGTACGAACTGTTATCCGAAATAGTCGATATGGGTTAATAAAAGACTGCAATTTCATTTTTTTTCTCATCTGATACAACTCAACAATTCCATAACAGGTTAAAAAAACATAGGAATAGAAGAACTGATTTTATTTTTTTAGCTACTTTTATGTTTGTATTGGACTGTAGATGTTTGTGTGTGCATTGCTATTATTGTCATAAAGGAAAGTTGTGTTAATATCAATATATATTACAAATAATAACAATCTACTTTGGTAAGTTTACATGTTTAAAATGAAAGTAAGATGCTATAATGGGTTAAAAAGGAAAGTAGGCTGCTATTATAGGTTCAAGTGAAAGTAAGATGCTATGATTTCATACAAGAGTTTTGAATGTTAATCAAGTTGTTTATAAATTTGATTTTGCAGGTTGTGCCATTTTTGTTGAGCATCTATGGTTGTTTGTGACAATATTTGTAATGAATATTCAGTTTTGATGATTAGGGAACCATGTAAAAGGATTTTCAATTATGTAATATATCTATAAAAATCTATATAACTATTAAAATTAAATTTATTGCATTTTTATATATTTCAACGAATATTAAATATGACAATTGGATTTTGTTGAATATTTTTATCGTTATGAATTTGTTTTGGAACCTATTTTTGCTATGGAACAAATGACTACGGAATTTGCCACGGAACAAATGGTTACGAAATTTGCTACGGAACAAATGGCTACGGAATTTGTTACGGAAAAAGTGGCTACAGAATTTGCTACGGAACAAATGGCTACGGAATTTGCTACGAAACAAATGGTTACGGAATTTGCTACAAAACAAATGGCTATGGAATTTGTAACGGAACAAATGGCTACGAAATTTGCTACGCACGCCATTGTTAGAGAATTGTTATGGAAGTGTGTTGTAGTTAAATTGCTACGGAATAAACGTCGTAACAAAACTGCTATGGAACTATAATTCTGTAGCTAAACAGTTTGCTACAAGAAATATACCTACAAAATCTCATTGACAAATTCCGTAGGAACTTCTGTAGTTATTTAGGTTTAGCTACGGAATTTTAGCTTTTAGCTACGGAATTTTTTCGTAGCTAAATCGAAATTTTCTTGTAGTGTTGTCTCTTTTTCTAAAATACTAAATGATGAGAGACATGACATTTTCTATGTAACAATTTTATATACATTAAAAAAATAAATTATAGAATTATATAAATATATCAAGTTTTGAGAAGTATTATATTATCATATAATAATTAAAAAAGACAATTTTTTATACCCAATCTGAAAAAAAAACTCATGTGGTCATGCCTTGGAAAAAACTCGAGCCATAAGTTGATAAGACACGTCTTGACATGTTATTTGTATGTCATTCGTAACAAACCCGTCTTGAACGTTTTCGTAACAACTATACCAACCCTCGCGTCTTGGCACGTCTTGACATGCGCCTGACGTGTTTTTTAGAACCATGCTTTTTCTTTTACAAATCTATCTCTCCTACAAATCAATGTAAATGGCAAAAAAACATTACATGAAAGTCATTATTGAGTTATAAAAATTTTCAAGACATGATTTAAGACAATAACTTTATATACATGATTTTTTTTTGAAACGAAGTAATTAAAAAAAAGTCAATACATATCGACGAAAGGCAAACGGGCAACAAACTACACCGCTAGCCGTTCTGGGTGACAAAATCTAATTTTTTTTTTGAAAACATAATTTGTAGATCTAAGAGATATAACATTAGAATGCATGACTTGTTAGACTCTGTTCATGAGCTCCACTACTTGTGGCACGAAAAAACCAAAGGTCTCAAATCATATAATCACATATATAGTAACAAATTGTCAAATCATATACACAATTTACTTGACTTTTTAATGTCACTCCGATTTACCTTAGATTATATATATATATAAGTAATCCGTCGTAATCTACTTTCTTAATAAATAAATCTATTCTTCCCATTACATATATAATCGATCATTTTTTTTTATCATTTGTCAACAACCTAACACAATTATAAATATATTTTATATGAAAATTATATATATATATATATATATATATATATATATATATATATATATATATATATATATATATATATATATATATATATTATTTGTAAAAAAATTAAAAACCAGTAAATTTTAATATATTTTTTATACAATTTAGAAAGCATGACATTAATTTTAAAATTGAAAACCAAAAGAAAAAAAAAACGACCAATACTGTTGTGTCATTTGTCGGTCAAAGTTGTCGTTGTGATCTTCCATAGCCCGCCGACTTGGATTGTGATCAATAGTTTTTTTTTTTTGTTTTGTTTTTTTTTTTTTTTTTTTTTGCCATATACGGTGTTATAGTGCCATGATCGGTTGTGATTCCTCCCAATAAACATGGTCTTAAGTCGATTTCTATACCATGTACTTATATACATATTATGAGTTATGATATGATATGAAATATGATTATGTACGAATAATGAGATCTAAAGCCTATAAAAAATGTGTTGCTAGAAAAACTTTTAGGTGTTGTTTGGTTCGTAAAATGTTTTTGAATGAATTACAACTGGAATTGGAAAAAGAATCTGTTAGGAATTTGAATCAAATTTCATATCCTGTTTGGTTGGCAAGACACAAAATGGAAATATAATTAATTCAAGATTTTGTTTTGTTTACAGGAAATGAAATTAGAATCCATGTAAGGATACTTTATATAAATTATAAAAATAATAAAATCTCGACAGTAGCAGTGATGGTGGTGACATTGATGGTGGTGACAGTGGTGATGGCGGTGACGGCGGTGGTAGGTCGTAGATAGTGGGTGATGGTAGTGGTGGTAGCGGCGGTGGCGATGGTGGTGGCGGCGACAGTGGTAGTGGTGGCGGGTGGAGGTGGTGGAGACAGCAGTGGTAGTGGTGACGGCGGTGATGGTGGTAATGGCTAGTGATGGTGGTGGTGATGGCGGCGTCGACGGTGGTAGTGGTGGTGGTGGCGTTAGTGGTGATGGCAGTGGAGGTGGTGTCTGGTGGCGGCGATGGTAGTGGTGGTGGTGGTGGCAGTGGCGGTTAATGGTCGGTAGCAGTAGTGGTGGGTGTTGGATTTCGGATAAGAAAAAGAGTATTTTTGTAATCTGTTACTAATCTTGATGAAAATGAATGTTTTCCATCCAACTTTGGAAGGAATTCACTTTTCTACATATGAAGGAAAATTTATTTCATTTAGGATCTCTTTCGTCCTCTAAGTCCAACCAAATTTATTTCATTTAGGATCTCTTTCGTCCTCTAAGTCCAACCAAACACACGAGGGAATTAAAATTATTTTCATTCGAACATTCATTTACTGCCAATCAAATGTGCCTTTATATGGAAATGTGTGTTGGGTGTTTTTTTTTGTTGGGTGTTTGTTTGTGTGGTGGACGGCTCATCATAAGGGTTTATTTAAGATTCCTTTTAAAAAAGAACTTATAAAAAACATAGGGGAAGTGTTTTTAATAGGACCCTTCTTTTCAAAAAGAAAATAAAAATAGAATTTGACCTATGTTTCTTGATTGATAGCACCTCTTTTAATGTTAGTCACAAATAATATCAGTATCTGAAGTAAATAATAATCAGCAAAAGATAATCATAACGTATAAAGTGTCCAAAATGACCCAAAACCTCAATAATACATTGATTGATTAAATAGATATATATAAACAAAAATATTAGCTGTCTTAATCCTAGTAGTATATATGTGTGGTAACGTACAGTTATATGAGATTTCCACAAGTTTTACCTATATATAGCCTACCAACAAGATCAAATAAAAGGATGGAGCAAAGGTATAAGAAAGAAAGAAAGAAACTAGCACTACAAAATTGCTCCCCTTTCTTGAATGTATGATCATTAACCCTATCTATATGAAGTCAGTTATTTTTGGGTGGATGAGACCTTGGGACATGGTAATCAGAATTAAGAGCCATGAAAGTCGAGCTCATTTTGACATGATGATTATCATCATGATCATTATGATCTATCTTCTTGCTTCTCTTCGTCATTTTATGACCACCTTTTCTAGGGTTTCCACTTGAAGAAGACGAAGCTTTCTTTGACACCATCTCGTCACCATTTATATGTTGTTCCTCCGCCATCTTCACCAGCATTCTCCTACCATTTATCTTTCCATTTACCAATGTTCCAACACTTGCAGAAACTGCATAGAGGGTACCCTAAAAACAATTCAAATATAAATGTCCTAAGTCAGTTGTAATATACTTTATAAGATGTAAGCATGATTAAACCAAATATGCTAAGTATATATGGGTTCTTAGTTTCTGTATTATAGAGTTTATAGAAAGTGCTCGTTGTTGCAAATTACAACATTTGGACGTTATGAAAGAACAATCTGGCCAATCTAAATACCATGATTTTAAAAACTAATTTGAACACAAAAATTTGCTAGTGTCCTGATCAATAAAGATACATTTAAAACCGATGTGCTTGTTTTTTAAGGAGAATATACCATATAACATTTTTGGTGACTCGAATTTTGAAATGAAACCATAAACATGTGTTCATGTAGCATTCCATGGTTAAGTGAGCAAAATTCACCTTTTCTTGTCTGGACAACAAGGGCCTTTCTTCTTCTCCTAATTTATCTCCAACCACCATCACCATCTTAGCATCTACAAAAGTTCAAACCGAAACTTAAGCACTCTAAAGGGATATCATAATTAGTTGAATTCAAAAGAAAAGATTGTTTGAGTAAGTGAAGTTACCTTGAAGAGAATATGCAACACTGTTAAGTAACATGAATATGATTGCAAAGACAAAGATACGAAACCTTATGGAAACCATTTTGTTCTTTGTTTCTTTCTTTGCATGCATACTTTTAAGAACAAAAAAGATATGGAGAAAATGGAATGGGAAGGAGAGCATTGATAATTTATAGACCCAAGATTCAAGTCAAAGTCAAAGATATATTCTTTAACCTTTATCCCATTAAAATATATAAAAGTGGGTACAAGCAGCACTTTTTTGGAGACCCAAATTCATTTATTTTAACTCAAACTATTGGATTAATAACAAATAAAGTTAAATATTGGGTTTCACATGATGGTTGAGACAATTGAGACAAGTGAATAAAATATTACGTTATTTAATACTAATAGTCATGTTTATAAGTAGGCTTTTGAATTATTATTTAATAATGACAAACACAAGACAATATATTATATACCAAGATAATAAATATAATAATTTGAGTAAATTCAGAGAATACAAAACTGATCAACAACGTAAAGTTGAAATGACAGCACTAACTTATATATAAAATTGTAAATTTTGCTTAAAATCTTAAATAGCAATATATAATTATATTCAAGTATAATGAATTTTGAATAGGGATGAAATTTAAAACCAAAAAACCGGACCAAAATCGGAGCCGTTAGAACTGAAATATGTACAACCAGTCCGGGTTTAAAGAATGTTTTTATCTGGGTTTCGGGTAATCCGGGTATGGGTCATTCGGGTCCGGGTAAACCGGGTTTAAGAATTGAAACCGATGTTAGGAACCAGAACCGGTTTTAGGGGCCAAAACAAGTTTTTGTGAAAAGTTTAAAACATACATATCTCATTCGTTTGAAGTCGAATTGACATGCATTTTTTTCAGCATATATTTTAGAGTTTGTATATGATTTTAGACTATTTGTTATTTTTTGTTTCATATTAATTGACTTACAATCCCCCAAAGTCGGGATATCAAAACTGAAAATTTTCAGTTTTTTTTTTTTTTTTTTTTTTTTTGTATTTTATGAAAATTTTAAAACATGCATATCTAATTTTTTTGAAGTCGGATTAGCATGCGGTTTCTACCGATGTGTAGTTTAGAGACTGTACATAATTTTAGACTATATTTTTGTCATTTTTGGTTTCATATTCATTGACTTATAGTCCCCCAAAGTCGACATATCAAAGTTGAAAATTTTCAGTTTTTCAAATTTTTTTTTCTGTATTCTATGAAAATTTTTAAACATGTATATC
Organism: Lactuca virosa; assembly: GCF_052849685.1. Taxonomy (NCBI): domain Eukaryota; kingdom Viridiplantae; phylum Streptophyta; class Magnoliopsida; order Asterales; family Asteraceae; genus Lactuca; species Lactuca virosa. The sequence continues at coordinate 29,045,296 of NC_136426.1, forward strand.
TAATTCGTTAGAAGTCGGATTAGCATGCAGTTTTTTCCACTATGTAGTTTAGATTTTGTAAATTATTTTATACTATAATTTTTTCATTTTTCGTTTCATATTTATTGACTTACAATCCCCCAAAGCCGAGATATCAAAACTGGAAATTTTTAGTTTTTCAACTTTTTTTGTATTCTATGAAAATTTTAGAACATGCATATCTAATTCGTTTGAAGTCGGATTAGCATGCAGTTTTTTCCAACGTGTAGTTTAGAGTTTATTCATGATTTTAGACTATAATTTTGATATTTTTTGTTTGATACTCAATGACGTACAGTCCCTCGAAATTGGGATATATCTGTAACATCTATTTCCAAGTATTTCCCTCGAGACCCAAACTTTCTAATTTTAAGAGTTTTTATGGATGTCACGACGTGGTGATGAAGCTCACCACAACGTGGTAGCGCTCCATAAAGGAACACGCATTTTCAATCACCACGACATGGCAATACAATGGCCACGACATGGTGGCGGCAAAATGAAAAACCTTAATTTCGAGTCTTGAGCCCTGTTTAAACAACATTATGGCTAAGGTTTGCTCTTAACTCCATCTTCCATCCCTTTGAGAGAAACCCTAGAGAGTGTGTGTGTGTGTGTATTCTTGGTGAAAAAGTATGTGGTCTTGACCTTTAAAGGTTCATGAAGAATGAGAGAATGATGCAAGCATGTAAGGTGACTTTTTGTTGTTGGGGGCTGCTTTTACTTCAATACTTAGACTCCAGAAGGTATAAAGTTTAGAAATTTACACTTCATGAGTTACTTATGATGTGATTAAGTCCCTTTTGGTTTTTGGAAATGAATCCTTGGAGTTTGAAGCAACTCCAGGACCTTGGATAAGATGTATGCTAGTTCTTGGACCTTATGGTCCCATAAAGTTTGTATCTTTGTCATTAATCAACCATGCATGATATTTCTAGGTTACTTGGTCCGTTTTAGAGTTATGGTTTTAGATCCAGGCTTCTAGAGGCTAGAGAAGGGATAAAGTTGAAAACTTTATCCATGTATGGTCTAAATCAATCGAGATTTGAGCTTTGGAGTTCTGGAAATAAGTATTAAAGGCTTAATGAATTAAGCCGGTCAAGACATAACCATGACGTGGCAAGTCTGCTTCCACGACGTTGCGACAAGGGGATCCGTGACAGTTTTGGAGTTTAGCCTCCACTCTGTGGCCATGGTGTTGGCCACGACGTGGTGACTCGACTGTTGACTTTTGACCCTTGACTTTTTTACCAGGTTTGACTTGAGGTCAAACTCTAGGGTTCAGGTCTTAGATTGAGGATGTACCCTTATTTGGCTAGGTGTGTGTGGTACCAGTTTGTTGTATGTGACGAGTAATAGGGATTTCTACTTTCGTCTGTGAGGTGAGTTCTTCTTACTATACTTTATACTGCAATATGTATCATTTGTATGTTAGGATGTTAATATATTATAGTGATCTGTTATAATGGTAGATCTGTTATGATTACCCATGTTTGTTTGTTATTGTTATTTGCATATATCGACATATTGTGGTTGGGTTGAGGCAGTCCTGCTTTGTCTTGTAGGCTAAGATACCTGGGCGGTCCAGTTCATATTGTAGGCCTAAAAGGAGCGGCCCAACTTGGATGTTATATGCTCCAGATGGAGGTCCAACCTTGTGTTGTAGGCATGGTGTGAATGCATTCTATGTGTATTCTTGTGTGGGGTATTTTAGGAAAACTCAGTAAGCTTCGGCTTATAGTTGTGGATTTAAATATTTCAGGTACTTCTGAGGATTGGGGCAAGGCGAAAGCATGACTGTACAATGTTGTATTAGGTGTCTAAGCCCATAACTATTATTGGTATATATTTGAATTGATAGTAGCACAGTCCTTTTGGGTTACCCTCAAACCTAGCAATTGGACATGATGACTATTGGAGAGAAAGGTTTTTATTATATGAATAATAAATTGAAATAAATAGTTTATTAATATATTATGAGAATAATATATTAATTAGAAAAACTATTATTTAATTAATAATTAGTCATAAATTAATTGGAATTAATTTTGGGATTAATGGAATTAATTAAAAGTGTAGTGTCTAAAATGCAATTGTTCAATAGTTGAACAACAGGCTCTAGAACCTTCCACCAGGAGGGTTGTAACAACCCAATTTTTCCAAAGAAAATTTTCATTTTAAAATAATCAAAACATTTCCAATAAACCACAAAATCTCAAGAACAATTGTTTTCAAATTCATAACATCAACATTTTATTTCATATATCAGAGTGTCCCGTAAAAACGCCTGAGAGAGTGCATGTCGCACCATCAAGCCTTGCCCTTGCCCTTAGGCTCAGAAGTACCTGAAACAAATCAACAAACTGTAAGCTAATGCTTAGTGAGTTCCCCAGAGCATACCTCACACAATCCACATAATCACATAATACATATTAGCTATAAAAGCTACATAAACCACATAAGCCATGCGTACTAACATATAAGGATGTCGTGGGCTCCCCCAGGGTCTTACTCCAGGATGTCATGGGCTCCCCCACATGGTCTTACACCTAAGTGTCATGGCCTCCCCCATGGTCTTTAGCTGGAAAGCCATGGGCTCCCCCACATGGTCTTGATAGGTTTTGAGCATTCTAACACTCCTATGGTGTACATGCAACCCTAGAAACCTTGGATCTATGTTTGACTAAGATACATGCAAATAATTATTTTTCCAAGGTTCTTATCCTAACTAGCATGGCATGGGATACTTGAATCAAATAAAACTAGTAGAATTACTTACCTTGTAGTAGTAGTTGATTGCTTGGAGTTTGAGAGCCTAGCACCAATAATGTGGATGCCTCAAATGGAAGTCACAAATCACCACAAACTTGGAAACTTGAGAGAATAGTCACAAACTTCTTGAAATCGGCCCTCTTAGTTTACACACATCAACTAGTCCAATTTCAAGAACCAAAGCGTCCTTTATATAGTGTTGTGGATTAGGGTTACATCCATGTAAACCCTAATACCCATGTCTTTTCATTTCCATGAGATCCACGGGTTAAAGCTCCATGGAGTATCCATGGACTTTCCATGCAAGCCTAGCCCATTCCAAATAAGCATTAGCCCACACTATATAAATATAAGAGCCCATATTTAATTAGTCATACTTTTGATCTGTAAATTAATTCTAAATTAATTATAGATCAATACTAATTAAATAATATTATTTTATATTAATATATTAGGACTTATAATATATTAATAAATCATAACTTATACTATTCTCAAACGATTATCCATAAATTGTTCGGGTGAAGTGCAACCCAAATGGACCATGCCGGGTCGGGTCAAGTACATACCAAATATAGTTATGGACTTAGACACTATATCCAACAGGTCTTACATCCAAGTGTCATGGGCTCCCCCATGGTCTTTACCTGAAAAGCCATAGGCTCCCCCACATGGTCTTACATCCAAGCGCCATGGGCTCCCCCATGGTCTTTCCTGCAAATATCACATATACACTAGCATACCTCCGTGCACATAACCAACTAGCATATCACATATCACTACATCAACTAGTGTACCACATATTATAAAATGGGTCGGCCTTGGTGCCTTAGACACATTGGTATGGTGAGGAGACTCACCTCAAATGCAAACTATAACTGAACTGATAAGATAAGATCAGATAAGTCCCAATGCGCAACTCCAACTTAATTGCCTACAATCATCATATGACTACTTGTAAAAATCCAAACGTACCAATAATATCCTCAGAGTCAAATGGTCAAAGTCAAGGTCAACAATCCATGTTGACCCAACTCGTCGAGTGCATCTAGCAACTCGTCAAGTGCATCTAGCAACTCGTCGAGTTCTTTCAGGGTTCAGAAAACCGGGGAAAACCCTAACCAACTCACCGAGTTATCTCACCAACTCGCCGAGTTACTCGTTAGACCGAAAACGGGAAAAACCCGATCCAACTCGTCGAGTTATCTTATCAACTCGCCGAGTTTACTCTACAGACCGAAAACGGGAAGACCCGCTCCAACTCGCCGAGTCTCCAGGGCAACTCGTTGAGTTTTCCCTTGTCTTAACATAATCAGTCCTTCCAGTCGAATCCAAACCTCCAAACTACAAATCCAGTCCCATAAGACTGAAATACCACGTAAAGTTGCAAACTTTACGTGCATGCAAGGCCTCAAAAGGAAAAAGCACTAAAACTAAGGTTCATACAATGTTTAGGGCATGGAAAAGGCCTACACTAGGTAAAGGGAGCAACTTTATGTCCATGAAGACCTAGAGGTGTCTAGATTTGGAACCATATCCTCATGACAAGTCCAAATCCGAGTATGACACCATTTTGCACCAAAAGTAACCATATATATTTAAAAGATGAGATCTAAGCAAATAGAGATCAAGGTAGCAACTTTTTACCTCCAAATGAATGCTAACACCAGGTAGATGTTGGATCTAAAGCCCTCTCCTCACTTCAATCTCTTCAATCTTCAAGTTCCCTTCCAAAAAGCACAAGATTCACTCTCCAAGGCTCACACACACTCAATAAGGCACTAAAATGCGGTTAGGGTTTCTCTTTGGACAGTTAGGACAATGAGGGAGGCCACAAATGACCCATAAGTTCCTTAAATAGGATACAATCCCCTGAAAATTAGGGTTTTCCTTTACAGTGTCTACTCATCGAGTTGGGGCCTTCCAACTCGTCGAGTAGACTGTAACGCCCCCCTCTGGCACGTATCACAATATTGTCCGCTTTGGGCTCCCGACACAAAAACTTCCTAGGGGGTCACCAATCCCTGGATTGCTCTCGCCTGGGCACACTTAACTGTAGAGGTCTTATGGGATCTGTTCCCCTCACGGCTTTAAAATGCGTTGCGACAAGGAAGGTAGCCACGCCCCTTGTAAGGAAATGTTTGGTTCTCCTTCCAAGCCGATGTGGGATCAGGTGCTACCCACCTTCACCCCCATTATAGGGTTCGACGTCCCTGTCGAACACATCGACCCGTGCCCTAGCTCTGATACCATTAGAACTCTGCAGTTAAGCGTGCCCGGATGAGAGCAATCCAGGGATGGGTGACCCCCTGGGAAGTTTTCGCGCTGGGAGCCCAAATCATACAATATTGTGATACGTGCCAGATGGGGGCGTTACATAGACTCTAAGTCCCACATCCAATATTGATCTCTACTCGTCGAGTTGGGTTCCCCAAATCATCGAGTCCCAATGCAAAACCCAAAAAAAAAACTTAAAAAAATATAATTGATACCTGGAACAAGCGTTACAAATCTCACCCACTTGAACTAGACTTTGTCCTCGAAGTCCGCTGATGCAAACAAATCCGGGTAGTGATCTCATATCTCCTCTTCCGGCTCACATGTCTATTCGGAGCCTCTTCGGTGATGCTATTGCACCTTCACTAACTTCATTTCTTTGTTACGAAGGACCTTGGTCTTCCTATCCAGAATCGCAACGGGCCTCTCAATGTATTTTAGACTCTCATCCACCTGAATGCCGTCCAGAGAAACAACTGCAGCCTCGTCTGTGACACACTTCCGAAGCTGGGACATGTGGAAGGTGTTGTGTATCTGGCTAAGCTCATCCGACAGATCCAAGCGATAGTCCACCTTGCCCACCCGGGCAGTAATCCTGAACGGTCCAATATATCGGGGCCCTAGCTTGCCCCTCTTCCGAAACCTAATGACACCCTTCCATGGTGACACTTTCAGCAAGACGAAATCCCCCACCTGAAACTCAAGATCTAATCGGCGTCCTTTCATGGTAGTTGAATGGGTGTCCACTCTCACCCACCGCTTCCTTGACTGGTGGAGGGTCGTTAGCAGAAATGACTTGATAGGACATTAATTCTCCTTAAAAGTATAATGATATTAAAAAGTACTAGAACCTTCTTTTTGTTAAAATCCCAAATCTAGTTACTTTAGGAAAAATGTGAATTTGTATGCTAACCCATGAAATTTCACATTACACTTTATAAGTCGTTAGAGGAGCGTGTGTGGTTAACCAGCACACTAATAGGGACTAATAAAGAGTCGGAATGGGTATCTCATAAATTATCATTGTTAAAGGAGCGTGTGTGGTTTACCAGCACATCAATTGGGATGATAAATGACAATGAGGTTACCAAGCACATTTGCATGGTTATTCACATCTTGTTTTTGATCCACGGTATCCCAGTCACAAAAAGAAGAGCATAATCTGAGATTAAACATGCCATCGAATGATTTCGATGAATCTCAAAAGACCTAGGAATTTCACTTAACTTAATTTCTTTTAAATTTCGTTTTCCCTTGGTGGCATTGGATCCTAGCCTTTATATGTTATTTTGGGTTTCTATATTAAGGATTATTCTTATCTAACTAAAACTACCTTCGTTTTACATATGTCTACTGCAACTGATGCTTCTGCTTCCTCCTCCTCCAACCACCACAACTTCTCCTTGCTCTCTATCTGCTCCAAAGTCATATTGGATGGTTCCAATTATAATGATTGGATGCGAAACATCAAAATGGCACTTCGTTTCGAGAACAAAGAGTATGTCCTCGAAAAAGAACTCATTGAAGTCGAAGATGCCAGTGTCACTCCTGAAGAATACGCCTCCTATCAAAAACACTATGATGATACAACAAAAGTTCCTTGCATCATGGTCGCCACAAGGACCCCTGAGTGGCAGAGATTCTATGAGGATTACTGGCCATATGAGATGAACAAGGACATTATGGAATAGTACCATAAGCGAGCTCGTCAAGAAAAGTATGAGGTGGTAAAGTCCCTCATGGCATGCAAAATGAAAGAGGGAGAATCCGTATGTAGCCACGTACAGAGAATGTAACGCTACGTGGAGTGCCTTGTTAGGCTAAATGTGCACTTTGATGAGGAGTTGGCTATTCACATAGTCGTGAACTCCTTACCAAGTTGTTATGATCAATTTATTCTAACTTATCATTTGAACAACAATGAGACCACATTGGCTCAGTTGCACAATCTACTATAGACAGCTAAGGCAGAATGAGGGGTAAGAACTCAAACCCTAATCCTGCTAGTGCTCCCATTCTGGCTATTGGTCAAGGAAAGGGGAAGAAGAGGAAAGGTCCTCCAAAACAAAACTGGAAGGGAAAGTCTTATGTTGGTTCATCAAGTAATGGACCCAAAGGAAAATCCAGTTCTGATGCCCCTCCAGTTTCTGATCCCAAAGAGGCCACTTGCTTTTACTGCAACGACAAAGGGCATTGGAAACGAAGCTGCCCAAAGTATCTGCAAGATATCAAGGATGGCAAGGTGAAGCCATCTTCTGCAGGTATATACACTATTTCATCTAATAACTCATCATCTTCTCATTCTTGGGTCCTTGATATAGGGTATGGTTTTCACATTTGTTCTAATTTGCAGGGGCTAAGAGAAAGTGAGGAGGTGGATCACGAAAGAATGAACCTAATCATGGGGAATAAGCGATCTTCACCTGTCACCAAGATTGGAGTTTATAGTCGAGTGCTTAGTAGTGGTGTTTGTTTAGATTTAATAAATTGTTGCTACTCGTCAGAAATGACACGTAACATTATTTCCTTTCATGCATTGTTCATAAAAGGTTTCAGATATTCTTTTAATTATTTGAATGGTTCTATTTCAGTTTAAAAAATGGTTTCTTTATATTTGAAGCTTTACCTTGTAATGGTGTGTATGAAACTATGACGTGTGTAGACAATTTAGGCAATAGTGTATTTCAAATTGATTCGTCTAATGGTATACACAAAGCATGCTTGTGGCATTGTCGTCTTGGACACATTAATAAGAGACACATCGCCCAACTCCAAAAGGATGGAGTGTTGGAATCATTTGACCTAAGGTTGGATGATGCATGTGAATCTTTTCTTTTGGTTAAGATGACAAAATCACCTTTCACTGGATCTTGTGAAAGTGGTGAATGTTTGTTGGACCTCATACACACAGATGTGTGTAGGCCCTTTAGATCATCCACAAGGGATGCTAGTCGATTTTATGTAACATTTATAGATGATTGTAGTAGATATGGTTATATTTACTTAATCAAACATAAATCAAAAACCTTTAAAAAGTTCAAAGAGTTTAAACATGAAGTCAAGAATCAATTAGGCAGGAAGATAAAGATGCTCCGATCAGATAGAGGCAGAGAGTATCTTAGTGTCGAGTTCCACGACTAACTTAAGGAATGTGGAATAGTTTCACAATTGAACCGTCCTAGGACAACACAACTAAATGGTGTGGCTGAGAGGCACAATCAAACCTTATTGGACATGGTTCATTCCATGATGAGTCAAGCTCTCTTCCAATTTCATTCTGGGGGTATGCTTAGAGACTGCCGCCCATATTCTTAATCTTGTCCCAACTAAGAAGGTTCCCAAAACACCTCATGAGATATGGTCAGGGAAGGTTCCCTCGTTAGCACATATCAAGGTTTGGGGTTGTGAAGCTTTCGTTAGACGAGAGACTCACGACAAGCTTGAACCTCGTAGTGAGAGATGTATTTTCATCGGCTACCCACAGAATTCATTTGGATATTTGTTCTACAGACCTAGTGAGAACGTGGTCTTTTTAGCACGAGGAGGAGTCTTTCACGAGAGAGAGAGAGAGAGAGAGAGATCATATGCAAAGAGGACAGTGGGAGTACCATTGACCTTGAAGATATTCAAGAATCAAAAGATGAAGGAACCTCTGAAGACGCTAGGGTTTAACCAGAGGAAGAGATTCTAGTTGAATCAGTTGACAATTCATTACCTCTTAGGCATTCCAGTAGAGTTAGAATGCCACCTGAGTTCTATAGTTTCCATATAACTATAGATGGTGATACGTTTATCAGTGATAGTACACTGGTAAATTTGGATGAACCGTTTAACTACAAGGAAGCAATGGCAGGCCCTGAGGCAGCCAAATGGAAAAAGGCATTGGACAGCGAGATCAGGTCCATGTATAAAAACTAAGTTTGGAATTTGGTTGATCAACAACTTGGTCGGAAGACATTTGGTTGCAAATGGATCATCAAGAAGAAGACCGGCATGAATGGTAATGTGCACACATTCAAACCACGACTGGTTGCGAAGGGCTTTACTCAAACCCCAGGGGTTGACTATGATGAGACCTTCTCACCAATGTCTAAGATAAAATCTATCAGGATCATGCTAGCCATCGCTGCCTTTCATGACTATGAAATTTAGTAGATGGATGTTAAAACCGTTTTCCTTAATGGGAAGTTGGCTGAGGATGTTTACATGAGTCAGCCAGAAGGTTTTGTTGATGCAAAGTTTCCCAATATAGTGTGCAAGCTTGAGAAATCTATATATGGGTTGAAACAAGCTTCTCGCAAATGAAATCTTTGTTTCGACGAGAGGGTCAAAGAGTTTGGCTTCTCTAGAAGCGAAGATGAGTCCTGTGTATATGTCAAAGCTAGTGGGAGTATATTAACCTTCCTAGTATCGTATGTTGATGACATACTTCTTTTTGGAAACGACATTCCAACTTTGCAAGAAGTTAAGTCTTGGCTTGGAAAGTGTTTCGTTATGAAGGATCCAGGAGAGGTTGCTTATATTCTGGGGATAAGAATTATAAAGGATAGGAGTAAAAGGCTAATTGGACTTAGTCAAAGTACATATTTGGAAAAGGTGCTAAAACATTTTAGTATGGAAAATTCCAAGAAAGGAGAACTGCCCATCCAGATTAATACCAAACTGAGTAAGACTCAGAGTTCGAGTACTGATGCAGAGATAGCAGAAATGAGTAGAATTCCATACGCGTCCGCCGTTGGATCTATCATGTATGCTATGACATGTACTCGCCCTGATGTTTCCTTTGCTTTGAGCATAGTCAGTCGTTATCAGGGAAATCTAGGTAAATCTCACTGGATAGTAGTTAAGAATATTTTCAAGTATCTTCAAAGGACTAGGGACTGGGTCCTAGTACTTGGTGGCAGTGATACATTGAGAGTAACTAGGTATAGTGACGCCAACTTTCAAACATATAGAGACAACTTCCATTCTCAATCTGGTTGGGTGTTTACCTTAAATAGAGGAGCAGTTACTTGGAAAAGTTTCAAGCAAGAGACAATGGTTGATTCTACCTGTGAATCAGAGTACATAGCAGCAAGCGAAGCATCGAAGGAAGTAATTTGGTTGAAGAACTTCATCAGAGATCTTGGAGTTGTTCCAACCATCAAAGAGCCAATGGAAATTTTATATGATAATGAAGGAGCGGTTGCCTAGTTTATCACAGAAAACTTCATGGAGATTTTTTGTACTGGGTATGTTCCATTGGTGCATAGAGAGAGAGAGGGAGAGAGAGAGAGAGAGAGATAGAGGTTGGCTCAGGAGTATCCATCGCTCAAGTAGACGATAGAATTGGCGACGAAGATCACCAAGATGTTTATAGAGAGAGCCCTTTCTTTTTCCTTGAGTATGTTGCTTCGAAGCAGGTATAGATGTCATGATACTTTAGCATACTCAAGACGAAGATCAAAGAGTTTGTAACGACTGTCTATTACCAGACCCTAGCAGAGCTGCAGTCTAACTCCTGGAGGAGATATATCGAGTTGGAGACTCAGAGGGGGTAGAAGAGGCAGGCCCCAGTCTAGACCCAGCCAACATGTAAGTGGTTCAAGCCCGCTGATTATGGATCTGGAGGCCATAAGGGCTGCACTTGCAGTAAATACGGCAAGGTGTACGAGGGTTTATGTGTGTCTGCGACGGGATGTCATCGGTATGGCAAGAATGGCCATTATGCAAGGGATGTGCAACAGTCACAACAACAACAACAATAGGATACGAGGGTTTGTTATCATTGTGATTAGGCTGGCCATGTGAAGGCTACTTGTCCCTTGCTTGATAAGTCAGTACAAATACCGACCCTTATGACTTTGAGGATCACGGATGGCCACCAAGGGAGAGTTGAGGCTACGAAGGCCAGGGCTTATGCTTATCAGTTAACAACAGAGGAGGCCATGACGACGCCTGACGTCGTTATTGGTATGTATATATATATATATATATATATATATATATATATATATATATATATATATATATGCTTATGTTAGCTCTTATTTTAAACTGTATTCTTATGTTTATGATTTCCTTAGGTACATTCCTAGTGAACTCTTTTCATGCTTTAGTGTTGATCGACTCGGGTGCGAGGCAGTTCTTTGTATCACTGTCCTTTAATAGGATTTTTGACATAGCTCTTTGAGTATTGGAGTGCCAATTGCGATTTTCCATTGCCAACAAACACAAGGTTTTCTCTTTGAGCGTTTTCCATGACTATGTGTTAGAGATTTCTAGGGTGCAGTTCCCGATTAACCTGGTCCCTATCCCGATGGGAGATGTGTGTGTGATTGTGGGTATAGATTGGTTGAGACGATTTGGGCCTCTAATTGATTGTGAGCAGCAGCTAAAGATGGTGCGTACCCCAGTTTAGGGAGAACTGAATGTCTACGGAAAGGGTACCATGGTTTGTTTGACTTTTTGTTCTCCCGCAAGGGCCAAGAAATATTTGCAACAGGGTTGTATTGAATACCTTGATTATATGACTGATACTAGAGAGGGGAGGGGACATTCCATTTCCGATGTTCCCATGGTTCGAGAGTTTCCTGATGTGTTTCCAAAGGATTTACCGGGTGTGCCTCCTGTGAGACAGGTTGACTTTAGGATCGATTTGATCCCTAGGGTAGCTCCAATCGCTAAGGCGCCATATCGCCTCGCACCGCCCCTGATGTAACTATTGTTCTTGCAGCTTCAGGAGCTGTTAGGTAAGGAGTTTATCCGCCCGAGTATCTCCCATTGGGGAGCACCGATCTTATTTGTGAAGAATAAGGATGAGTCGCATCGTATGTGTATTGATTACCGAAAGTTAAACAAATTGACAGTAAAGAATCCTTATCCACTCCTGAGGATTGATGATCTCTTTGATAAACTATAGGGCGTGTATTGGTTCTCCAAGATTGATTTGAGATCGGGGTATCACCAGATGAGGGTCAGAGAGGAGGGCATTGAGAAAATGACCTTTCAAACTCGATATGGTCATTATGAGTTTGTGGTGATGCCATTTGGTCTCACCAACACACCGACAACATTCATGGATCTGATGAATCGGGTGTGCATTTCGATGCTTGACCGGTCAGTTATTGTGTTTATTGATGATATTTTGGTCTACTCTAAGACCAAGGAACAACATGAGGAGAGTTTGCGGGTGATTCTTGGAGTATTAAGGAATGAGAGGCTATATTCCAAATTCTCCAAGTGTGAGTTTTGGTTGTGATATTTTCGGTTCTTGAGACATCTTATCAATCAGAACAAAATTTTAATCGATCCGGCCAAGATAGAGGCGTTGATGCAGTCGAAGGTCCCGAAGTCTCCATCTGAGATCCGGAGTTTCCTTGGGTTGTCAGGTTACTGCAGTAGATTCATTCAGAATTTCTCCAAGATTGTTGTTCCTATCACTCGCTTGACGAAGAAGAGCTTTGACTTTTATAGGGAGCCCAAGCAACATGCAACATTTAAGACACTGGGGCATAGACTATGTAAGGCCCCGATATTGACCCTTCCAGAGGGTATCGAGGATTTTGTGGTGTACTGTGACACTTCGATCACAAGATTGGGAGCAATGCTTATGTCCCATGGTAGAGTGATTGCTTATTCTTCTAGACAGTTGAAGCCTCAAGAGGCTATGTATCCTACACATGATTTAGAGTTGGGGGCAGTGGTGTTTTCCCTTAATATTTGGCGCATTACCTTTATGGGGTCTGTTGCACCATCTACACGGATCACAAGAGTTAGAGATACCTTATGGTCCAACCAAATTTAAAGATAAGGCAGCGTTGGTGGCTCGATGTGGTGAAGGATTATGATTGTGAGATCTTGTACCATCCGAGGAAGGCCAATGTGGTCGACGATGCTTTAAGTCGCAAGACAGCTAGTACTCCTATTCGAGACTTATGTTTGAGGATGACCATCATTTTACCACTTTCGGATATGATCAGGGAGGCTCAAGTAGATCGGATCAAGAAGGAAAACTGGAAGAAAGAGAAGATCAGGGGTCATATTACTACCTTTATCACCGACAGGAGGGGACTATTGACTCAGTGTGGATGGGTTTTGGGTTCCAGTTTATGGTTGGGTTCGTCATACATTGTTAGAGGAGGCACACAAGTCCAAGTTCTCGATTCACCCTGACACGATAAAAATGTATCGTGACTTGAGATTTAGCTATTGGTGGTGTTACATGAAAAGAGAGATAGCTTGGTTTGTTAAGAGGTGTTTAACTTATCGGAAGGTCAAGGCCAAACATAAAAAGACCTCACGACAAGTTACAACCCTTAGATATTCTCGTGTGGAAATAAGAACATATCACCATGGATTTTATCACTAAACTGCCAAGGAGGACCAAGGGATTTGATGTTATTTGGGTGATTGTCAACCGTTTGACAAAGAGTGCCCACTTACTATCTATTCAGGAAAGTTCATCGGTAGAGTATTTTTCCTACATCTATGTGGGATATATTGTTGCTCACCATGATGTGCCTATTTCCATCGTATCTGATCGAGATGTACGATTCACTTCCAGGTTTTGGAAGAGGTTCCATGATGAGTTGGGTACTCGGTTGAATTTCAGTACTGCATATCATCCGTAAACAAATAGGAAGAGTGAGTGGACCATTTAGACGCTCGAGGATATGTTGAGATGTTGTATCATCGGTTTTGGTGGGAGATAGGACTCCCAGCTCACTTTGGCCGACTTTTCGTACAAAAATAGCTATCATTCTAGCATTGGTGCACCTCCTTATAAGCTTATTTAAGGAAGGAGGTGTCAGAACCTAGTATTCCGGGGACATTTCAGGCAGAGGGTTATGAGGAGCACTGATGTAGCGCTCAAGATGACGAAGCTCATTCAGAAGGTCAGGCAGAGGTTGCAGACGATGTAAAGTAGACAGAAGAGTTATGCTAATCGACAAAGATCTTATTTTCAGTTTCAGGTCGTGGATATGGTATTGTTGAATGTGCCGTCCTGGAAGGGTGTTATTCTCTTTAGGATGCTGGGCAAGCTGGGACCCAAATTTATTGGGCCATTCCGTGTTGTGGCTAGTTTGGGCACGATAGCCTACCAATTGGATATCGGATCACTTTCCATGTCTCTCAGCTTTGGAAGAGCATATCATATGATGTAGCTATGGTTCCATTGGACGATATCAGCAGCTATCTTGGATAGAAGGACGAAGGGATAATTGTAACATCTACTTCCAGGTATTTCCCTCGAGACCCAACCTTTCTAATTTTAAGAGTTTTTATGGATGCCAGTATGTGGTGATGAAGCTCACCACAACATGGTAGTGCTCTATAAAGGAACATGCGTTTTCAATCACCACGATGTGGTCAGGCAATGGTCACGACGTGGTGGCGGCAAAAGAAAAAACCATATTTCGAGTCTTGAGGTCTGTTTAAACAACATTATGGCTAGGTTTTTCTCTCAACTCCAGCTTCCATCCCTTTTAGAGAAACCCTAGTGTGTGTGTGTGTGTGTTCTTAGTGAAAAAGTGTGTCTTCTTAACCTTTTGAGGTTCATTGAAGAAGGAGAGGGTGATTTAAGCTTGTGGGGTGACTTGTTTTTGTTTTTGGAGGGGGGGGGGTGCTTCTACTTTAATGTTTAGACTCCAGAAGGTATATAGTTCATACCTTTCCACTCCATGAGTTGCTTGTGATGTGATTAAGTCCCTTTTTGGTTTTTGGAAATGAATCCATGGAGTTTGAAGCAACTCTAGGACCTTGGATATGATCTATGCTAGTTCTTGGACCTTATTTTCCCATAAAGTTTGTATCTTGGTCATAAATCAACCATGCATACGCTTTCTAGGTCATTTGGTCCCTCTTTGAGTTACAGTTTCAATAGGCTTCTAGAGGCGTAAATGGCCAAAATCGATCCATATCTGAGCTTTGGAGCTCTGAAAATAAGGATTAATAGCTTAATGAATTAATTTGGTTAGGACGTAGCCACGACGTAGAAAAGTTGCTGCCACGACGTGGCAGCGAGGGAATTCATGATTGTTTTGGCATTTAACCACCACGACGTGGCCATGGTGTTGGCTTTTTGACTGTTGACGTTTTGACCAGGTTTGACTTTAGCTCAAACTTTAGGTTTCAGGTCTTACATTAAGGATTTATCCTTATTTGGCTAGGTCGGTGTGGTATCGGTTTACTGTATGTGACGAGTTGTAGAGATTTATGCTTTCGTCTGTAAGGTGAGTTCTTCACACTATACTTTGTATTGCAATATATCCTTTTTATGTTAGGATATTGGAATGTTGTAGTGATCTGTTAGACTGTTAGATATGTTATGATTACATGTGTTTTTTTTGTTATTTGAATATTTCGATATATTGTTATTTGGTTGAGGCGGTACTTGTTTATGTTGTAGGCCAAGATACCCGGGCGGTCTAGTTTATACTGTAGACCCAAGGGGATCGACCCAGCTTCGATGTTATAGGATCCGGAGGCGGTCTAGCCTTGTGTTGTAGGCCTGGTGTGCATGTATTGTATGTGTATTGTTGCGTGGTGTATTTTGGGAAAACTTGCTAAGCTTTGGCTTACAGTTGTGTATTTAAATGTTTTAGGTACTTATGAGGATCGGGGCAAGGCGAAGGCATAATTGTACACATGATCCAATAGTTTTATGATTTGAGAGAGAGTATGTTTTGATACTCTGATTTTTATGATATGGTGTGAGACAATGTTTTGATGACTCATGGTTATTTGGAAACTCCTTTTATTTGTCTAATAATGAAGAAAAAATTACTATGATTGTTTTGGGACATTACAATATCAAAGCTGGAAATTTTTAAAGTTCAACCCACTAAATAATCACAAAATAATTCCGGTTTTACTGATATTCCGGTTTTATACTCACTTTGCCCGGTTCCAACCGACCCACTTTGACGTTTCCGGGTTTTCCTGTTCTAGACCCACTTTATCTGGTACCGTACCCAAAATTGATTCCTATATACCTTTCTAGTTTTTAGTCATACAAAATCCCATTAATTGGTTTTCGGGTTCGGGTCCATCTGGGTTGTGTTTGGACCCACTTTTATCTATATTTGTGAGGGTACAAAAAAAGTATCATTATATATGATTGGTTATTTTTTTTGTATATTGTAACTCCTTAAAGTGAAACTTTTTGTTCAACTTACGTAATTCATTATTATCTATTAAATCAGTTCTTCACATTTCTGACGATTCTTAAAGTCATATTCTCGGATAAGTCACCAGCTTTTGAAGATTTCAAGCATAAAGTACACAACTCCTAGGTAGCAGAATTATCAAAAGATATACCTAAGTGCACATGCATCCTAAGATCTATGTTTACTAGTTATAGCAACCTACTTTGGAAAATAACTAAAGTAAAGGATTGCCAACCTCAGTTTCACTTGCTTGTGATCTCGTACGTTCCATCTTGTTGTAAAGATGAAGGATCCAAAAGACCACCTCTCTATTGGAATCAGACCCACAACACCAAAAGAACAAAAGGATTTAACACAAGTTAGGTTTTTTTGAAAATCACCAAACCCTAGGAGAGAGGGTGTGATTTTCATCCAAGGAGAGAAAGAGACAGAGGTTGGACGATTTTGATAGAAGGAATAATTGGCTCTAGGGTTTACCCTAGCAGTCTATTTATAGTTGAGCAAGGAGTATTCCAAAAGTATACAAACTTTAGTGTTTATCCTTATCTGAATCAAACCTGCCATATCCCTATCCAAGGTTATGTAAACCGTCCTTAGCCTCTCTCCATGAGGTTGTGAAATATTCTAAATAATTCCTCAAATTAATTAATATTCAACCTCCTTAATTAATTAAATATTTTTAATTAATTTATCATAATAATTTCTAATTAATTTATTAATTCCTTAATTAATTAACATATTATTAATCTATTTTTCCTTATGCTATTTGGGTCACGAGGCCAACCCAAAATGCCTCTGTTATTATTAGAAATATTAGCAAAATAGTTAATAACCTTGGACACCATTTCCAACAGTCTCCCACTTGTACAAGTCTTCAATTTTTTTAGGATCAAATATTTCACTAACAATCAACAAAAATTAATCATCTATGCAACTGCCAAACTCTGGTTAGAATTCGGTCCTTAAACAAGTGATAAATTTATTCCATTGTTTTAGATATATCTATGAACATGAGTCATGGATATAACTCAATATCAATGCTTAACATTTTGTTTCCCGATTAACGATTTTCTGACATTACATCTGACTACTAAATCGAACACATCAATTTACTTAGGGCTCGACGAAGCACTTCACATGTCAGCACTAAATCATCAAGGGGACCATAGATATCACTTCCCGGTTACTAGATATTACAAAAAAACTTTGACTATATAGTTTTTGCCTACTCTTCTAATCATACATGGAAATACCATTTATGTCTAACAGTTACATATAGCGTTGGAGCACACCAACGCACAACATATTTTGTAAACCAAACCCCAATGTGTAACGCCCGTGTTTCTGGGCTAGGCATTAATGTTGATGTGATAGTCTAGGTTAACCTTTGTAACCCATTTTGAAATAATAAGAATGTATTATTTGAGTATTATGTGTTTTATGCTTAATTGCTTAATTGTGTGGCTTAAATGAATTAAGAATAAAAATAAGCGTGAAAATGAAATGTTAGATAAACCCAATATTGATACATGAAGACGTAGTGGTCGTGACGAGGTTTCCGAATATATAAAGAATGCCGAAATCCGAGTTATAACGAAGAAGTTATGACCTGTCGAAGTTTCGCGACAGAACCGGCACGACGCTGAATGACGTAAAATATGAATTTAAGATAGAGCGATATCTAGACTTAGTAATCTAAACGAAAGTCGTAGAATACGTTAAACCGAGAGTGTGCATAAAAAGAATGCCCAAATCTGACTTCGTATGAGGAAGTTATGATTTTTCTAAGTTTCAGCTTAGCAGTATGCAGCCCGAAACTCGAGATTGAGATCGAGTGATATTTAGCCAAAACTTTCTAAATGAGAATTGAAGATCTCATCGATAGTAGTCCAACGATAAAAAGACAGACGAAAACGGAGTTCAGATGAAGGAGTTATGAATTTCGAACGGAGTTTTCCTGTCCCGGCCTACTAAAAATAATATATTAATAATATATTAAAATTAAAGTCAAAATTAGCCAACGGAGTCTAAACGAGAGTTGTAGAGCATAATCTCACCTATGCGTGGATATAAAGAAAGTCGAAGACGGAGCTCGTATGCGAAAGTTATCAATTTCTGAAGTTCGGGGAGCGAACCCCAAAGCTGTGTCAGAGTTCACGACGTGAAAAACAGTGTTCACGACGTGAACTGACTTCTGACGCCTTCTGGAGCCTGACAGACGCAACCTGTGATGACGCATGCAGTGACGACTAAGTTCACGACGTGAGAACTTAAAATTCACGACGTGAGAGCTGAAAAATGGCCCTATAAATAGAATTCAAGGGGCAGCCGAGCTTGGTTGCTCAATCTCTTCTCTCTCACTCCCGATACCCTCTCTAAAGCCCTATTTTAACCCCCCGAAGCCCCGGTATCATCCCGAGACCCGAATCAAGTCCCAAAGCACCGAAGATCCCGAGAAGAAAAGAGTTTCCGAGCCGAAGCTCTACTTGCGAGAAGCCCGGTGTGTGAAGACCTTCTAGTTTCACCGAAGAGCTTCTACTTTTAGAGCCGTAGTGTTGTCCGATCATCTTCTGATCAAGTGAGTGCATAGTCTCTTTCATAAACACGATTTAATACAAGTATTGTTGAATGTATTAAGTATACGTTCTATGTGAGTGTATATTCCCTTTCTTCTAACACATAGATATGAAGTATCTACTTTAGAATACGTGTTATGTGTGTATAAATATACGTGTATATGTATGTTATCTGTTTATTTTGAATGAATATTGAATGAATATCTTATCATGCATATGTATAGTGTTATCTACAAAATGTTGGGTAGAACTTGGGTAGATAGTTGATGTGTGATAAACTGATGAGAGGCCTCGGTGTGATTGTGATCTAGTCATTCAGCAGAATATGGATGACGACCACGGACTTTTCTAGACAGTTCAGTGGAACGCTGGCAGGCTCATAACCTGTAGGTGTAATGAACTTGGGTGTTCATTTGCTGTATTCTATCCCCCTCATGGTTGCCTTAGGACATTCATCGTTGAGGAAACCCCTTTGCAGTGTTGTCTGTCCCGATGAAAATCCTAGATTAGGTCCCTTGTGATAGTTGTTGTTTTAGGGACGTAAAGTGAGGATAACGGGAATGGGTAATCGGGTTATTGTTGGTTGGTGAAATTAAATATAATTATTTATTGTGGGTTGAAAACCCTATATGCTCACCAGGCTCCCAAGCCTGACCCACTCAGTTTCTTTGTATTACAGGTAGCGGCGCGAGAGCATAAGTTGGAGAACTTGTGAAGATGTTTTTGTTTATAGATCAGTAGTTATATATAATTGTGTAAGGTCTATGTTTTATTGTTTATGCTTTTGTGTCTGTATCGGAACATGACATCCCGAGTTTTGATATATAATGAAAATACATTTCTTTAAGAAATGCTTTGATAAACCTTATTTTATCATGTAATGTTTTTGGGGACAAATTCCGCAACTCTTTTAAATCAATGGATTTACTCTGAAATTATTTTAAAAACATAAATGAAACCGGTCTTTTCTGGCCGTGATTTTGGGGATGTCACAATATGTATCTTGGTTTGAAGAAAAATATATATAGTCGCTTAAGAATTACTTGTGACTAGATCCATAAAGTAATCTCCAAGTTCGAGTTGTTCCACTACTTAAAATCTCTATTTCCAAGTACTCATGCAGCTAGCGCAATCTCTATTGCAATGCCCAAAATACTTTGGTCTAGAGATGTCAACGGGGGCAAACAGGATGGGGATTTCATTCCCCGCCCCCATCCCCGAAATTTCCCCATTCCCCCGGCCCCGCCCCCGATTGATTTTGGGATATTTTTATTAGGCTAAAAAAAGTTGTTTTTTAGGCTTAAAGAAGCTATTTTGGGTTAAAAATAGTTATTTATAACATAATTTTACATGTTAAAAACAAAATTTTTATAATATCTCAAAAAGGTTATACTAATAACTTAAAAACATGATTTTTCGTTGGCTTTTGGAAGCTCAAAATCATTGTTATTATTTATTATATTTATATAATTAATATATATAAATATATATAATATATTAACGAGGCGCCCATGGGGGTTCGGGATGGGACTGCCTTCCCCCATCCCCACCACCGAAATTAAAACGAGAGTTAACCTTGCCCCCGCCCCCACTCCCCTCCTGTTTTTTAGCAAATATCCCCCATATGGGATCGGGGTCATACGAGACGTTTTGACATCCCTACTTTGGTCAATCAACCAAAACTCATGACAGTCTTTAATTCCAACATTCACTCCCAAGAATGCGACCGACTGTGGAGTTTTGATCATAATTAAATATTCTGGAAGTTGGTTCAAATCATGCAAAAGTGAAACACAATATTTTTAATTAACAAGATTTTGATAGCAAACCAATACTCTTTTGTAACGTCCCACAAATACATGGTAAAATTTTCATTTTTAAATAAATCAAACCATTCATGTAACATCCTGTGTTTTGGTATGTCTAAATTCATCCCTTTAATTTTATTATATGTCATTTTGGCCCCTAAGTCCATGAGAATGTGCCGTGAAGCCCTAGTGGCAATTTCATAATTAGGACAGGAGGAGTACGCCATGCGTATATGTGTGTAAGCTAAGCGTACTAGGGCGTGCCCTAGTACGCTGGGCGTACACCTATATACGTCGGGCGTACTAGCTTCAGGAGGAAAACCCTAATTTTTAGGGTTTGGGTGGTATTTAAGCAACATTAAGCCTCATTTTCCCTCACCTCTTCAGCCTCCATTTCCCTTGAGACGTTTTTGCAAACCCTAGCCCTTTGTGTGTGTGTGTGTTTTGAGCTTAAGTATGTGGTATTGGTGTATTGAAGAAGGAAATAAGATACATTGAGGAGCCTTGGAGGAAGAAGCATCTTAGATCTGGGATTCATCTTTCAATTGCAAGCCTTTCAATGTATAAAGCTTGCACCTTTGTCTTCTAATCTTGTAGATCTAGAATTGGGGGTTTTATGTCACTTTTTTGGTCCCAAAAGTCTTATTTTGAGCATGGCATGTTCTGGACGTTTTGAGTTGTCCTTTCAGACCCTAGGAGGGGTCCTTAGCCATAAAAATGAAGTCCCTTTGGTTATATTTGATCCATGCATCTTGTAGGAGGTCTTAATGGATTAAGACCTTGTGTTAAGCTCTTATTAGGCGTGTAAAGTCATAAAGTTAGAAACTTTATGACTTTAGGGTGTGTTTTGATCATGGATCTGAAATATGGGCATAAGTGCTTAAGACATTAAGCACTAAATGGAGTTTGGAGGATGCAAGGGTACGCCCCGCGTACTCGGTCAATCTCTCCGATGAGCAGTCTTCTGCGAGGCTTTGAGTATGCTAAGCTTACCTTCGGAGTACGCCTCGCGTACTCGCATGGGTCAGCCTTGTTTAGTTGACTCGGTTGAGTTGACTTGGCTGGGTTGACTCGGTTGATTTAGTGGGTTGATCAGTTGACTTTGATTTTGACTTTGACCAAGTGTGACCAAGTGTGACCTTAACGCTATTTTGGGTATTTTGCGATTTTTGATGGAATTGGTCACTTGGTGGGAATAGGTATCGGTTAGAGAGCTGAGATTCGGAGTCGGACCTCATCAGTTATGTTCAGTTTTCGATGTGAGTTTTCCTCACTGTACTTACGGGTCGAAGGCACCAATGCCGGCCCATTAGATTGATATCTTGTTATGCATGTTATTATACTGTAGTGATCTGTTAGATTGGTATTCTGGTATATAGGATGATGTTATGCTTAGTGATATGTAGATCTGTTTGACAGGCTGTAGACTGTTATGTGATTATCTGTTACATGTGCACATGTTTGGTCGGTGGCTGAGGCTTCACTGCTGTGTGCGTAAGCCAACAGACCGAGCATACCAACCCGATGGTTGAATGGGCCTGAGGGTATTCCTTCCCGAGGATGATTGGACCCATAATATGTTGGCATTCCAACCCGATGGTTGAGGACTTGGGGTATTCCAACCCGATGGTTGATTGGGTCCATAGTATGTCAGCATTCCAACCCGATGGTTGAAGGGCCTGGGGTATTCCAACCCGATAGTTGATTGGACCCATAGTATGTTGTTATTGTATATGTGTTGGTATTTTGGGGGAACTCACTAAGCTTTGGGCTTACAATTTTGAGTTATGTTTCAGGTATCTCAGATGACCGTGGGAAGGCGAAGGCGTGGTCGTACACCTCCTTGTGTTTTGATTTATGATTTTGGGAAAACTCTAATATTAAACATGTTTTGAAAACTATATTGTAAACAATGATGATTTGTGGATTGGTTTTAAAAGTTTAAAATTTTCATGATTTTTATGGGTGTTACAAGTTGGTATCAAAGCCATGGTTTGAATGAGTTGGAGGAACACTCGTGTGAATCGAGTCTCAAACTATGGAAAAAGATTTTTAAAACAATTTTCAAATGGTTTTCAAAATAATCAAGGAGGATGTGACGTGTACGATCAGCCGGAGCCACTAAGTAGACCCCAAATTACCACATAGTTATTTGAGATTTTGTTATGATATGTTAGAACAACATGCTAGTAATAGGATAGGGATCTTCAGGAACTGTATGATAGAATTGCCTTATATATGATGCCTTATCTTTTATAGAATAGTTGATTGATTGTTGTATGACTCTTTCGCGTGTGAACTGACTATTGAGTGAATACGCTAAGTCACATGCTACATGGGTTAAACGATCTTAGGGTAAGGGATTATGTCCTGTTGCGCAGATCTTGTCTGAGTCCAACCATTTTAGGATTGAATCTATTAGTCTAAGATTGTCTATGTTGTGTGGCATGTGATTGTATTCATACGATAGTTATCTGGCACCAATGGAGTGTCGTGTAGCAGATTGTGGTAGGGTAAGTTATGTGGGGTCAGCCGGCCAGTCGTATTATGTTTAGCCTTCCTATAGGAAGTGAGGATAGAGTGTATTTGTATGCTAGTGTGTGGGTATTGGTAGGGTTGTTGTGATGATCCTCTGAGACAAATACGGGTAGGTGTGGAAGGTAGTATGGGCACGTACTACTGAAAGCACAGGACCCGTATGCATAGCTAGGAAGTCACGACCCCTATGGCTTTGTTGGGAGTTGGCTCCCCTGGTATGATATGCATTTCATCTGATATCTCCCTGGTTTATGTTCAGTATGGTGATGACGAGACAATTGGAGGAGGAATCCGGATCAGGATCGGGAGCTAGTTGCTAGGATAGGCCAGTGTTGTCTGTTGATCAGATGCGGGAGATGATTACCGTGGAGGTTTTTCAGATTTTGCAAGAAGAGTTATCTGGTGTCGTAGATCGGATCAATGGCAGGGTTATTGCCAGGCTCGAGGAGCAAACTGCACCCTTGCAGCCTGTGAGAGGTGCTACTAATGGGATGGCTGCTGGGGGAGATCTAGTTGTAGGGATACAAATAGGAAAGAGGAAGAGGGCTCTTTCAGAAGAGGAAGAGGAGACTGAGGTTGCTGACCTGGGTACTGGAAGTCAGGAGAATCATGAGGTATGTGGCAAGTGTGGGGGAAGTCACAGATTCGCTTGTCACAAGTTCAGGTGTTTCAAGTGTAGGGAAAGAGGGCATGTGCAACAGGATTGTAAGAAGGATCATATATTTTTTCACTGTCACCAACCAGGTCATTTCCGGTCCAGCTGTCCTGCTTTGGGTGCGGAGGGAGTTCAGGTTCCAACGCTCATCGTTCCTCACGAAGTCAAGGTCGAGCCGCAAGAAATCTATGGTATGTAATTTGAACCCCAACTCTGTATTAATATTATGGTGAAATTGTTCTAGATCGATGTTGTATCTGCCTTAGAATCTTGCTGGGTATGGGTAAGTGGTATTTTTGGGTTAGTCCTCTGTTATTCCTGATTTATGTATTGTGAATCTTCATATGCCATTTCGCATGCCAAGAGTCAACGCCGGTTCGTATCTTGCAGGGCGAGATTTAGTTGTTCGAAGGAGCGATAGCAGGGAGATGGTGGTGTCAGTTGCATGAGTAGTTAGGTCATTGGAAGTGCCAGGGGAATTTTGTTATCACAATGGATTGTAGATGGATAGAATTCAGATATTCATTTAAGGATGAGAAGTTAGGGTAAAGATTTGTCAGTTTAGAGCAAGGGTTATGGTTTTAGTCGCCATCAAAAAGGACTTAAGTATTTGGTGCGGTATCATGAGAAGCGATTGAGATTATCGGACTTGCTAGGATTTCGGGGGGTATTCTTCGGGAATTCAGGAGTTGGACAATCATCGAGATCGGCTAGTAATGGAACGTTATTATCGGTAAGCACAGGTCATAGTCAGTTCGTGAGGATAAGATGGATTGGAAACCCAATAAATTTCGTGGGATGGGAGAGCTTTGGTGAATCCAAGTGGGGAAGAATCGATCAGAATCTTCGGGAGCTGACTCGGGTATGGAACTAGGGTAAGTTTCACATCCCAGTCAAGAGGGAAGTGACACAAGTGTTTGTTTGGATTAAAGTTGTGTAAGTTAGGAGTTCAGAAAACTTCCAACAGCTGGTCAGCGTTTCCACTATGATGTGTACCAGGCTTGCGGATGAATCCAAGTTTAGGGTTGTGTTAGAACCTCGCTGTCTATTATAGTTTAGCGATGGCTTTGGGGGATTCGAAGCATGACCCGAAAATATGATTGGATGCAGTTGGATGCGGGTTTCGACTCAAAGTGAGTAGGGTGTGATGGTATGGGTGTGGTAAGACCATGGGTGATAATCATGGATGGTTGGAAGTGTTGTAAGACTGCAATGGGATCGTAGCATTCACCAGTTTGAGGTAGACAATTATTGAGGTGGTCGTGAGTATAAAGGGGGACCAGTTCGTGCCTTGGGCACGCCGGGCAAGATTGTTGGAGATCGTTTCTCTGTTTCAGGTTGAGGACCATTGGGGTCCGAGACGGAGTCGGACCCGTGGGCGAGGCCCGTGCGCATATGAAAATACAGGTTGGACCTGGTAGAGACTGTTGGGTCAAAGTAATGGATCTTGGCTTAGTAGGAATGGTTATATGGGCAATGAGTGGCGCAGAGAGATGCTTAGGCTATGGTAGCCTTGTCTTTTGGACTCTTAGGAACCTAGTGGCTGGCCCAGGTGTGAGACTAGCAGTATCAATGGTTGCTGGGGATATTTATATCCAGTTTTAGTGAAGGGTTTCCGTGAATCAGAAGATTTCGGAAATACAAGTGTAGATCCTTGGATCTCCGGTTGTGAATTATGTACCGAGCTGGTTCTTGGGGGAAACTCGCGTTAGGAATCGTGAGTGTGGCATGCAAGGTCGTTGTTTCCGTAAAAATTAAATTAAGAATATGAATGCCAAAAGTATTAGTGAAAGGGTACATGGTTAAAGGATGGTTTTAGTTTTGATGGCAGATCAGGTTCTTATGATTGTATTTTCGTTGGTTCTATCTGTGTGTGGCTCGGAACTTTCAACAGCGGTATGTTGGTTTAGCAGATAAAGGAAGCAGTGTCTGGTTCAACACTAGAAGGTTTATCTCCCAGTTTGTCATACATTGTTCATTATATCCATGGGATTTGTTATCATAAGGATGAGCCTTTTCTCGAGGGAATATCTCTCGCTTCGATCAAGTGAAAAGTTTCGGAGATCAGCATGTGGGTTGAAATTTTGTTTTCTAGTGGGAACCTCAAGTAATTAGAAGTTATGTAGTAAAATTTGAAGACAAGTGGAATCGAATTAGAAATGGTCCAGTATGGACGGTCTGCCATGGAATCACACTGAATTGAGACTTCAGATTTCAGAACTATGCCGACTGTGGACGATCCAAGTTGGAGTTAAGGTCGGTATTATGGTATTACTTAAGGTTTCACCTTGGGAAGGTGTGATGCGCTTCAGGAAGAATGGAAAGGTGGTTCCCTAGTATATTGGGCCTTTTCGGGTGATTGCCAGGGTTGGCAAGGTTGCTTTTAGGTTGGAGCTACCTGAGGAGCTCAGTCAGATTCACAGCACTTTCCATGGTCTGCAGCTGCGAAAGTGTGTATTAGATGAGGATGCAGTGGTTTCCTTGGGTGATATTCAGGTCGATGAGTGCCTGAACTATGTTGAGAGGCCGATATCTATTTTGGGAAGGAAGATGAAGGTCCTGCGCAACAAGTAGATAGCTTTGGTAAAGGTACGGTGGTAGCATCGGAGGCACTCCGAGTGGACCTGGGAGCCGGAGGCTGAGATGCGGAAGCATTATCCAGAGTTGTTCACCGCAGCCGACTTCGATGACGAAGTCTAGTTCATGTGGGGGAGAATTGTAACATCCCTATGTTTTGGTATTTCTAAGTTCATCCCTTTAATTTTATTATATGTCATTTTGGCCCTGAGTCCATGAGAATGTGCCTTGAAGCCCTAGTGGCAATTTTGTAATTAAGGCAGGAGGAGTACGCCATGCGTACATGTGTGTATGATGAGCATACTAGGGCGCGCCCTAGTACGCTGGGCGTACACCTATGTACGCGGGGCATACTAGCTTCAGGAGGAAAACCCTAATTTTTAGGGTTTGGGTAGTATTTAAGCAACATTAAGCCTCATTTTCCCTCACCTCTTCAGCCTCCATTTCCCTTGATACGTTTTTGCAAACCCTAGCCCTTTGTGTGTGTGTGTGTGTGTGTGTTTTGAGCTTAAGTGTGTGTTCTTGGTGTGTTGAAGAAGGAAAGAAGATACATTGAGTAGCCTTGGAGGAATAAGCATCTTAGATTTGGGATTCATCTTTAATTTGCAAGCCTTTCAAGGTATAAAGCTTGCACCTTTGTCTTCTAATCTTGTAGATCTAGAATTGGGGGTTTTATGCCACCTTTTTGGTCCCAAAAGTATCATCTTGAGTATGGCATGTTCTGGACGTTTTGAGTTGTCATTTCAGACCCTAGGAGGGGTCCTTAGCCATAAAAATGAAGTCCTTTTGGTTAGATTTGCTCCATGCATCTTGTAGGAGGTCTTAATGGATTAAGACCTTGTGATAAGCTATTATTAGGCGTGTAAAGTCTTAAAGTTGGAAACTTTATGACTCTAGGGTGTGTTTTGATGATGGATCTGAAATATGGGCTTAAGTGCTTAATCCATTAAGCACTAAATGGAGTTTGGAGGATGCGATGGTACGCCCCGCGTCCATAGGAGTACGCCCCGCATACTCGGTCAATCACCCCGATGAGCAATCTTCTGCGAGGCTTCGTGTACGCTAAGCGTACCTCCGGAGTATGCCCCGCGTACTCGCATGGGTCAGCCTTGTTGAGTTGACTCGGTTGATTTGACTCGACTGGGTTGACTCGGTTAACTTAGTGGGTTGACTAGTTGACTTTGACTTTGACTTTGACCAAGTGTGACCTTGAGGGTATTTTGGGTATTTTAGGATTTTTGATGGAATTGGTCACTTGAGGGAATAGGTATCAGTTAGAGAGCCGATATTCGGAGTCGGACCTCATCAATTATGTTCAGTTTGCTAGCTGAGTTTTCCTCGCTGTACTTGCGGGTCGAAGGCACCAATGTCGGCCCATTGGATTGATAGCCTGTTATGCATTATATTGTACTGTAGTGATCTGTTAGATCGATATCCTAGTATATAGGATGATTCTATGCTTAAGGATTTGTAGATCTGTTTGACTAGATATAAACTGTTATATAATTATTTGTTACATGTGCACATGTTTGGTCTGTGGCTGAGGCTTTACTGCTTTGTGCGTAAGCCAACAGGCTGGGGCATACCAACCCGATGGTTGAATGGGCTTGAGGGTATTCAATCCTGAGGATGATTGGACCCATAGTATGTTGGCATTCCAACCTGATGGTTAAGGGCATGGGGTATTCCAACCCGATGCTTGATTGGGCCCATAGTACGCTAGCATTCTAACGCGATGGTTGAGGGGCCTTGAGTATTCCAACCAGATGGTTGATTGAAACCATAGTATGTTGTTATTGTATATGTGTTATTTGTTTATGTGTTGGTATTTGGGGGGAACTCACTAAGCTTTGGGCTTAATGTTTTGGGTTATGTTTCAGGTACCTCAGATGACCGTGGGAAGGCGAAGGCGTGATAGTACACCTCCTCATGTTTTGATTTATGATTTTGGGAAAACTCTGATATTAAACATGTTTTGAAAACTATATTTTAAACAATGATGATTTGTGGATTGGTTTTAAAAGTTTAAATTTTTCATGATTTTATGGGTGTTACAATTCATTCATTAACTCAAAGGCAATAAGAATAAAAGTATTCTCAAAACATCAAAGTAATTCCTAAACATTCAGTGCGGAATAAATCTCCAGGGGATGCAGTGCGATCAAGTCGAGCCCTTCCTTTTGAAACCAGGAGTACCTGAAAACATTTTAAACATAAACCGTAAGCACAAAGCTTAGTGAGTTCCCCAAAATACCACATACCATACAAATCGGTGGGGGAACATACCACGTACCATACAAATCGATGGGCCCAACCCTCGGGTATATTCCAACCCATCATACAATCATGGGCCCAGCCCTGATGTATGTTTCAACCCAATACATATCAATGAGCCCAGCCCTGGGGTTTATTGCAACCCAATACATATCAATGGGCCCAGCCCTAGAGTTTATCTCGACCCAAACATACAATGATGGGCCCAGCCCTAGGGTGTATTTCAACCCAATCATACATGCAAGAGTCACAAAGACAGCTAGCATTCTACATAATACAATTCAATGGGTCGACATTGGTGCCTTCGACCCACAAGTATAGTGAGAAGACTCACCTGAACTACTCAACATAAGCCCAACAACTACCTCAACATCAGAACAGCCAAACCAGACTTCCTAATACCAAATCGAGACCATTCCTTAGTCAAATACTCAATTCTACCTAAGTTTGACCAAAAGTCAAACATGTCTAAAATTCAACAGTCAAAGTCCACAAGGTCAACGGTCAGCTTAGCCAAAGTCAAAGTCATGTGGTGACCATTCCTTGGTCACATTGTGAGAATGTAACGACAAACAATCACGATTCTGGACACCATCACGTCGTGACATATCCTATTTCACATCGTAACTTCTGGTCAGAAGGCCAAAATCTTCATTAAGTGCTTAATTTCTTCAGACTAAGGCCCATAACCTCAAATCTACCTCCTAAATAGATTCATAATGGATAACGTTTCCAACTTTATCCATTAGGATAGTCTAAACAACCAAGATCTAGTCTTTAAGCCTCAAAGTGACCAAGGATGCATCTTTCTCAGCTAAATCCATTAAGTCAAAGTCTCTAACCTTCATATATGAATCAACATGGTGTTTAAATGGATAAAGTTTCCAAATTTATCCATAATAATGTATCAATCTTTCAAGATCTAAACTTTAAGACACCCAAAATGGCCTAAATGACCAAAATAACTTGCATTGCTGAAAAGGAAAGAAAAAGATAAAAACTTTCCTAGTCCATGAGGTCCAAGAAAACATTATAAACTGATCAAAAGGGGTTGGAGTCCAGATCTAAAACATACAATGTTCTTGGGACCTAGGAGAGTAATAAAGTTGCAAACTTTATTCCCAACTGTCACTCAAAACTCATTAAAATGGACCAAAACACCAAATACACTTGGATCCAAGATGAAATGCAATAAAGCTTGGAACTTTATAACTTACAAAGGTCTAGAAGATAGATAAAAGTTGAGATGTTCAATTGCCAAGCTTCAAGGATCAATTTTTCATGAAAACATTGCTCGAAAACCACCAAAAACTCCAAAAATGGATGATAGGAGATGAGAGGCTCAAATCTTGAAAAACGGAGGCTAGGGTTCTCCTAAGGGGTTATAGATATGATGGAGGCAAATAAAATACCCTAAAACATGAACCCTTACCTTTAAATACTTTGAAAACCCTAAAAATTTGTGGGCTTGGGTTGCACAGTTCTCACATCGTAAGAATATATTCTCACCTCGTGAGAACAGGCTCCTCATGTCGTGCCACATTTTTGTCACCTCGTGAGGACGGGTTTTCACCCAATTTCACTCCAACTTCAAACAATCATAACTTCTTCGTTTCAACTCCATTTTTATCGTTTATTTTATGCACGAAAAGGTATTGAGGATCCCCACAACTATATCTAATTACATTTGAATTAAAACACACTGAACTAAAATCCTTAATTCATGAAAGAAGTCTGAAACATCACTTTGCCCATTTTACCCTTTGACTCCAAAACACAAACCAAAGGCTTAGATCACATAACTAATATTATGAACATCCAATAGGGTCTAAACCATATTTCCTTGAAGCCCTAGGCATTAACTTGATCCATTTATTGTCCACAATCCCAAAATAAGACACCTCTCGAAACAGGATGTTACATCTTTATTAAGCCTCTTCGAAATAAACATCAAAACTGTTACAATTCATACTGTAAAAGAGTTTCATAATAACTCAAACTAATAACTAAACTACCATATCAAATCATTATATAGTCTCATTCTAATGGTCCTTTCATGACCATCATGTTTCTCTCTTGATAGCGGCTTGTAAATGGATCAACAACATTCTCCTCAGATGATACTTGACTCACGACGATGTCACCATCTTCTACATGATGTCGAACATAATGATACTTCCTCCGAATTTGTAACGCCCGGTTCTAGGTATGAATTTCACATCTTTAATCTTTGAATTTTGGGTGGCCACAACGTGGTGAAAGGATCGCCACGACATGGAAGCGATTGCATGAAACACGGTGTTTCACCTAGCCACCACAACGTGGACCTTCATTGGCCACGACGTGGTGACAACAGTTATGTAAAACCCTAAATTTCGGGTTCAAGGCCATATTTAAAGGAAGTGACGGCTAAGATTTCCACCACCCTCAACCTCCATCACCTCCAAAATTATCTTTGAGCAACCCTAGTCTCTTTGCAATATTTGAGCTTATTTTGGTGTTTTGGTGCACTTTAAAGGAAGAATAAGAAGATTTTAGTGCAAGGATCAAGCAAGCAACTCCTCTCCATCTTTGGGATCACTATCTGGAGCATTTTTAAGACTTCAAGAATTAATCTTTTTGGTTCCTTCTTAGTAGATCTAGGGTTATTTGCATATTTGGGTTCATAGTGATGATTTTAACGGTTCAATGAGATAAAGTTTACAAATTTATGACTCATCAAGGTCCCTTGAGCTTAATACCGTCTAGATCTAGAAGTTGGTTGAGTTATTAGAGTCATGTATGTGGTTTTTGGTAATTTTCTTATATTTTGACCTAATTGGGGTTAAGGACATGCATCGGTCATGCATGTCCATAAAGTTTTGTATTTTTATGGACCTTTAAGGTCCCAAGAAGCATCCTGGAATGTTAGAACTAAAGGCTTAACGGATTGGGATCCTAATTCATTAAGTTGTTTTTTATGTAGTTTCCTAGCGATGGACCCACTAATATGTATGGTATGTAATATTTTGGGGAACTCACTAAGCTTTGGGCTTATGGTTTTATGTTTTAGGTACTTCTAGTTCTAAAGGGAAGGGCCTGGCTTGATCGTACTGCATCCCCTCGAGTTTTATTCCTCATTATTTATTTTTATTTACTCTGATGTTTGAGAATACATTATACATTGGTTAGATTTTGAGCAAATGGTTGTATGTTTATTGGTGGTTTAAAAATAAAATTTTTATTAGTATTTTTGGGACATTACAATTCGGTATCAGAGCCTTGGTTTGAGGGATTTGGGCACGCTCTCGGGTGTGTCTTAACTCAAACTGAGGAATTGATAAAATAATTTAAAAGAAACAACTTTCTAAAAAGGTTTTTACAAAGAAGGGGTGCGATGCGTGCAATCAGTCGAGCTCAAGTAAGTGATTCCCAAAATACGAATAAATGAATGTTATGCTTTAGTATGTTATGATTTGAGTTGCATGCTAGAATAGGGCTACAGATCTGCTCAGGGTTGAATGATTAGTATGCTTGTTAGGAGAGGTGCCTTTATATGCTTGTTGTGTGTGGATGGACTAGGTGCTTTAGGGTTTTTTCTGATACTCGAAAATATTTGATGAATGCTTTAGGGTAGTACATAGTTAAGACTGAATACCTAGGAATGTTGGATTCATCCTTATTTCATGCTTTTGTCTGATGAAAGCCTTATGATAGAGACATCTATTTAAACATCTATTTTATTATGATTATGTGTGACATGCATTCATGGAGTGGTTTTCGTTATCGGCAACGAGCTTTCCAGCACGCGTGAGAAGAGAATTCCTAGGAAGCCTAAGAAGTATTGTAGTACGTTGTGTATGATATTTAGCATAGGACCTATGAGAGTAGCTATAGTGGAGTGACTTAGAGGATTCGAGATGATTCTTGAGGTAAGTACGGATATGTGTGGAAGGTAGTATTGGGACCGTATTACTGAAAGCACATGATCTGTACTCAAATAAAGGAAAGTCACAAAATTCTAAGAAGATTATAGCGTGAGAGATTCTTCGGGTATATTATGATCTTTTGTATTATTGCCTTTAAGTATGGTGGTGATTACCTGAGGTTCTAGTTCTGGTTCCAGTTCAGGCACTGATGTTGAACCAATTGACGAGAGGATCCATGAGTTTATCACGTCAGAGATCATGTTCGATATCTTGGATGAGACACCTCTGATGTTCGATAAGATAAAGGTGGGGATTGTGGAATTATTGGGTGAGCGTCTAGGGGCCTTTCATGCAGAGATTGCAAGTGATCAGCTTAGGGCATGAACTCTCACCTTTCAGGAGTTCAAATCTTTTTGAGCTCCATAGTTCTTTGGGAAGCACTCCATTACCAGCAGACGATGGATTGAGGATATGGAGAGTGCTCAGCGGACGAGCTTCTCCCTTGAGGGGTCGAAGGTGAGGCTTGCAGTTTGTCTTCTGAGATATCTAGTTCGCGAATGGTGGGAGGAGGTTGATCATGCTTTGGGAGCGGAGGCCGTTGAGGCCATGACCTTGAAAAACTTTGTTAACTGGTTCAGATATGAGTTTGCACTGGATATTGAGGTGCAACACCTGTAGAGGGAGTTTCAGGACCTTCTCCAGACGACTGATACTTTTGTAGTGATCACCACTATGTTCAGAGAAAGAGCTTTATCGGTTTCGCAGTATGTTTTGGATGAAGAAATGAAGAATAAGAGATACTCTGATATATCGATGGATGACATCAAGGAGATTGTTAGCGTTTCGGGATGCAGGACATTGGAGGATATGATTGACATATCCCAGGAACAGGAGATTGAGTTTGAGCTTTGGTCGAAGCGGAGCTAACTTAGGTTCAGATAACTGAGGGCCCAACAAAGAGGCCCAAGACTTCTAACTCGTGACCTAGATGCCAACAACATCGGGGGTGTTGTAGAAAGTGCGGTAAGTTGCACGATGGAGTTTGTAGAGCAGGTGGTTTGGGCTATTTTAGGTGCGGTTAGACCAGAAATTTTGGTAGGGATTTCCCTCTTAGGACACTGATATGTTTCCACTGCAACCATATGGGATACAAGAAGGATGATTTCCCGAGATTGTCTAGTAGGACGGTACCGGCACCCGTACCTGCTACTTTGAGGATCACATATGGCCGCCAGGGTAAGGCGGAGGCTCCTGTGTTTAAGAGCCGAGCTTTTTAGTTGACGGCTGAGGAAGCCTGAGCTGCACCAGATGTTGTCACTGGTATGTATCCCTCTCATATGTTTCCTTCTTTCATTATTTGTGCTTATGTTTTAACTGCTTGTGATTAGGGATGTTTTTAGTAAATGGTATGACTGCTCATGTTCTTTTTGATTCGGGGGCTACCCGATCTTTTATGTCTCTTGCGCTTAGCAAGAGGTTCAGTGATGCTCCGTGAGCATTTAATTTCCCATTAGAGGTAGAGATTACTGATGATCGTACGGTGAGTGCTCCAAGAGTCCACCGAGATTGCATTCTTGAGTTGTTCCGCGAGAAGGATCTGATAGATTTGGTCCCTATTCCTCTGCGAGGGACAAAGATTATTATTGGGACGGATTGGTTGAGCTAGAATAGGGCTATGATTCATTGCGAGCATTAGTTGGTGAGAGTTCGAACCCCAAGTGAGGGAGAACAGGTCATACATGGTGAGGACACTCATCATGGACCAACTATCTGCTGAGTTGCGAGGTCTAGGAGGTATCTTT
Organism: Lactuca virosa; assembly: GCF_052849685.1. Classification (NCBI taxonomy): domain Eukaryota; kingdom Viridiplantae; phylum Streptophyta; class Magnoliopsida; order Asterales; family Asteraceae; genus Lactuca; species Lactuca virosa. Next base: position 29,079,651 of record NC_136426.1, read on the forward strand.
AGCATGGATGCTATGGGTTTTTGGCATGTGTTATGGATTCTCAGGTTGTAGAGAAGAAGATTGTGGATGGTATGCCCATTGTTCAAGATTTTCCCGATGTGTTAGATTTTTCGGGAGTGCCTCCTAAGAGGCAGGTAGAGTTTCGGATTCATTGGGTTCCGGTAGCGGCTCCAATATCCAAGGCATCGTATTGCTTAGCACCTCCGGAGATGCATGGGCTATCTACAAAGCTGCAGGAGCTGTTAGATAATGGATTTATTCGGCCGATCAGTTCACCATGGGGGCACCGATCCTTTTTGTAAAGAAGAAGGATGGTTCACACAGGATGTGTATCAATTATAGGGAGCTGAACAAGTTAACAGTGAAGAACCATTATCGAATTTTGAGGATCAACGATTTATTTGATCGGCTGCAGGGTGCATCTTGGTTTTCCAAGGTTGACTTGAGGTCGGGTTATCATCAGATGAGGGTCAGGGATGAGGATGTGCAGAAGAAGAAATTCAGGACTTGTTATGGTTATTATGAGTTTGTAGTGATGCCTTTTGGGCTGACCAACGCATTGACAACGTTCATGGATATCATGAACCAGGTGTGCAGGCTGATGTTGGACCTATCTTAATTAATTTTATTAATGATATCTTGGTCTATTGTAAGATTAGGGATCAACATGAGGATCACTTGTGAGAGGTTCTAGAGACTCTGACGAAGGAGAGGCTTTATGCCAAGTTCTCCAAGTGCGAGTGCTGGCTACGTGAGGTGCAGTTTCTGGGGCACCTCGTCAACTAGGACGATATATTATTTGATCCTGCCAAGATCGAGGTTATGATGTAGTGTGAGGTCCTAAGGTCTCTATCTAAGATTCGGAACTTCCTGGGTTTAGTAGGGTACTATCGGAGATTCATCCAGGACTTCTCCAAGATTGTAGTGCCTTTGACCTCGTTCACGAAGACGAATGTCACCTTTCGGTGGGGGCCTGAGCTGCAGGCATCATTTGAGACCTTGAGGGAGAGACTGTGCGAGGCTCCTATATTCAACCTTCCTGAGGGTTTGAATGATTTTGTGGTTTATTGTGATGCTTCTATCATAGGGTTGGGGGTAGTTGTGACATCCCCAAATTCACGGCCAGAAAAGACCGGTTTTAATTTATGCTTTTAAAATAATTTAAGAGTAATCCTTTGATTAAAAGAGTTGCGGAATTTGTTCCCAAAATGAAATATGATAAAATAAGATTTACCAAAGCATTTCTTAAAGAAATGTATTTTCATTATATAATAAAACTTGGGATGTCATGTTCCGATACAGACCAAAAGCATAAACGACACATTATAAGCCTTACAACAGTTATATACACTACAGGCCTATAATCAAAATATCTTGATAAGTCGTTCAACTTATGCTCTCGCGCCACTACCTGTAATACAAAGAAAACTGAGTGGGTCAGGCTTGGGAGCTTGGTGAGCATATAGGGTTTTCAACCCACAATAAATAAATTTATTAATTTCATCAAACAACAATAACCCGATTACCCATTCCCGTTATCCTCACTTTACGTCCCTAAAACAACTTTCACAAGGGACCTAGTCTAAGGATTTTCATCGGGGCGACAACACTGCTTTGGGGGTTTCCCAGCAATTTATGTCAAATAAGGCAACCATGTGGGGGATGGAGTACAGCAAATGAACACCCAAGCTCATTAACACCTACAGGTTGCGAGCCTGTCATCGTTCCACAAGACTATCTAGAAAAGTCTGTGGTCGTCATCCATACTCCGCTAGATGACTGGATCACAATAACATCGAGGCCTCTCATCATTTTATTTCATCACACATCAACTATCTACCCATGTTTTACCCAACATATTTGTAGATAAAAATACATATACAGTTTAATTTATTTAAAAACCTGTATAAATCATTCATTCATCATCCATCTCAAATAACTAAACAATATATATTCACATAGCACGTATTTTATATAAAATACTTCATATCTATGTGTAAGATGAAAGTGACTATACACTCACCTGATTTAACGATAATCGGGCAGCACTTCGTTTTCGATGAAACCGGGAGCTTTTTAATGAAAACCGGGCTCTGCGAGGGTGGAGCTTCAAAACAGAAAAAATAAATTTTTCCGGGTCTTCGGGTACTTCGGGACGTATTTCGGGTGTTGGAAATGATATCAGGGCTTTGGGGGAAGTTGGAATGGAAGAAATATGGGTTTAGGGGTGAAATATGGCAATTTTTCAAATTACCACCAGGAGGGTTCGCACCCTTCTATTTGTAGGGGGAGGCTTCGGATCCGAGGGCTGAGAAGTGAACACGCGGCAGCAGATGCGAGGGTGCAGGTGGCGCTCATGCGAGGCTCGGACACGTGGTGATGCGAGACCGAGACACGGAGAAGCCACGAGGCGGCTTCTGATTGGCCGAGCCTTCGGTGCGAGGAGGGTGCGACACGCATCGACAGGTGGCCTCGGATGACTCAGCAATTCAGACACGCGGCATGCTGCTAGCGAGGGTGACGTGGCCGAAGTTGAGCCATGTGAAATTCCTCGGTTTTAGCATTTTTCTCGATTTTTGTGTCGCAAACTTCTAAAATCCATAACTTTCGCATACGGGCACCGTTTTTAACGTTCTTTATATGCACGCGTAGGTAAAATTATGCTCTACAACTTTCGTTACTTCATCGGCTAATTTTGAATTTAATTTTAGTATTATTATTTTTAACAGACCTGGACAGGAAAATCCGTTAAAAATTTTATAACTTCTTCATCCGACGTCCGTTTTCGTCAGTATTTTTACCGTTGTACTACTATTGACGAGACCTTCGATTCTCGTTTAGGTTGTGTCGGCTAAAAATCACTCGATCTAAAATTCGAGTTTTTAGTTGTCTACTGCTAAGCTGAAACTTAGAAAAATCATAACTTCCTCATACGAAGTCAGATTTGGGCGTTCTTTTTATGCATACTCTCGGTTTAACGAACACTACGACTTTCATTTAGATCACCAAGGCTAAAAAGTAGTTTATCAAAAACTCACTTTTTACGTCACACAGCGTCGTGCCGGTTCTGTCGCGAAACTTCGACAGGTCATAGCTTCTTCGTTATAACTCGGATTTCGGTATTCTTTATATCTCCGGAATCCTTGTTTCGGTCACCACAACTTTCTTAACAGATATCGGCTTTATCTAATATTTATTTTCGACGCTCATTTTTATTCTTAATTAATAAAATCCTTATAATTAAGCATAAAACACATAATTCACATAATAATCACATAATTCCTCTTTATTTCTTCAAAATGAGTTACAAAGGTTGACCTAGAATATTACATCATCATTAATGTCTATCGTAGAAACACGGGCGTTACAGTAGTGCTTATGTAGAGGGGTCACGTGATCGATTACGCTTCGATGCAGTTGCAGCCTCATGATGTGAATTATCCTACTCATGATCTGGATATCGGGGCTACGGTTTTCACCCTCAAGATTTAGTGTCATTACTTGTATGGGGTCCAGTGTACTATCTATACGGATCACACGAGTCTGGGATACTTGATGGATCAGTCGAACCTGAATATGAGGCAGCACAGATGGTTAGATGTGGTGAAGGATTATGACTGTGAGATTTTGTATCATTCTGGGAAGACCAACATAGTGGCTGATGCTTTGATTTGCAAGACGGCTTGTAATCCTATCAGATACCTATTTTTGGGGATAGTGACCACTTCACCATTGTTAGATTTGATCAAGGAGGCGCAGGTTAAATACATCAAAATTCATAATTTTTTATTCTCCATAAATAGACAGCCATATTGATATAGTTTTAAGATAAAATAATTTTTTTTAGAGTTTCAGCTCTCGCTATTCATTAGTGAATAAAAATCGATCAGATTTTTTTTACAGTACATTTGATATTCATTTATGATTAAAACGTATGTTTAACTTTTTTACAGTTTAAGTATCATTCATATATAAATATAACACGTAATAAAACTTTCTTAACTAAAATATATTTGTTTACATCATCTTTCGTCACATGTATTATTTATATATGAATAAATGTGTATTAGTGATCGTCATATGTTATATTCATATATAAATAAAAAAATTATCAGATTTTTGTTACAGTTCATTTGTTATTCGAATATGAATAAGTAGTACGTTAATAAAAGACGACGTGTTTTAAAAATTTGAACTATTTGTTAATATATGAATAACAAATTAATTGTAACAAAATTATGATAAATGTGTTTTTCATATATGAATATAACTTGCGAGGAAGACTAATACACGTTTTATTCATATGTGAATATAACATGTGACGAGAACTGATGTAAACTGTAAAGAGTTTATATATGTTATATTTATATATGAATAATATTTTAACTGTAAAAAAAAAGTCATACTTTTTATTCATAAGTGAATAACGAATGTACTTTAATAAAAATCTGATGCATTTTTATTCACTTATGAATAACAAGAGCCGAAACTATAAAAAAAATAAAAATTTTATTTTATCTTAAAACTATATCAATATGGATGTCTATTTATAGAGAATAACAAATTATGAATTTTGATATATTTAAAAATCATTATTCGATAAAAATAGCTCCTTAAAAATTAAAAAAACGAAAAAAACTATGTTTTTGTATATATTAAGATAATAATTAGCATAGTTTAAGAAAACATATTTTGTTGGAAAACACATGTGTATTCATTTTCCATTTCCGTCGGTAGGTTGGAGACTTTTGCGGCAAAAATAAATTATTGGTAAGGAGTGGGAAATAGTAACAAACAATAGATAAACATAGTGACTTAGAGCTAAATACAACACAAGAGATCATATTATTAAAAAAACAAAGAAAAGAGCTTTATAAGTTATAATCACTCACACCTAAGGCAACATGCTTATTATTTTAAATGGAGTACATAAAATGTGTACATGAAAAAGAGTAGTGGTAGCGTGGAATAGAAGACACGGTTGTCTGCCGCCATACACGCTACGAGGCGGCTTTGTTTACACAACAACCCATGCAAAGTTTCAAATTTTTAGAAAAGCAGCCAAATTTTATTACTTAATCAAATACAACCCTACTCTTAGGTATAACTTTAGCATTGTCCACATTATATTTACCAAAATAAACGTATATTAATTACCTTGCAAGTTTGACTGTCACGGTGTCACGCATTAATCAATATTCTCCTATGGATTAATCAAGAAAAGTGGGTTGTTTTTGTCAACGTTCACCATCAAAATGTACGATATGTTTTTCTTTTTTAATTTATGGGTATGAATTCAACATGAAAAAGGGGTTTCACATTCAGGCTCATCGTGCGCCATCTTATTCGGCAACCTCGGCAAACACCGGCCGAGGACGAGGTATGCCGAGCTCGGCTCGTCAACTTGGTGATGTGTTACCGATGAGAGAGAAAATGATTTTTTTTTATCCATTAACTCAAATTCTTTTTTTCAAAAAATACATTCTTTTCAAAAAAACCACCCAATTTAAAAATATAACTGTTTTTTTTTTCAAAATTTTAAATTTTAAACCCTCAATCTTCAACTATAACTATAAATACCACTACATTTTTCAATCTTTTTTAAAACCTCATCGCTAATGGCTCGTGTTGTTCATTTTTGGTCCCCTGAAAAAGAGATGTTATTGGCTCGTTCATGGGTTGATGTTACAGAAGACCCAATCCACATTAACCTCCGTACGACAACCTTTTGGAGGTGAGTCATCGAAAAATACAATCGTGAAGCCCCGATCCCTTGAAGTAAAGAACAAATCTACTCCAAATGGAGGCACACAAACACACTTACAACTCAGTTTAACAGTGTGTTTCGTAGGGTGATGTATGAAGCTAAAAATGGTGAAAATGAAAATATTTTGCTAGAGAATGCTCTTGAGGCTAACCGTGTTGAAACTGACAAAGATTTTTGGCTTGTTGAGTTTTGGCAAATTGTGAGACAATCTCTAAAATTTGCTAAAATTTAGATTTGTTGTCTTTTAATTTAAGTTTTTTTTCTAGTGTGTTACCTTTTTTTTAAGTTTAAGTGTGTATTAGTTTAATTTCAAATGTGTTATGTTTTTTAAGTTTAAGTGTGTATTATTCTAATTTCAAATGTGTTCAGATTTTTAAGAGTATGTGTGTGGTTTTTTTTTGAAGTTAATGAAATTTTAGTTTTAAAAAAATAGTATGTTTGAAATGTTTATTTTTTCTAAATTAATTAATTAAAAGAAAATACCATGGCAAGTATGGCAATATGTTCCATGTAAATGACAAAAATTTGAAGGGGTGTGGCAAATCCGACGTGACGCCTACGTGGACTGTGGCAAGTGTGACACCACTCCCACCAGCCTTAGAGTGTATCCATGAAATAGTTCTGTAAGATCCCGATTTTCAGGAATAAAATTTTAAGGATTTTATGCATTTTTCCTTAGAACTCAACGAGTTGGGAGGCTCCAACTCGTCGTGTAGAGACCGAGATGGCCACATGAACTTTAGAACCTACTCGACGAGTTGGAGGACCCAACTCGACGAGTTGAAGCTGGATGTGAAAACCCTAATTTTTAGGGTTTGCACCCTATTTAAAGGACCTAAAGTCATCTCTCCAGCCTCCCTTACCACCTTATCGTCCAAAAACAAACCCTAATAAAGCTAACCTTCCATTTTGAGTGTGTGTAAGGCTAAAGAGTGTGTGCTTGGTGCATTTCTTGAAGAAACTCGAAGATTTAAGAGCTTGGAACGAGAAGGAATCTATAGATCTGACTTCTACTCAGTTGTAGCAACCATTTGAAGGTAAAAAGCCTCTACCTTGATCACTTGTTTGTTAGATCTCTCCATTAGAGAGTTTATGGTCATTCCTAGCTTCTTCTTGAGTCATTCTTGGTTTTGAGCATGCTTTGAAGCTAAGACTTCGGATCTGGACACTACTAGGCCCCTTAGGCCTAAAGACTCAAGTTTTATCAATCTTTGGCCAACTTCCATGCCTTAAACCCTTTGTTAAGCCTTGTTTTAGCAAGTTAGCCCCTTAATGCCATGCATGGACGTAAAGCTTGTAACTTTACGTAGTATCTCAGACATAGAAGACTAGATAAATACAGTTTGGAGCCTTGGTTTCGCTTAAAAGTGTTTGAATGAGAAAAGGGCTGAAAGAACTCGACGAGTTGCTTAGCCAACTCGACGAGTTGGATAGGGTTTTCCCGCTTCTGGATTCTGAGTGAACTCGGCGAGTTGGTAAGATAACTCGACGAGTGGTTAGGGTTTTTCCCCGATCTTCTGGACACTATATGGACTCGACGAGTTGTTTGGCAACTCGGCGAGTTGACTCGAGTTTTCAAGGTTTTCTGAGTTTTGAAGGAACTCGACGAGTTGCTAGATGCACTCGACGAGTTGGGTCAACATGGACCGTTGACCTTGAATGTTGATTTTGACTTTGACCAAGTTGACTTCTGAGGGTATTGTGGTAATTGGGTGTTGATAGAATTGGTCATTTGGTGGTTGTAAGTGTTGGAGTTTGGAGCGGTGTTTTAGGAGATTGACATTATCATCCACTGCTACTTGCGAGGTGAGTTCTTCTTACTATATCAACAGGGTCTAAGGCACCAAGGCCGACCCTTTGGATTGTTATCCTGTTTTATTACTGTTATGATCAGTTAGATCGGTATCATGGTAGATAGGATGTTGATATGCTTAGTGATTTGTAGATCGGTGTGACTGTCTGTAGACTGTTATGTGATTATTTGATATATGTGCATATGATTGATTGATGGTTGAGGCTTCACTGCTTTTTGCGGAAGCCAACAAGCCGGGGCATTCCAACCCGATGGTTGAGGTCCGAGAGTATTCCATCCCGATGATGATTGGACTCGTAGTATGTTGGCATTCCAACCCGATGGTTGAGGGCCGAGAGTATTCCATCCCGAGGATTATTGGACTCGTAGTATGTTGGCATTCCAACCCGATGGTTGAGGGCCAGGGTATTCCAACCCGATGGATGATTGGACCCATAATATATTGGCATTCCAACCCGATGGTTGAGGGCATGGGGTATTCCATCCCGATGGATGATTGGACCCATAGTATGTTGTTTGTGATATATGTTATTTTGTGTGTGTTGGTATTTTGGGGGAACTCACTAAGCATCATGCTTACGGTTACAGATTATTGTTTCAGGTGCTCCAGATGTTTTGGCAAGGCGAAGGAGTGATCGTACACATCCTCGTGTTTTTGGAACTTATGGTTTCTGGGATACTCTGATAACGTAAATGTTTTGAAAACTACGTGTAAGTGATTCCAGTTTTAAATAAATGTTTTGGGAACAACAGTTTTGTAAACACCTCTTTAATAAATGGGTTGCTTTGAAAAGTTTAAATTTGGCATGAATTTTATGGATGTTACAAGTTGGTATCAGAGCCTTGGTTTGATTGAATTGGAGGAACACTCGTGTGAATCCGGTCTCAAACTAAGGAAATAGGGTTTTCAAAACAAATTTTCAAATGGTTTTCAAAATAATCAAAGAGGATGCGATGTGTACGATCAGCCGAAGCTAGTAAGTAGACCCCAATTTACCACAAAGTTATTTGAGCTTATGTTATGTTATGATATGTTAGAACAACATGCTAGTAATAGGCTAGGGATCCTCAGGAATTGCATGGTAGAATTGCCTGATTATATGATGCCTTATTTCCTCTAGAGTTCTCTTGTTGAGATGATCTGTGACTCTTTCGCGTGTGAACTGACTATTGAGTGGATACGCTAAGTCACATGCCGCATGGTTTAAAGGATCTTAGACTGAGAGGTTTGGTCCTGCTGTGCAGCTCTCGTCTGAGTCTAACCATTGTAGGATTGAATCTTTTTGCATAAGATTGTTTAAACGGTGGGTATGTGATTGTATTCATGCAATAGTCATCTGGCACTAATGGAGGGTCGTGTGGCAATTTGTGGTATGGTGAGTCGCGTGGGGTCCGCCGGCTAGTCGCGTTGTGGGATGATGGCCAATAGCTTTCTCTGAGCGGGTGCAGTGTATAGCGGGTCAACACGAGGAATGATTAGCCACTCTTGGATGAGTGAGAGCAGAACGGAGGTGCACCTGAGATATTGGGAGTTGGAGATCAGGAAAATCCGCACCTCAAATATGATGCCTCTGATGGATCACAAACACCAAAGCAAGTTGGATGATCTTGGCGAGAGGGGATGAGAGGCTCAAAATCGGCTCTAAGACTTCTTAGGGTTTCTGGGTGCCGATTTCTGAAGCCCTGGGGGTCCTTATATAGTGGAGCTGCTAGGGTTTCAGTCAAAACCCTAATTGGATAGCTTAGGCCTTAAGCAGTCCAATGGAACCTTCTGGAATAAGGCCTTGGACGATTTCAAGGTGGGCTTCCACCCTCATTTCGTCCACCCCTTTATCCTTATGATCCACAACCCAAAATCCAATTATCTTATAATTGCAATTCCACTCCCCTAAGTTTAATTAATATCTTTTGATCACAAAATTAATTTCTTAATTAATTCTTGACCAATATTAATTAATCAATATGATTTCTCTTTTAATATATTATTCATATAATATATAAATAAACCATAATATCCTCTTTCTCCACTAATCATCCAGTCAAGTTGCTCCGGTGAAGGCAACCCAAAAGGACCATGCTACAACCGGGTCAAGTACATACCAAATATAGTTATGGACTTAGAAACTAATCCAACAGTCTCCCACTTGGATAAGTCTAATAACTATAGATGCAAGTACGACTTCAAAATCCGATTAGCAATCGTAGCTCTCAAAAGCCGCTGTCGAACTCTGACTCGTCCTTTAGATAAGGGATCGTATAATCCTCCGTTCTCAAGATATCGTGCGGACAAATACATGGAACACAGTCATACTTATTGTCCAGCAGTTTGTTTCTAGATCTCTGATTTGTCTGACATAGAACTTATTTGAACACATCAACTTAGTCCTGACCGGGCCCGACACATAAGTCAAACCAAATCATCGAGGGGCCTAGATATCGCTTTTACCCTCTTAGGATAAAAGGAACAGATAAACTTCGACTTATATGCATTTACTATTCACTTATCAAATCATGCACAACAATGTGTTTTATAACATCAAGTTATTGATGCGTTTACGCATTATCAATGCACAACCAACTTGCAAACAATAAACCATATATCTAGGTTTATAGACTATATGATATTACCGTCTTACGATCACTCGTGATAAATTCCATGAAGTGATACAAGTAAGCGTGGGTTTAATCTAATGCTCAAATCTTATTTCATAAGCATTCATGAACGTTGCAACAAACTTTTGCTATGTCTAATACACTTTAGACCGTCTACAAACCAATTCATGACAGCCTTCTTTCATATCTACTTCCAACATATGAACGACTGTGGACTATTCGAATAATCTTCAAAACATGCAAAGTGAAACAATAGGTAAATAATTAACACAAGACAGTAACTTTACTTATAAATAATACTTCTTTATTTAATCATCAAATGTTAATTACAATTTATCTATTACACGTTTCAAAACTATCTAATCACTAAAACTTATATCGTCCTTCAGCCCAATGCTCCTAGTGTGCTGCAAGTGCTTAACCCTACTCAGTCCCTTCGTAATGGGATCTACTGGGTTTTCTTCTGACGATACCCTCTTTACAACGAGGAGTCCCTCTTCTACCCGATGTCTAATAAAGTGATGTTTCCTGTCGATATGCCTGGATCTGCCATGATCCCTCGGTTCCTTGGTTAAGGCAACTGCACCTTCGTTATCACAGAAAGTTTCCATAGGCTCCTTTATGGTTGGTACAACTCCAAGGTCTCCGATGAAGTTCTTCAACCATATTGCCTCCTTCGACGCTTCGCTCGCTGCTATGTATTGTGATTCGCACGTTGAATCAGCCACGGTCTCTTGCTTGGAACTTTTCCAAGTCACTGCTCCTCCATTAAGGGTAAAGACCCAGCCCGACTGAGAGCGGAAGTTGTCTCGGTCGGTCTGAAAACTGGCATCACTATACCCTCGTACCCTTAAGTCATCACTCCCACCGAGGATAAGAAACCATTCCTTGGTCCTCCGAAGGTACTTAAGAATATTCTTGATTGCGGTCCAATGCGCTCTACCAAGGTTCCCTTGATATCTGCTGACCATGCTCAAAGCGAAGGCCACATCAGGGGGAGTACAAGTCATAGAATACATCATCGAGCCAACTGCGGAAGCGTAAGGTACTCGACTCATCTCTGCTATCTCGGCTTCAGTACTCGGGCTTTGAGTCTTACTCAACTTGGTATTGCTTTGGATCGGTAACTCCCCCTTCTTGGAATTCTCCATACTAAAACGTTTTAGTACCTTATCCAAGTAAGTATTTTGACTAAGTCCTTTTAGCCTTTTACTCCTGTCTCTCACTATCCTTATTCCCAGAATATAGGCAGCCTCTCTCAGGTCCTTCATAGCGAAGCACTTCCCAAGCCAGGACTTAACCTCCTGTAAGGTTGGGATGTCGTTTCCTATGAGCAGTATGTCATCAACATACAATACGAGGAAGCTAACTATACTCCCACTGGCTTTGACATATACACAGGACTCATCCTCGCTTCGCAGGAAGCCAAACTCTTTGACTTTTTCATCAAAACAAAGATTCCATCTGCGAGATGCTTGTTTCAATCCATAAATGGATTTCTCAAGCTTACACACTCTATTAGGATGCTCTGCATTGACAAAACCCTCTGGCTGACTCATGTAAACATCCTCAGCCAACTTCCCATTAAGGAAAGCAGTTTTGACATCCATTTTCCATATTTCATAGTCATGAAATGTAGCAATGGCTAGCATTACCCTAATAGACTTTATCTTCGCAACTGGTGAGAAGGTCTCATCATAGTCAACTCTAGGAGTTTGAGTAAAGCCCTTCGCAACCAATCATGCCTTCTAGGTGTGTACTTTCCCATCCATGTCGGTCTTCTTCTTGAAGATCCATTTGCACCCGACCGTCTTACGACCTGGCACATTGTCAACAAAATTCCAAATTTGGTTGTCATACATGGACTGAATCTCGCTGTCCATAGCCTCTTTCCATTTTACAGACTCTGGGCCTGCCATGGCTTCCTTGTAGCTGTTAGGTTCATCCAAATTTAATAGTGTACTATCACTAATAAACGTATCACCTTCAGTAGTAATAAGAAAACCATAAAACTCCGGTGGAACACTAACTCTACTGGAACGTCTAAGAGGTAGGGAATCGTCAACAGGTTCAACATGAGTTTCCTCCTTAGGTTGAACGCCAGTGTTAGAGGTTCCTTCATCGTTCGATTCTTGAAGCTATTCAAGATCGATTTGCCTCCCACTGTCTCCTTGGCTTATAAGTTCTCACTCGGTCTATAGAAGAGATATCCAAAGGACTTTTGTGGATAGCCGATGAAAATACACCACTCACTACGAGGTTCGAGCTTGTCGTGAGTCTCTCGTCTTACGAAAGCCTCGCAACCCTAAACCTTGATATGTGCCAATGAGGGAGATTTCCCTGTCCACATCTCGTGAGGTGTTTTGGTAACCTTCTTTGTAGGGACTAGGTTAAGGATATAGGCGACAGTCTCTAAGGCATACCCCCATAATGAGATAGGTAACGAAGCACGACTCATCATAGAACGAACCATGTCCAACAAGGTTCGATTACGCCTCTCAGCCACACCATTCAACTGCGGTGTCCTAGGTGGCGTCAATTGCGAAACGATTCTACATTCCTTGAGGTTGTCGTTGAATTCAAGACTAAGGTACTCACCACCTCGATCAGATCGGAACATCTTAATTTTCCTGCCCAACTGATTCTCAACTTTCTGCTTAAACTCTTTGAACTTTTCAAAGGTTTCTGACTTGTGTTTGATTAAGTAGATATAACCATATCTGGTATAATCATCGGTGAAAGTCACATAGAAGCGGCTTGCATCCCTTGTGGTGGATCTAAAGGGCCCACACACATCGGTGTGTATGAGATCCAATAAAACCTCACCCCTTTCACAAGTACCAGTGAAGGGTGACTTGGTCATCTTTCCAAGTAAACAAGACTCGCACACGTCATCGTCCCTAAGGTCGAATAACTCCAACACTCCATCCTTTTGGAGTTGGGCTATGCGTTTCTTGTTTACATGTCCAAGACGACAATGCCACAAGCATGCTTTATCCAAATCATTGGAAGAATCGATATACAACACATCATTTCCTAAGTTGTCTACAACCATCACAGTCTCATATATTCCATTACAAGGCAATGCTTCAAAATAGAAAACACCATTAAAAAAAGCATTAATAGAACCTTTTTCATTATCAAACGAAAATCTAAAACCTTGTTTATATAAACCATGAAAAGAAATGATGTTTCTTGCCATTTATGGCGAATAGCAACAATTATTCAACTCTAGTCCTAACCCACTACTAAGCACTAAAGAGTAAACTCCAATATTGGTGACATGCGATGCTATTCTGTTCCCCATGATCAGGTTTATCTTCCCATGCTCCACATCTCTATTTCTTCTTAGGCCCTGCGTAGGATGGTTTTATCTTTCCATCCTTGATGTCCTGCAGATACTTCGGGCAGCTTCGTTTCCAATGCCCTTTGTCATGGAAGTAGTAGCACTCTGCATCCTTTGGGTTGGAGGAGGGCGCAGTGGAACCATCCTTGGTTCCACTAGAAGAGGTGTCATCTTGGGACTTTCCCTTGTGGTGGATCTTGGAAGGAGCCCTCCTCTTCTTACCCTTCCCCTGCCCAATATCCAAGACGGGGGCAGCAACAGTAGGAGTTGATGCAACAGATTTGTCCTTGAGGTTGCTCTCAGCAGGCCTTGAAGCTTGCTCAAAGTGACCTCCTCCTTGTTCATGTGGAAGGTCATGCAGAACTGGTTGTAACACGGAGGTAAGGAGTGCAGAATGATATCAATCGCCAACTCCTCATCGAAGTTAACATTTAACTTCAGCAGGCGGTCAACATATCTCTGTATTTTCTGCAGATGGGTCGTGACGGACTCTCCGTCCCTCATCTTGGTGGTGATCATCGAAGTGATAATCTTGTACCTTTACTGCCTGGCACTTTGGTGGTACCTGTCCAGTAAATCCTGATGCATCTCATAGGTGTAGAAGTCCTCGTAGGACTTTTGGAGTTCAGCAATCATAGTCGCGAGCATGATGCAATGGACATTCGTAGCATCGTGTAACATCCCAAAAATACAACCCAAAAATTTTCGTTTGAAAAACCTTACTAAATCATCATATCAAATATTAAAAGATAAATCCATGGATCATGTGTCTCAAAATGTCATAATGAGTTATCAAATCAACTGATGTCAAAACATATCAAAATATCTGAATAAAACTCCCAGGATAAACTGAAGCTGTGGTGTGTGTCATGCCATCATCCCGAGCTCTTCCCCTTACTAGCGGAAGTACCTGAAACCAAAACTGAAAACTGTAAGCACGAAGCTTAGTGAGCTCCCCCAAACTACCACACACCATATAATAACATATAAAGCACATATTGGGCCTTGCCCACTGCATCAGACCGAAGCCCTGACTAACTGGGGCCTTGCCCCCTGCATCGGACCGAAGTCCGGACTAACTGGGGCCTTGCCCCCTGCATCGGACCGAAGTCCGGACTAACTGGGGCCTTGCCCCCTGTATCGGACCGAAATCCGGACTAACTGGGGCCTTGCCCCCTGCATCGGACCGAAATCCGGACTAACTCGGGCCTTGCCCCCTGCATCGGACCGAAGTCCGGACTAACTGGGGCCTTGCCCCCTGCATCGGACTGAAGTCCGGACTAACTGGGGCCTTGCCCCCTGCATCGGACCGAAGTCCGGACTGACTGAACATAGCATAACATAATCATAACTACTAGCATAAACACATATACTGCATACTGCATCGAACCGAGGTCTGGACTAACTAACACATAAACATGCCTGAATCACAATGACATCAAGCATGTACTACTGCATCGGACCAAAGTCCGGAACTACTGCTATCTAAACGGGCCGGCATTGTGGCCGTAGACCCGTTCCTACTGGAAGGAAACTCACCTCGTAACGCTGGCTGCTGAGGTGCTAAATCTGAGACTGTCTGACTGCTGCTCCGGAACTCCCTGGCTACAAATCCCATAAACACTAAATCAAATACTGATAACTAATCTCAGGGTAAAATGACTATTTTACCCCTGGTCAAAGTCAACTTCCAGTTGACCGGACTCTCCGAGTTCGGCCGCCAACTCGCCGAGTTGGGCCGCCAACTCGCCGAGTTCCTTTCATCCATTCTAGTCCTCTACTCGCTTCTACTTGTCGAGTTTGGCAAAGACTCGACAAGTTCTTCTTCGATACTAACATCGAGTCTAACTTCATCCGACTCGCCGAGTTGTATGAACAACTCGTCAAGTTCTCCTTCATCATATGAACACGTCCAGTCTGTGGCTCGCCGAGTCGTATGAACAACTCGTCGAGTCTGAAGAACAACTCGCCGAGTTGAAGAACAACTCGTCGAGTCCCAAGCATGCTATTACTATACAGTCGATTCTAATCTATTTCAGTTCTTCCAAATCATAGATCTGAGCTTCTAGGACTGGTTTTACACGTAAAGTTTCCAACTTTACGTGCATGCACAAGGGTATGAGGCTAAAATACCCAAAATCATCAAATACTAGGCTCTTAGGGTTTGGAACAAGGCCAAGATTGCATAAAGGTGGCTATAATGAGCTCCTGGAGTTCAATAACGTCCAGATCTAAGGTTTCCATCCAAAGGAGAGTCCATATCTCAAGTTTTGAATCATATAAGGCTCCAAAGAAGACATAACAAGCATAAAAGAGGGTTTAATGGAGGAATACACAAGGTAATAACTTTATTACCTGAATGGGAAACAGATGGAAGCTAACTCTTGGATCTCCTTTCTCTTCTATGGACCTTCTTTCCTTCCTTCCCTTCCAAAGCTTCCAAACTAGCACAAACACACTCAAGTTCAACAATGGGGCTAGGGTTTACAGGGGAAATGCTCTAAAGGTGTTGGAGGCTGGGGTGGGAGGCTATAATGACGTTTAAATAGGTTACAAACCCTTGAAATTAGGGCTTCATCCAGACAGGCAGACTCACCGAGTCCCAACATATGGACTCGCCGAGTAGCCAACTTAAATCGTGAGCTCATCCCGCTTCTACTCGACGAGTCGGGCTACAGACTCGTCGAGTACCCCTTAAGAAATGGAGATACTTTAATTAAAATTACATACCAGAAATGGGGCGTTACAACTCTCCCCCACTTATCTTAGACTTCGTCCTCGAAGTCTGCTGCCGCTGAATCCGAAAATAACTCAGGATAATGCTCCCTCATCTCCCCCTCGGTCTCCCACGTCCACTCTGAACCCTTTCGGTGCTGCCACTGCACCTTCACTAACTGAACCACCTTGTTCCTCAAGGTCTTCGTCTTCCGATCCAAGATCGTAATTGGTCTCTCGATATAATTTAGGTTGCTATCAACCTGAATATCCTCTAAGGGTACAACTGCTGACTTGTCCACCAAACACTTCCTCAACTGAGAAACATGGAAAGTGTTGTGGATCTGGCTAAGCTCTGCTGGAAGGTCCAACCGATAAGCAACCCGACCCACCCGGGCCAAAACCCTAAAAGGACCAATGAACCTGGGGCCCAACTTGCCCCTCTTCCGGAACCTGATAACACCCTTCTAGGGTGATACCTTCAGGAGGACCCTATCGCCCACCCGAAACTCCAAGTCCGAACGCCTCCTGTCAACGTAACTCTTCTGTCGACTCTGCGCAGTCTGCAATCTGCTACGGACCTGCTGGATCAACTCTGTGGTCTTAAGCACCACCTCGGTGCTCCCAATGACTCGCTGACCGACCTCACCCTAACAAATCGGGGTCCTACACTTTCTCCCGTAGAGCATCTCGAAAGGAGGGTGGTCAATACTAGCGTGGTAACTGTTGTTATACGAAAATTCCGCTAAAGGAAGATACGTATCCCAACTGCCCCCAAAATCTAGGACACATGCCCGAAGCATGTCCTCAAGAGTCTGAATCGTCCTCTCGCTCTGCCCGTCCGTCTGGGGGTGGAAAGCGGTGCTAAAATGAAGACGAGTCCCCATCTCGACATGAAACCGCTTCCAAATCCTGGAAGTAAAACGGACGTCTCGGTCTGATACTACTGATACAGGCACTCCATGCCGTGCCACTAGAACAACAGAATTCACAGATCCACTTATCCCTGCGATCCACTTATACTTGGCCATAACTCAGATAATCGTGCTATGAGTGACTTGCCACTCCCCAAGCTATCCATGAAAATCCAAAATACCATTACCGTCGGAGACCCAACACTGTCTGAAACACTGATCTGCCTGGAAACACTGAGCTGCCTGAACACTGAACTGCCTAAGTACTGAACTGCCTGAACACTGAACTGCCTGAAACACTGAACTGCCTGAACACTGAACTTCCCGAAACACTGAACTGCCTGAACACTGAACTGCCTGAACACTGAGCTGCCTGAACACTGAACTGCCTGAAACAGCATGCTGCTACATGGCTGTTTTCCAACATCTATCGAGGCCTTCCTGGTCTCAATTCATTTGTCAGTCATCTAACATACCAGGTTCCCGCCCGACTGCGGAGCCCCAAGGACTCCCTACTTAGTCGCCTCACACAACTTCTGAACGACATCCTTCTCTGAAACTAACAACTACTAGTTATCTTGTCACTGTGGCCCTAGCGGCCTTCTGATCTAACTGATCGATTCCACACGTCGAATCCTGAGGTTACAAACCCACAGCTAAACGCAATTGCTACATGACCGATTGTAGCCTTATATAACAAGTAACCTGAAGCAATCCATTGCTTCCTCGATCTCACAACTGCAGTGGCATTCCTACAGTCTTATCACTGGCTCAACTAGGTCTAATCCATCCAGACAATTCCGAAATCCACTTCATGGATTTCCACCTCTTTACTGCTACGCCCGAACTGGGGGGCTAATGTTCCTTCCGCGTCCTAACAACGCGTTCATGCTGTCTACCAGTCATGTGTATTCCACGGCTACGTCCGCAGTCTCACAACACTCTAGCACTACCTAACTGCTAGTGAATGCTACGGCTACACCCGCAGACTTACAACACTCTAACACTATCTGGCTGCTAGTGAATGCTACAGCTACACCCGCAGACTCACAACACTCTAACACTATATGGCTGCTAGTGAATGCTACGGCTACACCTGCAGACTTACAACACTCTAACACTATCTGGCTGCTAGTGAATGCTACGGCTACACCCGCAGACTTACAACACTCTAACACTATCTGGCTGCTAGTGAATGCTACGGCTACACCCGCAGACTTACAACACTCTAACACTATCTCATTCGTTGGTTACTGATCCGAACACATCCGACGACGAGTATACATACGACCTATCATTCAAGACTGAACCCATGTCCTGACTGGAATCCCCAACCTGATTCCCTAAGGCTTGCTGGCAAACATTACGGGAATGCGATCTCCTTACTGGCAAGTTTTTCCAAACTTCCATCTCACACTATCCTCAAACCACACATCTGTCTGGACTGTCTTCCTTTCTGATAAGGATGCGAAACTTATCTCAGTTTCAAAACTACTCCTACTTCTGAATCCTTGGATGATTCTCCCCCACTTTGATTCAACTAACGTCTTACAACACACAATGCTGGAAGTATCCTCAATCCTTCTTACCATTCTATGCCCAATCTACTGAAAACCATGTTTGCCATTGCTAGTGTGTCACTACTAACCAATCCAAAAGATCACACCACTTCCAAGAATCTGAATACATTTCCGGTGATAACCTGCTAGACCCAGGAAGCTCCGAATCTCAATTGGAGACCTCGGAAACTCCCACTGTATCACGGCCTCTACCTTAGCCGGAACGACTAGAATACCCTTCTGATTGACAAGGTACCCAAGAGATTGCACCTCGCACAACCAGAACTCACATTTGGAGTACCTTGCAAAAAGTCTCTCCCTTCTCAAGGTCTCTAGCACCTCCCTCAAGTGCTCCTCGTGCTGGAATATAACCGATCTAAACCCGAACTACACCTTCCCAAAGGTAGTGAGATACTACCGAGTCTTACTCATACTTGCTACAGTTACTGCATCCGAAGTAACCTGCTCTACAGGGGACGTCCTCCAGCTATCATTCCAAATCCAAGATATGCAGATGGCATATGACTCACTCACAAGTAGGTAATATAATATTCCAATATATGTACCTACTAAATCGGTGCAGTAACATAATAACATCATAAATAATAATTGACAGGAAGGTAAAAGATACATACCTCCAACCTCCCGTGCTGCTCGAATCCTTGCTGAAATCAACCGGAATGCTCTGCTCCGAGCCGTGGGCGCCCTTGCCCGACCCTGACGTCTGCTGGCGGTTCTCGAAGTCACAGGGGCAGGAGCTGTCACCTGCCCTGTTGAACACAAACTCGGACGGTGGGCCTTCTTGTGGCCCCTCCGACTGCAATGGAAACATATTGGGTCAAGTCCCTGGGCGACGGTAGCAGTACAATCTCTGCTAAAATGACCAGTCCGGCCGCACTTGAAACAGCCAGGATCACCACCTCTACTACTCCTACACGCACCCCCGTGCGTCCTGCCACACTTACCGCATCGGCTGCGGCCCTGGAAGTCTCTCGATCTCGAACTCGTCCCTTTGGTTCTTTTACCCGAACCTGTGGGCCACTGAACCTCATCCGGTTTCCTCTTCCTTTCTGACTCCCGATCAATCTCTCGCTCCTGCGTTACCCCATCGTCCCCATCAATCGTCTGAACAACCGCTGTCTGATCCTGGAGCTTCTCGGTCAACCTATCAATGACCCTCTGGACGATGTCGGGTAGCTCCTCGCGAACGACTCGTGATACCTCCACAGCAAACCAATCACGCAGAGAACTCTCCTGGGGACAGGGTGCCCCACTCACTCCCGACCCCTGATGGCAAGAGCTAAAAATGGGATCCCCCTCCCTGATGGATCCCTGGGATCCATAAGAGTCGGGCTCTAGACGAGCCCCAAACTGCCCTGAAACTATCCCGGCCCTAAAGGCCTCAAGACGACTATCCAAAAGCTCCACGATGGCCTCCCTAACCGAACCGAATATCACAGGAGTCTGATCAATGATGTTGCGCATAATCTCTGCGGAAATGACATCTCTCATCTGATCATCAAGCTGTCCGGCTCTAGAGCCTGAGCCTGATCCCTCCCCAGCACCTGAAATGCCAACTGGTATCTCGCGCAACGTCACCATGCTGAAAACATATCGCAATAACTGTCAGAATTCTCATTGCTGCTGAGGGATCTCACACACACTCTACAATTTCCCTGGTTTCGTCTTGGCCCCTCTTGAATCGAGTACGGATCCTCTGCTTTGAGTAGTACGGGCCCATACTACCTTCCACATCTATCCGTACTTTCCTCAAGAGTTACCTTAACTCCACGAGCCCCTTCTACTGCTACTGATCCTTGCTACTCTCATCCTAGGCTTGCCCTAGGTAAATCTCTGACTCTACCCAAACCAGTCCTCAGCTGCTGAAGGCCTCTTTGTAATGCCAATTAGTCATCACCTGAATACCATCATATGTGACGAGGCTCAGATAATCCTTCGAGTAAAAGACTCGTCCCTACAACGGTTAGACTCAGACAAGAGCTGCGCAATAGGGCCAAATCCATCACTCTGAGATTATTCAACCCTGATCACATGTGACGTGACGTATTCACCTAATGGCTAATTCCCATCACTCCGACTCCTACAAAGCACGAAGCAAGCAGCATTCGGACACAGAAAAACTACTCAAGCACTTCTATCCTCATAACGAGAAACTGTACTAGCATACAATGCTAAGCTCATACTATCAGGCATAACCTAAACAGGCTATCCTACTGCTGTCTACTCAATACTAGCATGCAATCCTAAATAAGTTGAAACACATATAACAGGCACATAAGGCATCCTCCTAGATCCTTAGTCCTATTCTAACATGTTGTTCTACTGAAACTGGAACTGATAATTATAACATAAACTTGTATGGGTAATTTGGGAGTACTTACTTGAGCTCGGCTGATCGCATGCACCACACCCTTTTCCTTTTCCTTTTCTCAAAACTCTTTTCTTTTTAAGTTTCTTTTTCAAAAATTCTTTCGAAAACATTTTTCTTTTAAAAATCTTTCACCATTTCCTTAGTTTGAGTCCAGTCATACCCGAAAGTGTGGCTGAATCCCTCAAACCAAGGCTCTGATACCAACTTGTAACATCCCAAAAATACAACCCAAAAATTTTCGTTTGAAAACCTTACTAAATCATCATATCAAATATTAAAAGATAAATCCATGGATCATGTGTCTCAAAATGTCATAATGAGTTATCAAATCAACTGATGTCAAAACATATCAAAATATCTGAATGAAACTCCCAGGAGAAACTGAAGTTGTGGTGTGTGCCATGCCATCATCCCGAGCTCTTCCCTTTACTAGCGGAAGTACCTGAAACTAAAACAGAAAACTGTAAGCACGAAGCTTAGTGAGCTCCCCCAAACTACCACACACCATACAATAACATATAAAGCACATATTGGGCCTTGCCCACTGCATCGGACCGAAGCCCGGACTAACTGGGGCCTTGCCCCCTGCATCAGACCGAAGTTCGGACTAACTGGGGCCTTACCTCCTGCATCGGACCGAAGTCCAGACTAGCTGGGGCCTTGCCCCCTGCATCGGACCGAAATCCGGACTAACTGGGGCCTTGCCCCCTGCATCGGACCGAAATCCGGACTAACTGGGGCCTTGCCCCCTGCATCGGACCGAAGTCCGGACTGACTGAACATAACATAACATAATCATAACTACTAGCATAAACACATATATTGCATACTGCATCGGACCGAGGTCCGGACTAACTAACACATAAACATGCCTGAATCACAAAGACATCAAACATACTGTACTACTGCATCGGACCAAAGTCCGGAACTACTGCTATCTAAACGGGCCGGCATTGTAGCCGTAGACCCGTTCCTACTGGAAGGAAACTCACCTCGTAACGCTGGCTGCTGAGGTGCTAAATCTGAGATTGTCTGACTGCTGCTCCGGAACTCCCCGGCTACAAATCACATAAACACTAAATCAAATACTGATAACTAATCTCAGGGTAAAATGACTATTTTACCCCTGGTCAAAGTCAACTTCCTGGTCAAAGTCAACTTCCAGTTGACCGGACTCGCCGAGTTGGGCCGCCAACTCGCCGAGTCCCTTTCATCCATTCTAGTCCTCTACTCGCTTCTACTTGTCGAGTTTGGCAAAGACTCGACGAGTTCTTCTTCGATACTAACATCGAGTCTAACTTCATCCGACTCGCCGAGTTGTATGAACAACTCGTCGAGTTCTCCTTCATCATATGAACACGTCCAGTCTGTGACTCGCCGAGTCGTATGAACAACTCGTCGAGTCTGAAGAACAACTCGCCGAGTTGAAGAACAACTCGTCGAGTCCCAAGCATGCTATTACTATACAGTCGATTCTAATCTATTTCAGTGCTTCCAAATCATAGATCTGAGCTTCTAGGACTGGTTTTACACGTAAAGTTTCCAACTTTACGTGCATGCACAAGGGTATGAGGCTAAAATACCCAAAATCATCAAATACTAGGCTCTTAGGGTTTGGAACAAGGCCAAGATTGCATAAAGGTGGCTATAATGAGCTCCTGGAGTTCAATAACGTCCAGATCTAAGGTTTCCATCCAAAGGAGAGTCCATATCTCAAGTTTTGAATCATATAAGGCTCCAAAGAAGACATAACAAGCATAAAAGAGGTTTTAATGGAGGAATACACAAGGTAATAACTTTATTACCTGAATGGGAAACAGATGGAAGCTAACTCTTGGATCTCCTTTCTCTTCTATGGACCTTCTTTCCTTCCTTCCCTTCCAAAGCTTCCAAACTAGCACAAACACACTCAAGTTCAACAATGGGGCTAGGGTTTACAGGGGAAATGCTCTAAAGGTGCTGGAGGCTGGGGTGGGAGGCTATAATGACGTTTAAATAGGGTACAAACCCTTGAAATTAGGGCTTCATCCAGACAGGCAGACTCGCTGAGTCCCAACATATGGACTCGCCGAGTAGCCAACTTGAATCGCGAGCTCATCCCGCTTCTACTCGACGAGTCGGGCTACAGACTCGTCGAGTTCCCCTTAAGAAATGGAGATACTTTAATTAAAATTACATACCAGAAATGGGGCGTTACACATCGCGCTCATGAGCCTCAAAGGCAGCGATCTCCTCGGGGGTAGCAGTGTTGACATTTACTTCTTTCAGCTCCTTGTCGAGGACATACCCCTTGTCCTCGTAGCGGATAACCCTTCAAATGTTGCGGATCCAATCATTGAAATTGGTCCCATCGAAAATCACCCTCCCACACAAATTCATGAGTGAGAATGAGCCGGAAGAGTTCGAGCCAGAAGCGTTGTTGTTGTTTGAGGTAGATGTAACATCTCGTTATTTTTCTATTTTGTAAGGTCAATCAACTTAATCAAAAGTCAGACTTGTTTCTGTTAACTTTTAGCTTTGTTAAGGGTCTGTTTAAGAGTTCTAAGCCTAGTACACTCAAGGATTGTGTGTTAGGAAGTATTAACTTGAGATCATTGAGTTATAATTGAGCCGGAATCACCTTCACAAGGAGTTCACAGCCGCAAACTAGGGTTCACGGCCGTGAACCCATGTTAGCCGTGAAGCCCTCACCATATGTATGGTATTCCTTCATTTTTCTTCAATTCTCTCATATTCAAGTCAAGAACTCTCAAAACTCTCTCAAGTATCATCAAGAACACTCTCCTTTCTCTTCAAAATCGTAAGTGATTCATCCTTTGTTACTTGATATCCTTCTTATTCACAAGAAACTCTTTGATTTCATTCATGAATTCAACACTTTTGGTTTAGATCTTCAAATCACCATCCTTTACACCAAGAACACCAAGAACACACACTTGTTCTTGGGCCATAAACCCCCTAAAGGCTTCCAAAACGTGAGTATCTCTTTTATCATCTTATTATCCATTAGAAACACTTGATTCCAATCATGAAACAAACACCCAAATGCATGATCTTCAAGAGTTCACGGCTGTGAACCCTTCATCCATGGCCGTGAACCCTTCATAAGATCATGGTGGCCGTGAACCCTCCAACCCACGGCCGTAAACCCTTCTTAAAGATCAAGTCTTGGCCGTAAACACTTCATATATGTGGCCGTAAACTCCTCTATGGCCATAAACACTTATAGTGTGGCCGTGAACACCCTTCCATCAATCAGATGTGATTGTAACACTTCATTTCAAGTGTTTCCTAGCACTTAAGGTTATTTACCTTACATGATTAGTTGTTATATACACTAATTATACACATATATGTGTCATTATATGCTTAATAGGATCCATTTGTGTTCAGGACATCACTTGGCATTCTTAGCATCCTATATCGATCTTACATTCGAATCACTCACTACAGGTGAGTTCATACCCCCCGTATTTTCATAGTTTTTACTGTTTTAAGGGGGGGGGGAATACAAGTCTAACACAAAGATTTTGTGTTATAAACAAATAGTTTCAAAATATCTTATCAAAATGGATTTCGGTTATCATCAAATCAAATGGTTTCAAAGATTGTGTTAAAATGATATCAAGTCTTCAAAAGTATTTCAAAATATTAAACTTCTTTTAAATGATTTCATAAACTTATATTTTTTCCCAGAAATCATATATATATATATATATATATATATATATATATATATATATATATATATATATATATATATATATATAAGGTTTAAAAGGCTTAGGACTGATAACTCACTTTTGTTCCTTTTCCTTGTTTGGATGTGGGATTATAAGTATCGGTTATTTGTCCAAATGTCATTTAAATTTTACTTATATAGATTTGTATATGTATATAAATATAAAAGTTATTTCATTCAGTTTAGATACCCTTTGTAACATGTTGAGCAAGGGGTTGCATTCATGAACAGTTATTATCAATTCAGAAAGTACATATAAATTATAATAGGTATAATTTATGATTCATAGAACATTAATTCACGATTCAAGTATACTAAAGTACACTGTTTTACAAGAACAACGGTTTGATTCAAAACTAATCAAGAATATACTTCTTTCATATACTAATTCAGAGGCATATTATCAATCATTCATTTCAGAATGATTGGGTTTTCATAACTATTATACATGTACGTCTATATTTTTTTTATGAGTCAATTGATTCAGGTTGTTTAGTTCATTTAAACAACATAGTTAAAGTCCTGACATTATAACCAGAATCTCCAGTCGGGGATCGAAACAATGTGTGTATAGATCTATATTGGGATTGACAACCCCGCACTCAGACCGCTAGCTACAGTCAGGCATACACGCCTACGAGTGACAGTTGTTATCAATAGTTTTTGACGCCTTCAAAGAGTTAGGTCAGGCCATCTAGTCACAGTATGGTTATAATAACTCATTATAAATATATTAACAATACGTTAGTGTATAATTAACTAAACGTAAGTACATTTTCAAAGTACCAGTTTACCATGATACAATTTTTATAGTATTACATCTCAGTATTCAATAACAGCTAGTGAAGTCAGGCACACTCTCACTTATACAGTTTATACAAAAAGGAATTCAATAACAGAACACAGGTTTACAAATAGAACGGTTTTATATGATTAAAACTACTTTTCATATACAGCAGAAAATATAGGATTTTCTGGAACAGTTTACATATTCAAGAAACAGAATACATACTTTCAAACATAAATACTTATTCACTCACTCAACTTTATGTTGATACTCTCTTTTCAAATTACTTGTATTCTCAGGGAATCAGTAGACAGGTACTCCCCGAGCTTTTGAGAAGATGGAGTTATTTTGAGTCATGTCTTCTTCTTTTGTATAACTATTTTGGTTTCAATATACAATGATTGAACACATGTAAATACTTATATTTTTTAAATACAATGGTTGTTTGTACTTTGATTACTATGATGCATGTGTTGTGATACTACAAATGAAGTCATCCACCCCCGGACGTTTTCGCCGTCTGGTTTGGGGGTGTGATAGTAGACATCTGAAAAAGAAAAGAGACAAAGTTTGATTAGATAAGAATCCCCAATTAAACACCCAAATGAGAAATTAGGGCTAGGATCCAACAACATTGTTCACAATTTAGAAGAGGGATGCTGTAATCTAAATCGCAAATAATTTGAAGGTAAGTGAATGACGATTCACTAATTTCCACCATGAAAAACAAAACAAAAATTAAGTTTTAAATGTATTGAAACTCCTAGATCTTTTTGAGATTCGTTGAACTTTTCAATGGCATGTTTAAATCTCGATATGCCCTTCAAGTTTGTGACTGGGATACCGAGGATCACAAACAAGGTGTGAATAACCATGAAAATATACTTGGCGCCCTCAATGTTACAGTCACCTAATCATTGTGTCGGTTAGCCACACACGCTACATTGATCTATGACAAAAATCGAGTCACCCTTTGCCACCTTTTCTAGACCCAAATTAGTGTGTCGGTTAACCACACACGCTCCACTAACGTCTTGGCAAGTGTACAAAGTGTAATTTCATGGAATAGCATCATTTTCACATTTTTCCTAAAGTAACTAAGATTGGGAATTTTATAAAAACATTTAGTTACTTTATTAACCATTATACTTTTAATGAGGAGTTACTTGCCCTATCCTACCCGTTCGGCTAACGACCCTCCACCAATCAAGGAAGCGGTGGATGAGAGTGGACACCCATTAAACTGCCATTTTATAGGCAACAACCTTATACCCCCCTTATAGATCGGCTTCGTGAATGGGGCCTACTAACGGTAAGAATAGCATTAATCTTATACACACACACACACACACACACACACACATATATATATATATATATATATATATATATATAATCATTATTCTTATAATATTATAATAGTATAAGGGTTAAATTTCAAACTTGTAAAATTCTAGGGTTTAGAATTTAATATTTCAAAATTAAACTTTTTAATCAAAATTTAAATTCCAAAACTTGATGGCAAGTTTTGAAACTTTTCAAAACTTTCTAGATCAAAATTCAAATAATTTAATTAAACAGTTAATCGGTGATTATCTAATTTTGACCTAATCCAATTCCATGGAAAGATAATTGTTTCAAATAATTCAAATAATTAAAGTTTATCATATAAGGCAATAATTATCTAATAATTGACAATTATATTCTATTTTGATAAGGATAATCACATCATATTAATAAAATTCGGATTTTATCAATCAAAAACGTTTTTGGTAATTATCCCAAGTCAAAATATGACAAAATCCCGAAATTCCCTCTGTCTAACTCTCCGACTCGCCGAGTTACCATATGGACTCGTCAAGTTCATCAGGTGACTCGACTAGTTTTTTAAGAAGAAAGCAGGAATTTCGATTTTAAGCAATGAATAATTATACAAAGCATCAAATGCAATAGAAACCAATCAAAGCTCTGATACCACTGATGAGTTTTGAGCAAATCATCAATCCTATGGTGCACATGCAGAACCCTAAAACCTTGGATCTAGGTTTCTCTATTGTACATGCAAATTATCCAAGGCTTGCAAACCCTAGATCTAGCATACAAAATCCGAAAATAACAAATATAACAAGTTTAGATGATTACCTTGATTGTTGCTTGAAGATCTTTAGCTTATGAGAACCTAGCACCTCAAATGTGATGCCTCTGATGGATCACAAATACCAAAGCAAGTTGGATGATCTTGGAGAGAGGGGATGAGAGGATCAAAATTGGCTCTCAGACTTCTTAGGGTTTCTGGGTGCCGATTTCTAAAGCCCTAGGGGTCCTTATATAGTGGAGATGCTAGGGTTTCAGTCAAAACCCTAATTGGATAGCTTAGGCCTTAGGCAGTCCAACTGGAATAAGGCCTTGGACGATTTCAAGGTGGGCTTCCACCCTCATTTGGTCCACCCCTTTATCCTTATGATCCACAAACCAAAATCCAATTATCTTATAATTGCAATTCTAGTCCCCTAGGTTTAATTAATATCTTTTGATCACAAAATTAATTTCTTAATTAATTCTTGACCAATATTAATTAATCAATATGATTTCTATTTTAATATATTATTCATATAATATATTAATAAACCATAATATCCTCTTTCTCCACTAATCATCCAGTCAAGTTGCTCCGGTGAAGGCAACCCAAAAGGACCATGCTACAATCGGGTCAAGTACATACCAAATATAGTTATGGACTTAGACACTAACCCAACAGGTCGTTGTGTATACGAGTTGCGGAGGTTCCCCTCAGGGTGACGGGCTTGCCAGGGGTAGCAAAGGATGATTTCGAGGACAAAATCGAATTTAAGTGGGGGAGAGTTGTAACATCCCGATTTTCAGGAATAAAATTTTAAGGATTTTATGCATTTTGCCTTAGAACTCGACGAGTTGGGAGGCTCCAACTCGTCGTGTAGAGACCGAGATGGCCGCATGAACTTTAGAACCTACTCGACGAGTTGGAGGACCCAACTCGACGAGTTGAAGCTGGATGTGAAAACCTTAATTTTTAAGGTTTGCACCATATTTAAAGGACCTTAAGTCCTCTCTCCAGCCTCCCTTACCACCTTATCGTCCAGAAACAAACCCTAATCGAGGTAACCTTCCATTTTGAGTGTGTGTAAGGCTAAAGAGTGCGTGCTTGGTGCATTTCTTGAAGAAACTCGAAGATTTAAGAGCTTGGAACGAGAAGGAATCTATAGATCCGGTATCTACTCAATTGTAGCAACCATTTTAAGGTAAAAAACCTCTACCTTGATCACTTGTTTGTTAGATCTCTCCATTAGAGAGTTTACGGTCATTCCTAGCTCCTTCTTGAGTCATTCTTGGTTTTGAGCATGCTTTGAAGCTAAGGCTTCGGATCTGGACATTACTAGACCACTTAGGCCTAAAGACTCAAGCTTTATCAAGCTTTGGCCAACTTACATGTCTTAAATATAGGGTTTTGAGCATTCTAACACTCCTATGGTGTACATGCAACCCTATAAACCTTGGATCTATGTTTTCTCTATTATACATGCAAATATTCAATATTCCAAGGTTTTATCCTAACTAGCATATTATGAAGCAACTATACTACAAAAGTCTAGTTAGATGACATACCTTTAATGGAGCTTGAAGTCTTGAACCTTTAAGAGCTTAGTGCCTCAAGTGTTGCACCTCAAATGGTTCACACAACATCAAGAACCCTTGGAATAACTAGAGAATAAAGATAATTAGGTTCATACTTATGAAATCGGTTTGCCCTCTTTATGTACACACACTAATACCATTTCATGAACCATAGACCTCTTTATATAGTGTGGAGGATTAGGGTTACATTCATGTAAACCCTAATACCCATGACCTTTCATTTCCATAGGATCCATGGGTTAAATACTCCATGGACTATCCATGAAAGTTTAGCCCAACCAAAATGAACTTGGCCCATCCTATATATAAGAGTCCATATTTAATTAGTTCCTTTTGATCACTAAATTAATTCTAAATTAATTCTTGATCAATACTAATTAAATAATATGATTCCATATTAATATAATAGAACTTATAATATATTAATATAAATCATAAGTATCCTTTTTCTCATTTTATGTATCCAATTGTTCCGATGCCATGCAACCCAAATGGACCATGCCAAGTCGGGTCGAATACATACCAATTATAGTTATGGACTTAGACACTAATCCAACAGTCCCTCAATTAGATAAGTCTAAAACTATTATCGTGTATGACTCCAAAACCCGACTAGCAATCGTAGCTCTTAAAGCCGTTGTTGAACTCTGACCTAGTCAATGACTTGTCCATTAGATAAGGGATCATATATTCCTCCATTCTAGATATCATATGGACTGAGACATGGATTGTAATCATTCTCTCTGTCCATTTGTTGTTTCCCGATTTCCGATTTATGACGACCGACTAATTGAACAAATCAAATCAGTCCAGGCTTGGCCAAGCACTTAGAGTTGTCATCACTAAATCATCGAGGGGCCCACATATATCGCTTTTATCCCATCAAGGGTAAAAGGAATGGATAAACTTTGACTCATATGCTTGTTCTACTACTTGTTGAATCATACACAAAGGTACATTTTATAACATCGAGTTACCAATGCGTTTTCATACAATCAATGTATAACCAACTCATAGTCAACAACTCATATATCTAGGTTTGAAGAATATAAGATATTATCGTCTCATGATCACTCGTGATAAAATCCGTGAAGTGATTCAAATGAGCGTGGGTTTAATCCAATACTCAGAACTTATGAGCACTCATGAATGTTGTAGCAACTCTTGCTATGTCCAATACCTTAGACATCTACAAACCAACTTCATGACAGTCTTTACTTAATACCTACTTCCAACGTATTATCGACTGTGGATGGTTTGAATAACTTAGTCATTCAGGAAGAATGGCCTAGTTATTTTGGAAGTCAAAACATGCAAAGTGAAACACAAGAATAATCGAATCCAATATGGTCTCAGAACTTATGAATATAAATAGAACACCTTTTATTTATCACCATATTAATTACCCATTATTCATTGTATAATGTTTCAAAATTATCAACTTAATACTTGAATTAAAACAATAGTTGTCCCATGCTCCAAGCATGTACACTATGTTTTCTGAACACTAGTCATGTCATACACCAAGTATGCACACTATGTTTGTCTATGATCTTTACTTTGTGGAATATATCGATTGAACATAATTCCAATGATTCTCATTTCACAATCCCAAATCCTTACCGCAAATGCAAGAATTCCAAATTTCTGCCATTACCGAAATCTGTTAGATTTTAAACTTATATGCACTGATCCTCTGTAATGATTATGCACAAAGTCACAAAGACTTGTCAACAGACATTACAGAGTATTCCAATGGAGATCAACTCCATGGAAACGAAGTCTCATATTTAAAGTACATTGCTTTGAACATCCTTCTTGCATTAAGTTTTCTAATCTTACACAGATTGAATAGTTTCCACCCATGGAGACATTGCCATATTCCCATTTTGACTATCACTTCTGAACAAGAGTTGCCTCCTTTCAGAATATGTCAATATGGTCCTTCCAAAATTTACACTATACTTCCAACTGTCCATGAGCAACCAATCTTTGGTAAACCTTAGATTGTCCTCGACAATTGCTTAATCACTTTAGTCACATCCACTTCTAGTACTTTTTCCCTCTTAATGCCATAGGCATTTGGAAAAATTTAGAACAGATGAATATTATAGCACATGCAATCTATCCTATATCCGAAGCATATGGGACACGATTCATGATGTCTCACATAAAGACATGATTCTAGACCAGTCTTTTGCTATAATATTTCTATTTCTATTTGCCATGTTCTCATAATTCAGATTATGAAAAGGGATGCCGTAATCACAATCGAATTTTAGAACGCAAATAATGTTCCCATATATATAATTTCCTTATGTTGAACCATTGCAACATAACATTCATATATGTACTTGACTAAATTTGATTAAAATCTCACGATCTAAGCTTTTAGATTTGAAATGAAGTATAATTTCCTCTCCCTTAATTATAGCAAAACAACTTTTTCCCAATTGAAACTTTTGTTTTCTATAATTAACATTGATAACTTGCAACACTTATTATAATTATCATACTCCCACTAACATGATGATTATTAGCATAACACTTATGCTCCCACTAGCTTTGACATGTACTCAGAAATCAGCTGGACTTCTAGAAATCAATACTTTATTGACTTTCTTACCAAAGTTCAGATTTCTGATACGAGATGCTTTGATAAAACTTTATCAAAGTCATACACCTTCCCTTAGATAGCTCATATGTGTGTCTAAACAGTTTTAGAACTATGAAAAGGGATGTCGTAATCACAGTCTCAATTGTTAAAACCTTTGCCATTTCTCACAAGTCCATGTTAGTGTGTCGGTGAACCACACACGCTCAACTAACGACTTTGAGAATGCAAATATCACAATTGCTATCTATTTAAAATCTACTTAGTGAAAGCATTTCCTCACCATCATTTTCATGAATCAGAGAGAAACCTTATGACACTTAGATTTTATGGTGTATGTGTTCCTATCCATGTGAATTTGTCATAACCACAAGGGGAGGTTAGTGACAAATCCAAACTCATATGGACCGAACTTGTGCAATCTTAACTTTTTGCCATCTGGCAGCACAAGGGCCTGCCATTGCTTTCAAGTTGTTATGCAACCAATTGAGAACTCTCAAAACTCATATGCAAAGCCAACTTTAACTAGAATGGGCACATAAATAGGAATATGTCAACACGATAGGTTATAATCCTCAAGTCGTGTGCTAGTGATAAACAACAGGTTTTATTCTTGATTAGATCTTGAAACTCTTTCAGGATCTTTTAGACTCCCACTGTCCTCTTGACATATAAGACTCTCTTGCCAAGACCCATTCCTTGACAAACAAATATTTAAGAGATAGTGCAGATTCTTATCAAGACAAACACTTCACACAATTGGCCTTAGTTTGTCTTTGTTTTATCCAAAACATCACAACTTACCAATTTCAAATGTACAAGAGTAAAAAACCTTTTACTCTACATTTGACAAGTGTTAATAAACCTTCTTTAAGATGTGTCACTCAAGTTACAATCTTGGAGTATGACTCTAATACTTGTTTTGGAACGAAGTATGTATCACCTTCTTGATTTAACCATTTCAATAATTCATGACTCCTCTTCTTAGCCATAAGAATGCACTAAGATGTCCCTAGAGGATGAATTGTGATATGGTCTCACAATCATTAAGATGATCATAAAACATGATACTAAAGTACTCTCCCATCTTTTCAGATTTAAGAAACTTTTATCTTTCTGGCCAAATTTGATTTTTCTCATTCGTTCTGCCATACATCGAAACTTTTCCAATGCTTCAGAATTATACTTAAATTTGTAAGTATAACCATATTTACTAAACTTTAGTAAATCATGACGAATAGTCTTGTCGATCTTTTGTGGTGAACTTGACCAGTGCACAAGAATGTGTACTTGATCCCTTAGTCCTTCAGTTGACTCACATATACATGTGAACAAGGAATTAGTCTTAATTTTCCAAAGATGAAGATTTTCATTCATCATACTATACGACTTGCATGATTCCAAGTTTCGGTCCAACTGAAACTTGGGTGATGAGAATCTTTCCTTATTTGGTAAATTTAGACACTACCACAAATGAAAGAATTAAATTCACATTTCCATTATTGCTAGAAACATACAAACATCAATTTTCCATGAATGCCATTGCAAGGAGATATAAAATAAAACAAAATTTTATTTATTTATTAAAAATGCGGAAAAACTTTTTCATTACAATGCAACTTTAACTGAAAACTATGTTATTACATATTTCCTAGCAATCTATCATAACTCCTAAGTAGTAGCTCAAGAATCCGATCTTCGAACCATGCGATTGAAATCCATCTTCGCGATCAGATTCAGCATACTCTTCTTTTAAGCTTCCTTCCTTTTGCTTGATCCTGCCAAACATCAAAATGTAACCGAGTCACATTTTATATTAAGAATCATCAATTAGGAACTTAACAGAGTTAGACAGTGGACTTACCTGAAGCAGAGTCAAATTTTTTGATTCTTCCTTTTCTATTAGATATTTCAGGTAGTTAGGGCAGTTTCTCAACCAATGCCCCTTCTCTTGACAATGAAAACATATATACTCTTTGGGAATGGTACACGGGACTATCACAGACTTAGCTTTTCCCTTTACCTTTTGGTCAACCAGGTTGACCAAGGCCGATCCCTTTCCATTGGGAAGAGAAATCTTTTCTGGACTTCCAATGTTACCATTGTCAATGTCCATGGAAGTTTGAGAAATAGACCTTCCACCAATATTTGCTTGACCATTGTGCCAAATCATTGCTGATTCAGCAGCAAGAAGCAAATAAGAAAGATCTATTAGGGTCATGTCGTGATCTGTCACATAGTATAAGGGTTGACTTTTAACTTTACATATATATATTATTAACTTATAATACTATAAAGTATAAGGGTTGACTTTTAACTTTTAAAATTCTCAGGGTTTAACTTGGAATTAAAGTATTCATGAGGGAAAACTTTACAAATTCCAAAACTTGAGGGCAAGTTTTGAACTTATTCAAAAACTTTTGGATTTTCATAACTTATGAGTTTAATTAAGGTTTTAAAAACTTTAATGAAGAGACTCTTGAACATCCATAACTTGAGGACAAGCTATGGAGTTCATAAAACAAAAAGACTCTTCAATTTTGTAACCTATGCATTTTAATGAATCTTTAAAAGAAATGTCTTTTGGTAATCCATAACTTGAGGACAAATTATGGACTCCATTAAAATACATTTAGATCAAGAATTAACTAACAACCAATTTGCAAATAATTCCTATGATCTACCAAAACTCATAAGTATATGAACAATCATATCAACAATTTCAAGAATTACATAAACACACAAAAAACTTGAAATTTTGATAACAACCTTGAAATTGGTTTACCATAATCATTACCACATCAAAAACAGGTTTTATAGGTCCAAAACAGTTTAAGGTAATGATTCTAGACCAATTCCATCCTTAAAACTCGAAGATATGCTGTCAGGGGGTCCAACTCGTCGAGTGCATGAACCAACTCGACGAGTTGGATGAATTTAGGCATGGACTCGTCGATCCCCTTAATGGACTCGGCAAGTCAGCTGTCCAGACAGCATACAAACTTCGATTTTCAGCAATTTGCATCAAGTATAAATGAAAACAAGCCTAGGCTCTGATACCACTGTAGGGTTTTGAGCATTCTAACACTCCTATGGTGTACATGTAACCCTATAAACCTTGGATCTATGTTTTCTCTATTATACATGCAAATATTCAATATTCTAAGGTTTTATCCTAACTACCATATTATGAAGCAACTATACTACAAAAGTCTAGTTAGATGACATACCTTTAATGGAGCTTGAAGTCTTGAACCTTTAAGAGCTTAGTGCCTCAAGTGTTGCACCTCAAATGGTTCACACAACATCAAGAACCCTTGGAATAACTAGAGAATAAGGATACTTAGGTCCATACTTATGAAATCGGTTTGCCCTCTTTGTGTACACACACTAGTACCATTTCATGAACCATAGACCTCTTTATATAGTGTGGAGGATTAGGGTTACATTCATGTAAACCCCAATACCCATGACCTTTCATTTCCATAGGATCCATGGGTTAAATACTCCATGGACTATCCATGAAAGCTTAGCCCAACCAAAATGAACTTGGCCCATCCTATATATAAGAGTCCATATTTAATTAGTTCCTTTTGATCACTAAATTAATTCTAAATTAATTCTTGATCAATACTAATTAAATAATATGATTCCATATTAATATAATAGAACTTATAATATATTAATATAAATCATAAGTATCCTTTTTCTCATTTTGTGTATCCAATTGTTCTGATACCATGCAACCCAAATGGACCATGCCAAGTCGGGTCGAATACATACCAATTACAGTTATGGACTTAGACACTAATCCAACATTAAACCCCTTGTTAAGCCTTGTTTTAGCAAGTTAACCCCTTAATGCCATGCATGGACGTAAAGTTTTGCAGCTTTACGTAGTATCTTAGCCCTAGAAGACTAGATCTACAGTTTGGAGCCTTGGTTTCGCTTAAAAGCGTCTGAATGAGAAAAGGGTTGAAGGAACTCGACGAGTTGCTTAGCCAACTCGACGAGCTGGATAGGGTTTTCCCGCTTCTGGATTCTGAGTGAACTCGGCGAGTTGGTAAGATAACTCGACGAGTGGTTAGGGTTTTTCCCCGATCTTCTGGACACTATATGGACTCAACGAGTTGCTTGGCAACTCGGCGAGTTGACTCGATTTTTCACAGTTTTCTGAGTTCTGAAGGAACTCAACGAGTTGCTAGATGCACTCGACAAGTTGGGTCAACATGGACCGTTGACCTTGACTGTTGACTTTGACTTTGACCAAGTTGACTTCTGAGGGTATTGTGGTAATTGGGTCTTGATAGAATTGGTCATATGATGGTTGTAGGTCTTGGAGTTTGGAGCGGTGTTTTGGGAGATTGACATTATCATCCAGTGCTACTTGCGAGGTGAGTTCTTCTCGCTATATCAACATGGTCTAAGGCACCAACGTCGGCCCTTTGTATTTTTATCCTGTTTTATTACTGTTATGATCAGTTAGATCGGTATCCTGGTAGATAGGATGTTTCTATGTGGTTATGATCTGTTAGATCGGTATCCTGGTAGATAGGATGTTGCTATGCTTAGTGATCTGTAGATCGGTTTGACTGTCTGTAGACTGTTATGTGATTATCTGATATATGTGCATATGATTGATTGATGGCTGAGGCTTCACTGCTTTGTCCGTAAGCCAACAGGCCAGGGCATTCCAACCCGATGGTTGAAGGCCGAGAGTATTCCATCCCGAGAATGATTGGACTCGCATTATGTTGGCATTCCAACCCGATGGTTGAGGGCCCAGAGTATTCCATCCCGAGGATGATTGAACTCGTAGTATGTTGGCATTCCAACCCGATGGTTGAGGGCGGGGGTATTCCAACCCGATGGATGATTGGACCCATAGTATATTGGCATTTCAACCCGATGGTTAAGGGCCTGGGGTATTCCATCCCGATGGATGATTGGACCCGTAGCATGCTGTTTGTAATATATGTTATTTTGTGTGTGTTGGTATTTTAGGGGAACTCATTAAGCTTCGTGCTTACGGTTTCAGTTTATTGTTTCAGGTGCTCCAGATGTTTTGGCAAGGCGAATGCGTGACCGTACACATCCTCGTGTTTTTGGAACTTATGGTTTCTGGGATACTCTAATAACGTAGATGTTTTGAAAACTATGTGTAAATGATTCCGGTTTTAAATAAATGTTTTGGGAACAACGTTTTGTAAACACCTCTTTAATAAATGGGTTGCTTTGAAAAGTTTAAATTTGGCACGAATTTTATGGATGTTACAAGTTCATGTACAATAGACGTCCTTTCAGAATGACTAAAATCATCCAAATAGACCTAAATCAACCTCTCTAGCTTTGTTTTGTTGTTTTTTTTTTGGAAAGGGATTTCCCTAACGAGGGTTTCAGGGTCAGTTTTCGCGCATCGAATAATCTTTCGCTGCAAACATGATGCATAATCCCATGTCCTGGAGTCACTGCAGGCAAACCTCAATGGCCATGACGTTAAGTAGTGTCAGGATTTGAATATAAACCAATAGGTTACCCACCATATCTTTTATATGTCTTACCAAGTCACCACAACTGAAGTGGTTACCTCTCTAGCTTTGTTAGAAAAGAATGAAATGGATTCAAACAAGCCTTATTAATAAACAATTCAGAAAATACCTCACTGGGACAATCATCAAACTCTTACATTTTAAAATCCGCAAGTGATAAAACAGTTGAAGTCATAATAAGACACATTAGTGATATTGGTCTTTTGTCTTTTTTTTTTTTTGGAACGATAGACCATCGTAAGGTTGAAGTATACGAGATTCAAACATCCGTCAACTTCACTTTAGAATGTTTTCATACGAAATGATCACAATGATCTTTTGAATTGTTTATCTTGGATAAACCTAATCATCTTTTATATTCAACATCCCAATATTGTCTTTCTCATAAAAAAAATATCAAAACGCAATCAAACCCATCATTTTTAACCCAATGCAATACTTTTATAGTTTTTTTAACGACAAATCTAATTTAGTCCTAAGCTGACACCTAATGTTCACAAAAATTCCATGATGTAATGTAATGTATTGTTAATTATATGTGAATATATGAATTATACACAAAAAAACATTATAATGATTTGAAAAAAAATATAATTAAAATATATAAATTTATTATTTACCAACTAAAATAAATAAATAAATAGTTATTTAGTAACTATTAATAAAAAATAAATAAATAAATAAAAGTGTTTATTTATTAAATTAAATTAAAGAGTTTATTTATTAAAAATGTTCATTAATGAGTAATTAATTAATATTATTAAACTGGTTTGGTTGAAAAAAAGCTTTTAAAGTCACCTAACATATTATTACAACATAAAGCATGTTGGTCGCTAAAATAAAATAAGCCAACACTACAAAACCCCTCCCATACCTAAAAATCGACGCCATTCTCTACCCCCACCCCCCGCACATACACATTGTGGTTGACGATCTGAAACAATAACAAAAGGAAATATTAGTTTTTAATTGTTGGTTGCCTAACAACATTCATTCAAGCCCGTATGATAAAGGCAATCGACCTTAATTACTATACTATTTTTTTTAAACGACAAACATACACCCACTAATCCTACTCCTAATTCTACATCTTTTGTCCACAATGAGACTTGGGGCCTCAACTACATAAGGCAAGGACACATTTCCAAGACACTTGATATCCCTAGGCTACAAACTCTTGTTAGTATACTAAATGATCGTTACATTGTGAGGTAATCGATTTCTAACAGCTTAGGATTGTGTTTTGTTAA
Source organism: Lactuca virosa (assembly GCF_052849685.1). Lineage (NCBI taxonomy): Eukaryota > Viridiplantae > Streptophyta > Magnoliopsida > Asterales > Asteraceae > Lactuca > Lactuca virosa. Next base: position 29,118,384 of record NC_136426.1, read on the forward strand.
GGTCAAACCCAAATATTTGATGTTTGTCAAAGTTATGGAAGCTAAGGGAGTGTTTGGCTTGTCTTTTGAGAGCCCAAAAGTTATTTTTGGAAAAGATAAAATGCAAAAGATGTTTGGTAAAAACATTTTAAAAGCAACTTTTGGATTTTTAATATAAGAAAACTGACTTTTTGGAAAAGTCAGGAAATCCTGACTTTTTGTAACTTTTGACAAAATGACTTTTGCCTACTAAAAAGATAAGCCAAACACCCCCTAAGTTTCTACTATTGTCAGCCAAGTTGATAATGTCAGTATGGACATAATCTATTGGTGGGGCTATCTTAACAACCCATCTGATTGAAGCATAATAACTTAGCATGAAGGATTATCTAGATGTAACAAACTCCTGAAGACTATAAGTCTTATAGTATAAGATAAGGAAGATGGAGTTTTTTTTTTAATTTTAAAAGATAAGATATGGATAAGACTTGAAGATTACAAAAGACTCCCTCTCTCCATGAGATTGCTATGGCGATTTAGATTGATATTTATGTAATGGTAGCCATCTTGATTCTATACTTCTATTATTGTAGGCTAATAACTTCTTTGTGTGAGACTGTGAGTTATTAACATAGATTTGAGAGTTTGTCATTAATTTGAGGTGTCTCAGATTAATTGTGTTTACATACACTATTCTATCAGTAAAGATTCAATTTCAAAGTATATCTTTGTGTTTTTTTATATGATTGCGTACTTTCAGTTAGGCATGAGCAAACGGACCGAACCGGCGGGAACCGGCCCGACTCGGACCCAAACCGGGAACCGGCTTCGGCCATAATCAAGAACCAAACCGGCCCGGCGGTTCTACCGGTTCCAGGTCCGGGTCCGGTTTTTGCCGGGTTTCCGATTTTGGAACCGGTCTGATTTGACACGCTTTCTTGCGGGGCTTGTAACTCATTCAATTTTTAACCAAATCAAGCGTTTTTATAGTCTAAACTTAACTACAAATCGTAATCTACATGTAGGAAAAAGATTCAGGTCAAAACAAGTTAAATTGAGTGACTTATGTACATTTGAACAACAAAGTCAGATTATATTTAATTGCTGAAACATAAAAAAAATTCTGATTTGATACCCTTCCTTGCGGGGCTTGTAACTCATTCAATTTTTAACCAAATTAAGCGTTTTTATAGTCTAAACTTAAGTACAAATCATAATCTACATATAGGAAAAAGATTCAGGTCAAAAAAAGTAAAATTGAGTGAGTTATGCAACTTTCAAATTTTGAATGAGTTATCCGGTCCGGTTCCCGGTTTTGGGCCGGTTCCAATGACCGGTTCTTACCGGGTCCCGGTTCCAAAAATTGACGAGATTATAGTACCGGTCCCGGCCCGACCGGTTTCATCGGGTTCCGGTTCCGGTACCGGTTCTATATTGATATACTTTTATTTAATTGTCTTCTTCAAATTCCTTTCAATAAAATTCTTCAAATAAGTTTCTTCCTTTTAGTAAAAAAAACAACTTCACGACGTGATTTAGCAAGACTTTCATTGTTTTATAAACCATAAAATGTTGGAAATATCACTGATGGACCCCATATTCCCATGAGTCAAATTGTTGAAGAAGTGGGACATATAAGAATGTCAGAATCTCAATGATCAAATGGACCGAAAATGACAAAAAGTGCGTCAATCTTGATGTTAGAGGCACGACAACAATATGCAATGTTTTATCTTATGATGTATATCATATGGTTGAAATCTGCAAATCTACAAAAGAGATGTTGAACATTTTTGTGTAGCATATGAAGAATTGTGAAGTCTTTTTTGAAAATAAAAATATTTGGGAATTTTTTGTGGTTATCGGAAATCTTTGAGTATATATATATATATATATATATATATATATATATATATATATATATATATATATATATATATATATATATTCAAAGATTTCCGATAACCACAAAAATTAACCTGGCTCTGATACCATTTTTTAATACAAATAATTATGAAATTAAAATACAAATAGTTTTGCCTTTAGATTACGTATTTGCTTGTAACGAATTTTAATACTAGCTCTTATGAACTGTCTAACATCATGAATATGATTATTGTTTAAAATCGTACCTAGATTATTAGGTTTATAAGAATCCTTGAGATTTTGCTCAGAATTATTTATAGATTCTTGGATTTGTTGTATTCTTACAAGAATATCTTTATTAGGAATACAATTCATCAAGATTTTGTTAGACATATTTAAATAATTCAAGCATGAATTTGATTAATTTGATTATTAAAAACGACTACTATTTTAACAAATATTTCAAATCTTATAGAATTAATGGTTAGAACAACTCGAAATGAAATTATCATGGAGAAATAGAAGCAATACAACAATTGAATAAAATATTTTAGATAATACCTTCTTGAATTAAGCTTGAATTACAATCAGTACATACATCTGGAGAAAGAATTATCTGAAAATCTAGAGACTTTGAACATCTGCTAGTAGAAAGAGAGACTCTTGGAGATTTTTTAGACATAGAATGAACATTTTTTAGAGAATGAATATTTTTGCCTGCTTTCTTCTACTAACACATGATGTCTATTTATATTCCTTTTGAAGTCTTCAAAACCTTGAAATCTTGTAGTGAAATCTTGCCGTAAGATTCAATGGCCAATCAATTATTTTTAAGTGGTTGTCACTTTCATCTTTTGAAGAAATTGTCGTTTGTAATCAATAAATATCACATTTTGATAAAGCATGTCTTCATAGAGCATCTTCTAAAGTTTTTTGTCTTCATATTATCCATCATAGAGCATCTTGTAAAGTTTTTTGTCTTCATATAATTATTGATGATGAGAACAAATAATTTTGATAATAAATTTGATAATATTTGTTTTGTTTTATACACTATAAATACATATAGTGTATAATCACACAGTATATACACACTCGTATTTGAAAATAATGAATTTGATAAATAGAAGAAACGAAATACCCTACATTGAAGGTATTACACCAAATTTAATGATAAGAATTTCTTATTCTTCATAAGGATCATCAAAAGGGTCTTGAGCGTCTTGAAATAAACCATTCTTTATAGATTTTGGAGAATCATCAAAAACTGATGGAGTTTGGCGAATTTCTTGAAGTAAGTTTTGAAGTTCTTCAGGAGAAGAGGTAGCAGCATCTTTAATTCTTGAAATTAAATCCACATCACTTTGAGGAAGACTTTTGATAAAAGTGGCTTCAACCTCCGGTTTTTGAATATATATTTCTTGATAATATTTAATTACTGCTTGTTCACTGGCTTGAGAAATCTTCATTTTATCCCACCATTTTGAGCGAAATTGTCGATTAAGCCAGGGAGGAGAGGTATCCTTTGCTTCTTGATAATGAAAAGTCCAAGACATTATCCATGGAACTCTGAATATCATAGTGAATTGTAGCATATATTCAAATTCTGGAATTTGTTGAATAAACAATTCCTTAAATTTGAGATATCCGTCGTAAATTTCTTTTGGTAAACAATTTGGAAGAATTCCCATATATTTATACCAATTGATAAACCATCTTGGGTATTCACAATTGAAGTTTAAATCAAAGAAGATAAACCATGAGTGTGAATAATTTCGAATAAAGAACGCCTTAGTCCAGACATCTTGATAATCATAGTAAGAAAATCTGGGATAAGCAGGATAACTTATAAGAGGTTTTTCAGAATGAAGGTTTGGAACCCAACTTTCTGGAGAAATGATTTTGATGATGTGAGCTTTGCTAAAATCAATGTTTCGACTCTTTACAATCAGGTCTTGAAAAAACTTTAACAAGATAATTATCTTTATACCATCTAAAATCAGTAAGTTTTCTGCAATGTAAATTCATTAAAATTTCTGAAGTTTTTTCTTGAAAAGTAGTAGGATCTCCTACAAAGTTTTTGATAATAGCAAAAATTAAAGTGTTAACCATATCATCTTCAAACGTTTGTATTTGTTGATTATTTTCTTGTTTTATAATAGTTTTCTTAGCAGATAAAATATAATCTTTTTCTTCTTGTGAAATATAGAAATCCCACCATCCTTTGAGACTACCAGTAAAACCAGAAGTAATAATATTAACAATTTGAAGTTGAGTATTATTATGAGCTTTATAAGCATTAGCAGCCATAGTCATTTCTTGTACAATATTCATAATTTGATGTTCAGAATGGCCATCAACATTCCATTCATAAACAGAATTACCATCATATTGAGAACGATCAAATTGAAAAGTTCGTTCTTCTAGTTGAACATCTGGAAGAGAGGGCATATTCCAATAATTTCTTATGGTTGGCTTTGGATTCTTTCCGAAAGAGCTTCGCTTTGATTGATGAATTTTATTAAGATTTGAAAAATCATTAGTGAGTTGACTAATATCATCATTTGAATTATCAAATTGTCGAGCAAGGGTTTCAAAATTTGTTTCATTATTAATATCACTATTTTCAGCTTCATCATTTGTAAGGGTATTAATACTGTTAGTGTTTGAGATATGGAGTTTTGAAAGTCTTTTTTCTAATTCGTTAATTAAATCCGTATTTCCTAGATTAAAATTACCATCGATTTGACAAGGAACAAAACTTATATTGCTAGTGCTTGCCATATCTTGCTTATTATCATTCTTGTCTTTGAAAATTTTTTCTTCAATTTTAACTAAATGCTCGGTAATACTAGATAAGGTTTTGTTTGCATAATTATTTTGGTAAATGATTTTTTGAAGACCCTTTTCTGTAGTTAATTGATTTGGGGCTTGAACTAAAGGAGTCGCAATAAACATATCGTTAATAATAATTTCTCCTTTTGGTGGAAAATTAGCAATAATTTCTTTATTAGAAATAATATCTTTATATTTTTTTTCTAAAATGGGAGTGATAGAATCATTTTTAAATGAGTAATTTATTTTATGTTTAGGGGCATAAATTAACTCAAACCATTGAAAAAAAGGAGAATGAATTTTATTTGATAAAACATAATCTTCCCAAAGGCCTAAATGGAGAAATCTTAAGTAGTATGAGAAATTTTCTTCATGCCAAGCTCTTTTATTATTATTATAATCTTTGTAATACTCAATATTTTTTAAGTAATCAAAGTTAACTTGATATTCTAAATTCGAGAAATTCATTTTAACAGGTTGTTTTTGTTAGGATTGAAGAGATATGTTTTATTGATTCTAAATTATGACTTCGTGATTTTTCGTATTTTTTTATTCCTATCGTTAGCCTAGAAATTTTTTCTATTTGTTTATTATATTTATTAGTATATGGAAGTATTTTGTATAAATTATAATCTTCATGAGTTCTAGTTTCTTCTAAATGTTGAATGGTTTTGCATATATTAGAATTTATCTTCCAATGTCTTTTTAACATATTAGCCCAAAACTTATTATTTTTTGAACAATTAATTTGTACTTTAGAACTCATATTTGTTGTTTAAAATTTTGAAGTTCATCAATAAAATCTGATTTAGTAGGACTAGGAAAACTATTTTCACTATTTTGATCATCTTGATATAATGGTTTGGGAATAGAATTAGTATAGTCAACAGTTTTTAGTTTTAAAGATCTTGACTTTGATAACGAAGATTTTGAAGAGCTTGTTTCTGGGATAAAAGAAGTTGATAATCTGGATGATGAAATTTTTAAGGACGAAAAATTTATATCTACTGAACCATCATTATATTCTATAATATTTGAGATTTGTTTTGAAGAGTCTAGTGGTTTTGGATCGATAATATTTTGTAAATTCCAATTACATGATTGAGTTATATCATACCATTTTAACCTTTTTGGTGTGTGGACTTTGGTATGGTTAGTATTTGCTTCAAAAATAATTGTTTCATTTTTAGGACTTGATAAACGTGTTTTCGGTTCAAGTGTAGTTGTCATAGTTTTGTAACAGACACGATAAATTATTGCTAAAGGCTTTGTATCATCTTTAAATTCTAAATTTTTTGTTTCTACAGTTAACACTAAAGTATCTAAAATATTTTTATCAAATAACCCTACAGAAAAATTTGGATAACAATTGAAATAAATAGGTCTGTTAGCAACATTTGTTTCAGCCATAGCTAAAATAGAATTTTGAAAATCTTTATGTCTCTTGTCTCTTAAAATAAGGAGAACAGGGGCATCTATTCCAAATCTGAATAGAGGCTTGATAGCAATTTGGACTAAACCGACATGTAAAAATTTATATTTCATTCTATGTTCTAGAATAAATCGTGATGACAATAAATGTAAATTTTGTTGGTTTTGACCAATAGACAAAGTTTGTTCTGTCATTTTAATAGAATAACCTTGAAAATAGTCAAAAGTTCCTATTCTATATATTGTATTAACATTAGTTTTAGGTATTGTCCAATCATTCAAACTTTGTTCTATGCCATTAACGGTTTCTTCAATAGAATTTATTTGATTATCATAATCTTGTTCATTATCGATATTTTTACCAGGAATATATTTTTTAGATAGTATGCGTGAAAATTTACTCATATTTAAATAATTTTGCTTTAAAATTCTTTAAGAAAACTTACTTGTTTTAATAACGATGAACAGAGGCGAATCGTCTCGACGATGATTGTGGTCCGGCACCGCGACTTACGTCCTTATCTGCGCGTTTTACGCTAATCCAACCAATCACTGGTCTTGTCTCTGAATCATACTTATTAAAACTTGTAAATTTCTTAGAGAATATTAAACCCAAATTAAATAAATATGAAATAAATATATCATTTATAACCACCCCAAAAACTTTTCTTGGCTCTGATACCATTTTTTAATACAAATAATTATGAAATTAAAATACAAATAGTTTTGCCTTTAGATTACGTATTTGCTTGTAACGAATTTTAATACTAGCTCTTATGAACTGTCTAACATCATGAATATGATTATTGTTTAAAATCGTACCTAGATTATTAGGTTTGTAAGAATCCTTGAGATTTTGCTCAGAATTATTTATAGATTCTTGGATTTGTTGTATTCTTACAAGAATATCTTTATTAGGAATACAATTCATCAAGATTTTGTTAGACATATTTAAATAATTCAAGCATGAATTTGATTAATTTGATTATTAAAAACGACTACTATTTTAACAAATATTTCAAATCTTGTAGAATTAATGGTTAGAACAACTCGAAATGAAATTATCATGGAGAAATAGAAGCAATACAACAATTGAATAAAATATTTTAGATAATACCTTCTTGAATTAAGCTTGAATTACAATCAGTACATACATCTGGAGAAAGAATTATCTGAAAATCTAGAGACTTTGAACATCTGCTAGTAGAAAGAGAGACTCTTGGAGATTTTTTAGACATAGAATGAACATTTTTTAGAGAATGAATATTTTTGCCTGCTTTCTTCTACTAACACATGATGTCTATTTATATTCCTTTTGAAGTCTTCAAAACCTTGAAATCTTGTAGTGAAATCTTGCCGTAAGATTCAATGGCCAATCAATTATTTTTAAGTGGTTGTCACTTTCATCTTTTGAAGAAATTGTCGTTTGTAATCAATAAATATCACCTTTTGATAAAGCATGTCTTCATAGAGCATCTTCTAAAGTTTTTTGTCTTCATATTATCCATCATAGAGCATCTTGTAAAGTTTTTTGTCTTCATATAATTATTGATGATGAGAACAAATAATTTTGATAATAAATTTGATAATATTTGTTTTCTTTTATACACTATAAATACATATAGTGTATAATCACACAGTATATACACACTCGTATTTGAAAATAATGAATTTGATAAATAGAAGAAACGAAATACCCTACATTGAAGGTATTACACCAAATTTAATGATAAGAATTTCTTATTCTTCATAAGGATCATCAAAAGGGTCTTGAGCGTCTTGAAATAAACCATTCTTTATAGATTTTGGAGAATCATCAGAAACTGATGGAGTTTGGCGAATTTCTTGAAGTAAGTTTTGAAGTTCTTCAGGAGAAGAGGTAGCAACATCTTTAATTCTTGAAATTAAATCCACATCACTTTGAGGAAGACTTTTGATAAAAGTGGCTTCAACCTCCGGTTTTTGAATATATATTTCTTGATAATATTTAATTACTGCTTGTTCACTGGCTTGAGAAATCTTCATTTTATCCCACCATTTTGAGCGAAATTGTCGATTAAGCCAGGGAGGAGAGGTATCCTTTGCTTCTTGATAATGAAAAGTCCAAGACATTATCCATGGAACTCTGAATATCATAGTGAATTGTAGCATATATTCAAATTCTGGAATTTGTTGAATAAACAATTCCTTAAATTTGAGATATCCGTCGTAAATTTCTTTTGGTAAACAATTTGGAAGAATTCCCATATATTTATACCAATTGATAAACCATCTTGGGTATTCACAATTGAAGTTTAAATCAAAGAAGATAAACCATGAGTGTGAATAATTTCAAATAAAGAACGCCTTAGTCCAGACATCTTGATAATCATAGTAAGAAAATCTGGGATAAGCAGGATAACTTATAAGAGGTTTTTCAGAATGAAGGTTTGGAACCCAACTTTCTGGAGAAATGATTTTGATGATGTGAGCTTTGCTAAAATCAATGTTTCGACTCTTTACAATCAGGTCTTGAAAAAACTTTAACAAGATAATTATCTTTATACCATCTAAAATCAGTAAGTTTTCTGCAATGTAAATTCATTAAAATTTCTGAAGTTTTTTCTTGAAAAGTAGTAGGATCTCCTACAAAGTTTTTGATAATAGCAAAAATTAAAGTGTTAACCATATCATCTTCAAACGTTTGTATTTGTTGATTATTTTCTTGTTTTATAATAGTTTTCTTAGCAGATAAAATATAATCTTTTTCTTCTTGTGAAATATAGAAATCCCACCATCCTTTGAGACTACCAGTAAAACCAGAAGTAATAATATTAACAATTTGAAGTTGAGTATTATTATGAGCTTTATAAGCATTAGCAGCCATAGTCATTTCTTGTACAATATTCATAATTTGATGTTCAGAATGGCCATCAACATTCCATTCATAAACAGAATTACCATCATATTGAGAACGATCAAATTGAAAAGTTCGTTCTTCTAGTTGAACATCTGGAAGAGAGGGCATATTCCAATAATTTCTTATGGTTGGCTTTGGATTCTTTCCGAAAGAGCTTCGCTTTGATTGATGAATTTTATTAAGATTTGAAAAATCATTAGTGAGTTGACTAATATCATCATTTGAATTATCAAATTGTCGAGCAAGGGTTTCAAAATTTGTTTCATTATTAATATCACTATTTTCAGCTTCATCATTTGTAAGGGTATTAATACTGTTAGTGTTTGAGATATGGAGTTTTGAAAGTCTTTTTTCTAATTCGTTAATTAAATCCGTATTTCCTAGATTAAAATTACCATCGATTTGACAAGGAACAAAACTTATATTGCTAGTGCTTGCCATATCTTGCTTATTATCATTCTTGTCTTTGAAAATTTTTTCTTCAATTTTAACTAAATGCTCGGTAATACTAGATAAGGTTTCGTTTGCATAATTATTTTGGTAAATGATTTTTTGAAGACCCTTTTCTGTTGTTAATTGATTTGGGGCTTGAACTAAAGGAGTCGCAATAAACATATCGTTAATAATAATTTCTCCTTTTGGTGGAAAATTAGCAATAATTTCTTTATTAGAAATAATATCTTTATATTTTTTTTTCTAAAATGGGAGTGATAGAATCATTTTTAAATGGGTAATTTATTTTATGTTTAGGGGCATAAATAACTCAAACCATTGAAAAAAAGGAGAATGAATTTTATTTGATAAAACATAATCTTCCCAAAGGCCTAAATGGAGAAATCTTAAGTAGTATGAGAAATTTTCTTCATGCCAAACTCTTTTATTATTATTGTAATCTTTGTAATACTCAATATTTTTTAAGTAATCAAAGTTAACTTGATATTCTAAATTCGAGAAATTCATTTTAACAGGTTGTTTTTGTTAGGATTGAAGAGATATGTTTTATTGATTCTAAATTATGACTTCGTGATTTTTCGTATTTTTTTATTCCTATCGTTAGCCTAGAAATTTTTTCTATTTGTTTATTATATTTATTAGTATATGGAAGTATTTTGTATAAATTATAATCTTCATGAGTTCTAGTTTCTTCTAAATGTTGAATGGTTTTGCATATATTAGAATTTATCTTCCAATGTCTTTTTAACATATTAGCCCAAAACTTATTATTTTTTGAACAATTAATTTGTACTTTAGAACTCATATTTGTTGTTTAAAATTTTGAAGTTCATCAATAAAATCTGATTTAGTAGGACTAGGAAAACTATTTTCACTATTTTGATCATCTTGATATAATGGTTTGGGAATAGAATTAGTATAGTCAACAGTTTTTAGTTTTAAAGATCTTGACTTTGATAACGAAGATTTTGAAGAGCTTGTTTCTGGGATAAAAGAAGTTGATAATCTGGATGATGAAATTTTTAAGGACGAAAAATTTATATCTACTGAACCATCATTATATTCTATAATATTTGAGATTTGTTTTGAAGAGTCTAGTGGTTTTGGATCGATAACATTTTGTAAATTCCAATTACATGATTGAGTTATATCATACCATTTTAACCTTTTTGGTGTGTGGACTTTGGTATGGTTAGTATTTGCTTCAAAAATAATTGTTTCATTTTTAGGACTTGATAAACGTGTTTTCGGTTCAAGTGTAGTTGTCATAGTTTTGTAACAGACACGATAAATTATTGCTAAAGGCTTTGTATCATCTTTAAATTCTAAATTTTTTGTTTCTACAGTTAACACTAAAGTATCTAAAATATTTTTATCAAATAACCCTATAGAAAAATTTGGATAACAATTGAAATAAATAGGTCTGTTAGCAATATTTGTTTCAGCCATAGCTAAAATAGAATTTTGAAAATCTTTATGTCTCTTGTCTCTTAAAATAAGGAGAACAGGGGCATCTATTCCAAATCTGAATAGAGGCTTGATAGCAATTTGGACTAAACCGACATGTAAAAATTTATATTTCATTCTATGTTCTAGAATAAATCGTGATGACAATAAATGTAAATTTTGTTGGTTTTGACCAATAGACAAAGTTTGTTCTGTCATTTTAATAGAATAACCTTGAAAATAGTCAAAAGTTCCTATTCTATATATTGTATTAACATTAGTTTTAGGTATTGTCCAATCATTCAAACTTTGTTCTATGCCATTAACGGTTTCTTCAATAGAATTTATTTGATTATCATAATCTTGTTCATTATCGATATTTTTACCAGGAATATATTTTTTAGATAGTATGCGTGAAAATTTACTCATATTTAAATAATTTTGCTTTAAAATTCTTTAAGAAAACTTACTTGTTTTAATAACGATGAACAGAGGCGAATCGTCTCGACGATGATTGTGGTCCGGCACCGCGACTTACGTCCTTATCTGCGCGTTTTACGCTAATCCAACCAATCACTGGTCTTGTCTCTGAATCATACTTATTAAAACTTGTAAATTTCTTAGAGAATATTAAACCCAAATTAAATAAATATGAAATAAATATATCATTTATAACCACCCCAAAAACTTTTCTTGGCTCTGATACCATTTTTTAATACAAATAATTATGAAATTAAAATACAAATAGTTTTGCCTTTAGATTACGTATTTGCTTGTAACGAATTTTAATACTAGCTCTTATGAACTGTCTAACATCATGAATATGATTATTGTTTAAAATCGTACCTAGATTATTAGGTTTGTAAGAATCCTTGAGATTTTGCTCAGAATTATTTATAGATTCTTGGATTTGTTGTATTCTTACAAGAATATCTTTATTAGGAATACAATTCATCAAGATTTTGTTAGACATATTTAAATAATTCAAGCATGAATTTGATTAATTTGATTATTAAAAACGACTACTATTTTAACAAATATTTCAAATCTTGTAGAATTAATGGTTAGAACAACTCGAAATGAAATTATCATGGAGAAATAGAAGCAATACAACAATTGAATAAAATATTTTAGATAATACCTTCTTGAATTAAGCTTGAATTACAATCAGTACATACATCTGGAGAAAGAATTATCTGAAAATCTAGAGACTTTGAACATCTGCTAGTAGAAAGAGAGACTCTTGGAGATTTTTTAGACATAGAATGAACATTTTTTAGAGAATGAATATTTTTGCCTGCTTTCTTCTACTAACACATGATGTCTATTTATATTCCTTTTGAAGTCTTCAAAACCTTGAAATCTTGTAGTGAAATCTTGCCGTAAGATTCAATGGCCAATCAATTATTTTTAAGTGGTTGTCACTTTCATCTTTTGAAGAAATTGTCGTTTGTAATCAATAAATATCACCTTTTGATAAAGCATGTCTTCATAGAGCATCTTCTAAAGTTTTTTGTCTTCATATTATCCATCATAGAGCATCTTGTAAAGTTTTTTGTCTTCATATAATTATTGATGATGAGAACAAATAATTTTGATAATAAATTTGATAATATTTGTTTTCTTTTATACACTATAAATACATATAGTGTATAATCACACAGTATATACACACTCGTATTTGAAAATAATGAATTTGATAAATAGAAGAAACGAAATACCCTACATTGAAGGTATTACACCAAATTTAATGATAAGAATTTCTTATTCTTCATAAGGATCATCAAAAGGGTCTTGAGCGTCTTGAAATAAACCATTCTTTATAGATTTTGGAGAATCATCAGAAACTGATGGAGTTTGGCGAATTTCTTGAAGTAAGTTTTGAAGTTCTTCAGGAGAAGAGGTAGCAACATCTTTAATTCTTGAAATTAAATCCACATCACTTTGAGGAAGACTTTTGATAAAAGTGGCTTCAACCTCCGGTTTTTGAATATATATTTCTTGATAATATTTAATTACTGCTTGTTCACTGGCTTGAGAAATCTTCATTTTATCCCACCATTTTGAGCGAAATTGTCGATTAAGCCAGGGAGGAGAGGTATCCTTTGCTTCTTGATAATGAAAAGTCCAAGACATTATCCATGGAACTCTGAATATCATAGTGAATTGTAGCATATATTCAAATTCTGGAATTTGTTGAATAAACAATTCCTTAAATTTGAGATATCCGTCGTAAATTTCTTTTGGTAAACAATTTGGAAGAATTCCCATATATTTATACCAATTGATAAACCATCTTGGGTATTCACAATTGAAGTTTAAATCAAAGAAGATAAACCATGAGTGTGAATAATTTCGAATAAAGAACGCCTTAGTCCAGGCATCTTGATAATCATAGTAAGAAAATCTGGGATAAGCAGGATAACTTATAAGAGGTTTTTCAGAATGAAGGTTTGGAACCCAACTTTCTGGAGAAATGATTTTGATGATGTGAGCTTTGCTAAAATCAATGTTTCCTTCTTTTGAATTAGAACGATGAACAAAATTGACCGAACCAGACTCTTGCAAAATAGCTTGATAATATTCTCGAGTTTTATATGAATCAACATAAAAGGTTTTCCCTTGACCAAAAAGATGATTTGTGAGAATATGAAAACCTTGATGTAACTTATGGATTTGAAAATCTTCAAGAATTTGAACTCTTAAGAAATTTGGATTAAGAACATAAGGAGTTTTTGTAGGAGGGCTAGGAATCACAGAATTTTGAGTTTGAGGAGTAAAAGGTCTTACAAAAGGGTTTATCGTGTTTGTTGAAGTAACTTTTGGAGTAACAAGTTTTGATTGAAGGATATTAGAATAAAGTTGTGAATTCTTAGAAGTGGGGGTTAAAGGAGAAAAACGATTTTGATTTTGAAATGGAACAAGCTTTTGATAGACGGGTTTCTTGTCATCATGTTTGGAAGAGGACGATGAACTCATTTTCCCTGCAAAAATTCTCGAGAAAGAAAGTCAGGAAGCGAATTATTTTCGCCTTTTATGAATTCTATTTCGAAATCAAAGTTACCTAAAAGGGCTTGCCATCGAGCAAAAATTTGTTTGGAAATAATATTTTTCACATCCTTTTCTAAAATAGTTTTTGCAGATTGACAATCTATTCTTAATAAAAAACTTTTCATAAATAAATCATCTTCAAATTTTTTAATACATAAAACAATGCTTAAAATCTCTTTTTTGACAGTTGAATAATTTTTTTGTGTATCATTCCATGCACCAGAGTAATATCGAACCAATTGTTCTTCTTTTGAATTAACAAATTTTTGTTTTAGAATTCCTCCGAATCCAATATCACTAGCATCGGTTTCAACTATGATATTGGCATTGGGATGAGGTAAATTTAAACATGGCAAAGTAGGAACCTTTTGTTTTATATATTTAATTATATTTGTATGTTTTTGAGTCCATGGTTCAGGATTATCTTTTAATCTGTTATAAAGTGGTTTACATATAATCCCTAAATCTTTGAAAAAATCATGGATATAATTTAAGCATCCTAAAAATCTTTGAAGTTGCTTTTTATCCTTAATTTCATCAGGAAATTTAGTAGAAAATTGCAAACTTCTTGTAATAGGTCTGATAGTGTTTTTGACAATATTATGCCCTAAAAAACGAATTTCATCTCTAAATAAATGCATTTTTGCTGCAGAGACAGCTAAACCATTTTGATAAATTAAATCATAAAATTGATTCAAATGTTTGAAATGTTGATCAATTGATTTTGAAAAAATTAGGACATCGTCAATATAAGCAATAGCAAAACTACTTATAGGAATTATGATATCATTCATAATATTTTGGAATTCAGAAGGGGCATTTTTTAATCCAAAAGGCATTACATTCCATTCAAAATGCCCGAAGGGAACATTAAAACCAGTTTTGTATTTATCTTCCTCATGAAGTTGTATTTGCCAAAATCCTGATTTCATATCAAACTTTGAAAATATATTTGAATCATAAAGTTTTTTTAGCAAATCTCGTTTATTAGGAATAGGATAACGAATCCATTCTAAAACTTTGTTTAAAGGTTTATAATTGATAACTAGTCTTGGTGATCCTCTTTCTAATTCTGCGGCATTCATAACATAAAATGCTGAACAAGACCATGGTGATTTAGAATGTCTTATAAGTTTTTTATTTATTAAATCTTGAATTTCATTTTTACAATGACTTTCTAGTTCACTATTCATGTGAATGGCTCTAGATTTTGAAGGAATATCCTTTTCATCAAAAAAATTTATATACGGTAATTTTACAATATGTTGTTTTCTATTCCAAAAGGCATTAGGAATATTAGAACACACATTTTTTTCAAATTTTAATTTTAAACCTATTATTTTATTTTGAATATTATTGTCATTTAATTGATTAGTTATTCGAACATTATTTATTTCGTTAATAAGATATTTAGCTTGTTGTGTTTTATAATTAAGGACATTAATGGTTGAATATAGAGGAGGTTCACAAAATTTAAATATAATTTCTTTTCCAAAAACATTGGTTCTTATACCATCATCATGAACCATAAAAGGATATAGTTTTGTAATAAAAGGTGTTCCTAGAATTAAAGGGGAAGATAGATCTTTTACTAAAATTAGATGAGTTTTATAACAGTAATCTCGGTTATTACAAATATGAACATCGGAAACTTTATAATTTACAATTAATTTTGTACCTCCAGCACCAGTAAGTCTAGATGCAGTTTTTTCATAGAATTGTGTAGGAAAAATTCCTTCTTGAATATAATTCATATCAGCACCACTATCAATTAAAGCAGTTAGGTTGATTTTAAAATTATCCTTGACTAAAGTAATTTGAGTGTTCCATTTTTGAGAAACTTGATTATTTATAATTTTTCCAATAGTTACATTTTCAATTTTATTTTCTTCTTCTTTATTAATTTCTATATTTTTGTTTTTAAAAATAGAAGGTTTTTCTTTTTCTAAAATTAAAATTTTATTTTTTATTTCTTTTATCTCTTGTTTTACTATTTTTAATTCTTCTTGAAGTTCTTGCATAGAGATTGGCTTTGCTTCAGTAAATCTTTCATATATATTTTTTAAATTAAAATTTTCATTATTATCAGGAGTTATGTTATTAGTTTTATTAAGCATCTGCTTTATTAATAATTCTTGGATATTTTTATCTTTTATAGAATCAAGAGAGTTTAAAAGATCTTTATCATCTTGTGAAAGAACGTTAATAGAACTACTAGTAATTACATTGATTAAATTTTTACAATGACATTTACCAATACATTCGCAAACATCAGAATCTTCTGAACTTGAAGTAGTATTTTCGAGAATATTTAAATCATTTGTTTGAAAATCAGAAATACTTTGATCGGAATCTGAATCAGTATTTAAAATAATTTTTCTTATTTGTTCTTTAAATCATCAGAAACATTTAACTCATTTATTTTTGTCTTAACATAACAATTATTAGCTGTATGACCATTACGCCCACATTTATGACAAATAATAATATCTTTTGATTTTCTCTTAGATTTTTTATAATTTGGTTTATAAGGTTTTTTGGATTTTGACGCATAATCTTGGCCTTTTTTATAATTTTCTGGAAGATTATAATTCTTTTTTCTGAAATGTTTTGAAGGTTTTTTCTTATATACTTTAGATTTTGAAGTAGACGGGCCATTCAAGGGCTGATAACCATATTGTTGGCAAAAATTTCCCAATTCATTTTTACTGTTAATTCTATCTTTTTTGAGCTTTTCTTTAAACCTAAGATCAGCACAAACTGCTAATCCCTCTTTATTAATGTAGTTTATTAGATCTCCATAAGTTAAATTTTGATAAGGGATGGTATTATTAAAACTTTCTCTTAATTTTTGTCTAACTCTTTCAGCAAAGAGTTTTGGAAGGCCAGCAATAAAACGTTCTTTCCAATAAGACTCTTTACAATCAGGTCTTGAAAAAACTTTAACAAGATAATTATCTTTATACCATCTAAAATCAGTAAGTTTTCTGCAATGTAAATTCATTAAAATTTCTGAAGTTTTTTCTTGAAAAGTAGTAGGATCTCCTACAAAGTTTTTGATAATAGCAAAAATTAAAGTGTTAACCATATCATCTTCAAACGTTTGTATTTGTTGATTATTTTCTTGTTTTATAATAGTTTTCTTAGCAGATAAAATATAATCTTTTTCTTCTTGTGAAATATAGAAATCCCACCATCCTTTGAGACTACCAATAAAACCAGAAGTAATAATATTAACAATTTGAAGTTGAGTATTATTATGAGCTTTATAAGCATTAGCAGCCATAGTCATTTCTTGTACAATATTCATAATTTGATGTTCAGAATGGCCATCAACATTCCATTCATAAACAGAATTACCATCATATTGAGAACGATCAAATTGAAAAGTTCGTTCTTCTAGTTGAACATCTGGAAGAGAGGGCCTATTCCAATAATTTCTTATGGTTGACTTTGGATTCTTTCCGAAAGAGCTTCGCTTTGATTGATGAATTTTATTAAGATTTGAAAAACCATTAGTGAGTTGACTAATATCATCATTTGAATTATCAAATTGTCGAGCAAGGGTTTCAAAATTTGTTTCACTATTAATATCACTATTTTCAGCTTCATCATTTGTAAGGGTATTAATACTGTTAGTGTTTGAGATATGGAGTTTTGAAAGTCTTTTTTCTAATTCGTTAATTAAATCCGTATTTCCTAGATTAAAATTACCATCGATTTGACAAGGAACAAAACTTATATTGCTAGTGCTTGCCATATCTTGCTTATTATCATTCTTGTCTTTGAAAATTTTTTCTTCAATTTTAACTAAATGCTCGGTAATACTAGATAAGGTTTTGTTTGCATAATTATTTTGGTAAATGATTTTTTGAAGACCCTTTTCTGTAGTTAATTGATTTGGGGCTTGAACTAAAGGAGTCGCAATAAACATATCGTTAATAATAATTTCTCCTTTTGGTGGAAAATTAGCAATAATTTCTTTATTAGAAATAATATCTTTATATTTTTTTTCTAAAATGGGAGTGATAGAATCATTTTTAAATGGGTAATTTATTTTATGTTTAGGGGCATAAATTAACTCAAACCATTGAAAAAAAGGAGAATGAATTTTATTTGATAAAACATAATCTTCCCAAAGGCCTAAATGGAGAAATCTTAAGTAGTATGAGAAATTTTCTTCATGCCAAGCTCTTTTATTATTATTGTAATCTTTGTAATACTCAATATTTTTTAAGTAATCAAAGTTAACTTGATATTCTAAATTCGAGAAATTCATTTTAACAGGTTGTTTTTGTTAGGATTGAAGAGATATGTTTTATTGATTCTAAATTATGACTTCGTGATTTTTCGTATTTTTTTATTCCTATCGTTAGCCTAGAAATTTTTTCTATTTGTTTATTATATTTATTAGTATATGGAAGTATTTTGTATAAATTATAATCTTCATGAGTTCTAGTTTCTTCTAAATGTTGAATGGTTTTGCATATATTAGAATTTATCTTCCAATGTCTTTTTAACATATTAGCCCAAAACTTATTATTTTTTGAACAATTAATTTGTACTTTAGAACTCATATTTGTTGTTTAAAATTTTGAAGTTCATCAATAAAATCTGATTTAGTAGGACTAGGAAAACTATTTTCACTATTTTGATCATCTTGATATAATGGTTTGGGAATAGAATTAGTATAGTCAACAGTTTTTAGTTTTAAAGATCTTGACTTTGATAACGAAGATTTTGAAGAGCTTGTTTCTGGGATAAAAGAAGTTGATAATCTGGATGATGAAATTTTTAAGGACGAAAAATTTATATCTACTGAACCATCATTATATTCTATAATATTTGAGATTTGTTTTGAAGAGTCTAGTGGTTTTGGATCGATAATATTTTGTAAATTCCAATTACATGATTGAGTTATATCATACCATTTTAACCTTTTTGGTGTGTGGACTTTGGTATGGTTAGTATTTGCTTCAAAAATAATTGTTTCATTTTTAGGACTTGATAAACGTGTTTTCGGTTCAAGTGTAGTTGTCATAGTTTTGTAACAGACACGATAAATTATTGCTAAAGGCTTTGTATCATCTTTAAATTCTAAATTTTTTGTTTCTACAGTTAACACTAAAGTATCTAAAATATTTTTATCAAATAACCCTACAGAAAAATTTGGATAACAATTGAAATAAATAGGTCCGTTAGCAATATTTGTTTCAGCCATAGCTAAAATAGAATTTTGAAAATCTTTATGTCTCTTGTCTCTTAAAATAAGGAGAACAGGGGCATCTATTCCAAGTCTGAATAGAGGCTTGATAGCAATTTGGACTAAACCGACATGTAAAAATTTATATTTCATTCTATGTTCTAGAATAGATCGTGATGATAATAAATGTAAATTTTGTTGGTTTTGACCAATAGACAAAGTTTGTTCTGTCATTTTAATAGAATAACCTTGAAAATAGTCAAAAGTTCCTATTCTATATATTGTATTAACATTATAGTTTTAGGTATTGTCCAATAGATTTCTATATTTCACAAGAAGAAAAAGATTATATTTTATCTGCTAAGAAAACTATTATAAAACAAGAAAATAATCAACAAATACAAACGTTTGAAGATGATATGGTTAACACTTTAATTTTTGCTATTATCAAAAACTTTGGAGGAGATCCTACTACTTTTCAAGAAAAAACTTCAGAAATTTTAATGAATTTACATTGCAGAAAACTTACTGATTTTAGATGGTATAAAGATAATTATCTTGTTAAAGTTTTTTCAAGACCTGATTGTAAAGAGTCTTATTGGAAAGAACGTTTTATTGCTGGCCTTCCAAAACTCTTTGCTGAAAGAGTTAGACAAAAATTAAGAGAAAGTTTTAATAATACCATCCCTTATCAAAATTTAACTTATGGAGATCTAATAAACTACATTAATAAAGAGGGATTAGCAGTTTGTGCTGATCTTAGGTTTAAAGAAAAGCTCAAAAAAGATAGAATTAACAGTAAAAATGAATTGGGAAATTTTTGCCAACAATATGGTTATCAGCCCTTGAATGGTCCGTCTACTTCAAAATCTAAAGTATATAAGAAAAAACCTTCAAAACATTTCAGAAAAAAGAATTATAATCTTCCAGAAAATTATAAAAAAGGCCAAGATTATGCGTCAAAATCCAAAAAACCTTATAAACCAAATTATAAAAAATCTAAGAGAAAATCAAAAGATATTATTATTTGTCATAAATGTGGGCGTAATGGTCATACAGCTAATAATTGTTATGCTAAGACAAAAATAAATGAGTTAAATGTTTCTGATGATTTGAAGAACAAATAAGAAAAATTATTTTAAATACTGATTCAGATTCCGATCAAAGTATTTCTGATTTTCAAACAAATGATTTAAATATTCTCGAAAATACTACTTCAAGTTCAGAAGATTCTGATGTTTGCGAATGTATTGGTAAATGTCATTGTAAAAATTTAATCAATGTAATTACTAGTAGTTCTATTAACGTTCTTTCACAAGATGATAAAGATCTTTTAAACTCTCTTGATTCTATAAAAGATAAAAATATCCAAGAATTATTAATAAAGCAGATGCTTAATAAAACTAATAACATAACTCCTGATAATAATGAAAATTTTAATTTAAAAAATATATATGAAAGATTTACTGAAGCAAAGCCAATCTCTATGCAAGAACTTCAAGAAGAATTAAAAATAGTAAAACAAGAGATAAAAGAAATAAAAAATAAAATTTTAATTTTAGAAAAAGAAAAACCTTCTATTTTTAAAAACAAAAATATAGAAATTAATAAAGAAGAAGAAAATAAAATTGAAAATGTAACTATTGGAAAAATTATAAATAATCAAGTTTCTCAAAAATGGAACACTCAAATTACTTTAGTCAAGGATAATTTTAAAATCAACCTAACTGCTTTAATTGATAGTGGTGCTGATATGAATTATATTCAAGAAGGAATTTTTCCTACACAATTCTATGAAAAAACTGCATCTAGACTTACTGGTGCTGGAGGTACAAAATTAATTGTAAATTATAAAGTTTCCGATGTTCATATTTGTAATAACCGAGATTACTGTTATAAAACTCATCTAATTTTAGTAAAAGATCTATCTTCCCCTTTAATTCTAGGAACACCTTTTATTACAAAACTATATCCTTTTATGGTTCATGATGATGGTATAAGAACCAATGTTTTTGGAAAAGAAATTATATTTAAATTTTGTGAACCTCCTCTATATTCAACCATTAATGTCCTTAATTATAAAACACAACAAGCTAAATATCTTATTAACGAAATAAATAATGTTCGAATAACTAATCAATTAAATGACAATAATATTCAAAATAAAATAATAGGTTTAAAATTAAAATTTGAAAAAAATGTCTGTTCTAATATTCCTAATGCCTTTTGGAATAGAAAACAACATATTGTAAAATTACCGTATATAAAAATTTTTGATGAAAAGGATATTCCTTCAAAATCTAGAGCCATTCACATGAATAGTGAACTAGAAAGTCATTGTAAAAATGAAATTCAAGATTTAATAAATAAAAAACTTATAAGACATTCTAAATCACCATGGTCTTGTTCAGCATTTTATGTTATGAATGCCGCAGAATTAGAAAGAGGATCACCAAGACTAGTTATCAATTATAAACCTTTAAACAAAGTTTTAGAATGGATTCGTTATCCTATTCCTAATAAACGAGACTTGCTAAAAAAACTTTATGATTCAAATATATTTTCAAAGTTTGATATGAAATCAGGATTTTGGCAAATACAACTTCATGAGGAAGATAAATACAAAACTGGTTTTAATGTTCCCTTCGGGCATTTTGAATGGAATGTAATGCCTTTTGGATTAAAAAATGCCCCTTCTGAATTCCAAAATATTATGAATGATATCATAATTCCTATAAGTAGTTTTGCTATTGCTTATATTGACGATGTCCTAATTTTTTCAAAATCAATTGATCAACATTTCAAACATTTGAATCAATTTTATGATTTAATTTATCAAAATGGTTTAGCTGTCTCTGCAACAAAAATGCATTTATTTAGAGATGAAATTCGTTTTTTAGGGCATAATATTGTCAAAAACACTATCAGACCTATTACAAGAAGTTTGCAATTTTCTACTAAATTTCCTGATGAAATTAAGGATAAAAAGCAACTTCAAAGATTTTTAGGATGCTTAAATTATATCCATGATTTTTTCAAAGATTTAGGGATTATATGTAAACCACTTTATAACAGATTAAAAGATAATCCTGAACCATGGACTCAAAAACATACAAATATAATTAAATATATAAAACAAAAGGTTCCTACTTTGCCATGTTTAAATTTACCTCATCCCAATGCCAATATCATAGTTGAAACCGATGCTAGTGATATTGGATTCGGAGGAATTCTAAAACAAAAATTTGTTAATTCAAAAGAAGAACAATTGGTTCGATATTACTCTGGTGCATGGAATGATACACAAAAAAATTATTCAACTGTCAAAAAAGAGATTTTAAGCATTGTTTTATGTATTAAAAAATTTGAAGATGATTTATTTATGAAAAGTTTTTTATTAAGAATAGATTGTCAATCTGCAAAAACTATTTTAGAAAAGGATGTGAAAAATATTATTTCCAAACAAATTTTTGCTCGATGGCAAGCCCTTTTAGGTAACTTTGATTTCGAAATAGAATTCATAAAAGGCGAAAATAATTCGCTTCCTGACTTTCTTTCTCGAGAATTTTTGCAGGGAAAATGAGTTCATCGTCCTCTTCCAAACATGATGACAAGAAACCCGTCTATCAAAAGCTTGTTCCATTTCAAAATCAAAATCGTTTTTCTCCTTTAACCCCTACTTCTAAGAATTCACAACTTTATTCTAATATCCTTCAATCAAAACTTGTTACTCCAAAAGTTACTTCAACAAACACGATAAGCCCTTTTGTAAGACCTTTTACTCCTCAAACTCAAAATTCTGTGACTCCTAGCCCTCCAACAAAAACTCCTTATGTTCTTAATCCAAATTTCTTAAGAGTTCAAATTCTTGAAGATTTTCAAATCCATAAGTTACATCAAGGTTTTCATATTCTCACAAATCATCTTTTTGGTCAAGGGAAAACCTTTTATGTTGATTCATATAAAACTCGAGAATATTATCAAGCTATTTTGCAAGAGTCTGGTTCGGTCAATTTTGTTCATCGTTCTAATTCAAAAGAAGGAAACATTGATTTTAGCAAAGCTCACATCATCAAAATCATTTCTCCAGAAAGTTGGGTTCCAAACCTTCATTCTGAAAAACCTCTTATAAGTTATCCTGCTTATCCCAGATTTTCTTACTATGATTATCAAGATGTCTGGACTAAGGCGTTCTTTATTCGAAATTATTCACACTCATGGTTTATCTTCTTTGATTTAAACTTCAATTGTGAATACCCAAGATGGTTTATCAATTGGTATAAATATATGGGAATTCTTCCAAATTGTTTACCAAAAAAAATTTACGACGGATATCTCAAATTTAAGGAATTGTTTATTCAACAAATTCCAGAATTTGAATATATGCTACAATTCACTATGATATTCAGAGTTCCATGGATAATGTCTTGGACTTTTCATTATCAAGAAGCAAAGGATACCTCTTTTCCCTGGCTTAATCGACAATTTCGCTCAAAATGGTGGGATAAAATGAAGATTTCTCAAGCCAGTGAACAAGCAGTAATTAAATATTATCAAGAAATATATATTCAAAAACCGGAGGTTGAAGCCACTTTTATCAAAAGTCTTCCTCAAAGTGATGTAGATTTAATTTCAAGAATTAAAGATGCTGCTACCTCTTCTCCTGAAGAACTTCAAAACTTACTTCAAGAAATTCGCCAAACTCCATCAGTTTCTGATGATTCTCCAAAATCTATAAAGAATGGTTTATTTCAAGACGCTCAAGACCCTTTTGATGATCCTTATGAAGAATAAGAAATTCTTATCATTAAATTTGGTGTAATACCTTCAATGTAGGGTATTTCGTTTCTTCTATTTATCAAATTCATTATTTTCAAATACGAGTGTGTATATACTGTGTGATTATACACTATATGTATTTATAGTGTATAAAAGAAAACAAATATTATCAAATTTATTATCAAAATTATTTGTTCTCATCATCAATAATTATATGAAGACAAAAAACTTTACAAGATGCTCTATGATGGATAATATGAAGACAAAAAACTTTAGAAGATGCTCTATGAAGACATGCTTTATCAAAAGGTGATATTTATTGATTACAAACGACAATTTCTTCAAAAGATGAAAGTGACAACCACTTAAAAATAATTGATTGGCCATTGAATCTTACGGCAAGATTTCACTACAAGATTTCAAGGTTTTGAAGACTTCAAAAGGAATATAAATAGACATCATGTGTTAGTAGAAGAAAGCAGGCAAAAATATTCATTCTCTAAAAAATGTTCATTCTATGTCTAAAAAATCTCCAAGAGTCTCTCTTTCTACTAGCAGATGTTCAAAGTCTCTAGATTTTCAGATAATTCTTTCTCCAGATGTATGTACTGATTGTAATTCAAGCTTAATTCAAGAAGGTATTATCTAAAATATTTTATTCAATTGTTGTATTGCTTCTATTTCTCCATGATAATTTCATTTCGAGTTGTTCTAACCATTAATTCTACAAGATTTGAAATATTTGTTAAAATAATAGTCGTTTTTAATAATCAAATTAATCAAATTCATGCTTGAATTATTTAAATATATCTAACAAAATCTTGATGAATTGTATTCCTAATAAAGATATTCTTGTAAGAATACAACAAATCCAAGAATCTATAAATAATTCTGAGCAAAATCTCAAGGATTCTTACAAACCTAATAATCTAGGTACGATTTTAAACAATAATCATATTCATGATGTTAGACAGTTCATAAGAGCTAGTATTAAAATTCGTTACAAGCAAATACGTAATCTAAAGGCAAAACTATTTGTATTTTAATTTCATAATTATTTGTATTAAAAAATGGTATCAGAGCCAAGAAAAGTTTTTGGGGTGGTTATAAATGATATATTTATTTCATATTTATTTAATTTGGGTTTAATATTCTCTAAGAAATTTACAAGTTTTAATAAGTATGATTCAGAGACAAGACCAGTGATTGGTTGGATTAGCGTAAAACGCGCAGATAAGGACGTAAGTCGCGGTGCCGGACCACAATCATCGTCGAGACGATTCGCCTCTGTTCATCGTTATTAAAACAAGTAAGTTTTCTTAAAGAATTTTAAAGCAAAATTATTTAAATATGAGTAAATTTTCACGCATACTATCTAAAAAATATATTCCTGGTAAAAATATCGATAATGAACAAGATTATGATAATCAAATAAATTCTATTGAAGAAACCGTTAATGGCATAGAACAAAGTTTGAATGATTGGACAATACCTAAAACTAATGTTAATACAATATATAGAATAGGAACTTTTGACTATTTTCAAGGTTATTCTATTAAAATGACAGAACAAACTTTGTCTATTGGTCAAAACCAACAAAATTTACATTTATTATCATCACGATCTATTCTAGAACATAGAATGATATATTATTTGTAACCACCCCAAAATTTACATTTATTATAAATGATATATATATATATATATATATATATATATATATATATATATATATATATATAGGGAAGGGTTATTTGGAAAACAAAAAAACCCTAAAAAAACCCTAAAAATCATAAAAATGCATAAAAAAATACCTAGAGATCACAAAAAATTTTTTTGACATTTTTTATGAAAAAATCGTAGGTTTTTAAAGAAATTCGCTGAAAAAAATTAAAAAAAAAAAAACTGATTTTTTTTTCAGCGAATTTTAATAAAAAGCTGCGATTTTTTATAAAAAAAATTCAAAAAAAAGTTTTGTGATCTCTAAGTATTTTTTATGCATTTTTATGATTTTTAGGGTTTTTTTTCCATAGAACCTAAACCTATATATATATATATATATATATATATATATATATATATATATATATATATATATATATATATATATATATATATCCTTTACCCATTCCGCCGGTACGCCTAATTGTTTTGCGGCAAAATATATGTGTGGCTAAGATTGATTCTCTCATTCTCAACATTTTTTTTTATCAATTGAACTCTCTCTCTCTCTCTCTCTTTCTCTGTCTGTCTATATATATATATATATATATATATATATATATATATATATATATATATATATATATATATATTATGAATTAAGCGTAATTAATGTAACTATAAATCAAACCAAACTAGTAAACTTTGATAAAAACTTTAATTGAGAAGAAATAATATTTAGAGAGAATGTGAAAGTTATATCTCTTATAACTTTTGGTGTGTCTCATTCTTTACAATGGAGGGGTATTTATACTACAAATTTTACTAACACATAATTGTAACTAGTTAGAAATGTTGACAAATTTACCATGCACCAATTATTATGTCATCCACCAATTATTTACAACACCACCAATTATTTACAACACTCCCCCTTGGATGACATCATTTTAGCATTCAACTTTGACGTACTGCCTCATTAAAAACCTTGCTAAAGAAAACCCAGTGGGAAAAAACTTTAGCGAAGGGAAAAAGAGTGCAGTGTATAGTTGACTCCCCCTTATTTAGACTCTGTCACATTATATTCTATGCACATGTCGCATTCCGATGCCATGGACATGTTTCCTGAAGATTGCAGTAGGAAGTGCCTTCGTAAAAAGGTCTGCTGCATTGTTACTGGATTGAACATATTTGATTTCAACTTGATGGTTCTTTATAAGCTCTTGAGTGTACTCAAAAAACTTTGGAGGTATATGTTTTGTCCTGTCGCTCTTGATATATCCCTCTTTCATTTGAGTGACACATGCTGAGTTATCTTCATAAATTAAAGTTGGACATATATCCTTTTCAAGTCCACATAAAGTTAAAACTAGTTGTGTCATCGATCTTAACCATGTACATTCTCTACTAGCTTCATTTAGTGCAATTACTTCAGCATGATTTGAGGATGTGGCAACAAGTGTTTGCTTTTGAGAACGCCAGGAAATTGCAGTACCTCCATTCATGAATACATATCCAGTTTGAGATCTAACTTTATGAGGATCAGACAAATAACCTGCATCTGCATAACCAATCAAGCCTGGTTTTGAATTCTTAGGGTAAAATAACCCTAAATCACTAGTTCCTCGAAGGTATCGAAAAATATGTTTGATTCCATTCCAATGTCTTTTTGTTCAGGCTGAACTAAATCTTGCTAGCAAGTTTACAGCGAAAGAAATGTCAGGTCTAGTACAATTGGTAAGATACATAAGAGCTCCAATTGCATTTAGATATGGTACTTCTGAACCAAGGACTTCTTCATTTTCTTCACATGGACAAAATGGATCCTTGTCAATATTTAATGATCTAACAACCATTGGAGTGCTTAAAGGATTTGCATTCTCCATATTGAAACGTTTCAAGACTCTTTCTGTGTAATTTGATTGATGCACAAGTATTCCGTTAGGCATATGCTCAATTTGTAAACCAAGACAATATTTGGTTTTTCCAAGATCTTTCATTTCAAATTCTTTCTTTAAAAGTTCAATCACTTCAAGGATTTCTTTATTCGTTCCAATGATGTTTAGATCATCAACATAGACTGCTATGATCACATATCCCGATGTTGTTTTCTTAATAAATACACATGGACAAATAGTGTTATTTTTATAACCTTTACTTGTCAAATAATCGCTTAAACGATTGTACCACATGCGCCCAGATTGCTTTAACCCATACAAAGATCTTTGTAATTTTATAGAATACATTTCTTTGGGTTTTGCACTTAACGCTTCAGGCATTTTAAATCCTTCAGGGATTTTCATATAGATATCACTATCAAGTGATCCATACAAGTAAGCTGTAACAACATCCATAAGACGCATCTCTAAATTTTTAGATATTGCCAAGCTGATTAAATATCTGAAAGTGGTTGCATCCATTACCGGTGAATAAGTTTCTTCATAATCAATTCCAGGTCTTTGAGAGAAACCTTGAGCAACAAGCCTGACCTTGTATCTTACAATTTCGTCTTTCTCATTTCTTTTTCGTACGAAGATCCATCTATATCCTAATGGTTTCACAACTTCAGGTGTGAGGATAATGTTCCCAAAAACCTTTCTCTTGTTAAGAGAATTTAATTCAACTTGCATAGCTTCCTTCCATTTAGCCCAATCATTTCTTCTTTGACATTCAATGATAGATTGTGGTTCGGGATCATCATTCATAATATCACATGCAACTGAATAAGAAAATATTGCACCTATATTGTCAGTTTCATTTTGGTCACATATTCTATTTGTCTGACCATAATTTAATGCATCATCCTCCTTCCCTGGGGGAATTTGAATAATTCGTGTTTCTCCAGGAACACTTTCATCGTGATCTAGTGCATTTTCTGCTCCTCTTCTTTTTCGTGGGTTCTTATCCTTAGAACCAAATGGCCTTCCACGCTTCAGGCGTGTTTTAGACTCTTGAGTGACTTTATCATCAGATTATCCATGTGGAATGTCAATTCGAGCTGGAACATTGACAGCTGGTATATATGATTTAGTCACCCTTTTTGTGTCAGTAAATGCATCAGGTAATTGATTTGCCATTTCTTGGAAATGCATTATCTTTTGAACTTCCATGTCACATTGCTTTGTGCGAGGGTCAAGATATGATAAAGTAGGCTCATGCCATGACACATCCTTTTCCAGAATCTTCTTTTCTCCACCTAATGATGGGAAATTTGCCTCATCAAATTGACAATCTGCTAGGCGTGTTGTGAAAACATCACTTGTTAATGGTTCAAGATATCTTATAATAGAGACTGACTCATAACCAACATATATTCCCAACCTTCTTTGAGGACCCATTTTTGTCCGTGGAGGTGGTGCAATAGGGACATATACTGCACACCCAAAAATTCTCAAATGGGATATATTTGGCTCTTGACCGAAAGCAAGTTGTAGTGGAGAATATACATGATATGAACTTGGTCTCATGCGTATCAATGATCCAGCATGTAAGATTGCATGGCCCCAAACAGAAACAGGGAGTTTGGTCCTCATTATCAATGGTCTAGCTATTAGCTGGAGATGTTTAATCAGTGATTCAACTAAACCATTTTGTGTGTGTACATGAGCAACTGGATGCTCAACAACAATTCCTACAGACATACAATAGTTATTAAATGCTTGTGAAGTAAATTCACCAGCATTATCAAGTCCCACTCTTTTGATAGTATAATCAGGGAAATGTGCCCTTAATTTAATAATTTGGGCAAGAAACTTTGCAAATGCCATATTACGAGTTGATAATAGGCAAACATGAGACCATTTGCTGGATGCATCTATTAAGACCATAAAGTATCTAAATGGTACAGATGGTGGGTGAATCGGTCCACATATATCACCTTGAATTCTTTCTAGAAATCTAGGTGACTCCCTTTCAACTTTCATTGGAGAGTGTTTTATAATTAACTTTCCAAGGGAACAAGATCACACAACTTTTTTTAATTTTTTTTTATAAAAAATCGTAGCTTTTTCTTAAAATTAGCTGAAAAAAAAATCATTTTTTTTTATAAATTTTTTTTTCTAATTTTTTTCAGCGAATTTGTATAGAAAGCTGCGATTTTTTTAAAAAAAAAATTAAAAAAAAGTTTTATGATCTCTAAGTATTTTTTTTTTATGTATTTTTATGATTTTTAGGGTTTTTTTGTTTTCCAAATAACACTTCGTTATATATATATATATATATATATATATATATATATATATATATATATATATATATATATATATATATATATATCAAATGAGACCACTAAAAGTTAAAAAACTCAAAGAATTATTTATTTTTAAATTATTATTTAGAGAAAATTTTCAAATACATATGTACCTATTTTTTTAAAGGATATTTTTCTTAATAGCTAAAACAAAAGAATGACATGACTGTAAAAATTCCCCAAAACTAAACCCATTTTCATATTTTACATCTATCCATCAGTTTTAGATCTACACATAATTTTTCAATTTCTTCAACCTCTTACGATGAACACTACTACATCCACTACCACCGACGGCGGCCACACCACCGCCAACACCGCCATATGTCTTCCTCTGTCGCAATCTCCAATCATCGGTGTGATACCATCGTTTTATGCAAGAAATATGACATAAATAGGTCTTCGTTGGCCACCACAGTCACGATCTACCATCGGCGTTGCCTTCTCGGACAGCCAAACTAGCACCTCCGACGAACCAACAACTACTCCACATATGCGATTTACGGTGAACCGCCACCTCCGTTATCAGTCTCTGATGATGTATCGGCAGATTCATGATACTAGCGACTTCCATTCATGCTTTGTGCTCAGATCAGGTTAGATCTGAGTGATTTTGATGGTTTCTTCTCGTCTCTTGTGGTGTTCCTAGTCCAGAATTTTCCAAATCTAGTTAGATCAAAGTGAATATGAGATTTAACAACTGCAATCTTATGTCTCCGACATTAGTTTTGTGGTTCTGAGTAGTCTCCGGTGCTTCTTTGCGAGACCGGAAAGATTTGTTCGTTTTTTGTTTCAAATCTGGTGGATATTTTGTTGATAGTAGAACTCCGGTGATGATAATCAAACAACTTTAGTGTGTGTATAACGTTCATATGTGAACTGGTCCAAGTATGGGAGAGAGAAAATGAGAAAGTAAATTGTACTGTTTCACTTTTGCAAAATTGTATATTTGGAGGAATTATACAGGTGCTTCCTTACCTTCACAATTTTAAAATTTAATATATTAACTAGCAGGAATTACCGGCGCCGGGTTGGATCAGGTTCGGTTAAATGTTGATAAATTTCTACTTTGTGTACAATTAAAAGAAAGTTTTTTTTCTTTGTAAGCATAAAATAGAAATCATACATCATGCTTGAGTTATAGTCATATAACATGAGTTGTTAAGAAGAAAATTAATTACATGATTGAGCGGGAGTCGTTGGAACAGATGATGGAATGGAATGCGTCATGAATGGTATTGGGATTGGAGGTGGAGAGGGTGTAAAAAAGAAAGGAGTTTGAAAAGATTAATGATACTATACTGCTATTGTTGTTGACCTGGTCTCGACTTTCGTGCAGTGGCATTCCGATTCCGGATGTTGATAAAGAAAAGGAGGGGAATTGATGTACGTAACTGAGTTCGATGGATGGTGTCCTGGATTCAAAGCAGCCTGCAAAATAAAAATTAGTTAATAACTTATAAAAAAAGAGGGAAAATTACAGAAAAAAAGCGCTTTAAGAAATAGCAACGGTCTTTAATTTATTTGTTCGTTATAATTCTACTCTCATTTTTACTTATTACACAATTGTACTTACAAAAAGCTACCGAAACAGACAATGTCATGGAAAACAAAGCAATCTTGATTACAAGAAATAGCAATGTACTTTCACTTGTTAGTTAATTATAGGATCTTACTTATATTTCTTCCTAAAATTGGTAGGTTTTTTGAAGTACAATGTCCTAATAAGAAAAATAAAATAAAAGTACAACGCTATAATTGGGTGGACTTTTCAAAGTATACCTACCACCTTAATAAGAGAAAAATTAAAAGTGCAATGTTGTAATAGAGACAAGTGAAAGTAAGATACTATAATAAACAAAGAAACAAAAGTACGGCGTTATTTCCTGCATTTTTCCAATTTTGAAAAATTTCATAGAAAGTTTGCAATTCATTACCGCGAAACAATACAGTGGTTCTTTTGTAGAAAAAGAATAATAAAGATTCATACTTTTATTTAAGATTTACATATCAATGATGTGGATTTACTCAACAAATGATAAGGCCATTTTATATGTAAAAGAGTCAAAGGCTCTTATATTATTAGAACATAAAGGTTTTTACAAAAATTACCGACTGACTGGAAATATTAAACAATCATGATCGATGTTCTCTTTTCCCCGTGCTTCCATAAATATGTATTGTAGAATATAAATGATTAAAAAAGACTACGAAAAACCGAGTACTAACCTGATGTGTATCAAAAAAAAATTCAGAGGATGAGCCTTTTACACATACAAATCAATTCAAAAGCACTCATGGCAGCTAGACCTCCTTTCTTTCCTGGTACATGATACTCTTGTTGAAAAAAAGAAAAATGTCAGCTGGACCCCCCCCCCCCAAGAAACCATCTGTCAATCTCCCATACCAAGAAACCTCTCTTTTGTAGATTTGCAAATCCAATCTCCTGTCAATCTCCCATACCAAGAAACCATCTGTCTCTTTCCAGGTGTAGTTCAAATTTTGCAAACACAGTAGGTAAGACTTTTTGGCATATTTAGCTCTTTCAAAATACATACAAATATACTTGTCTCTTTCTTCTTTATTGATTCTTTTTTTTTATTCCTCTCTTCAGTTGCCATCTTTTCCTTTTCCATCCCTCATCAAAGAAATCAAGATCATCGACATCTTCAAAAAAAATCAAAAAGATGATAAGCACAACAAATCTAACATTTTGCAAATATGTAGGATCATGACAAAGTTAACAACTTCATCACTTTTTGTAGAGCAACAGATGGACCATCTTAAGCAGCAAAACAATGTCGGACCAGGAGTAACAATCACAAATGGAGAACAACTTTGATTTAAGGCTTCAATCGATCAACGATTTAAATCAATAGTAGAAGAGGGACCTTACCTGAGTTCGACGACTTCTAACAACATATGGAGATCAGAAATTGGAAAGCAACGGAAGAAAGACCAGAAAATTAGAACAGTCTAAATACAGTCGGTGGTGGAGGACGAAAACTGTAAGCAGGTTATTGGAGGGCGTGTGTGCAGTGGCAGCGGTGGACGTAATAACGATGTAGCAAAGGTGGAGACAACATATTAGGATGTGGGGTTTCTCTGGTGTTCAATGGAGGGAAAGGTCGAATAAGGGTTTAGGGAGGCGGCGTTGAAAATACGTCTCTGTGACTGCCGATGAATCGTAAGAATCGTGGCGGTGGCTGAGACCGGTGGTGGCAATGACGTTGAATCGTCGGCGTCACAAGCTTTGGCGCAGTGATGGGAGATTAAGGGGTAGGGGAAGGATATAGAAGATTGCAGGGCTTTGAATGTAACATCGGGGGGTTTTTTGTTGAAGAAGAGGACGTAGGTGAAAGGCGGTGGCAATTGGTTAAAGAAGGCGGTCACGGGTCATCGAATGATTTTCCAAATGGTCATAGGGACGAAAAGACAAAGCGTAAAACTTTTGCGGTGAAATTGTGAATCCAAATACTTATGTGGCAGAATTCCAAATCACAAAAGGTTCCTGTTCATAACTTCATGAGAATTAATATGTATATAATTACTTATATGGGGATCAATTTTCAAAAATTATTATATAAAAATATCATAAGAAAGACATTGGGACAGTAAAAAAAATTTAGTTTATAAACAAAGTATCCGATTTAAGTTATTTCTTAATTTGATAACAAAGTTATCAACTTATTCATAATTACGTTTGCATATATAATAGATATACATATATATAATTGTGTTACTCAAAAGTTGTAATTATAATCAATATGGAGATGTATTAATAAATATTGTTTATACGATGATATAATCTCATTATATATAAATAATATCTCATTATATATATAAATATTATCAAAGTTATTGGATTGATATATATGGAAGGTATAAATGTATTGTATTAAATTGTTAATAGACTATGTATTAATTTGTGAATGCACTATAAACTTTATATTAAAATATGAATGACTTATGTATAAATCTTTTGTATTAATTTGTTTGTAATTATATATTTGTTATGTTGTATAAATATTTATAAATATATTAGTTTTTAGAATTAGTTTGCATTAAACTGTGAATGAGTGAATTAATAGGTTTATTAAACTGTGAATATAATATTTAAGTTGTGAATGATAATTTATTATACAGATGTTATATGGAGGGAAAGATGACGA
Organism: Lactuca virosa; assembly: GCF_052849685.1. Taxonomy (NCBI): domain Eukaryota; kingdom Viridiplantae; phylum Streptophyta; class Magnoliopsida; order Asterales; family Asteraceae; genus Lactuca; species Lactuca virosa. The sequence goes on from NC_136426.1 coordinate 29,152,409, forward strand.
TAGCGGAGACACTAGTGGTGGTGCTTAGTGGCGGCATCTGATATTTGGCGGTGGTGGTAGATGTGGAGCACACACCGAAATATCTCAAAAATGAAACCTACTTTCGTGAACCGCCACCGTCGCCACAATCATTCAACGCACCAGGGGTCAGATCTACGAGCTCCGGAAACCGGCGATTTTTGAAATCGAAGATGAACCAGCCTCAGCATCAGGTATGTCAGTTTTTGTAGATAAATCTTATTTAAGTTTTGTTCTCTACTTATTTCCTATTTACATGTGTAGTAGTTCTTTATGATGAAAAAAATAGTGTTTTTTTATTGTTTTTTTTCCTTATGATATGGTTGAATTTAATGTTTTAATCTTTTAGTTGTTTATTTTTGTTTTGTTATTTGTTATAATATTTGCATCAAATTTTTATTTAGAGATTATATTGATGGTTGTTATGTTGTGAGTTGAATTTAGAATGTGTGGTATTATGTTAGTGTTTCTCAAATAATGTGAATTTAGTTTTTTTTAAACTGTGAATTGTGATGTTTTAATGTTTCAATTATTGTTCAGTTCTGTTTAAGTTAGTTTTAACTGTGAATGAATGAGTGAATTAATATGTTTTTAAGATGTGAATAATATGAATAAGAGTCCTAAACTGTATTATTAAACTGTGAATTTGTATGGTGCACACAAGCTATATGATGAAACCTTTCAACAAAACCAATTATGCTTTTAAGATGTAAATATTGTGATTGAGAGACATAAACTGTTTTATTAAACTGTGAATTAAAGTCTTGAAATGTAAGTTTAAGTTGAGAATATGGTCGTGAAAGTATTAATTTTTTTTGTATTAAACTTTAAATTTATTATATTAAGCTGTGAATTTTATGTATTAAACTATAATTTGCCTATATTAAGCTGTAAATTAACATTATTAAGCTGTGATATTTTTTTTAATTCTTTGTTTGCTTCTGGAATATGAGACGAAAGAAGCATTATAAACATATCTGATTTAATCTAATTTTGAATAAAGTATGTAAAATTTAAATTGTGAATATTTATATAAATAAACTTTGAAAGAGCCACTAGCATATAGATCTGATGGTATAAATGTAAGTTTTAAGTTGAGAAAGTGGTTGTGAAAGTATAATTTTTGTGCATTAAACTGTGAATTTATTATATTAAGCTGTGAATATTGTGTACTGAACTGTAAATTGACTGTATTAAACTGTGAATTCATTGTATTAAACTCTGAATTTTTAATAAATTTTGTGTTAAAATATGTATGATTTATGTATGAATGTTGGTACTAACTTTCTTGTGAATATATTTATTTTTGGTTTTGTATAAATATGTAAGAAGGTATTAGTTTTTATAATTATTTTACATTAAACTCTGAATAAGTTGATTAACTGGTTTATTAAATTGTAAATATAGTATTTAAGATGTCAATCAATGATTTTATATGCAGATATGATTTGGAATGAATGATGATTGCGACGGTGGCACAGATGGTTGGTGGTGACGTGTGATAGTTGGTCGTGGTGGTGGTGTGAGAGTTTAGGTTTCACTTTTTTAAATATGTGAATTAGTGTATATTGGATTGTGTTATGCCATGTTGTGAAATTTATGTTTTAAACTAAAAATAGACTCTATTAAGGTGTATATTTTATATAAATTGTTTTAAAATATGAATGAAGGTATACATGAAAGTATTAAACCATGTATTAGTGAATTATTATATTTATTAAAATGTGAATATTATATTTTAAAATGTGAATATTTCTTATACACGATATATTTTTAAAGAAATCAACAATTTTGAAAAAAATAATGATTTTTAGACATAAGTCTATTTTTTACTAATTTTTTTTTGGCTGGAAAAATAAAAGTATTACAAAAGAAATGATAGCTATAATATTTATACTATTACGTTGTGAATACAACCAGAAAAATACTATTGAATTTAAATTTAATGTGGCGGTGGTCCGGTGGTGGTCCGATAGTGGTCCGCCAACAAGTGGCAAGTAGTTTGTAAACTACAGAATGAAAAAGTTTGGTTAATATATATATATATATATATATATATATATATATATATATATATAGCCAAAAGTTCAACAATGAAGCATTTTAAACCATAGAACCATGGAACCAATATTTTTTAAGTTTTAGATCTTATTATTTATCGAAAAAAATTCTAAAAATATAGAAATTCATAACTTTTTATCTTCTTTCCATTGATATCAAATTTGATAAAAAAAAATACTTTTTTTATATGTTCGGATTCACATTGTGAATCTACACTATAAATCATTAATTTTGTATAAATTCACTGTATGAATCTACACAGATTCATAGTGTGAATCTGTACAGATTTCACAGCACAAATTTCACAGGGTGCATCTACACAGATTTACAATGTGAATTTAAACAAATTCACAGTGTGAATCTGAACAAATCATTTTTTTTAATAAATTTGATATCAGTGGATGGAGGATAAAAAGTTATGAAAATCTATATTTTTAGTTTTTTTTTTTGATGAAAAAATTGTTCTAAAGTTGAGAAAAAGATTGGTTCATTGGTTCTAAGGTTTAAAATGGTTACTTGTTGAACCCAACCCTATATATATATATATATATATATATATATATATATATATATATATATATATATATATATATATATATATATATATATATTGGGTGTTCAATGGAAAATGCATAAACCCTAGAAAATCTAAAAAATCAATACAAATACATAGAAAAAACACTTACAGATATCTAATCTTTTCGTTGAAAAAAAAATCAAAAATAAAAAACTAAAATTTAAAATTTTTTAAAAAAAAGTCATTTTTTAATTTTTTTTTCAGCGAATTTATACATATATATGCAATTTTATTGTTTCTAAAGTCAAAAAAAGATTAGATATCTCAAAATATTTTTATGTATTTCTATTGATTTTCTAGGGGGTTTGTAGGGTTCATGTGTTTTTCATTGAACCCTCCCATATATATATATATATATATATATATATATATATATATATATATATATATATATATATATATATATATATATATATATATATATATATTAGCCGTTTACCCGCGCCAAGCGACGGATGTGAATAATTTTTTCGGAAATTAGTTTTGTAGAGACGATTAATTCCTTTTGACAAATAGTTTAGTCATGGCGGCGACTAGTTTAATTGTGGAACATGTCGGGATTGTCAACCTCGATGCCAAACAAAAATAATGGTTTGTCAATTTGGATAACCAATGGTTTTCGACTTTTTTGTTTCGGTTTTTTAGACTTCACAATATTGGTTTTTGTTTTCTTTAATCATTGTATTTCATTTTATTTATGTTTTTTATTTCTAGTTGAATACCTATACAATATTGGCGGGGATTTGGTTCCTTTAGGCGGGTTCTTTTTGTTGAAAAACAATGTAAGTGATATTTTTTTTTAAATATACACGTTCCTAGTTTTGGTTAAATATAAAATAAAATTTTCTGTTTTGGTTTTAAAATATATTGTTAGTATATTTTTGGTGATATGTTTTTTTTACAAAAATATTATGTTTCAAAAGATGGTACATATCCAAGACAATAGATTCCAATTTTGGCGTTATTTTTTACATGATAAATCAAATAACCGATAAAAATAAAGAGTTCAAACAAAAATAATAGAATTATATAAGAATACACCAAATATGGAAATGTATAAAAACTATCACTCAACATAAATCATACCACTGCTTATATTTAATTTATAGAAAATATCAAATTAGTTTCACATAAATATGTAAATAGTTATCTTTTTAGGTGGATAATTTTACATTTGTAACAAAACAACAATGAACTTCACTAACTAACAAAAAATATATAATTAAAAACCGTCAAATTGATACAAATTTAATTTTGCATATGGTTTTTCGAAAAAAAAAATTAATTGATATTTGTATCTATTCATTTAACTTTCATTTTAACATGCTTTTTTATGAAATGTTCATTTTTATATAAATAGACCTAAACTAACAATTTTAAAATAGATTACTTTTAAATCGTGAAAAATGAGGAATTATGGACAATTTTTAGGTTTACTTAAATATAAAATAATGTTTTTTGATTATTGAGTTTTTTCTATGAATCAAATATGCATCTTACACGACCCTAGAATGACTAATTTTTTTATGTGCTATACTATTTTAGAATAAAATAATTAATGAAAAATGTTACAAAAATGAGCATAAATTCTCTCTTTCTCTCCTTCTTTCTATCATCCTCATCCGTTGTCTCTTTTCTAAATCATTCATTCTACTTTCGTAATTAACTTCTAGGTACAATACAAAACAAAAGATAAATTTTAACCGTCAAAAGCTCACTATTCATTTCAAATTCAGTCTTTTTTTCAGATTACAAAAGACTAATTATAGATCCAACAGATCCGAAAATTGAAAGCCGTTATTCATCCAGACATAAACACTTTTTTCATACAATTTCGTAAATGTTGACTTATAAAACTATGTACTTTCTCTCTGTCCCTCACTCTCAACTCCATCTTATCTTCAATTTTTTCACCTTTAATATTCCACATATCTGAAAAAGGTAAATCTTAACATATTAGATCCAGATTAATGTAACTATCCATGTCTTTAATTCGTCAAATACTTAGATTTATGGAATTACATAAATCTTGCTACACAAAAATAGCTATAACCAAAATGATAGATTTTGAAAAAAAAAATAAACTTCAAATAACAGAATCTTACCCAATATGGCGTACTTGTGCTTAATTATGGGTTTCGAATGGATCTGCAACCAAAAAACCTGAAGATGAACATATGTGTAATAATTAATAAACCAAAAGTATATGAAAACATCATACACAAACCACGATGGACATATAGGCAGAGAGAAATAGATGGTTCATGTTTGTGGTGATGTAGATAGTGACCAAAATGAAAGATATTGAACAAATAAACCCAAAATACCATAATCTTACCAAAATTGCACCTTATCAGCGTTATATCATGGTTTTCGAATGGATTTATGACGATTTATGGGTTCAACTTCATTCGTTCTTTCAGTATTTCCTGAAAATGACTTGTACATCAGAAATACAGAGAGCTCATAAGATTTCTTCCGAAGTCTATTTCTAGAAAAAAAAAAGTGGTTTAGGGCTTAAAGTCAAGTCAAGAGTGATGTTTATGACTAAAAATCATTGCTTACCTTGAATTTGCAATGACAGTTTCTACAATCATGGCAGAAAAACAAAAAAGGGTCACCGTTGAAATTTAGAGCTTGAAATCATAGGATGTCTCCTATCTGCAAAATATCAAGATCGATTGTGAGTTTAGGGATTAAATTGAGAAATAGTCATAAAAAGGTGAAAGTGTAAAGGAAACATAGAAAAACTTAAATCAATATTTTCATTTAAGAGAAACCAAAAATCGAGAAAAAATGTTTGACAAAAAAATAATCTTGGGCTACCATATATAGTTAACATATTTACATTATTTTTCCAAAACAATTTTACTTTATAAATTTTGAAAAAGCAATTTGTAATTTTTTTATTTGGTTTCAAAACCAGTTATAAACATTACCATATAATTTAGGGCTACGGAAAATTTAATTTAAAAAAATAGAGCTCGAGTATTTTTAAAGTATTATAAAAAGATAACTAAATCACATGTTAGAACGAATTACTAATTGCCTCTCAAGCTTAACTTTGAAAAAATGTATAACAAATAATTACATACAAACTCTTCTCATTATAAAATTCAACATATAAAGCATTAAATATAATGAAAGATCTTTGAACTTAGAACATGTCAAACTCATCCAAAGGGACATCTAGATGTGGCTTATGACAAACAAAAATGGTCCTACATGGTAAAGTCAAAATACAAAAAACAAATATTTGTACTAAATTCAAAAGCAGACACTAACAAAGTAGAAACTTAACCTTAAGAGTCATTAAATCAAAACCATATGAGGTAATCTAATTTGCGAACAAATTAGTTATGGAATAAAAAGAAAATCGAGACGGATTGTTGAGAGGGTATGTTGCCATATCTTGCATTTAGTCGTATTATCCGGAATTAATGCAAGATATAACAACATACTTTCTCCGATTTGTTGATTATAATATCATATTTACATCATTGTATTTTAAGCATCTACACTATATGTACACACACTCAATTGCACCTTATTTTAATATTGTATAAAAGAATATAGTGTACCTCATAGTTTATTGTAAGATTATCTCATAGCACAAAAAACACATCATTAAGAATACGGATGCACCATCTTCCTATATCACCCATACTTCTTCCTCTTTCACTCCAACAAAGCTCTAATGTTGAAAACTCAAAATCCAATAACACCTGGTCAACCTGAAACATAATTTGTATTGATTACAATTGGTTATAGTAAATGCATAAAATCATGTAGTTATATAAAAGGGGGGAATCCTTTTAGATGAACATCACAAGAGCACAACTGTTGTTAGAATGGAACTCGAAATCCAATCTCTTTTTCAATGGTTTGTAAACATCATACCCAAAACCTCAAGAGTTACATTTTCAAAATTTATTGTACTTACAGTTTACCACTAAAAAGTTATATCTAAAAAGAATCAGTTAAGTAAGTAACTGATAGAATAGATGCAACTAAAATACTAAAACATCTTGAACGTAAATAAGACCATAGAAAATGAGAAACCAAAAGAATAGAGCACATTCTCTCTTGAAGACATATTAGCTCCTCCTTCAGCCAATTTAGCAAAAAGAGCAGCGCTACCAACAAAAGCAAATGCTATAAAATAGTAAAATGGTCAAAATAAAATGAATATATGCCACAAACAATGTTTTGCACCAAATCTACAAATATAAAAATATTGTCATAGTATCCAAAAGCTTGTCTGATTGAAATACCAAAATTTTCCACAATATTCTTCATTGTTAGAAAAACAGGCATGCAGGCATAAGGGAAAATAGTCATGTAAACTGACAAAAGCTAAGTCCATGAATTTGAAAATATAATACATTTATGCCAGTTCCAAACAAACTACCTTAGCCATGAAGAATCTTCGTCTTTCAACATCATTTTCGGTACAAATCTGGGAATATAGAAAACCCAAGAAAAGACCCAAATAAAACCCATATATTTGTGTAGATTAGTAACCTGAGATAATAAATAAAACCCATAAAACAATGCTTCGATTCAATTGAATCTAATGAAGAAAAAATCAAAATAAAAAGACATAACAGTAAAAAAAGCAAAATCAAAGGTGTTCTTACCTAGATCCGGGTGAACAGGAGAGATAGATCCAAGATTCAAGCCTAGGAAATCATAATATCATAGGTGTATGGTTGATTTGGGGTTTGTGGCAAGGTACAAAGCGATGGCAGTGAGTAAAGCATGTGATGGTCGTGGAGCAACAAATGATGGTGACGATAATATTTGGTGGTGAAGGGCACAACGTTTGTGAACAACAGTGGAGCAACTGATGTTACAAGTGAGGGAAACAACTTCGTAGCTCATTCTTTCCGGTAGTGGATGGCTAAACGTGATTGAAGGGCGGAGTGACTGTTACTACTTGCGCTTCCCCCAATAGTCTTAGAGAAGAGATGAGGCGAAGATGGCAGTTTGGAGAGGTGTCGAGAGCGACAGACACCAGAGGTGATGTCGGTTGAGGTCGTGGTGGCAAGTAATAACACCAACAGCTTGTAGTGACATCCTTGGTGGCAGTAATGGACATTTCTGGATATTATTACACATAAACTAGTAGCAATTGATAAAACACTCGCTTAATATTTGGTGGTTGGACCAATCAGTGAAGATGGAGAAAAATGGCAATGACGCTAAGAGAAACCCTAATATAAAATACCTGGTAGTGAAGGAGTGCGACGGTGCTGGCAACGATTTTAGGGTGGCATTGGTTGCCTGAGATGTGGGATGGGGAGTACTATGACGACTGCATCTGGCAGCGCAGGTTTGGGATTATGGTTGAAATGTAGTCACCGGTTAGAGAAGCAGGAGGCGGCACAATAGTGGAGTGAGGTCATGGAGCAGGTGGTGAGTGGCGTGATGGCTAATTAGGAGAGATGGTTGAGATAAGGGGGAGGGTTATACAAATGGTGTAGAAGATAAATAGGTATAATATTATAAGGAAGAAGAAAGGGCGACATGGTAGGGAGTCGTTGGACGGGATAGGAATAAGGACCGGGTCAAAACCATAACGCTTTGACAGGAGCGATAAGAAGTTGTTTGACTTTTTCAGATATTGACCAAACTAAGATCTTGATTTGGTAATGCATAGAATGATTGTAAACAGTGCAATAAGGTTTGTACGACTTAAAATTCAGCATTTGACTAAAAATGATATATATATATATATATATATATATATATATATATATATATATATATATATATATATATATAGATGAATGATCATTTGAGAACCTATAGTTTTTCGAGAACCCGAAAACTAAAAGTGGACCACTAGATTTAAAAAATAAATGGCTAAGATGATTGGTGGTATGTTTGTAAATAAATAGAAATTTAAAGATGCATGGTATCTTAATCGTACCAGCACAGGAGTATTTAAGGAATCAAAATTATAATTATTAATTTCTTAAATTTGTGATCTAATAAATTAAATATGTAAAAATCCTTTTCTATCTTCTCTCTTAATGAATGATAGATAGTTAGATACACATGGATGCTCTCTCTCACTTTCCTCCCTCACCATCGCTGCCCAAAATCTCAGGTGGTGTCACTGCGGTCCGAGAAAAAAAATCAACGATGGACTGATAGAGAAGGAAACTATCTCTCCTTCCTCACTTCGTTAACTGTCTAGATTCTCTCCCTTTCTTCCAGCGACATCCAAATCGAAGAAGAAATCAACATCCACTCGGCCTCTCCTCACTGTCACCGAAGATCGATCTATGGCAGATCTCTCTCATGTTCTCTCACTGATGATCGGTCTATGCCTCATCTTCGTCGATCGCAACTTAAGAGGGAGTCAGGAGATGTAGAAGACGGTGGTGGTTACGAACACGTGACAGAGGCACGAGACGGTTCCATGAGGCCAGTAATGTGTTGATCTCTAGAGGATACTCTGTGATGGCTTCGTTTCTAAATCTACAATTGCTAGGTTTTTTTAGTCAACCTAGTTTGACTCTTTTAGCCCTTGCTTATGAAGTGATGGTAGATTATTCAGGTTGGTTTACTGGTTATCCGTCACTCTTTCTACGACATGTGTTGCCTTGTAATTTTCGTTGAAAGATCTTGTGAATATCGAAAATGAAACGAACATGAACACGTATCTGAATGGATTTAGAATCAAAGTTACTAAATCTGGTACTACGTTAAAGGTGAATGAAATTCCGATTGCATTTCCGGACATGTATTACAATGATTGACTTGTGATTCATGGAGTTCCTACTATTCTTTCTCTTCATGAACCAGTCGATGACGACGATGATAATGACGATTCTGATGAAGATACTTATGATACTATTCCTTTATGTAATTCTGGTGATGAGATGACAGTTCTCGATGCTTCAACTCGCAGTACTAAATTTTAAGCTGATAGAGATCCTATAGATGATTTGAAAGTAAGCCTCGTGGTTACATTTCCATGTTACCTATTTTATTTTTCTGAATTAGAATTTTTTTCGACTGAATTGATTCTGATAGAACTCTCAGATTCACATAATCAAATTCCAATTAAAGATAGAAATGTATACGTTTGACTCATGGTCGTCTCAACCAGTTTGGGGCTCTAAACAAACCAAAAGGTTGGGGCCCTTTCATCAATACAATTACAATCATTTTAATTTTGTTCATTATGAATTTCAACATTAGATTGTTCATTATTAATTTCAATATCAGTTTGTACATGATTATTATTATCAAGATTAATTTTTTTTTTCCTTTTAAAGCTCCTGATTCATATTTTCTCTTAGACATAATTTTTCTTTTCCTTATAACAATAACTATCACCAAGACAATAAAAATCCAACTGGATGTAAGTATATCAGTAATGGATTATAGATTGGAAATACCTACTTTGCCTGCTTGGCAAAGTGAGTTCTTGACAGTTCTTGAGTCTTGACATCTGAAATTCGTTCGAACAATCCAACCAAAATCATTCCAATATTCAAAGTCCAAACCTGATTCCAATATCCAAAGTCCAAACTTATTCCAATATCCAACTTGACATAGTCAAAATTTAAAAAAATAAAACAAATAAGCCCTATTAACCCTAATAGATAGTCTAATCGAAAAAGAAGAATCAACAATGGAGTTATCAGTTATTAGTAATGGAATATGGAGAAATAGAGATTTAGAGGAAGAACATATCGTTTCAGATTCAAGAATGGACTGATGGAGAATCGATTTTTGAACAATCAAGATTCAAGAATCGATTTTTTGATTTTTGATCAAATCAAGATTCAAGAATCGATCACTTTTCAGACTTCAGAGCCAGGAAGAAGAAGAAAATCGAGAACACAGAAGGAGAACATTCGTTTAGAATTCAATTAGCAATGGGGTGTGCGTGTCTGCAAGAATGGAGAATCTGAAATCATCATTTGTCCATTAATTAATCGACATTTGGGTTAAGGTTAAGTGGGCCCCTTGGGATTGGGGCCCTAAGCCCTTGCTTACTTTCAATCAATGTAGAGTCGGGCCTGGTTTGACTACTTCCTTACTATCTCTATGTCTTGATTAATTTGTTCTCCCTTTGGTAAAATTTCTGGAATATGGAACCAGTATGATCCTATCTGCAACTCCATAACTTCCAGTTTTAGTCTTGGAATTGTTCCAAAGTCCATATTCATCTGAAGTCCTTGTAATTAATTAACCATCATCCGCTAATTGTTTCAAGCATTTGCTAATAACCATGACTTCCTTATGTTTGATTTTACTCTATCATCTGAGGTGACTTATCATGATAGGTCATATCTTTTATAATCACAGTAAAGGATTAGTAGTGTTGGTTTTGATATGTAATTTCATTTTGCAGCTTAAGTGGGATTAAAACAAAAACCTAGAATGAGTCCAACTCGTGGTGCAAACCATATGATCCAAACCAGCAGATTCTTGTCGAGGATATATTTGATGAATATGGTGGGCGACTTATGCTTGTTGACATGGATGGATAAGAAAATATAGAACAAGCTGGTCAAACCGGATTCAAAGCCATGTAATTTTCAAGTTGACTAAAGCTTTTCATTTCTTCAAAAAGAATTATAAAAAGTTACTAAAAATTATTCCTTTTTTATTGATTAGTTATTGTTCTTGAATCACATGTAATTCATCTACTGTAACCTAGAGGGTTGGTGACATTAAGATATTCGATCGATAAAAATCATATGTAATTCACATATGAATCACATATGAATTACATGTTATTCACATGTAATTCACATATGAATCACATTTAATTCACATGAAAATCACAAGTGAATCACATATGAACTACATGTGATTCACATGTAAATCGCATGTGATTCACATGTAAATCACATGTAATTGACATATGAATCACAAGTGAGTCACATATGCATTACATGTGATCCACATATAAATTATGTCTATATGCATATATGCATTTTGTGTGAGTGTTCGTCGTTAACTATTTTTTAATTTTTGTTTTGAATTTCGTTGTATATGTCCTCCTTAAACATCAAAATATCGTATTTGTCCAACCTAATTTCTAAATATCATATTTACCCTTCATAAGTTTTCAAAATATCAAATATATCCAATTACTAATTTTTAATATTTTTAAACATTTTATAAACATTTTAAATTCTTATTTTTATTAGTTGACTATTCTACCCTTTTATAAATCTTATCAACCTTCCAAATATCAAATTTACCCAAACTTGAATAATTTTTTCTAAAAACCGTCATTATTACATATATATTCATTAATTCAACGATAGAAGAAATCTTGGCTCAATCATTTTTGTCACTCAGATATAAAAAAAACTGTTTAACATTTTTCAAACAAACAAGACAACATTTAGATCGGAAAATCCCAGTTTATTTTTGGTTATAAAACAAGGTTTTAGATTATGAGTACTATTGAACAAGTGGTCTCAATTAGAAAAACTTTTCTTGCATCGGCGTTGAATTCATAAATCAATATCTAAGCAAACCTTTGGAATCATGATTTGATTGTTCAACAAAGTGCATTATGTTTTTTTCAGAAGGACAAAATTTTTTATTAAAAAAAAAAAACAAAAGCCTACAGAAAGCTTTGCCAAGATACAAAATACAAAGAAGTACAAAAGAAGAAATTGAAAAGAAGCTAGCACAATAGATCCCACCACCAACTAAAAATATATAAGATAAATTCGACACTGTTCATCGATCAGTTTGATTGGAGCTTGAAGAAACTGCAACATGCATGCCATGAGAAGTGCACCAAAAACATATAGGGAATGCTTGGAAGAGCAGCTCCAGGCCTCAACCCAAGAAAACTCAAAATATATTAACCAAGTTTAGTAAGCACTAGGAATACCAACATCACATCATGAAAAAGACATGAATGAATGCAAAAAAGCTCAATTAACACAGCTTGACAACCACAATTTGAATGATGCATGAGCTTGAAAAAGATTGTATCAGAAACAATTTGAACAAAACGCAGACCCTTGATAAGCCAACAATAATCAAGTAACCATGAACTCCAGGAAGCATCAAGAAACCACATGTCTAAGCATCCAATATTGCTCTTAGTGAACACCGGTCATTTTGAAGAACCACAAAATAACAATTTACTTAAGCCCAAGAAAACCACATCTCTCTGAACTTCCATCTTCCATAGTTTCTACACGGAGTAGACATGATTGAGATTGAAAAGTTGCACAAGACAAGAATGACCACAAAAAAGACAATGTCACAAAGCATTAAATTACATATACCATGAGAGAATTTCCCATTGAAAACATGAAGTAAATTCACGAAAGAAGTCCGCACATCGCAGGACATGATCAGATACTTCACTCCGATAAAATTTAATTCTCACTTGAACACCCCCTGATGTCGGACACACAATGTGACAAAGACACACCAACCACAAACTTTCTATTACTAAGCCCCCACCCCTAGATACAATCAACACTATTCGTCAAAATTTTGACTCCGTAAGATTAACTTTCATGAAAATTTGAATACATTTGATTACCGTGCGAGCAACAAGAAATCTTGATGCAACAATAACAGAATAACTTGGTCATGTAGATACAGAGACATCATCAAATTGATTTTTGAAACCTCGTTTGATAGCGGCAGCGTTGCCGGAGGTCGCAGACGTCGACCAAGGACGAGACTGCGGAGATGCTCGACTTGATTTTTGAAACCTCGTTTGAGATTACTATACGAGAAAGATGATTTTATATGATTTAGGGACAATATTGTCATTTTAATTTTATTTTATAATTATAATAATTTTAAAATATTAAAATGATTATAAAATGTTTAAAATATTAAGGTTTTGGGTAAATTTGATATTTGAAAAAGCTTATGAAGAATAAATATGATATTAAGAAATTAAGCTGGACAAATATGATATTTCGATGTTTAAGAAATGGCAAATACGGAATTCTCTCCACATTATATAATCACATATGATATGCATTTTTGTAAGTGTTTTTGCATTAATCAAATTGTTTTTTTTTTAATTTTCTTGTATATTTGGAAGACTTTATGAAAAATATTGAAGAGGAGAAAAGTGAAAAACTGAATAAAATATGGAAATCTTGACGCGAAGACTTGGAAACGTTTTGAAATTTTGTAGCATTTTTTGCTTTTTATATTTTATTTTGTATCGAATAAAATATGTGTACTATTGTGTTTATATATTAATAAATAAAAATGAGTTTTTTTTATGATTTACTTACGAATATTATAGTATCAAAAATATGTATATATGCACTTGAAAAAATATGCACCTAAAACGTTGGTTTTTTTTTGTTAAAAAATTATAGTTTTTTTTTTAAATATTCTAGTTTTTTTAAGAAATATTGTTTTAAAAAAAGTGCAGTATTTTTTAAAAAAAATCATTTTTTTAAATTCATGTCTTCTAAAAAAAATTAAAAAAACTGCATTTTTTTTAAAATAAAAAATTATTATTTTTATAAAAAAAATCCGAATATTTTATTTATTGTGTTAATTTTTCGACGTTTTATTAATATTTCCAATAACATAAAAAAAAATTAAACATTAAATTAGATTAGTAAGATAACGATTATGTCATTAATGAATTAATTTTGATCTAACATTTCACATTTAGTTGTCGGGTTCTCGGAAAACTTAAGTTCTCAACGGATCTCACCCTTATATATATATTGGCGAGTTTACAATAGAAAACTACATGGTTCACTAATTTTGCTATAGAAAATTTTCTATATAAATTCAAATATTTTATAGGTAAGGTAGTTCCTAATTTTTTTTAAACTAAAACTTTGAAATTACTAAAAACAATGTGTCATTAACTATCATATAGTTAGAAATGACTTATATTGTAAGCTGTTACATATCTTGATAGAATTGAAAATAAATATTTCTAACCAAAGATTATAAATTAACAAAACTAAATAAATCACAAATATATGTTTTGTGTATGACATGGGTGGGAGTGTGAGTCTGTAAGATGGTGGTTGGCAACCTAGATAGATATTGGACGCTTGCTTCTGTTTGACCTTCTAATAGGCTGATTGTCGAAACGAGACACAAAGTGTAAAATGGCGCATGGTTGTGTGTACGGAATATCATTAAACGACATCGTAAAAGTAGAAGTTGGCTTCACCTCATTTTGATGATTCGCATGTCACATGCAAATGTTTGACCCAATTACCATTGAAAAGTTGGCCACCACGCGGTTGTTTTTACGAGAAGCCTAATTCAATTTATGAATACTATAGTATAATTTTCGATTAATCTTATTATTTATTTATTTATTTTCAACGGCAACAATATATAAACAGTATATATATAATATAACAAACGCCTGCAGCCAGGGACTGGTGAGTGAAACAAGTACCCAACAAACTATAATAAAAAAAATATGAAACGAACTCTAACTAGAAACCAACACCACGAAGTGCAATAGTATTATAGTAACAAGCTTTGTGCGGAAAACTGAAGTTGGCATCGTCCTTATAATAACACCATGAACCAATCCCAGTCTATCTCTTTTACTTCCAAACAAACACCAAGCAACCAAACAAACCCTAAGATCAAGTAATAGCATTGTACTATGTGAAGATCACCAAAAATAGCAACGAACTTTTTTTTTTGCAACCACTTCAGAATATCGCCATTTTTGAAGTCTCCTCGAAAATGTAATCCACGAATAGTGATTGATGTTATAAGATGAGATCAACTTCAAATACAATTATACATAATAGAGGCAATCTATGATAAATGATAGTTGATGAGACATGAGCAACCAATTTTCGAAGTTGACCCAAAGAGCATTCCCTATTTCCATATTTCATTTTATAATATTTCAAGACGCATGAATGAATACACTCACGAAGTGAAAACCATCCATACACATCGAATAGGCCTAGGATGAATGTGTTAGTGTATCTCACAGTGTAACACGGTCCTATAAGTTACTATATATGTTGGAGTCTGCCCTCTCCCCATAAGGGCTCTTTTGGAGAGACAGCCTTGGACTCCACATATGTCTTACATGGTCTCATATTTACACCCCCTCTAATACATCCCTTTTTATCCCCATCGAACCTCCGTCTTTTGAGAGGGAGTGTTAGTGCATCTCATATCAGTGCGACATAATCTTATAATTAACTATATATATTGAAGTCAACCATCTCCCCATAAAGGCTCTTTTGGAGAGTTAATATGAAACTCCACATATATTTCATATATTTCTCAATGTTACATTATTGTACTTCATTTTTTTTATTTGTCACTTCCAAACGTATTTTAGAGATCTTAAAGAAAATTGGGATGGTAAAGAAACTGATGTGCAATTTATATACTACCTAGTTTTAAATTTATAATCCTAACCTACTTAACTAACTAATTGCACTTAGGCAGTGTACCTAGTCAAATTTATAGAATAGTTTAGGTAAGTTGGGTATCGAACACAGGGAATGGATTTAGATAATAAAATAATTACTAAAAATTAATCCAAAAACAATAAGTAAGAAGGGGTTTTATCCATGAACATTGCCGGTGCGTGGTGAGCCCGAAAGGCATCACCACGAACTCGTAATGCCCATAGCGAGTTCGGAAAGTCGTCTTCAGGATGTCCTCATTCTGAACCCTCATCTAGTGATAACCGGATCTCAAGTCGATCTTGGAAAATCAAGATGCCCCCTGCAACTGATCAAAAAGGTCGTCAATCCTCGGTAATGGATATCGGTTCTTCACTATCAGTTATTTCAACTTCCGGTAATCAATGCACATCCAGTGTGAACCATCCTTCTTCTTGAGAAAAAGGATCGGTGCTCCCGACAGAGAGCTTCTCGGCCGAATGAACTCCTTTCCTAACAGCTCCTACAACTGTGAGGATAAATCCTGCATCTCTGTTGGTGCAAGGCGATATGACGCCTTCGCAATCGGGGCGACACCAGGGATCAAATCGATCATGAACTCAAATTGCTTCTCGGGTGTGACATCCCTATTTTCACGACCAAAAAAGGGCGATTTGTTTATGCTTCATTTTTAAAATCAGAGTGTACTTTTAAAGAAAAGTGTTGCGGAATTTGTTTCCAGAAAACATGATAATTATATTATCAAAGCATTTCTGAAGAAATGTATTTAGTTTATATTAAAACTTTGGGATGTCATCGTCAATATAGAAACATAAGCATAAACAGGTCTTACATTCATTTACACTAGCGATTTACATCTCCTTTAATCTCTCAGTGTAATGTAGCTTCGTATCGACACCTGTGATACAAATAAACTGAGTGGGTCAGGTTGGGAAACCTGGTGAGTACATAGGGATTTCAATCCCACAATGTTATATCATATATATTTTAGAACTCAAAAAATATACAATTTCACCATATCTAAGCAACTTCACCCAACCCCGTCGATCCTTACAATGTAACAACCGGATTTCCAGGGACATGATTGTGTATGTTAATCTTGAGATTTGAGGAGGGACTCGACGAGTTGAGGGACCAACTCGCCGAGTCGAGTCGAGATTGCCACGTGGATTTAATGAGCGGACTCGACGAGTCCAAGGATGGACTCGCCGAGTAGGTACTGGGCAGAGAAAACCCTAAGTTCTGGGGTTGGAGCCTATTTAAAGGAACTTATGACCTTGGGTGCGCCTCATATCTCCTGTGAGAAACCCTAAATCGCCATTGGAGCCAAGGAAGAGTTCTTGTGATGAAATCAAGTAATTTTGGTGTGGTTTTTCAAATGAAGTGAAGGGATTCAGCTTGAAGGACCAAAGGAGGTTGTTATTCTGAGACATCTAAGCAAGGATCTCCATTTTGAGGTAGTATTTCGCCCCTTCCTTCTGTTTTTGTGTAAAATCCTTGAATCTAGGGTTTTCTTTACCCTTTCTTGGATAGTATATGATGCATACGAGGTCCCAATGTGGAGAAAGTCTTAGATCTGGACCTTAAGAGGTCCAGAGAGTCCCAATCATTCGGCTTTAGGCTGTTCCTTTGGAGATATGAGCCTAGGTTGCCATTTTAGAAGCTATTTCACCAAAAGAAGTCTTATGTGTGTTGCATGAGTGTAAAGATCGGACCTTTACGTGATTATTGAGCATTGGGAAGTCAGATCTATAGGTTAGAGAAACAGATCTGACCTCAGAAGGTCTTTTGAGTGTTGCCATGGAGGAAACTCGCCGAGTCCATAAGGGGACTCGACGAGTCGAGTCGGGTTGCCCCGCGATTCGTGATCCGTGGTAACCCGTCGAGTGAAGGGTTAACTCGACGAGCCGAGAGAGACCATGGGAGGATTCAGAGGACACGCTTGGACTCGCCGAGTCACCCATGTGCACTCGACGAGTCTGGTCAAAGTTTGACTGTTGACTAGAGTTGACTTCAGTTGACCTTGGGGTTTTGGTCAAGCTGATTCAAGAAAGGTCAGAGAGGGGTAGAATGGTCTTCTACCTATTATTAGGGATGAGAAAATGAGAGGATTTTTATTAGAGATGTTATCATTTTGATAGGAGGAGGCTAGGTCGGGTTATCGAGCACGAGAGGGTATCCGACATCATGCGAGGTGAGTCTTCTCACTATACTTTACCTTGAGTGGTAAGTAGAGTTATGTGACAGAGTATCTTGTATGCTATGTATGTGACGTGTTGCACTGCATTATTTCTATGTGATTTATGCTGTGTGTATTCCAGAGTTTACAGAGTTAGGACCGGAAGGTCCACAGAGTTAGGACCAGAGGGTCCACAGAGTTAGGGCCAGTGGGCCCACAGAGTTATAGCCTCGAGTGGCTAATATGTGTTATATGTGGTATTCTGGGGAACTCACTAAGCTTTGTGCTTACTGTGTTATGTGTTTTATGTTTCAGGTTTTCTCAGGATCGCGGGACGGCACCGGCTTGATTGTACACACCAGAGAAAGAGTTATATTTGAGGATCTTGGCTAATTAATGGAGTTGTGATTGTAATTTGAATAAACGAGATTTCTATACAATATGTTATGAAAAGTATGCGATTTTAAAATGAAAAATCTGTTTGAAAAATTACGGTGTTACACACAATGACGCGGTCTATACTCTAAAATTAACCTCTTTTCCTAATCCATACTCCCAGATCTAAAATTTACCTTTTTACCTAATCCATACTCCTGGATCGGGTGTGTCTTGATCCATACTCCCGGATCCAAAATTGACCTTTTTACCTAATCCATACTCCTGGATCCAAAATGTACATTTTTACCTAATCCATACTCCCGGATCGGGTATGTCTGACCCATACTCCCGGGTCTAATAACAAATAACTATGTCCTATCCATACTCTCGGACTAAGGACCACTGACTAAGTCTAATCCATACTCTCGGATCAATGACAAGTTTTAAAGTTATTCCCTCAATGTATATCTCACTTGTACTCATAAGGAGATACTACCCAATATCCCTCTTAATTTATTTAGGTCTACTCTGTATCCCAAATCATCATATATTTATCAGATATGCTCTTAAACCGTATTTTAGGCAGTATCAATTATTCCACACATAAACATATAATTTAATACTTGTACTAAAATCATGTTCATAAAAGGGACTATGCACTCGCTTGATAAGGTGGTGATTCCAAGTTGGACAGCGCTTCGCTGCTTAAAATATGATTCCCTTTGACGAAACCAGGTGGTTTGCTTGAAAACCGGGCTCTGCGGGGGCAGGGCTTTCCGAACCGAAAAACTCTTTTTCTCGGAGTCTTGGGACACTCTGGGCTTTCTTTTACAGATAGGGAGATTTCCTAGGCTTGGGGGTGTTTGGGAGGTTTAGAGAGAGAGTATAGAGAGAAAAGAAAATTTTTCGGTGTGAAAAGAATGGCTGGCCTCGCACCTCCTTATATAGGCCGAAGCCTCGGTACGCACGACGTTCCTGCAAGGAGCGCAGCGCGTTCCGGAGCGCAGCACGTACCCTCGTACGCAGCGCGTAGGAGCGGGTTCGGCATCCGAGGTTCGTACGAATGCGTTTCACTCATCGGATGGGGCGACGTGGCTAACTCCGGACCTAGTATCTGAACGCGGTGCGTTCCCCTTCGGACAACACTCGCATTTTCTTCTCCCGACTTCTAAATTCATAACTTTCGCATACGAACTCCGTTTTCGAGGTTCTTTATATCCACGTGTGGGTAGAGACATACTCTACAACTTTCGTTTAGACTCCGTCGGCTAATTTTGACTTTATTTTTAAATTTATATTTTTAATAGGCCGGGACATGAAAAGTCCGTTAAAAATTCATAACTTTGTCATCCAACGTCCGTTTTCGTCTGTATTTTTATCGTTGAACTCCTATTGACGAGATCTTCGATTCTCGTTTAGGTTGTGTCGGCTAAAAATCGCTCGATCTAAAATTCGAACTCCGGGCTGTACACTGCTATGCCAAATCTTAGAAAATTCATAACTTCTTCATACAAAGTCAGATTTGGACGTTGTTTTTATGCACGCTCTCGGTTTAACGTATACTACGAATTTCATTTAGATTGCTAAGGATAAAAAACACTTTATCGAAAACTCACTATTTACGTCACACAACATCATGTCGGTTTTGTCGCGAAACTTCGACATGTCATAACTTCTTCGTCATAACTCGGATTTCGGCGTTATTTATATCTCCGGAATCCTTGTCACGACCACTACAACTTTCTTCATAGATATCGGGTTTATCTAACATTTTATTTTTGTCGCTTATTTTCATCCTTAATTTATTATATCATTATAAACAAGTATAAAGCACATAAATTCACATAATTCACGTAATACTAAAATAATTCCTTTTTATTCTTCAAAATGAGTTACATTTGTTGACCCTTACTATTACATCATCACAACAATGCTTAACCTCGAAATATGGGCGTTACAATTCTCTCCTCCTTAGGATGATTCCGTCCCAGAATCATCAACAAAACGGGGCTTGTAAAATGACTCCATACGTTATCTCTTCATCATAGATAATAACTGTAACTTTTGTGTTCCTTCGAATGAGTATCTAACTCTTGGACTTCTTGACTGCAGACGGTGCTCGATCTTGCACCCGCTCTCTATCTCATGTTGGACTTTCAATCGCGACCATTTTTAGTCACAATCGCGGTCCTTACTGGAGACTCCTTCTTCTTCTTAACAAACTTAGGATAAGTTCTTTCCTTCAATTACCATAATAGATCGATGGGTCATGTTCTAATGACCTCTCATCATATGATGCAATGCTTAGACTCAGGTCTCTTAGGGTAAATTCCAAAACGGAATATACCTTCCTTCATGTTCTAATGTGATATAATCACATTCTAGCATGCAGCACTTCTAGCTACAAGCTTCTTACTTTAACAACGATCGTGATACTTCTATTGATCGCTCCGATTATCTTTCACTTCGATCGTCTGGTTTAAGTCAGATGCTACATCGATCTTTGTTCCCTGAACCACACATCATACTTATCTTAGTCGGACTTGATTTGGTATGACCACTAGGGTTGGAATATCAATCATCTTCATAGTCATTACCGAAACGATGATAACGACACACTTGAACAAAACGGAATCAATTACTAGCTTCTTGGTAACCTTGTGACTTTCCCTGATCCAAGTGTGAGTCATGTGCTTCCGGTAGTATAGGCCTCTACTACCATTCACACATACTCATACTCGTCCCAAGTATTGTCTCGCAGTTTTCCAAGTGCAGTTTTCCAAGTCATCATACAAGAATTTCACATAGTCATTTAACGCATTGGATAACATAACCAAGCTTTATATCATTTCTTGAAACGATTACATAAATGTTCAATTTCAACCTATACTATGCCTCTAATAGGCTACACCACATGATACTATCCACATGGCTACTTTATATTTTGATCTTCGGATATAAAGTCCCTTACTCCTGATCCCTTGCATTGTCGCGTGCTTCGTCGAGGATCATGTGGAATGCTCTTGCCTTTAGATTTGGTGGAACGTTTGGCTTCGTAGCTCCTTCCCTGTTTGGGCAGTCTTTCTTGAAGTGTCCCTCTTCACCACACTTAAAGCAGACTTCTCTCTCGGCCGTGCATTCACCGGCATAGTGGCCAGTCTTTCCGCATTTGAAGCAGGTCACCTCTTTAGAGCATCTCCCAATGTGTTTCCGTCTACACTTGTCACGCCATTTTTCTTCATTGTTATCCCCATACTTGTTGGGGTCAGAATTTGGGGACATATTTCTCTTGTCGGATCTTGAAGACCCCTGAAACTTCCTTTTCTCGCCAACTTCAACCTTGTTGGCGGTTCTGCCTTAGATCATTTCTTCAACAGACTTGGCAACCCAGATGGCTGCCTCAAGAGTAGGTGTCTGGCATACTGGCACAGTGTACTCCCATGGTAGTCCCTTCGTATACTTATCAATTTTTGTTAGCTCGTCAGGGACAATGCGCAAGGAAAACTCCATCTTGTCTGTGAAGGCATTCGTATACTCGTCAATGGACATGTTGCCCTTCTTCAATGTCAGGAACTGATTCTCCAGTTCTAGCATGTTTTGGGCTGAGCAGAACTTGCGTTTAAAGTGTACCAAGAATTCTGCCCATGTCAGTTGTAGTGGCTCATTGGGGCTTATGATCTTTCTCAACGTGTTCCACCAACGAACATCGCCACCTCTGAACTGACGTACTGCATATGTGGTTTGTAGCTTGCCCTAGCAACCACATGTTATGAAGGCCAACTCCATCTCCGAGATCCAGTCGATAACTCCAATTGAATTTTCTTTCCCAGTGAAAATCGATGGATTGCACGTTGTGAAGTCCTTATACTTGCATCCGTTCCTCTCGACTCCTTCATCTTGGTTGTTCCTCCTAACCACTGGCGGTTCATGTTGACCAACGGTCCTACTGTAGCTCCCTTCTTCTAACTGTCCGTCATTCAGTTCTGGTTGTTCAACAGGCATCGAAGGTTCATCCCTATTATTCAGCAACAGTTGCCTCATTTCTTCCCTCTGTTCGGCCATCATAGCCTGAATCATGGCTTGTACTCCAGCCATCGTGACTAGCTCAGGTGCAGCTTCTACTATCGGAACTTGCTCAATCCCTTAGGGATGAGGCTGCTGATTTATGTTCCCATTTGTGTTTCCGAGTCCACTTCGGGTTCTCGCCATGTTGATCTATACACCAAAGTAGGTGAATTTAGATCTTTATTTACGATAGACATTTAAATACTCCTTATCACTCCGAAAGTTTACATGCTAGTTCTAATATCGTAATCGAACATCTTAGAATCCTGAACACGTAAGGTTTCCAGATCCGGTCGGCAACAGACCATAGATCCAAACAAATAATAGCATATAAGGCATCTCTATAACTATAACATAAAGCATTTAGCACATAAAAGCATTTTAGGCATCTTTCCTAAAATAAACCGGTGCTCGTGTCTAAATATGGTAGACACTCATCTCACAATCATAGTTAAGCATTCTAAGTTTAAGTGTAGAAATCCTACAAATTCCTAGTTTGCTTAAACTAATGCTCTGATACCAACTGTGACATCCCCATTTTCACGGCCAAAAAATGCTGATTTGTTTATGCTTCATTTTTAAAATCAGAGTATACTTTTAAAGAAAAGTGTTGCGGAATTTGTTCCCAGAAAACATGATAATTATATTATCAAAGCATTTCCGAAGAAATGTATTTAGTTTATATTAAAACTTTGGGATGTCATCGTCAATACAGAAACATAAGCATAAACAGATCTTACATTCATTTACACTAGTGATTTACATCTCCTTTAATCTCTTAGTGTAATGTAGCATCGTATCGACACATGTGATACAAATAAACTGAGTATTACATGTTGGGAAACCTGGTGAGTACATAGGGATTTCAATCCCACAATTTTATATCATATATATATTTTAGAACTCACAAAATATAAAATTTCACCATATATAAGCAACTTTACCCCACCCCATCGATCCTTACAATGACGCGATCTATACTCTAAAATTAACCTCTTTTCCTAATTCATACTCCCGGATCTAAAATTTACCTTTTTACCTAATCCATACTCCCGGATCGGGTATGTCTTGATCCATACTCCCGGATCCAAATTTTACCTTTTTACCTAATCCATACTCCCGGATCGGGTATGTCTTGATCCATACTCCCGGATCCAAAATTTACCTTTTTACCTAATCCATACTCTCGGATTAGGTATGTTTGACCCATACTCCCGGATCTAATAACAAATAACTATGTCCTATCCATACTCTCGGACTAAGGACCACTGACTAAGTATAATCCATACTCTCGGATCAATGACAAGTTTTAAAGTTATTCCCTACGTGTATATCTCACTTGTACTCACAAGGAGATACTACCTAATATCCCTCTTAATTTATTTAGGTCTACTCTGCATCCCAAATCATCATATATTTATGAGATATGCTCTTAACACGTATTTCAGGCAGTATCAAATATTCCACACATCAACATATAATTAAATATTTGTATTAAAATCAAGTTCATGAAAGGACTATGCACTCACTTGATAAGGTGGTGATTCTAAGTTGGACAGCGCTCCACTTCTTAAAAATATGATTCCCTTTAAAGAAACCGGGTGGTTTTCTTGAAAACTAGGCTCTGAGGGGGCAGGGCTTTCCGAACCGAAAAACTTTTTTTCTCGGAGTCTTGGGGCACTCCGGGGCTTTCTTCTAGTGCTAGGGAGGTTTCCCAAGGTTGGGGGTGTTTGGGAGGTTTAGAGAGAGAGTAGAGAGAGAAAGGAAAAGTTTTTGGTGTGAAAATAATGGTTGGCCTCACACCTCCTTATATAGGCCTAAGCCTCGATACGCAAGGCGTTCCTGCGAGGAGCGCAGGGCGTACCCTCGTACGCAGCGCGTAGGAGCGGGTTCGACATCCGAGGTTTGTACGAATGTGTGTCACTCATTGGATGGGGCGACGTGGCTAACTCTGGACCTAGTATCCGAACGTGAGGCGTTCCTTCCCTCTACGCGGGGCGTTCCCCTTCGGACAGCACTCGCATTTTTTTCTCCCGACTTCTAAAATTCATAACTTTCACATACGAGCTCGGTTTTCGACGTTCTTTATATCCACGTGTAGGTAGAGACATACTTTACAACTTTTGTTTAGACTCAGTCAGCTAACTTTGACCTTATTTTTAAAGTTATATTTTTAACAGGCCGGGACAGGAAGTGTCCGTTATAAATTCATAACTTTGTCATCCGACGTCAGTTTTCTTCTGTCTTTTTATCGTTGAGCTCCTATTGATGAGATCTTCGGTTCTCGTTTAGGCTGTGTCGGTTAAAAATCGCTCGATCTAAAATTCGAACTCCGGGTTGTACACTACTATGCCAAATCTTAGAAAATTCATAACTCCTCATACGAAGTCATATTTGGACGTTCTTTTTATGCACGCTCTCGGTTTAACGTATACTACGACTTTTGTTTAGATTGCTAAGGCTAAAAAACACTTTATAGAAAATTCACTTTTTACGTCACACAGCGTCGTGTCGGTTTTGTCGCGAAACTTCGACAGGTCATAACTTCTTCGTCATAACTCGGATTTCGGTGTTCTTTATATCTCCGGAATCCTTGTCACGACCACTACAAATTTCTTCATAGATATCAGGTTTATATAAAATTTTATTTTTGTTGCTTATTTTCATCCTTAATTTATTATATCATTATAAACAAGTATAAAGCACATAAATTCACATGATTCACGTAATACTCGAATAATTCCTTATTATTCTTCAAAATGAGTTACATTTGTTGACCCTTACTATTAAATCATCGCATCAATGCTTAGTCTCGAAATACGGGCGTTACATCGGGAGGCATGCCAGGCAATTCCTCCAGGAGGACATCGGGAAACTCCCTCACAATAGGGACATCGGAAACTGACTTCTCCCTCTCGACCCGCGTATCGGCCACATACGCAAGATACCCCATACATTCATGATGAAGGCACTGCCTCACCCGGGCGGCGGAACAAAAAGTGAATCCAACTCTATTACCCTCACCATAGATAGTCAGCACTCCTCCATTAGGATCACAGATTGTCACTAACTGGTTTTCACAGTCAATTAGTGCCCAAAACCGACTCAGCCAATCCATACTCGCAATCATACAGACATCTCCCATCGTAATAGGAATGAGATCAATCAGAAATTCAACACTGAAAATATCCAACACACAGTCCCGGTATACTTCGGAACCGAAATTATACGATCTACAACTATAGTGTAACACCAGTAAAAATTAGGTCAAAGATAAACCCTGTAAATATAACAAACACATACTATAATCAATTAACTTTAATCTTTAATGAAATTTTCATTCAACACTACAAGTCTATACGATTCCAAAAATATATAGAACGTCTAAATCTGACTTTGCATGAAGAAGTTATGATAAATTATAACACTATAGCCTCTATAATAAGAATAAATTAAAATATAGTGATAATTAGCTATTGGAATCTAAAAGAAAGTTATATTAGTCGGAAATACCTACACGTGGATATAAAGAATGTCAAAAACGGAGCTCGTATGCAAAAGTTATGATCTTCCGAAGATGTAGCAGTCTGAGAGCATGACACGTGGCAGAAACCCTAGCCGCCTTGGTTCACGATCTGAACATGCATGTTCACGACGTGAAAGTACTCCATGACACTTCTCCAGGCTAGAAAACATATGGTAAGGCTACGGGATGACTCATTGAACCTCACGACGTGACCATATGTGTGCCACGACGTGAATGGGCCATGAACAACCTATAAATAGTAATCGAGGATCATTCATTCGGTACACCTTCTACTTTCATTCTCTTTGGTTTTTTGAAGGTCGTTTCCCTTCCCGAGCCTGACAATGACGAGCCTCTGACCTTTTTTCAGTTAGATTCTATAGATCACGCTACTAGGGTGAGTTTCACGGCCCCACTTTTTAATGTTTTCGGGGGAAAATGCATGCTAAATATTATGTATAAGTTAATATTATGTTTATATGATCGTATGTTCGGATCAACATAAAATTCTATTAACCGGGATATAGTAGTTTTAAATCATATATATTTATGATATATCTAATATTTTGAAACTATACAATTGTTGGTATGTTATTATCATGAGTTTGATGTTGGTTAAAACTTGATATTGATCTATATATTTGATAATTTGAAGTCATCTTTGACTTGTTAAGTGTGTTGCTATTATTGGTTTTATGTTAGATAAAACTTGGTTTTTACTTCAAGTTATATCTGTTATACTGCCTAAGTATTATAAAAATTATGAGTAATGTTTAAAGCATAGTCTAGTAACTCAGGGTTTTAGACACGAACATGCTTTCACTGTTAAAACTATAGGAACTCGAAAAAGTCTACATGAGCTATTTTATTCATCAACTAAGACTGGAAATCTTAGGGGAAACCCTCTGACCTGTAACCGCTAATCCCGTGTGAGCGAGGAAGTTGTGTATAGATCTATACGGGTTGACACCCCCACTCATGGTTGCTAGCTACAACCCACGGTTTATGAAACCCATAGGGCGACGAACTGTCCTTTTATTTTGTTTTGTTATGGGCCCGATGTCAATGAAGCATGCAGAGTATTTGTATTGGTGGAATCCTTTGTGGCACCAATGGCGGAATTCTTTATGGCACCAATGGTGGAATCTTGTGTGGCACCAATGGTGTGATCCTTTATAACACCAATGGTGGAATCCTTCATGGCACCAATGGTGGGATCCTTTATAGTATCAATCAGAGGTCTTGTATGTAATATAGCAGTGGTTATGGACTCATGGTAGCACAATTTTACTCTAGAAACATTATACTTTGTCGATATACAAGTATTAATGTTAAGTATAAGTTTCCCAAACACTTATACTCTAAGTACAAGAAACTTGTAGGTATAGTACTTATTCATTAAGTAAAAAATTATACCTAGCACACACACTCGTATATAATTGAAATAAGATTTATACGTAGCGTCCTTCATTTGTATAGGATTACAAACACTTATGCTCTCAGTATATGGAAATTATAGATATATCACTTATTCACTAAGTAAACAATTATACCTAGGATATATATAATATGTTGGAAACAAGTATGAGTCAGAGAGACACTTTCAAACTATGTTTTATACTTTTTGAACTTGGAAAAAGTACTATTTTTACTCAGATTCAAAACCTGTGGACTCACCAACTTTATGTTGACGTATTTTCAAAACACATGTGTTTTTAGGACTTGATAAGCTGGAATGTTACTTGAACAGAGGAAGTTTTACTATTATCCTTTTTGTTCGTATGGAACATATATTTGGTAAGACGTGTGTGATAGTTCGGATACTATGTCATAATTACTAGGAAGACAGGAATAATGTAACTTTCTATCATCAATAAAGGTATGTAGTTTATAAAACTCTTTTGTACTGTTCAATGTATGTTTAATAACTGTGATACAAGAATGAAGTTACACCACCCGGTGTTTTCACCGCCGGATGGGGGTGTGACAGATTGGTATAAGAGCTATTGACTATAGAGAACTAGTGCTTTCTTAGAAAGCACGACTATAGTCTAAGGATTACTTTTTAGGTTTAGGTATATCCCTTAACCTACAAATAATAAGTATTATTAATTATACTACTAAAGGAATACTTACAGGAGCGGTGACAGGATAGACACGTCGCTTTGGTTGTTGGATTTCAGAACGCCTATATGCTAAAATGATCGTGCCCACCGACTGTCCTGACTAGACGGTGCCTTATCAGCTAGACCTGAAGTAATAAACAATAATTAATGATACCCGTGAACACAACAAACACAAATATATAGAGTTATGTATGAACTCAGTCCTGTGATGAGAACACATGTATATACAACCCAAAAATATAGAAAACCCAAACCCTCGATAAACAATACAACGCAAGGTTTTAGATCAAACTCCTTAGTTGAGTTTTATTTTCACATGGGCCGAACCACAACTAAATGTAGACTGATCACCTATGTTTAATTATGGTCAGACTGATGCACAACTAAACTTGGATACGGTGGTTGATAGACTAAAACACTTGAAGATTCTAGAAGATTCAAGAAAGATCGCAGTTCAAGACACAAAGGAAAAACACTAAGGAACTCAAAATCAAACAACGCCTCTGAACAAAGTAGAGATTGGAGCAGCAACCGTCGAAATAAAAGTAGCATTTCAAGGTATTGCACATGCGGAACATTCATGAGCTACAAACCTAGATCCTTCTACGACATTCAAGGGGTTGTAGGAATGACTCTTTGGATCGAAAAGACAGAATCCGTCTTACCAATAAGCTACTATCCGAATGGTTGCAAAGTACAATTTGCAGCTAGTACTTTTCTGATGCGACATTAACATGGTGGAATAGCCATACAAACACAAGGGGCATCAGTACTGCAAAAATTGGGAGGATCTGAAGATGATATTAATAGAAGAGAACTATGGAACCTAACAATGAAGGGTTCATAAATAAATGCTTATACCGCTAGGTTCAATGACCTTGTTATGATGTGTCCGACACTTGTAAACCGTGAATACAAGAAAATTGAACGATACATCTGGGGTCTATCACCATAAGATCCAAGGGATGGTTATTGCTTCAAAACCCACAACCTATGATAGTACAAAACGCTTAGCCTATCATCTAAACCAACACAGAGATCCGAGGGGGATTCATGGTAGCGAAAGTCGAGCCTCTCAAATCCGGAGTATATAAGCGTAAATTTAATGGAAGAAACCCAAGACAATCATCCGGAAAGAAACAAGAAGTGGCAACTATTTATGCCGCTACAACAACAACAGCAACACCCACGCCACCAAAGCAATATGAAGGAAAGCATCCATTATGTAATCGTTGCAACCGTCATCACCCAGGTGACTGTTTTGTTTGCACGAAGTGTAAAAATAAGGGGGCACACTACCAATTACTGTAGAAGCATAACACCTACAACAGTAAATCAGGGAACAAACACAAGAACAGGCTCTGGCAAAGGAAAAACATGTTACAAGTGTGGAGAAGTTGGACACTTTCGGAGAGAATGTCCAAAATGGAGGAACCAAGGAAGCAATGCTCGTGGCAGAGCATTTTTAATTGGAACTAGGGACGCTATCCAGGACCCTTCTGTGGTAACTAGTACATTCCTCATAAATAACTTATATGCTACAATACTCTTCGACTCTAAGAGCCGATAGGAGTTTTATTACTCCAACATTTAGGCAACATTTAAATCATGAGTCTAGTAAACTAAAAGAAGCATATGAAGTGGAAATGGCTAACGGACAAAACGAAATCACCCAAGAAATTTTAGAAAATTGCCTTTTAACTCTAAATAATCATACTTTTCACGTCAACCTCATGCCAATCATTATTGGGAGCTTTGACGTCGTCATTGGCATGGATTGGTTATCTTTACACCACGCCGAAATCCTATGCTATGAAAAAGCCATACGATTATGCTTACTAAACGGCAAAGCCCTGATTATCTATGGTGATAAGTCTGGGAAAAACCTCAAAGTCATTTCTTGCACCAAGGCTCAAAAATATCTAAATAAGAAATGTAGCGCATTCTTAGCTCACATTGTAGATAAGAAAAACAAAACAAAAGAAATCAATGACATGCCTCAAGTATGTGACTACTCAGATGTGTTTCCTGAAGATCTACCTAGAATACCAACTATTCGACAAGTCGAATTTCGAATCGACTTAATTCCAGGAGCAGCACCAGTAGCAAAATCTCCTTATCGGTTGGCTCCATCTGAAATGCAAGAACTATCTAGACAACTATAAGAACTTCTTGACAAAGACTTTATCAGACCAAGCTTTTCACATTGGAGAGCACCAATCTTATTTGTTAAGAAGAAGGATGGATCCTTTCGAATGTTTATTGATTATAGGGAGATGAACAAATTAACAATCAAGAACCGTTACCCGCGTCCAAGAATTGATGATCTATTCGATCAACTTCAAGGATCTAGCTACTACTCAAAGATAGATCTCAGATCAGGATACCATCAACTCAGAGTACAAGAAGACGATGTTCCAAAAACAGCATTTAGGACTTGATATGGTCATTATGAGTTCCTAGTTATGCCTTTGGATTGACCAACGCCCCAACAATGTTCATGGATCTCATGAATCGTGTTTGCAAACCGTACTTGGATAAATTTGTGATAGTATTTATCGATGATATATTGATATATTCACGAACCAAGGAAGAACATGGTTAACACTTGCAAATAATCTTGGAACTACTAAGAAAAGAAAAGTTGTACGCCAAATTCTCCAAATGTGAATTTTGGATTAGAGAAGTACAATTTTTAGGGCATGTGGTTAGCAACAAATGGATTAATGTCGACCCCTCCAAGATTGAAGCAATTAAGAATTGGGAAGCACCAAAGACGCCAACAGAAGTGCGCCAATTCTTAGGGCTTGCTGGCTACTACCAAAGATTTATAGAGAATTTCTCTAAGATAGCCAAGACGCTCACAACACTAACCCAAAAAGACATGAAGTTCAACTGGGAAGACAAACAAGAAGCTGCTTTCCAGAAACTAAAACAAATGCTATGTAGTGCACCAATCCTATCCCTCCCAGATTGGACAGAAGATTTTGTCGTATATGGCGATGCCTCACATCAAGGATTGGGGTGTGTGTTGATACAAAGGGACAATGTTATTGCTTACGTGTCTCGAAAACTTAAAGTATAGGAAAATAACTACACTACCCATGGCCTTGAATTGGGAGCTGTAGTTTTTGCTTACCCATCCCCATTTTCTTCTTTATTCTTAAGGATCTACCCTAAGAATCATCTATTCTCCAATATTTATTGCTAAGGAATAAGGCACTAAGTCCATATTTGTCAGGGTTTTTAGAGTACATTTGGTGAACACGTAATTCAAAACTCCTAGTGGTTTCAACATTATTTGGGCAGTAGTCGATAGATTAACTAAGTCCGCCTACTTTTTGCCAATCAAGGAGACCGACAAGATGGAAAAGCTTACCATAACTTATCTCAAGGAAATCGTCAAATTGCATGGAGTTTCGATTTCTATTATCTCTGACAGAGATAATAGACTCACTTCAAGATTTTGGCAATCACTGCATAAATCCTTGGGAACACTCTTGGATATGAGTACAGCTTACCATCCATAGACCAATGGTCAGAGCGAGAGGACCATTAAAACTTTGGAAGATATGCTCCGAGCCTGCGTAATAGACTTTGGAAAAGCATGGCATACTCATTTACCGTTAATTGAGTTTTCTTACAACAACAGTTATCACACCAACATTAAGACCGCACCGTTTGAGGCTCTTTTTCGACGAAAATGTCGTCCCCCAATATGTTGGGCAGAAGTTGGAGACACACAATTGGCCAGAAAACATACAACTTATACCTTACATACCGGGCCAGAAATAATCCACGAGACAACTAAAAAGATCGTGAAAATTAAGGATCGATTAAAGGTCGCACGCGATTGTCATAAGAGATATGCTGACATAAGATGTAAGCCTTTGGAATTTCAAGCTGAAGATAAAGTAATGTTGAAAGTCTCTCTTTGGAAAGGCATGATTCGATTCGGGAAACGAGGCAAGCTAAACCCGCGATATATAGGACCTTTTGAAATTCTAGCAAGAATTGGTTTTGTCGCATATCAACTTAAGTTGCCTCAAGAGCTAAGTAATGTACACGATGTTTTCCACATATCAAATCTCAAAATATGCCTATCCAATGACACTCTTTTTGTACCTCTTGACGAAATATAATTCAATACCAAACTCAACTTTGTAGAAGAACATGTTGAAATCATGGATCGAGAGGTCAAACAATTGAAAAAAAAAGTCGTATTCCCATAGTGAAAGTTCAATAGAACTCTTTGTGAGGACCAAAAATTTACTTGGGAACGCAAGGATCAGATGAAAAAAACTAACCCCAACTAATTAACAATTCCTCGTCCACAAGATAAATTTCGGGACGAAATTGTTTCAATGGGTGGAGAATGTAACACCAGTCAAAATTAGGTCAAAGATAATCCCTATAAATATAACAAACACATATTATAACCAGTTTACTTTAATATTTAATGAAATTTTCATTCAACACTATAAGTCTATACGATTCCAAATATATATAGAACGTCTAAATCTGACTTCACATGAAGAAGTTATGATAAATTTTAGCACTATAGCCTCTATAATAAGAATAAATTAAAATATAGTGATAATTAGCTATTGGAATCTAAAATAAAGTTGTAGTACTCGGAAATACCTACACGTGGATATAAAGAACGTCAAAAATGAAGCTCGTATGCAAAAGTTATGATCTTCCGAATATGTGGCAGTCTGAGAGCATGACACGTGGCAGAAACCCTATCCGCCTTGGTTCACGACGTGAACATGCATGTTCACGACGTGAAAGTACTCCAGGACACCACTTGAGGCTAGAAAACACGTGGTAAGGCTATGGGATGACTCATGGAACCTCACGACGTGACCATATGTGTGTCTCGACGTGAATGGGCCTTGAATAGCCTATAAATAGCAATCGAGGTTCATTCATTCGGTACACCTTCTACTTTCATTCTCTCTGGTTTTCTGAAGGCCGTTACCCTTCCCGAGCCTGAAAACGATGAGCCTCTGACCATTTTTCAGTTAGATTCTATAGATCACGCTACTAGGGTGAGTTTCACGGCCCAACTTTTTAATGTTTTCGGGGGAAAATGCATGCTAAATATTATGTATAAGTTAATATTATGTTTATATGATTGTATGTTCAGATCAACATAAAATTCTATTAACTAAAATATAGTAGTTTTAAATCATATATATTTATGATATATCTAATATTTTGAAACTATACAACTACTGATATGTTATTATCATAAGTTTTACGTTGGTTAAAACTTGATATTGATCTATATATTTGATAATTTGAATTCATCTTTGACTTGTTAAGTGCGTTGCTATTATTGGTTTTATGTTAGATAAAACTTGGTTTTTACTTCAAGTTATAGTTGTTGTACTGCCTAAGTATTATAAAAATTAGGAGTAATGTTTAAAGCATAGTCTAGTAACTTAGGGTTTTAGACACGAACATCCTTTCACTTTTAGAACTATAGGAACTCGAAAAAGTCTACATGAGCTATTTTATTCATCAACTAAGACTGAAAATGTTAGGGGAAATCCTCTAACCTGTAACCGATAAGCCCATGTGAGCGAGGAAGTTGTGTATAGATCTATACGGGTTGACACCCCCACTCGTGGTTGCTAGCTACAACCCACGGTTTATGAAACCCACCGGGTGACGAACTGTCCTTTTATTTTGTTTTATTATGGCCCCGACATCGATGAAGCGCGCAGAGTATTTGTATTGGTGGAATCCTTTGTGGCACAAATGGCGGAATTCTTTATGGCACCAATGGTGGAATCCTGTGTGGCACCAACGGTGTGATCCTTCATAACACCAATGGTGGAATCCTTCGTGGCACCAATGATGGGATCCTTTGTAGTATCAATCAGAGGTCTTGTATGTCATATAGGAGCGGTTATAGACTCATGGTAGCACAATTTTACTCTAGAAACGTTATACTTTGTCGATATACAAGTATTAATGTTAAGTATAAGTTTCCCAAACACTTATACTCTAAGTACAAGAAACTTGTAGGTATAGTACTTATTCATTAAGTAAACAATTATACCTAGCACACACACTCGTATAGAATTGAAATAAGATTTATACATAGCGACCTTCATTTGTATAGGATTACAAACACTTATACTCACAATATATGGAAATTATAGGTATATCACTTATTCAGTAAGTAAACAATTATACCTAGGATATATATAATATGTTGGAAACAAGTATGAGTCAGAGAGACACTTTCAAACTATGTTTTATACTTTTTCAACTTGGAAAAAGTACTATTTTTACTCAGAATCAAAACCTGTGGACTCACCAACTTTATGTTGATAACCTGTACGCCCCGCGGTCTCGCATACACGGCCAAGAAGCTTCCACGTCGCCCCATCCAAAGTTCGTCTCATGCCCCCTCGCACACGCAGTGTACGCTCGTACACCCTGCGTACCGAAGAACGGCCAACATACTGAGGATCAGCACCTTATAAATACCATGCGAGGTTCAACACTTTCCTTCACACCTTAACACTTCTCTCTCTCTCTCTCTGTCTCTCTCTAAACCTCTCCTATCCCTTAGTACTTCCCAAGTGCTAAGAGGCGAGTCCCGGAGAGCCAGAAGGCTCCGAGAAGAAGAGCTTTTCGGCTTGGAAGTTTTGCCCCTGTAGAGCCCGGTTCCTAGTCAAACCTCCTAGTAAGTGAGTTATGTTTACCCTAATTTAAGTATAGCTTCTGTTTAAGTTCAATATCGTTATTATGAACTTATAAACAATAAATATATTATAAAATATAATATACAAAGTGTTATTATAATATCTTTTAACTACTCGCGGTACGGGGAATCTGGTTTGAAGGGCCGCATAGAGTTGTTGGATTTCAGGAATGTTATAATGCCAAAATGGTCCTGCCCTCCGAGGTTTCATGTCTGGCCCCTGTCTGTACACAGTGGTTGAAAAGTATTGTTTAACACTTATAAAACAATATCGCTTGTAAATAGTTGCTATAAATATTAGACTAAAATCTAGCGGTAATGATACTAGGTTTCGTCGAAGGGAAATAGAATTGTTAGAAGCGAAGCGCTGCCCGAGTTTGGAATCATCACTTTAATAAGTGAGTGCATAGTTACTTTCATCTTAGACATAGGTATGAAGTATTTAATATAAATTACGTGTTATGTGTGTATATTATATGTGTTCTTGATATCTATGTTGGATGAACAAAACATACATGTTTTATTCGATTTAAACTATATACGTATTTTGTACCTATAATTATGATGGGTAAAGATGGGTAGATGAAAGATGAGATGAAAGATGAAAGATGATATGAATGATGAGAGATGAAATATGAAATAGATGAACATTGGCAGCTATGGATTTAATGTCTGATAGATAAACCCTGGCAGCTATGGACTTAGTGTCTGATAGATAAACTCTGGCAGCTATGGACTTAGTGCCAAATAGACAAACCCCTGCAGCTATGGACTTAGTGTCTTACAAATGAACATTGGCAGCTATGGACTTAGTTCCTTACAAATGAACGTTGGCAGATATGGATTTAGTACCCTATAAATGGATAATGACAGTTATAGACCTAGTGCCTAACAAATAACATCGGTCGCTATGGACTTAGTGCTTGTTATATAAACCCTGGCAGCGATGGACTTCGTGCTTATTCCTTAGGACAATCCTTAGGAATAAATGAGTGAATGATATATGATTCTTAGGGTAGATCCTTAAGAAATAAAGAAGCTAATGGGGATTGGTAATTGGGTTAATTGTTTGATGATGAAACATAATAACTTTATTATTGTGGGTTGAAAACCCTATGTACTCACCAGGTTTTCCAACATGACCCACTCAGTTTATTTGTATCGCAGGTGTCGATACAAAGCTACATTACACTAAGAGATTAAAGGAGATGTAAATCACTAGTGTAAATGAATGTAAGGTCTGTTTATGCTTATGTTTCTGTATTGACGATGACATCCCAAAGATTTAATATAAACAAAATACATTTCTTCGGAAATGCTTTGATAATATATATATATATATATATATATATATATATATATATATATATATATATATATATATATATATATATATATATATATATATATATATATATATATATATCATGTTTTCTGGGAACAAATCCCGCAATATTATTCTTTAAAAATGAACACTTTGATTTTCAAATAAACATAAATAAAATTTTTAAATGATCGTGAATTTGGGGATGTCACACACGATCGTGTTTTCTTAATTTTGATTTTGGATGTTGTTGGCTTGCGTATAAATATTGCCTCTCTGATAAGTTAGAACCCTAGACGTTCCCAAACGACGAAAACGACTTCTAAAGGCGATTTTCTGCACTTTTTCATTACTTTCTAAAGATCTGAAGGCTGTGGATCATCTCAATCAGTTAGATTAGTAAGATTTAGTAGTTTAATGTCTCTTTTTATTAATTTAGATCAGATTTTAGCCATGTCTGGCTAAACCCTAGATTTCAGTTCTGCACAGATTAATACTTTTTATGTAATCAACATTAGATATGGTTTTTGATATGTGATTCTATCTAGATTTTTCAGTTTTGTGGTTAACGAATGTTTGATTTTGATTCTTTTTAGCCTGATCACCTAATTTATGGTTTAATCATTCTAGTTAATCAATTGTTGGAATCCGTAATTGTTCTAATAAACTGGTAATAAGTAACAAATTTCATATTGGTTCCGTGTTGGGGACGAATTCTGATATAAATTGAAATTTCATATTTTTATGCTTATGAGCTTGTGAGAAGTATTGAATATTGTTGGGAATTTTACACAGATCATAATGTTGTTTTTCTGAATTTAATTAAGAGTTTGTTTAATTAGATTAGTGAAAAAATGTGGTTAACTGAAGAGCTTGTTTTGGTTAATTAATTAGGTAAAAAAGAAATTACTAGAGCTTGTTAGTGGTTTCCAGCTTAGATAGAACGCATTATAAATAACCAAGTTTGTGTTGATTGCATGATTAGGAAAGTCACAGCAGAACTGAATTCGTTTTTATTACTGAATTTCATTTAGTTATTTTCATTGCTATTTAGTTTTTAATTATTAATCAAAACCCCTATTTTATATTTATCTGTTTTTGACTAGTATGTGCCTTACGCAAAGAGGCATTGACCATTAGGTTGTGTCCCTGAGGATTCGACCCTGCTTTCATGTGCTACCCAAAAGTGCAACGAAGCAGTGATATTTTATTTGCTTAAGACGTCCGCGACAACGTGTTAACAAAGACACAATTAGATGTTTGCAGTTATATCTAAATAGATTTTCAGTTTTCTTAACCATGTTTATATTGGTTGTGACGCCTCTTCAAAAGGGGTGCAATCTTTCATTCATTTATCTTTTCAAGGTGGGAGATACATCACTTTTTGAAAATTATTGGGTAAAGAAGATACCAGAATGCCCCTTGTGTATCATCAATATACCTCGGATTCATGATCAATGATTATGGAATAATGCCCTACAGATAAAGACTAAACTCTTTCATAACTAATAACTATAAAATTAGTGTTTATAAGTTTGAAGGAGATAATGTACTAACGTTTTCCCTCTATTTTAAGCAGATTATCATCATAAAGATTGTTCCGTGCTAGTTATAAAGTTTGAAAGTTTGAAGGAGAGAAAGTACTACACTCTATGACATTTGCAAATCAACAATCGATTTCAGAAAATCAGCATAACAAAAAACTATTTCATGATATGTTAGAAGAAAAGTACATGTCGATGTTAGTGATTTATGGGTTCGAGTCTCACGGATGGCGCCAAATGTTGCGACATGTGCTCAGGCTGTCGGGTCTTCTATGTTGTATCCGGATCAGAGATCTAGAAGCGGTGTCGTTAGCGAGTTTCCGGCGAGATACCTAAGCTGGAGTCACAGCAAAGTCGTTAGAGTTGCCCTGGGAGCAAGCTCCGACGATCAAGTTAGATCGGTTGGTAGAGATGAGATGGTTCTCCCTAGCTGGAGAGAACCATCTTGGTGTTAGGTGTGTGTTTGTCTATGGAGGCTGATCTGGGGCTGACTCAAGATGTCTCCTCAAGGAGGACATATTCTATTTATAGGGGACAATTAGGTCAAGAGGAATTAGGTCAGGTTTTGGGCTAGCCCAACTCAGGCCCAGCTAGCAAGGAGTCGGGAAAGACCGTCGAGTGTCGGGCGCGTGGGCTAGGCGAGTGCGGGCGTGGGCGCTAGACAAGACTGGCAAGCAAGCGCTAGGAGAGGCTGGCGCGCCAAGTCTTAACGTTTGGGACATGCTAATGGGCCATACGTTAACGGTAGTGGTGCGACGAGAAATCAGGGTTGAGGGAGGTGACAGAGAAGTGATGAGGCAGGCGAGGTGACAACGTTATGAGGTTGCGATCATAAATCATGGTTGCGACGAAATCAGATGGGACGGCGACATATGGGAGAAGGAAGAAGGATGGGAGCGGCATATGCTACCTAATGTCCGTTCTTTGTTTTTCAAAGTTTAGAAGTGGTTTGATAAGGAAAGTCCAATATTATATGATACATAACACAAACAAAAGTTTCTAAGTTATAAGCCTTTTAGAAAAACAAACAACCCCATAATATCAAGTGCATATAGCTAAGAATAGACCGAAGAGATTTTTATAAAAAGCAAACACCCCCTAAATTAATATGATTAAAAAAAAAAAAAAAAAAAAAAAAAAAGGAAAAGGAAAAGGTAAGGTACGGCGAGTGACTGAACAATGAACAAACAGTGTCCAGAGTCGGGAAATATGCTGTCCAGCAACTTCTACGTTACGACAGCAACCAACAAAATTCCTATTTGCACGCAATTTGTTATTCATTTCATCATTTCATTTCAGAAGCCCTTTTTCGATCTCCCCTTCAACCTCGATCATGGCGGAGGTTTCCTACCTCCATCTTCATGAAAATGATGATGAAGATGGTGAATACAACGACAGGGACGAGGTCGTGGTATCTTTTTCTTCCCACAATAACTGGTCTCACGGTGTCGATGCTTTCGATGTTTACCCTTCGGATCTAGATTGTCCTTCCTTCGACGATTTCTTTTGCCACACCGATCGAAACAACGATTCGGTGCTGTTCGACAGAG
This sequence comes from Lactuca virosa, assembly GCF_052849685.1. NCBI lineage: Eukaryota > Viridiplantae > Streptophyta > Magnoliopsida > Asterales > Asteraceae > Lactuca > Lactuca virosa. The sequence goes on from NC_136426.1 coordinate 29,191,872, forward strand.
AATACCAGGTGAATTTCGTAATCGACATGTTTCATCAGCGAGTTGAACAGTCGCAGTCGCAATCGCATTTGGCTATAGGGAACGGGTTCTGTAATCCTGATCGGAGTACTCGGCAAGGGAATGAGGAGATGGATGCGAACGATTTGGAGCTGGAGTTTGGGTTAGGGTTAGATTTTCCTGTTGAAGTTGATGATAATCGTAATGATGGTGACGATAATTTAGGGTTTATGCTTGGCGATTGTGGTGATGATTTCATCGTACCCAGGAGAACAACGGGAGATCCGTCTAGTCGTTCAGGTGGTCCGGAACATTTCATGGTGCCTGATTTGGGGTCGGATTCCTATGTCGACGGGGGAAACGCGCTTGATATCGGGATCAACGAATCTAACCTTCGGTTAGAAGATTTTCAGCTAGAAGATGATAACGAAAGAGGTGAAACCAATCCAAATGAAGATTTCGAATGGGAGGAAGTAGATGGCCGGATCGACGACCGGGAAGTACTGAATATGATGTTCGAATCAGAACCCGACGATGACACATCTGATCTACCAAGAACTCATCCCGATAGCCATGAATCAGAGGAAGAACAGCCGCATCAGTGGGAAGTTTTGTTGAATGTCCACAATCCAGATTTAGAACCAGGTACCTATGATGATGAATCGAATTACACAGAGTACGAGATGTTTATAGACCCATCTTCTTTTGGCCGGCCACCTGCTTCCATGACGGTGGTGAAGAATCTTTTATCGGTGGTGATAACCGATGAAGATTTTGAAAAGAATAACATTCGGTGTGCAGTTTGTAAAGATGAAATTGGTGTTGGGGTAATGGCAAAGCAGCTCCCCTGTGGCCATCGTTACCATGGCGATTGCATTCTTCCATGGTTGTGCATCCGGAATACATGTCCTGTTTGTCGTCATGAGTTGCTGACTGATGATCCCGAGTATGAACGTAGGAAGGCTGAAAGGGGTGTCGGTGATCAGTAATGGATGGAATCATGGAAAAAGGTGAGATATGATTTTGGAGTTGTGTTAATTGTTAGGGTGTAAATTGTACAGATTGGTAATGTGTCTTTGTGTGAATTAATTATATGATTGTTTGATTGGTAGGTTTTGTATTTGAATTGAAATCTGGATCAAAGATGATGGAGATTTGTAGTGTATATATATATATATATATATATATATATATATATATATATATATATATATATGATATTTTTTGTACATTATATACATCATGCAGGGAGGGTCATTTGGACTATATTTATATTATGCAAGATTTGAGCGACTACTTGTGGTTTTGTTATTTACATGGTCATTTGGACTTGTTTTTCTTTTTGGGACAGGATTCGACAAGGTTTTAGAAAGATAGTCATGTCTTTTAGACAGATTAGACATCCATAACATAAAATATCTCCGTCTTCCCACAGGGAACAAAAATGACATGAAAAATAGTATGATTTTCAGGCTTAGCATTGATTCTTTACTCCAAAAATATCGAATGTTTTCAAACATTTTAATGATAAAATCACGATCACATTTATGATCGTTATACTATTTTATTAAAATTGTTATAATATGTAATTATTGATTACTTAATTTTCAATGATACCACCTGAATATGTTTTACAAGATCCCATAAATAAATATTACAAAAAGTGAAGATAAATAAATCTAGTCAAAATGATACATCATCAACAGCCAACACCCTTTCTACACCTGCACACCTACTTTCACAGGTAGCAAGATTGAGGTAAGAAGATTTAGATGGGGAGTAGACATATATAATATCTGTAGCAAACATTAAACTAGAAAGTAGAAACCCAACCCAACCCTGGTAACTATAAAAGTGAAAAGTGTAGTATAAGGTTTTAATTTAATGGGAGAATTTTGCAATCAACTTATCAACATGGATGACAATGTCATTTATGCGAGGTCGAACTGTGGCTTGAGGCTGCAGCATCCATGACACAAATTGATGAAGGGCATCCGGATATGATTGTTTAGGATTAAGTGTTGTTGTTGGCCATTTGATCTGTGCATTCATCACAGCCAACTGCAAGCTTCCTCCCGACTCCCCTAGTGCATACTCAAATGGAGAAACACCATACCTGTTCCATATATATATCATATTATATAAAAGAAACAACGACTTAATAGATTAAAGGAGAAAAAGAAACAGGGCTTAACTCAGACTTACATTATAGCATACAGAGTGCAACCCAAAGACCATACATCAGTCCTTTCATCAATGTCTGCTTGACTCGGGCAATCCCACAATTCAGGAGATCTAAAAGGTGCTGAAACATGTTCAGCTGCCCATTCCTAACAAACATATCAAACAGATCATAATTCAAAATTTCAAATACTTCCAAAAACATGAAAGAAGAGGGGTAAAATAGGTAAATATAAAGAACCTGCAGCTGGAGGGCCTCTGATCGAGATCGGATCTGCTTTCTAGCAGGACGAGCACTTCCAAAATCCATCAAAACAGCCAATGGTGGCTTCCCTTTACGATGTGTTAGAAGGACATTTCCAGGTTTCACATCATTATGTGCATATGGAGTTTCAAGACTATGCATATGCTCAAGTCCTGCACAAAGCTGCAACCCAATTTTTTTTTTCACACTGCATACTTGATTTACATCTGACATGATAGCCTTTGGGACAGGGCAGTGTGGGATAGCTCAGGGGTTGCTGGAAGAATAACCCTTTTGGGGAAACATACCAAATAGATAGTATTGGGTCTTAATGTATAAAGATCTTGAGTTACCTGACGAAAAATTTGGAGAACATCAGAGGTGGAAAAGAACTCCTTCTTGAATTTCATGGTTTTTGCATTGTCCAGCAATGTCCCATCCATATGGACTGGAAATAGCAGGTATGCTTCATGTGTCCAATTCTGTTCTGGTGTGCCCTAGCCAAGTACACAAAGTAAACCCCTTAAGCTAAATCTACTCTAGTTCAACAAATTTTACTTCCCATCTCTTTCTTTATTGCAATCTTTTAACAAATTATGTATGATCAATGATAATGGAGATTATGATATTGTTCGGAAGTAAGAGATTTAGTGTAATGTAAGATCTGAGATGTGATCCGCATATACCTTTACTGAAATAATGGCGTGATCGAGTAAGGGAAGCAGATTTGGGTGGTTAAACAAGGACGAGATACGGATCTCCTCTTTCACGAACTGCAACTGCTCATTATTCTGAATCAGGACTTTCTTCATAGCATAAGTTCCATCATCTGCAGGTAAAAATCATTTCCTTTACAAGCTCACAAGTCACAATTAAATCTCATGATATCCCCACATTTTCCCTGCTTAACAATTAAATCGCCACATTTTACTTGATTATATGAATCTATGATTAAGAAACCACAGAATCGCAATGGGCAGATTGTAGAAAACATAAACGGAAGTATCAATTGGGGATCTATGATCATACCAGAGACGTGAGAGGGATCTTTGAATTTCTTAGAGACACCACCATCGGAAGTGTCATTAACAACTTCCTTAACTAGATACACAAAGGCAAATCCACCTTCACCGAGCTGCCGGATAACTTTGAAGCGATTTTCGTTGATCCAAACATCGCCAGCAGTAGAATCGTATAAGGCGTTGAGTCCCGAGAAAGAGCACCCCATTTTCTACCCTTGTCAATGGCAATACTCTCAGTAATGCGAATCCCCTTCTCTCTCACACACAGTTCTCTCTCTAGATTGTTTTTCCGTTAGAATGAATGAAATTTTTGGCGAAACGGATCTGCCACTAATATCGGGAATGAAATTGATGAGTAGAGTGCTTCTATCTCTAGAAATAAGTTCAGCTTAAAGGGGAATTCTGTAAATCTTAGGCGATCGTAGCCATGGCTGAGATTTGTGTAAGAGAAGAGGAAGAACACAAGATCCAAGATTATGCTCGATTTAAGCCCCGTAGCAGCTGCCCCTTGAACCAAGCAAATGTCAACTCTGCATCTGGGCACCGACTAAAATGAAGGTGTGAATCACGTAAAATGTTATATGTTCCATTTTTCATTTTTAATCCTTCACATTTAGTTTTTACTGAAAATGTCCTATAATGAAACTGTTCATGCAATTTCATCCCACTCACACGTTTACTTTTTCTTATCAAAAGGTAATAGCATCAGTCAAAAGTCAAAAGACGTTTTGTGATTGTAGAATAACTTTATTCGATATAGGACGTGTTCGACACTGAACGTTTGAGAGCGTTTGAAAACTTCTAACTTCTAGCGTTTGACAAAACACTCCATTTTGAACAGAAAGTTCCGTTCGTCACTACAAGCTTCTAGCGTTTAATTTAAACAAAACGCTCCAAATTCAAATGTTACTTCATGTAGCGCTTAACAAAAACGCTACAAGCTAGAAGCTACCCGCTACCAGCTGTTTTTGCCGAATACGTCCATAATAGATGAACGATAAGCTATTAACTGAATATAACTGATATTTAATTTGAATGTTTGTTGTTAACTTTTTTCGACTTTTCACCCTTATTTTTTTTAGAATTTCCATTGATTGTGTTAAATTTCCGAAGTAAGTAACTTACTCGATATATGCAAGTTAATTTTTCGAACAAAATTTAGTGGATGAACAAATGTGGTGCTTAATCTGTAATGGTCTTCCAAAAGAATTAACTTGTCAATCACTCCTTATCTAAGAGGAGACAATGTCAATGCGGGGACACGGGAAAGTTGGTACGGGAAGCACGGTACCGCCGGGATGGTGGTCCCAATATCGAGCCTTTGCAGCTTCCCCTTACTTAGCTTGCTTTGTAAGCGTTGGGCAACAATCCAATTTTTCAAACCCCTCCTAACTATTACTTTCGTTTTGCTTTTATATTAAAAACATAATATCATATTCATCTTCTCATTTTATCACACCACAACCTTCCTCACTTTTTCATTCATCCTCCCATTTTATACTGAATGGTTCTAATATGTGTTAAATCTAAAAGTACGGGTACAAACCGAAAGACAAGTCACATTTTGGGTTCACAAGATCCACATACTCCCAACACTCGGTTCCCCAAACTCAATATCTGTAATACCTGCAATATCAAAGCCATTTTTCCAATTTTCACAATTACTACAATTCTCAATACAACTTCGAGTTCACAAGATCCACAAACTCCCAACACTCAATTCCTAAAACTCAATATTGTAACATCCCAAGTTCAAGGATATAAGTTCGGGGTGCTATGTGTAAATAAAGGAGTAGACTCGACGAGTAGGTGTCTTAACTCGTCGAGTCGGAGCGGGTTTTGGTCACGTGTTAAGTGACCAACTCGCCGAGTCGGCGGCTGGACTCGACGAGTTGGTGCTGGGAAGAAAAAACCCTAATTTTAGGGTTTGCACCCTATTTAAAGGACCTTAATTCCTCACCTCAGCCCCCCTTATCACCCCTTGACGTCCAGAGGCAGCCTTAACCGATCCAAACCCCCATTTTGAGTGTGTGAAGAAGGGAAAGTGTGTTTTGAAGCAATTGCAAGAAGAAGGCTTGGAGTTTAAGAAGATTTGTTCATAGAGGAGCTGGTGGATTCGATCTCTCTGCTCAGTGGCATCAGTCTGAAGGTAACAAGTTGTTACATTGACCTTGTTCTTTCTAGATCTCTTCATGTTCAAGATTAGGGCTTTTATAGCATGGGTGATATTCATTTTTTGGGTATGGGATAAGTTCTGAAGTTGCAACTTCAGATCTGAGCTCATCTTGGACTCTAGAGCCATAAAGTCTCCAGCTTTGGCAAGCATGAACCCTTCCTTTGAGTTAAACTCCATTTCAAGTTTAGTTTTGGCATTATGAGTCATTAAAGCCTTGCATGCACGTAAAGTTTGCAACTTTACGTGATAAACGTGCATTGGGAAGCTGGATCTACAATTTGGAGCCTTAGCATGGATTAAAATCGTCTGTATGAAGAAATGACTGAAGAGACTCGACGAGTTGTATGAACGACTCGGAGAGTCCAATGAAGATTGTCGTAGACTCGGCGAGTTTTATGAACGAATCGGCGAGTCTGATGAAGGTTGTCGTGGGCTCGGCGAGTCAGTCGAGTGACTCGGCGAGTCAGCGAGGGTTTTCCCAACCTTTGGACACGTTTAGACGCGGCGAGTTATAAAGGGAAAACTCGGCGAGTTGGCCAAGGAGTTTCGGCCACTGACCCTAGGAACTCGACGAGTCACACGAGTGACTCGGCGGGTTGGCAAGTAATGCAAGGAACTCGACGAGTAGCTAAGGGTACTCGACGAGTTAACCGGAGCCAGTAAGTAGCCCCAAAATACCATACAGTTATTTGATATTATGTGATATGATAGAACAGCATGCTAGTACTAGGCTAGGGATCTTCAGGAATTGCATGATAGAATTGCCTGATTGCATGATGCCTGCTAGCCTAGGGTTCTCTTTATATGAAATTGACATCATTAGTGTAGTTATTTAGTGTATGCATCACGATTATACATAACTAAGATCTTATAGCCTGAGAATGTTTGATTTGGCCTTATGTTCTGTTCTTTTCTGATTGGGAGCTTAGGGTAGGATTGGATATTTGAAAGTCTATAGGGTCCAGCGTTATATATGACTAGCATACACTAGTGCTGCAGGGTTGGTGGAAGTTTCATGGATGGGTGAGTGGTGGGACCGTTAGGTCAGTATGAGATATTTAGCTTTCCTCTAGGAGTGAGGATTGAGCGCTCACTATGTTTATTTGTATTGTTAGGGTGTTGTGGCGATACTTGGGACAAATATGGGTAGGTGTGGAAGGTAGTATGGGCCCGTACTACTGAAAGCACAGGACCCATACGCGTATCAAGGAAGTCACAACCCCTAGGGTTTTGGTTGGGAGCTAGTTTCTGGGCTGTTATGAGGAATGTCTAATGCCCTTTTTGGATGTATTTCAGTATGGTGATTACGAGGCGCTTCGGGGCGGGATCCGGTTCGGGATCAGGGGTAGGAGAGGGTGGTCAGGATGGATCAGCACCACCCGAGGTCATCGGTCAGATGAGGACGGAGGAGTTGGATGCCAGGATTCGTGAGATCCTGCATGATGAGGTTGCTTCTATGTTCCGGGCTCAGTTACCGGAAATGTTTGGGTCGATCAAGACCGCTATGGTTGAGTACTTTGATGAGCGCTATGCAGCTCCTGCAGAGACGGTTGCCGTGACAACTACAGCGGCTGTAGCAGCGGCAGGGGGAGGAGCCGGTCGGGGCTTTCAGTATCGGGACTTCGATAATACGAAGCCCCCTACTTTCGACGGGGTTCAGGATCCGATCGTTGCTATGAGATGGTTGTCGGATGTGGAGGGATGTTTCTTCACATGTTCATGCCCTACTGATCAGAGGGTGAGGTGTGCTCTGAACCTGTTGAGGCTCGGGGCAAAGGATTGGTGGAGATTGACTACGGGATCATACTCCGACACGCAGCGGGCTGCGGTTACTTGGGATCAGTTCCGGGACATGTTCAGTACTCGTTATGTTCCGCGGGTTGAGCGGGAGAGGTTGGCTCAGGAGTTTTTGGAGCTGAAGCAGGATTCAGAGTCGGTGACGGAGATCACCAGGATGTTCACGGAGAGGGCGATGTTTTGCCCTGAGTTCGCTTCGGAGCAGGCTCAGATGACCCGGTATCTGAGTATGCTCAAGAGGGATATCAGGTAGTTCGTGTCCATGCAGAGATGTGATACCTTGTTGGAGCTGCAGGAGGCCGCCAGGCGGCACGAGTTAGAGATCGAGCTCCAGTTGAGGGAGCAGAGGCAGGCCCCGGTGCAGTCTCAGCCTGCGCCAAAACGGTTGAGGGCCACTGATTATCGACAGGGGAGTCAGAGGAGTCGCACTTGTGGGAAGTGCGGCAAGGTGCATGATGGAGGTTGTTGGTCTTCTTCTGGGTGCCACAAGTGTGGCAAGGAGGGTCACATAGCCAGGGACTGCAGACAGCAGACTCCAACTGCCGGAGTCCGACTCTGTTATCATTGCGATCAGGTGGGCCATATGAAGGCCCAGTGTCCTCTTTTGGCTGCCAGGCCAGTACAGACCCCAGCACCAGCCACTTTGAGGATTACTGACGGGGGTCAGGGTAGAGTAGAGCCTCCTAAGGTGTGACATCCCCAATTTCACGGCCAGAAAAGACCGATTTGTTTATGCTTTGTTTTATAAATCAGAGTGATCGTTTAAAGAAAACGGTTGTGGAATTTGTTCCCAAAACAAGATATGATAATAACTTATCAAAACATTTCTCAAAGAGAATGTATTTTTATTTAATAATAAAACCTCGGGATGTCATGTTCCGATACAGACACATAAGCATAAACATATCATACATTCATTTACACTAGTGATTTACATCTCTTATAATCTCTCAGTGAAATGGGTCTTCGCATCGATACCTGTGATACAAAGAAAACTGAGTGGGTCAGGCTTGGGAGCCTGGTGAGCATATAGGGTTTTCAACCCACAATAATATATTTATTATATTTAATCATCAAACAATCAACCCAATTACCCATCCCCATTATGTCCATTTATCTTAAGGATCTACCCTAAGAATCATCTATCCTTCATTCTTAAGGATTGACCTGAGGTATAGGCACGAAGTCACATCGTCACCAGGGTTTACTCAATAGGCGCTAACTCCATAGTCACCAAGGTTTATACAATAGGTGCTAACTCCATAGTCACCAAGGGTTATACAATAGGCTCTAACTCCATAGTCACCAAGGCTTATACAATAGGCGCTAACTCCATAGTCACCAAGGCTTATACAATAGGCGCTAACTCCATAGTCACCAAGGCTTATACAATAGGCGCTAACTCCATAGTCACCAACTATCCCATCTACCCATGTTCTACCCAACATTTTCGTAGATATAAATACTTACATAGTTTAAATCATTTAACACCTATATAAAACATCAATTCCACGCCCATCTCAAATAGACAAACAATATATAACACATAGCACGTATTTCATGGCAAACACTTCATATATATGTGTTAGAAGAAAGTAACTACACACTCACACAAAACATATACTTAATACATTCAAACATTACTTGTATTAAAATTGTGTTTGTGAAAGGGACTATACACTCACCTGATTTAATGAAAATCGGGCAGCAATTCGTTTCCTAAAACGATCGTTTCTAATAAAACCGGGAGTTTTATTGAGAAATCGGGCACTGCGAGGGTCGGGCTTCAAAACCGAAAAGATAAATTTTCCGGGTCTTCGGGCACTTCGGGGCGTGTTCCAGGTGTTGGAAATGATCTCGGGGCTTCGGGGGAGGTCGAAATAGTGAAAATATGAGTTTAGGGGTGAAAAATGCCAAGTTTCTAATTCTAGCCGGGAGATCTCGCAGGTCTTCTATTTATAGGAGGGGAGATCCGAAGTCGGCCGAGAGAAAGGAGTCAGCACCGAGGACACGAGGCAGTAGGAGGCTCGGACACGTGGTCGGATCCGGAGGCGGACACGTCTCGCATGCGAGCGCTCGCCACCGAGGCACACGCGTCGGATCCTTATTGGATCGCTTCGGACTCGTCAGCAGATCGGAGCAAGAGCGACACGCGGCTTGCTTCGGTTGGGCCTCCCTTCGGTCGAATCAGAAGCGAGCGCGTGGCTACTGTTCATGCGAGGTGACTCATCAATTTCGGACACGTGGCTCGCATGACTCACTGATTTCGGACACGTGACACTCCTACAACGAAGGTGACGTGGCCTATGCGAAATTTCTCGGATTTTAAATAATTTCTTGATTTTCGCGCAAAAACTTCTAAAATCCATAACTTTCGCATACGAGCTCCGTTTTTGACGTTCTTTATATGCACGCGTAGGTAAAATTACGCTCTACAACTTTCGTTTAGACTTCGTCAGCTAATTTTGACTTTAATTTTTATATTATTATTTTTAACAGACCGGGACAGGAAATCCGTTTCATCCGACGTCCGTTTTCGTCAGAATTTTTACCGTTGTGCTACTATTTATGAGACCTTCGATTCTCGTTTAGGTCGTGTCGGCTTAAAATCACTCGATCTAAAATTCGAGTTTTTAGCTGTCTACTACTAAGCTGAAACTTCGAAAAATCATAACTTCCTCATACGAAGTCAGATTTGGGCGTTTTTTTTATCGAACTTCTCGGTTTAATGAATACTACGAGTTTCATTTAGATTACTAAGGCTAAAAAGTAGTTTATCAAAAACTCACTTTTTACGACATTCGGCACCGTACCGGTTTGTCGCGAAACTTCGACAGGTCATAACTTCTTCGTTATAACTCGGATTTCGGCATTCTTTATATATCCGGAAACCTTGAGACATATACTACAACTTGGTTAAGATTAATCCTTCTAAATAATCTTCCATCAAAGTCATTTTTGATGCTTATCGTCTCTAAATTGACTAGCCTGGATCTACGGGCGTTACAATTATCTCCCCCTTAGGATGTTTACGTCCCGGAATCATCAACGAAAATAGGACTTGTATAATGATTCCATACGTTATCTTTCCATCCTAAGTAATAACCATGATGCTCAATCTTACACCTGCTCTTCGTACTAGGTTGGACTTTCAATCGTAACCTACAAGTTACAAAATAAATCCTTACTGATGACTCCTTCTTCTTCTTAGGATAAGTACTTCCCCTTATCTATTGTAACAGATCGACGGGTCATGTTCTAATGACCTTCATCGGATGATGCAACGTCTAGACTCAAGTCTCTTTGAGTCAAATTCCAGAATGGAATATACCTTCGTTCGTATCTTAATGTGATATAATCACATTTTAGCATATAGCATTTCCAGCTACAAGCTTCATTAAAAACGAGCGCGATGCTATCGATCGCATTAATTTCAACCTTCTGACTTTAGTCAGATGCTACATCGAACTTGGTCCTCCGAACCATGTAACAAACTCATCGTAGTTAGACTCAATTTGATATGACCACTAGGGTCGGAATAACAACCAACTTACTAGTCATTACCGAAACAAGGGTAATGACATATCCGAATAAAACGGAATCAATCACTAGTTTCTTGGTAACCTTGTGACTTTCCCTGATCCAAGCGTGAGTCGTGTGCTTCCAGTAGTATAGATCTCTACTACTATTCACACCTACTCATACTCGTCCCAAGTACTGTCTCGCAGTCCCCAAGTCCTAAAATCACAAAACAATTTAACACATACGAATGTGTCCAATTAATCATAAAATTTTCCTAGACTCTACTAGGACTTCTTCCACGCGTATCTTCAATCATCAATTCTACTTCAACTTGGTTGGTGATAGAAATTCCAGACGATGGGACAACTTCAAGAATTACACCAACCATTCATCATCCTGCCAATCGGAGGTGTACTTCAGACGTACCGTACCCCTCTAAACGTTCCGTTATTTTATTAGACATATTCTAAAGGCAAGATACCACTCTTATGATATCTTCTGATAGGTGTCATTCACTATCATAAGCCTTTCATTTTCTCCATTTACTCAATTCTCCATGAGTCTTCACCATAACGTTTTGTACACCCAAGCAGACGTTCGGTGTACCGGGCGAGAATTTAAGATAAGAAAGCTTTATTTACGATAGACGTATAAATCTCCTTATCACTTCGAAACGTTTACATGTTAGTTCTAATCTCGTAATCATACGCTTAGAATCCTACACACATAAGGTTTCCAGATCCGGTCGGCAACAGACCATAGATCCGAACAAATAATAGCATCATTATAGCTATAACACAAAACATTTAGCACATAAAAGCATTTTAGGCATCCTTCCTAAAATAAACTAGTGCTCGTGTCAATTTAGGTGTACTACCTAAAATATAATAGACACACTCAACTCACAATCATCGCTTAGCATTCTAAGTTTAAGTCTAGAAATCCTACAAATTCGTAGTTCGCTTAAACTAATGCTCTGATACCAACTGTGACATCCCCAATTTCACGGTCAGAAAAGACCGATTTGTTTATGCTTTGTTTTATAAATCAGAGTGATCGTTTAAAGAAAACGGTTGCGGAATTTGTTCCCAAAACAAGATATGATAATAACTTATCAAAACATTTCTCAAAGAGAATGTATTTTTATTTAATAATAAAACCTCGGGATGTCATGTTCCGATACAGACACATAAGCATAAACATATCATACATTCATTTACACTAGTGATTTACATCTCTTATAATCTCTCAGTGAAATGGGTCTTCGCATCGATACCTGTGATACAAAGAAAACTGAGTGGGTCAGGCTTGGGAGCCTGGTGAGCATATAGGGTTTTCAACCCACAATAATATATTTATTATATTTAATCATCAAACAATCAACCCAATTACCCATCCCCATTATGTCCATTTATCTTAAGGATCTACCCTAAGAATCATCTATCCTTCATTCTTAAGGATTGACCTGAGGTATAGGCACGAAGTTACATCGTCGCCAGGGTTTACTCAATAGGCGTTACTCCATAGTCATCAAGGTTTATACAATAGGTGCTAACTCCATAGTCACCAAGGTTTATACAATAGGCGCTAACTCCATAGTCACCAAGGCTTATACAACATGCGCTAACTCCATAGTCACCAAGGCTTATACAATAGGCGCTAACTCCATAGTCACCAAGGCTTATACAATAGGCGCTAACTCCATAGTCACCAAGGCTTATACAATAGGCGCTAACTCCATAGTCACCAAGGCTTATACAATAGGCGATAACTCCATAGTCACCAAGGCTTATACAATAGGCGCTAACTCCATAGTCACCAAGGCTTATACAATAGGCGATAACTCCATAGTCACCAACTATCCCATCTACCCATGTTCTACCCAACATTTTCGTAGATATAAATACTTACATAGTTTAAATCATTTAACACCTATATAAAACATCAATTCCACGCCCATCTCAAATAGACAAACAATATATAACACATAGCACATATTTCATGGCAAACACTTCATATATATGTGTTAGAAGAAAGTAACTACACACTCACACAAAACATATACTTAATACATTCAAACATTACTTGTATTAAAATTGTGTTTGTGAAAGGGACTATACACTCACCTGATTTAATGAAAATCGGGCAGCAATTCGTTTCCTAAAACGATCGTTTCTAATAAAACCGGGAGCTTTATTGAGAAACCGGGCTCTGCGAGGGTCGGGCTTCAAAACCGAAAAGATAAATTTTCCGGGACTTTAATTTTTATGTTATTATTTTTAACAGACCGGGACAGGAAATTCGTTAAAATTTCATAACTTCTTCATCCGACGTCCGTTTTCGTCAGACTTTTTACCGTTGTGCTACTATTTATGAGACCTTCGATTCTCGTTTAGGTCGTGTCGGCTTAAAATCACTCAATCTAAAATTCGAGTTTTTAGCTGTCGACTGCTAAGCTGAAACTTCGAAAAATCATAACTTCCTCATACAAAGTCAGATTTGGGCGTTTTTTTATCGAACTTCTCGGTTTAATGAATACTACGAGTTTCGTTTAGATTACTAAGGCTAAAAAGTAGTTTATCAAAAACTCACTTTTTACGACATTCGGCACCGTGCCGGTTTGTCGCGAAACTTCGACAGGTCATAACTTCTTCGTTATAACTCGGATTTCGGCATTCTTTATATATCCGGAAACCTTGAAACATATACTACAACTTGGTTAAGATTAATCCTTATAAATAATATTCCATCAAAGTCATTTTTGATGCTTATCATCTCTAAATTGACTAGCCCGGATCTACGGGCGTTACATAAGGCTCAAGGGCATGCCTATCAACTTATGGCCGAGGAGACCGGGACAGCACCAGAGGTGACGGCTGGTATGTCTTTTCTCCTATCTTTTGTTCAGATTTGTATTATGAGTTTCTGTTCTCTCTGTGTGATTTATTAGAGAATAGGAGATGCTAGGGGGATTGTATTGTTAAGGGATCTTAGATGGGTAGGATCCGGTGGTTCATTCAAGAGAAAGAGATATGATAGGAAAAATCGTTAGACCAGATTGAGCAGTCGTGATTCAGAGATCCAGAAATCATCAGCAGGAACTCGGATACTTTGAAGTTCGTTGCCTTGGATAGGGACAATTGAGTCGCGTACCAGTTTTGCCGCCAGTAATCAATAGTTAGTGCTCTAAGTGGGGGAGAATTGGAAATTCTCAGATGAGGCGTTTGCGTTGGAAGATGCTGCCTGATGCAGTTGGATGGCGGTTTCTAGAGTGGAGTAAGGAGTCGGCCCAGTTATGCTGAAGAATCTGTATGAAAGGTAGATCTATGTGCGGGTATGGAGTATACTGCTATGCTAATAGCAATCAATGGGTCTGTCTTCAAGTGATTGACATGTTGAGGAAGCGTGATGAGGACTTTTTATAGGTTATCAGTTGTGTGTTTAGGTTCTGAGTATATGTGTTATGGAATGGCATCGTGATCCACAAGTGGATAGTGTAGAGAGAAGTTTCGATGTTGTGGCAATGACTGATGCTGCAAGGTCGTGGGTTAAGCCTCCTTGGAAGTGATGGAGGTGAGTATCTCTAGAATGGAGTTTTGGACAGCAGAAGTGGAAGTAGCGGGGTGGACAGACTCGGAAGCAATCCAGACCTATGCTGAGGACCATGTGAGGGTATTCCAGTCATGGGTTGTGGGCATAGAGATTGTGTGATTATGCCTGTTGTAGGAGCGCGTTCGGATTGGACGTATTGTTGACATTTGGGTGAGTTATGCTCGGTTGTGTCGAGTCAGCGAAGTTTGAAGGAGATGCAAGGAGAGATCCTTGGATACCAAGTATGGTTGTAGACATGGGTTATGTATGTAGTGGTATTCCAATCTAGGATATTCCATCCTGAGGATGACCGAACCCTATGATTGATTGGACCTGATGTGTTTGGTATTCCAACCTGAGGGTTGATTGGGCCAAACCTGCGTGAGGATACGAGGGTATACCATCCTAGGGATGACTGGACCCGTCGTAGGCGTACCTGGTATTCCAGCCCGAGGTTGATTGGGTCAGGTATGAGTGTTTATGTGATATAGCTGGTTGTTCATGGGAGTTGCCCAGAAGCTGAAGGATGCATCATCCTGTCAGCGCGGATAAGGACTAGATTCAGGAAGGTGGCGGTATCATCGGGTGATACTTAGGTTGATGTGTGCTGCTAATAAGGAGAAGAGGCCGGTGGCCGGCTTGGAGCGTTAGGCAGGGATCCTGCTCAGGAAGGAGTTGTCGTAGAAAAGATGCGGTGGTAGTGTCTGAAGAGACCTAAGTTGGCTGGGTGGTCGGAGGCTGCAATGCAGGAGTGTTAACCAAAATCGTGTACTGCAGCGGGCTTCGAGGACGAACCCTAATTTAAGTGGGGGAGAGTTGTAACATCCCAAGTTCAGGGATATAAGTTCGGGGTGCTATGTGTAAATAAAGGAGTAGACTCGACGAGTAGGTGTCTTAACTCGTCGAGCCGAAGCGGGTTTTGGTCACGTGTTAAGTGACCAACTCGCCGAGTCGGCGGCTGGACTCGACGAGTTGGTGCTGGGAAGAGAAAACCCTAATTTTAGGGTTTGCACCCTATTTAAAGGACCTTAATTCCTCACCTCAGCCCCCTTATCACCCCTTGACGTCCAGAGCAAGCCTTAACCGATCCAAACCTCCATTTTGAGTGTGTGAAGGAGGGAAAGTGTGTTTTGAAGCAATTGGAAGAAGAAGGCTTGGAGTTTAAGAAGATTTGTTCATAGAGGAGCTGGTGGATTCGATCTCTCTGCTCAGTGGCATCAGTCTGAAGGTAACAAGTTGTTACCTTGACCTTGTTCTTTCTAGATCTCTTCATGTTCAAGATTAGGGCTTTTATAGCATGGGTAATATTCATTTTTCGGGTATGGGATAAGTTCTGAAGTTGCAACTTCAGATCTGAGCTCATCTTGGACTCTAGAGCCATAAAGTCTCCAGCTTTGGCAAGCATGAAACATTCCTTTGAGTTAAACTCCATTTCAAGTTTAGTTTTGGCATTATGAGTCATTAAAGCCTTGCATGCACGTAAAGTTTGCAACTTTACGTGATAAACGTGCATTGGGAAGCTGGATCTACAATTTGGAGCCTTAGCATGGATTAAAATCATCTGTATGAAGAAATGACTGAAGAGACTCGAAGAGTTGTATGAACGACTCGGCGAGTCCAATGAAGATTATCGTAGACTCGGTGAGTTTTATGAACGACTCGGCGAGTCTGATGAAGGTTGTCGTGGGCTCGGCGAGTCAGTCGAGTGACTCGGCGAGTCAGCGAGGGTTTTCCCAACCTTTGGACACGTTTAGACGCGGCGAGTTATAAAGGGAAAACTTGGCGAGTTGGCCAAGGAGTTTTGGCCACTGACCCTAGGAACTCGACGAGTCACACGAGTGACTCAGCGGGTTGGCAAGTAATGCAAGGAACTCGACGAGTAGCTAAGGGTACTCGACGAGTTAAGGTCAACATGGACTATTAACCTTGACAGTTGACTTTGACTTTGACCAACGGTTGATTGGTTATGTGGGCAATCCAACCCGATGGTTGTGGGCCGAGAGTATTCCATCCCGAGGATGATTGGACTCGTATTATGTGGGCATTCCAATCCGATGGTTGTGGGCCGGGAGTATTCCATCCCGAGGATGATTGGACTCGTATTATGCTGGCATTCCAACCCGATGGTTGAGGGCCTGGGGTATTCCATCCTGATGGATGATTGGACCCATAGTAGTTATTGTATGTGTAGGAGTGTGGGCATTCCAACCCGATGGTTATGGGTCGGGAGTATTTCATCCCGAGGATGATTGGACTCATAGTATGTTGGCATTCCAACCCGATGGTTGAGGGCCAGGGGTATTCCAACCCGATGGTTGACTGGACCCATGGTATGGTGTTCATTTCTGTATGTGTATGGTTGTATGTGTATGGGTATTTTGGGGGTAACTCACTAAGCTTTCGGGGTTACAGTTTCAGTTTATTGTTTCAGGTACATCAGGAGATCGTGGCAAGGCAAAGGCGTGATCGTACCGCTCCTCATTTTTATGATGTTGTTTCTGGGATACTCTGATAATAAACTATTTGGAAACCTTTTTGTAATAACTAATAGAACTTGGGTTGTTTTTGAAAGTTTAAATTGGTTTGAAATTTTTGGGTGTTACAAATATCCACGATACTTGCAATATAAAAGCCAATTTTCCAAAATTTCCCAATTAGTGCAATTCTCGATACAACTTCAAGTACAAAAGATCCACATACTCCCAACACTCAATTCCCGAAACTCAATATCCACAATACCTGCAAATATCAAAGTTAATTTTGCTAATTTTCACAATTACTGCAATTCTCGATACAACATTCATACAATGATCTATGACTAGCCCAAGATCAACAACATTTTAATCCCACCCAAAACTCACATCTAGCCTACTGTCAACTGTCAACGTAAGCTTTCAATGACGAAATCGACGAAACCCAACCCAATACACAAGACCAATAAGAAAGTGACGATTCACAGGAAGAAACCACCCCATCACCCCTACACGAAAGTCCAAGAAGAATTTGGCAAGTTAACAACGAAAACTCAAAGAAGTAAGTAAAAAACATGGAAAGAAAAAAGAACTCACATTAGAAAGGGTGTGGTCCGACATTTCAAAAGAGAGAGATTGAGAAGCACCAACATGGTGAGTCTTTTGGAAACATGTACTTGAAGGCTTTAACCAACAAATGAGGGGTGATTATACTAACCATCAAATGCACTCAAAATGGCGAGACATGCGTATAAAGATCATTAAATTCAATTATATATTGTAACATCCTAAAATTTAAGACTAGATTCTTAAATTAATAAAGTAAATAAATGAAAGATGATTTATATAGATAAATCATCAAGTAATAATCATATCATTAGTGAAATGAAGTTTAGAAAGTTAAAAGTGAAAATAATAACATTTTTAAAAGTTAAAGGGCCAAAAGTGTCAAGTTAGCAAAGTGAGTTTGACCAAAGAGTTGACTAAATAAATGGAAGATACTACCAAGTTTATAAAATGTATGAGGAATGACATATTATGTCAAAACATAAATTAAAATCACAAATATCGAGGGTTTGTGGGTTTTGGCCAAAACAAGTAAACTTGAGGGACTAAATATGAAAATGTTGGGGAAATAAGATGAATCCGTTTCTCTTCATTCATCAAAAATGTGGAAAGGAAGCTAAGGAGCTCTCTCATTTTGATTTTATTCTATTTTGCATCTAAGGATTGATCTAATACAATATTTGAGCATCCAAGCAAAGGAAAGATGAATCAAAAGCTTCTTAGGTATAATCTGTAACGCTTGTGTTTCGAGGCTAAGCATTGTTAGATGATGTAATAGTCTAGGTCAACTATTGTAACTCTTTTTGAAGTAATAAAGATGAATTATTTGAGTATTATGTGAATTATGTGCTTTATACTTAATTATAAAGATATAATTAATAAAGGATAAAAATAAGCGTCAAAATTAAAGTGTGATATAAGCCCGATATCTTTACATAAAGTTGTAGTGGTCGAAACAAGGATTTCGGGGATATAAAGAACGCCGAAATCCGAGTTATAACGAAGAAGTTATGACTCGTCGAAGTTTCGCGACGGAACCGACACGACACCGGGAAGCGTAAATAGAGAATTTGCAATAGAGGACGTTTTAACCTTAGTAATCTAAACGAAAGTCGTAGAATATGTTAAACCAAGAACATCCATAAAAAGAACGCCCAAATCTGACTTCGTATGAGGAAGTTATGATTTTTCTAAGATTCGGCTTAGCAGTGCACGGCCCGAAACTCGAATTTTAGTTCGAGCGGTTTTTGTCTTACGCGACCTAAATGAGAGTTGAAGATCTCATTAATAGGAAGTCAACGGTAAAAAGACAGACAAAAAACGGAGTCCGTATGAAGGAGTTACGAATTCTTCGCGGTCATTTAACAGTCTAATCTCCTCCTACTGTTAAATTTAAGATCGCTCGAGAATTAGCTGATCGAGTCTAAATGAAAGTTGTAGATCTTGTTTTTACCTACGCGTGGAAAAAACGAACGTCGAAAACGGAGGTCGTATGCAAAAGTTACGTGGTTTAGAAGTCGGCAGGGTGCTGCTGTAAAATGAGTGACGTGGCACAATACAGGCCACACACGTTTGGCCACCAGAAAGTTGACATGTGGCATGGACTCGGTGATTCAGTACTTCGACTCGGCGAGTCGATCAGGAATTCAACCTATAAATAGAGGTGCGAGGTTCCCTCATTCTTCACACCATCCAAACTCTTCTCTCTCTCTCTCTCTACTTTCTCTCTCTAAAGCCCCAACCCCCCCCCCCCCCTAAAGTCTAGGTAAACCCCCTAGCACCCGAAGGAAGCCCCGAGGCATTGCCGGCCCAATACCCGGGCGAGTGGGGCAAAGGCCTAGGGCAGCAGACATAATAGCGGCATAAGTTTAATCGAATTGCAGTATATATATCATTCATGCCCAAAACAGTTTACAACCTTGATTTATGGCTTAGCGTGGACGCAAAAAGATTGAAGAGGTGGCTGCTCCTTTCGTGAATCGACACCTAGGGCAACGAAACGTCGAGCTGTAGCCTGTAGAAGACGAGGATGAAGAGTCGACTGTCTACACTTCTGTCGATAAATTTCCACAGATTGGAGAAACCAAGAAGCAAAGAACCGATTACCCCTAGATAAGTAGATAAAGCTCTTTAATCTTATTTCCAATTTCTCAGTCTCTCTTATCAGTCCATGCGATTTTTTGAATCAAGAAGACAAAAACGTATTTCTAATTTCTCAGTTATCTAATCTCTCTTATTCCTGATTTTTGGATTTAGAATCAGTGATCTATTTCCCTAATTCTTAAGTTAGAGTTCAAAGTTTGCTTCACTAGGTGTTTTTTGTAGTTCTGATTTCCGAAAATATGGAGTTCTTATATTCAATCTAAGTACTTGTTTTGGTGGTATTATGTTTAATCTGATATCTTATTTTCAGCTATTCAGGAAGTACAATTCCCAACCATTCAACACTTGAAGAGGTATAATTTACATCTATTCATTCATTGGGAGGTTATAATATTTGGGAGGTTATAATATTTAATGGTTGAGCATCAATGTATGAATTCATTTAATGGTTTTCGTGAGAAGTTTTGGTGTTGAAAATGCAACAGTGTTTTAAAAAGAGTAAACACTAAAAATGGTCCATGTAGTCTATACATAGAAATGACTCTTGGTCCTGCAAGTTGGCTATTTATTTTATTTGAGAAAAATGTTCCTTTTTAATATTAGGGTGTGTTTCAGTTGAGTTTGGGATAATTTGATTTTATTTTCTATTCAACAAAGAAGATATCAAATTTGACTTGGACTTGAATTTAAGGAGGATTTGATTTCAACTCAATTAAATATGTTTTTTGGCTTTACAATTGCATTAGAATCTTTAGTGTCATATGTTTGAGGAATCTTAATGTTCGCAATTTAAATTCATCATTATGTTGCAGCAAGAAATTCATTAAGAGAGGATTCAAGTGAGCGGGGAGATGGCTTTAAAAGAAAATGTATGTTTTAATCATTAGTTGTGTTGAATATGAGATGTTTGTATATATATTATATGATTGTATTATTTCTTAATGTAGCTTGTTGTGTTAGATGTGGTTTGTAGAATTTTAGTAAACGCTACATTTTATTGTTTTTTGTATTAACATATGTATTTTAAATAAAATTCTAGATATTTACTTTAGCAATTATTAATTAATATGGTATATATTTGAATTTTTCATGGTATACAACGTAAATATATCGACTTCACGGAGGTTTTACAGTAAAGTCATAGGGCATCCTTAAATAATTTCGCCCAAGGCATCAAATATCTTTGGACCGGCCCTGCCCCGAGGCTCCCGAAGCCCCGAGAAAAGAGCCTTTCGGCTCAGAAACTCTGCTCCGGCGGAGTCCGGTTTTCGAGAAAACCCGCTGTAAGTGAGCTATGCCTACGCTATTTTTAATATAGCTTTTAATTAATTATAGTAACTTTATTACGACCTTATAATAATTATTTGGGCTATTATTATGAGTTATATAAGAGTCGTTATAATACCTTTTTAACCACTCACGGTACGGGGAATCTGGTTTAAAGGGTCGCATAGGGTTGTTGGATTTCAGAAGTGCTATATGCCAAAATGGTCCTGCCATCCGGTGTTTTATGTCTGACCCCTGTCTGTACATAGTGGGTGAAGAGTATTGTTTAACGCTTATATAATAGTAACACTATCTAGACTATTAATTAGTCTCGTTGAATGTTAGACTAAACCCTAGTGGTAATGATACTAGGTTATGTCGAAGGAAATTGTTTTAAGAGTAACGAAGCGCTATCTGAGTTCGGAATCACCACCTCTTCAGGTGAGTGCATAGTTACTTTCATCTTACACATAGATATGAAGTATTTAATATAAACTACGTGCTATGTGTGCATATTGTCTGAATACTTGTTGTCTATGTTGATGAAAGATTTTTATACATGTTTTAAATGATTTAAACAATATATGTATTTTATATCTACAAAAATGTTGGGGTAAAACATGGGTAGATGTAATAGACGATGTGTGATAAAATGATGAGAGGCCTCGATGTTGTTGTTGTTGATTTTGTCATCTAGCGGAGTATGGATGACAACCACGGACTCTTCTAGACAGTCCAGTGGAACGCTAGCAGGCTCGCAACCTGTAGGTGTTTGTGAACGATGTGTTCACCGGTGTACTCCATCCCCCTCATGGTTGCCTTAAGGACATTTATTGCTGAGGAATCCCCTTGGCAGTAGTGTCCATCCCGATGATGATCCTTAGTCTAGGTCCCTTATGATAGGTGTTTAGGGACGTAATGTGAGGATAACGGGAACGAGTTATCGGGTTATTGTTTGTTGATGAAATTAATAAATTTATTTATTGTGGGTTGAAAACCCTATGTGCTCACCAGGCTCCCAAGCCTGACCCACTCAGTTTCATGTATTACAGGTAGTGGCGCTCGAGCATAGATTTGATGTTTTGGATGAGGGATTACGGATATAGGCCTGTAGATATGAAATAATGTAGTAAGGCTTATATTATGTTGTTTATGCTTTTGATCTGTATCGAACATGACATCCCGAGTCTTTTTAATGAAATACATATCTACGGAAATGCTTTGATAAATCTTTATCATATTTTTATTTTGGGAACAAATTCCGCAACACTTTTATGTAAAATGTTACTCTGATTTTCAAACAAGCATAAACAAAATCGGTCTTTTTTGGGCGTGAAAATGGGGATGTCACAGTTGATATCAGAGCATTAGTTTAAGTGAACTAGGAATTTGTAGGATTTCTAGACTTAAACTTAGAATGCTAAGCGATGATTGTGAGAGGAGTGTCTAGTATATTTTAGACACAAGCGCTAGTTTATTTTAGGAAAGATGTCTAAAATGCTTTTATGTGCTATATACTATTATTTGTTCGGATCTATGGTCTGTTGCCGACCGGATATGGAAACCTCATGTGTTCAGGATTCTAAACGTACGACTACGATATTAGAACTAACATGTAAACGTTTCGGAGCGATAAGGATGATTTAAACGTCTATCAAAAATAAAGATCTAAATTCACCTATTTCGGTGTATAGATCAAAATGGCAAGAACCCGAAGTGGAGTTGGGAACGCGAATGGGAACAGGAATCAACAGTCTCAACCCCCAGTGATTGAGCGAATACCTGTTGTAGCAGCCGCTCCTGAGCCAATCACGATGTTCGGAGTACAAGCGATGATCCAGATGATGTTGGATCGTCAGATGGAGGAGATCACACGTTTACTTCAACAGAATCGAGCGGAAGCTACAATACTGGTCGAACAGCCTGAGTTGAATGATGGGCCGTCAGAAGGAGGGAACTACAGTGGGACTGTTGGTCAAGCCAACCCACCAATAGTTAGATGAAACAACCAGGATGGGGGAAATGACGGACGTGGATGCAAGTACAAGGATTTCATGGCATCCAAACCACCGTGTCTATCTGGAAGCCCAACACCGGTAGAAGTTATGGACTGGATCTCCGAGATGGAGACAATGTTTGAGAGCTGCGAATGTAGCAACAGGCAGAAGACCGCTCTCGCGGTTCCCCTGTTAAAATCTGGAGTACTAAGCTGGTGGAAGCTACTAGCTGATTCAATGCCCAAGGGTGAAGCGAGCAAGATGCATTGGGAGGATTTTCTGGTACAACTGAATATGCAATACTGCTTGGAGCAGGATCTTCTGGAAATCAACAATGAGTTCCAAAATCTGAAGAAGGGAAGAATGAGCGTCGCTGAATACGCTGCAAGTTTTACAGAGAAAATGAAGCTTGTTCCGTACCTAGTTCCAACCGAACTCTCCAAGGTTAACAAGTTTGCCCACGGATTACCAGCGGACTTTGGTCTGATGGTCAAACAAGCAACCACTCTGAAAGTCGCCATCTGGGCTGCTAAGAATGTGGAGACCCAGATTCAAGAGAAGGATCTGGAGAGAGCGGTGGTTGGTGAGAAAAGGAAATTCGATGGATCCTCGAGGTCTAGCAAGAAGAGTAAATTCTCGAAGTCTGGTTCGAGAGGAGGAGGAGCCGAAGCAAAATGGTGCGAGAAATGCAAGAAGAAGCACCAAGGAAAATGTGACGGATGGGTCACCTGTTTCAAGTGTGGAAAGCCCGGGCACTATGCCAACGAGTGCACGTTCACTAAGAAGGTCTGGTATGAGTGCAACGAGGAAGGGTACATTTCGAGGGACTGCCTGAAGAAGAAGGAGGCAGGAAGACCCAACATTCCACCAAAGCCGAAGGCAAGAGCCTTCCAGATGACGCTCGAGGCTGCAAAGGAGGCAGAAAATCTCGCTTCAGGTACCTTTCTTGTAAATGGTTTGTTTGCCAATATACTGTTTGATTCCAGAGCAAACTAGTCCTTTGTGTCACATAAGTTTGGTGGGAAACTAGCATTGCCCGTAGAAAAACTAGATAATGCCCTGATTGTAGAAGTTGCCAGTGGCAAGTTCGTACCTGTTAGTGATTGTATTAAGAACATAGTCATCGACTTAAACGGAAACGAATTCCACGAGGAGCTGTTACCTATAGAGTTGAACGGTTTCGATATCGTTTCGGGAATGGATTGGCTTAGCGCCAACGACGCCGAGATACTATGCAAAAAGAAGATAGTAAGGGTGAACCCACCCGGGAAAGAGTCATTTATGGTGTACAGGGACAAACGCAGAGTGAATTCTGGAATCATCTCCCTGATGAAAGCCAGGAAATGTTTGTCCAAAGGATGCGCATCATACTTGGCGTTTGTGATCGATTCCAAGAAGGAAAAGTAGGAGGTGCAGAATATACCAGTGGTGTGTGATTATCCGGAGGTCTTTCCCGAAGATCTTCCTGGATTACCGCCTGATAGACAAGTGGAGTTCAGAATAGACTTATTACCAGGAATGACACCGATAGCCAAAGCACCATACCGATTAGCACCAACGGAGATGCAGGAGCTCATGACGCAACTTCAGGAGTTGTTGGACAACGGTTTCATTCGACCTAGTTCATCACCCTGGGGAGCTCCAGTGTTGTTCGTGAAAAAGAAGGACGGAAGAATAAGAATGTGTATAGACTACCGAGAGCTGAACAAGGCAACGGTGAAGAACAAGTATCCATTGCCAAGGATTGATGACCTATTCGATCAGCTGCAAGGTTCGATCTATTTCTTAACGATCGATCTTAGGTCAGGATATCATCAGCTGAAGGTAAGAGAGCAGGATATTGAGAAAACTGCGTTCAGAACGAGATATGGATACTACGAGTTCTTGGTTCTGTCGTTTGGACTGACCAATGCTCCGGCATCATTCATGGATTTGATGAACTGGGTTTGTAAACCATTCCTCGATAAATCCGTGATAGTGTTCATAGATGACATTCTGATTTACTCAAAGAGCCAGGAGGAGCATGGCAAGCATTTGCGAGAAGTCCTAGAAGTCTTGATGAAGGAGAAGCAGTATGAAAAGTTCTCCAAATATGATTTTTGGATCCGAGAAGTCCAATTCTTGGGTCATGTGCTTAACCAGGAGGGAATAATGGTTGACCCAGCAAAAATCGAAGTTGTGATGAAGTGGGAACGTCCGAAGAGTCCCACAGAGATTTGAAGCTTTCTGGGATTAGCTGGATATTACCGAAGGTTTATCCAAGGCTTTTCTTCGATAGCTGCTCCACTAAGAGCTTTGACCCACAAAGGAGCTACTTATACATGGAGCGAGAAGCACGAAGAAGCATTCGAGAAGCTAAAGAAGAAATTATGTGAAGCACCGATTCTTTCTCTACCCGATGGAGTTGAAGACTTCGCGGTATATAGTGATGCGTCGGGAGTCGGGTTGGGTTGTGTTCTGACCCAAAGAGAAAAGGTGATAGCATACGCGTCTCGACAATTGAAGGAGCATGAAAAGAACTACCCTACTCACGATTTGGAGTTGGCAGCGGTAGTTTTTGCTCTAAAGATATGGAGGCATTACCTCTATGGCACGAAGTGCAAACTTTTCACTGATCATAAGAGTCTCCAGTATCTCTTTAATCAGAAAGAATTGAACATGAGACAACGACGTTGGCTAGAGTTACTCAAGGACTACGACTGTGAGATACTTTACCACCCCGGTAAATCAAATGTTGTCGCTGATGCTCTCAGTAGAAAAGTCAACCTTAAAAGAAAAAGGCCAAGAGCGTTGAGAATAGAAGTTGTCTCGACGATTGTGGAAAGTATCAGGAAAGCTCAAGAAGAAGCTTCAGAGAAGGATGACCGAAAGGAAGAACGTTTGGGCAAAACGTTAGTGTTCGGTACAAACAGTCAAGGACTGAAGGTATTCCAAGATCGGATTTGGGTACCTAAGACGGGAGGAATAAGAGATGTTCTGATGGAAGAAGTGTTGGGTCAAAATTATGGTTTATACTTTGCTTTTCTAGGCAATTGTATTTTTCTGTAATGTTTTATGAGTTTACGGTTAGGTTTCCGGCCACGTGGGTGTTTACGGCCGTAAATAGGTTTACGGCCGTAAACCCTGTTTACGGCCAATGTTTCTCATGTATATATAGGGGTGAGGGGTGTGAGGAACAGATAGTGAATAGAAGAATAGAGAACGAGAGAAGAGAGAGAAAGTGAATCTTGTGTAAGGAACTTCAATCATATCATCAATACAGTCAAGATTCAAGTTATTCTTCTCCTCCTTCTCTTCTATTTTGATCTGACATCATCCGTTTGATTGGGATTCCGCACCATCAAACGGATCTGATTGATACACAAGCATTTTTGGGGACTTACAATTGGTATCAGAGCTTGGTTGTATCAATTAATTTTGTCAGATCTGGAGCTGATTTGATCTTATTTTTGAAGGATTCCTGCGTTTTTGGATAGATCTATGAAAATTAGGGGGGGTTTGTTCTTCGCATTTTTGATAAAAACGAGTTTTTGATCGAGTTTTGTAGTAAAAAGGGTGAAAAACGTTGTTTTTTGTCGTAAACAGCGAGGGGGTGGCGGCGTGTACGGTCAGCAGCTAGGGTTTCCGAAGTTTACGACCTCAGAGTTTGCGGCCGAAGTTTACGGCCCCGGAGTTTACGGTCCGAGATTACGGCCTTCGCGTTCACGGTCAGCTTCGTTTACGGCCAGCCTCGGTCTCGGTCTCGGTCAGCAGCGTGTGCGAGACTTCGATCAGGGTCCGAAGTTCGCACTGCATACACTTAAAAGAAAGCGAAGCGTTTTTGGGGGTTGCAAGGATCGAACCCGGATCACCTGCCTCCTTCCCCCTCCGCCTTACCAGTTGAACCAACATATCACATGCTACAAACCTTCGCGATTTAATTCATAAGTCGTTACTGTCTCGTTCATAATTTCGCATATTGACACTTTTAACCCAAAAAATCAATTTCCTTTATTTTTAAATTCCGTTTTCACCCAAAAAAATTTGTTTTTAAATTTTGACTTTTATTTTTGACTTTTTACTTAAAATTTTGACTTTGACTTTTAAAATTTGACCTTTGACTTTAAACTTTGATTTTCTCTTTTGACTTTTAAATTTTCAAATTTAGATTTTCGATTTGACTTTTAAGTTTGACTTTTAAGACATGAAAGAGAGTCAGGATATGTTAAAACAAAAATTCAACATGTTCAACTATATCCCTGGAGAAACCCTGGAAGCTCAGCTGCAGCGATTTACTACACTTACTACTGAGATGAATACAGCTGGGATCTTCTTAACTAAATTTGAGATAAACAAAAAGCTGTTGAATGCACTTCCGAAGTCATGGGATATGAACGTGGCTATCATCAAGAAGACAAAAGATGTCAATCGTCTTAGTCTTGCTGCTGTAATTGAAGAACTTGACGCTTTGAAGTGTGGAAAAACAATGAGTTCCGCAAACATCCCGGTCAATGAAGTTTCATGTACTCCATCTTGTGAAGATACGATTAAAATTCTTCGTGAACATAATGATTTGCTAAAAAGGGAAGTTGAGGACCTAAAATACGAAGGATATCAACTTAGGAAAGGACAGAAACCCCTGAAGGCTGAACTAGAAGCAAAAACCAAAGACTTTAGGAAGCTTCACGAAGACTATAGTAATAAATGTGAAAATTATGACTATGTTAAGAGACAACTTGCTGAATTAACTGCTGAGCTTGACACATTAAAAAGCAAATTTGAAAATGCAGATTTTGATTTTAGAAAATTTGATGTGTCAAGCGAAGTAGTAGCGAACATGATAGACCATTGCATGCATTTTAAACATAACCAGCAAAAGGGTTTAGGATACGATAAAGTTCATCCTCCTTTCAATCACACGTATCAGTATCACCCTATGACTAAAGAGGAGATTGCCAACGAACCATTCACGGTTTATGGCAAACCAGCTGGTTTTGTATCAGGAGGCATTATTAATGTTGAAAATACTAATGTTTCTACTTCCTATGCAGATCAATCCTTAAACCAATCCAAGCAAGCAGCTGAAGAGAGTGTGTCTGATAGTAAAGTAGCAGAATATGAGAACAATGAGAAAACCATTGAACAAACCAACATCTCCTTGAGCTCTGAATCTGTTGCTTCGAACTCAGCTGCTTCTGATCAACCTGCTGTTGAGAAATACAGGCCACCAATTCCAGTGAAACAGAGTGCCTGTTGTAATTGTGCTTGTTGGAACAATAAGAGACAAGGCAAGGATACGCCACCAGGGGCAGGAAGAAACAACTTCACAATGAAGAAAAAGACATGTTTTCACTGTGGAACGCCTGGTCACATTTCCAGAAATTGTCCTAATCGCGCATACGTTCCCTACTATGCACAAGGGTGGCAGAACGCGCCAAGAGGGAGATACTCCAAAAGAAACCCCTCAAGGTCACGTTCAGACAATGGTGACTGGAACGCGCAGAAGGCCAAGAATCAAACCCACAAGGCCAAGAATCTGAATCTCAAGGGCAAGAAGGGAATGTCAGCCAAGAAGCCCAATCCAAGAGATGCTCCAGTGAAACAAAGACCGGTTAGGTTAAAGTCATCTCAACGGCCGACATCAAGATCAAAAGCAAGTACTGAGCCACCCATCGGATCGAAAAAGAAATGGGTCAAACCCAACTACAAATGGGTTCCGAAAGCTCAATCTCCCAAATCAACTAATGACTCTAATATTTCTACATCTTCTGTTTGTGATAAACAGGACATGTCATGGGAGAATGTATCTTGCGTAGATGACAAAGGTCTACCCAGTTTCAAAATGGACTGGGTTCCAAAGACCAAATGATCCCGCTCTGTGTCGGAGCAGCTATGGAGGCATATCATCAGACTTCAGTTTGTTGATAGTGGCTGTTCCTGGCACATGATAGGAGGCATCTCTCAACTGTACAACACTCAGAACATTATTTGAGAGTATGTGTCCTTTGCGGGAAGGGAAGAAAGGAAGGGATCACTCATGGGGTTAGTGCTTAGCGATGTGAAGAATTTTTGGATCTGTTATGAGATTACGCGTGCTGTTCTCAGACCTTCTGGATGCAAATTCAATCGGTGACTTACGGTTTGAGTTTTCTTCTCTATACTCCCGAGTTTTTCTTAAGCTGATTCGCTTTAAAGTCTAATTTTTGTTTTAGGATAGTTTAAATTTGCGCATTTACTTTCGTTTCTCTCCTATGCACAAATTTAGGGGGAGAAATAAAAACAAAACAAAAATTAGAAAATTTTAAAACAAAAACATTAGAAAATCAAAAAATCAAAAATATGTTGCTGATAGTTTTTGTTTGTAGATGATGTTTTGGGAAGTGATATAATCATGTGATAACAGGCAATCTGAATCTGTGTAAGGGACTGAATCTGAATTATCTAGGCTTTGTGTTCGATGCGCTGGTAGGCACGAAAGATTAAAATGGACTTGACTAGGCATTAATGAACTTAAGGAATCTAGAGAATTGAAAAATCTTGACCTAGATAGATCCATTTAGCCTGACAATATGACGCTCAGATAGGTTGAGCAGGGAGATATACATGATAATCCACCGGTCACACTAAAATAATCTGTATCTAGAACCGTGGTTTAACTCTTCCTC
Organism: Lactuca virosa; assembly: GCF_052849685.1. Taxonomy (NCBI): domain Eukaryota; kingdom Viridiplantae; phylum Streptophyta; class Magnoliopsida; order Asterales; family Asteraceae; genus Lactuca; species Lactuca virosa. The sequence goes on from NC_136426.1 coordinate 29,221,450, forward strand.
GATGTACGGACTTTGTCCTTAATTCCGGTATTGATGGGGAGACTGGGGAATTCCGATAAAGTAGGTCTGTAGGAAATTATTTTCTTGCTTTCTTTCTGTTAGTCATATGTTGCCTCCTCTGCGTCATCCGACCTGGACTGTAACATATGCAATTCTATTTCTCTGCATCTTCTATCTATGCAATTCTTCCTGTCTGTTAGTCATATGTTGTCTCCTTTGCGTGATTGAAATACATCCGACCTGGTACACAGCATACGCACAATTCTACTTCTCAATCCCTCTAAATCTGGTTAGTCATATGTTTCACCCTCTGCGAGATTGGAAGAGATCCGACATGGGTGTATAGCATATGCACTCTAAATCTGACTTCTTTCATAATAATTGTCTGTTCACCTAAAGTAAGGAGTACTTTGGAAGTTCCTGATTATTGGGGTATGTCAGGAAGCGGGAAACATGTTCTAGTACATTTAAAATTGAACAATCACTAGGTTGTCTGTAGATCTCGCTGCTCAATTTAGGTGGACAACAATATCTTTGGTCGTCGTCAGCTGAATGGTCCTTAAGGAATATTATCTAGGAACTTAGGATCACATTGTCTTGTCACTTATAGTATGTCCTAATTTTGTCACAATCTCTCGTGTTTAAGTGGACCACAATACCGGTGATTGACCAGATCTATTCATGAAGGGAGAGGTACTGATAAACGGATAAAGGCTGTTTAAAAACTTTGATCCCAAATCACTCTTAAAGTTAGATATCATTTTTATTTTTGTTAAATTTGTTCATAGTTTTCTTCTAATTTAAATATTAGGGGAGAATTAAAATTTTTGAAAACCAAACAAAAATCAAAAAATTAAAAATCCAAAAATAGTGTTATTTCTGTTTTATTTCTTTTTCAGAAAATATGAAAAATCCAAAAATATTGTGTGCTAAGTTTTCTTTTAGTTTTGTTTTGTCTTGAAAAGTGAATTCAGGTATAGATGAGACTCACGGAGTTTGTGTCGAAGATTTCTGAGCCAAGGCTTCATCCGTGAGCATCGAAGAATTCTTATTCGAAGGAGCAAGAAATGAAGATTATTCTTTCAACATTCAATCTTTCAACCCCATAAGCAAGGTGAAGCTGCACTTGAAGATTAGGTGACGGATTGCATTGAAGCCTCCTCAATCAGTCTGCTGCTAACTTGAACCTGCTGAAGTGATCCAGAAGATTTGTTCTCTCTGATGTTCTCTCTGATGTTCTCTCTGAAGATTTTCAAGCTGAAAGCTATCTTTCAAAGATCAGTACATCAAGCCTCCTCACCCAATGTGCGTTCAGAGTCAAATCTTGAAGAAATGCCCAACTGCTCAAGATGAAGTCAATTATTGAAGATTCATCATGTTCATCTTGAAGCTGTGAAGAATTTGAAGATTAATGCTGAAGCCAAGCTCCCAATGAAGATTAACAAGAAAAGCCAGCTACTTTTTAGGGGGAGCTTGTTGGGTCAATTAAGAAAAGAAAGTTATAAACCAAGGGGGAGATTGTTGGGTCAAAATTATGGTTTATACTTTGCTTTTCTAGGCAATTGTATTTTTCTGTAATGTTTTATGAGTTTACGGTCAGGTTTCCGGCCAGGTGGGTGTTTACGGCCGTAAACCCTGTTTACGGCCAATGTTTCTCATGTATATATAGGGGTGAGGGGTGTGAGGAACAGATAGTGAATAGAAGAATAGAGAACGAGAGAAGAGAGAGAAAGTGAATCTTGTGTAAGGAACTTCAATCATATCATCAATACATTCAAGATTCAAGTTATTCTTCTCCTCGTTCTCTTCTATTTTGATCTGACATCATCCGTTTGATTGGGATTCCGCACCATCAAACAGATCTGATTGATACACAAGCATTTTTGGGGACTTACAAGAAGCTCACAAGACCATGTACTCAATTCATCCCGGCAACACAAAAATGTATAGGAACCTAAAACCCTACTACTGGTAGCCGACGATGAAGCTCGATGTTGCAAAGTATGTGGTCGAGTGTGTAACTTGTGCAAGAGTTAAGGCACAACATCAGAAACCGTATGGGAGTTTAGAACCTTTACTTGTGCCCATGGGTAAATGGGAAGACATCACCATGGATTTTGTGACTAAACTACCCAGGACGAAGAACGGTCACGACATGATTTGGGTAGTCGTGGATCGTTTCACCAAGAGTGCACACTTCATAGCAGCCAACGAGAGGTGGTCTATGGATAAGCTTGCAAATGCTTACGTGAAGGAAGTGGTAAGACTTCACGGTGTTCCTTTGACAATTGTATCGGATCGTGATAGTCGTTTCACGTCAAGGTTTTGGGGAAGTCTACAAGAGGAAATGGGTACAAAGTTGTGTTTGAATACAACTTACCATCCGCAGACTGATGGTCAGAGCGAAAGAACGATTCAAACACTGGAAGATATGCTGAGAGCATGTACCCTGGAGTTCCAAGGAAACTGGGATGAGCACTTACCTTTGGTAGAATTTTCCTGCAACAACAGTTTCCACTCGAGCATCAAGATGGCACCCTATCAAGTCTTGTACGGACATAAGTGTCGTACGCCGTCTTGATGGCTTAAGGCTGGAGAAAAGCAGTTTATGGGCCCCGAGATAGTCCACGAAACTACTGAGAAGCTGAAAGTGATTAGGGAAAGAATGTTAGCAGCTCAGGATCGTCAGAAGAGCTATGCTGACAAGAAAAAGACGACCAATGACTTTTGAAGTTGGGGATTCGGTCTTGCTTAAAGTCTCACCGTGGAAGGGACTTATAAGATTCGGGAAACGAGGAAAGTTAAGTCCAAGGTTTATTGGACCGTTTAAAGTTCTTCAGAAGATTGGGAACCAAGCTTACAAACTCGAATTACCCGAAGAACTGGATGGAATTCATAACACCTTCCATGTGTGTTATTTGAGGAAGTTCACGGGAGAAGTTCCCGACATAATTCCAATCTCAGAGTTAAGAATGGATGAGAATAAGAGGCTGATTGAAGAGCCTGGGGCAATTGTTGACCGTAAGACTAAGAAGTTACGATGCAAGATAGTCGACTTAGTGCTAGTCCGTTGGAAACATTCGAATGGGCCGAATCTCACTTGGGAAATAGAAAGTGACATGATGAGTGGCTATCCGCATCTGTTTGCTGACGCATGATTCCGGGACGGAATCATCGTAAGGGGGAGAGAATTGTAACGCCTGTGTTTCGGGGCTAAGCATTGTTAGATGATGTAATAGTCTAGGTCAACAATTGTAACTCTTTTTGAAGTAATAAAGATGAATTATTTGAGTATTATGTGAATTATGTGCATTTATGTGTTATATACTTAGTTATAAAGATATAATTAATAAAGGATAAAAATAAGCGTCAAAATTAAAGTGTGATATAAGCCCGATATCTTTACATAAAGTTGTAGTGGTCGAAACAAGGATTCCGGGGATATAAAGAACGCCGAAATCCGAGTTATAACGAAGAATTTATGACCCGTCGAAGTTTTGCGACGGAACCGCTACGGCACCGGGAAGCGTAAATAGAGAATTTGAGATAGAGGACCTTTTGACCTTAGTAATCTAAACGAAAGTCGTAGAATATATTAAACCGAGAACATCCATAAAAAGAACGCCCAAATCTAACTTCGTATGAAGAAGTTATGATTTTTCTAAGATTCGGCTTAGTAGTGCATGACCCGAAACTCAAATTTTAGTTCGAGCGGTTTTTGGCTTACGCGACCTAAATGAGAGTTGAAGATCTCATTAATAGGAACTCAACGGTAAAAAGACATACGAAAACGGAGTCCGTATGAAGGAGTTACGAATTCTTCGCGGTCATTTAACAGTCTAATCTCCTCCTACTGTTAAATTTAAGATCGGTCGAGAATTAGCCGACAGAGTCTAAATGAAAGTTGTAGATCTTGTTTTTACCTACGCATGGAAAAAAATAACATCGAAAACGAAGCTCATATGCGAAGGTTACGGGGTTTAGAATTCTGCAGGGTGCTGCTGCAAAAGGGGTGACGTGGCACAATACATGCCACACACGTTTGGCCACCAGAAAGTTGACATGTGGCATGGACTCGGCGAGTCGATCAGGAATTCGGCCTATAAATAGAGGTGTCAGGTTCCCTCATTCTTCACATCATCCAAACTCTTCTCTCTCTCTCTACTTTCTCTCTCTAAAGCCCCAACCCCCCCCCCCCTAAAGTCTAGGTAAACCCCTAGCACCCGAAGGAAGCCCCGAGGCTCCCGAAGCCCCAAGAAAATAGCCTTTCGGCTCAAAAACTCTGCTCCGGCGGAGTCCGATTTTCAAGAAAACCCGCTGTAAGTGAGCTACGCCTACGCTATTTTTAATATAGGTTTTAATTAATTATAGTAATGGTATTAGGACCTTATAATAATTATTTGGGTTGTTATTATGAGTTATATAAGAGTCGTTATAATACCTTTTTAACCACTCTCGGTACAGGGAATCTAGTTTAAAGGGTCGCATAGGGTTGTTGGATTTCAGAAGTACTATATGCCAAAATGGTCCTGCCCTCCGGTGTTTTATGTCTGGCCCCTGTCTGTACATAGTGGGTGAAGAGTATTGTTTAACGCTTATATAATAGTAACACTATCTAGACTATTAATTAGTCTCGCTGAATGTTAGACTAAACCCTAGTGTTAATGATACTAGGTTCTGTTGAAGGAAATTGTTTTAAGAGTAACGAAGCGCTATCTGAGTTCGGAATCACCACCTCTTCAGGTGAGTGCATAGTTACTTTCATCTTACACATAGATATGAAGTATTTAATATAAACTACGTGCTATGTGTGCATATTGTCTAAATACTTGTTGTCTATGTTGATGAAAGATTTTTATACATGTTTTAAATGATTTAAACTGTATATGTATTTTATATCTACAAAAATGTTGGGGTAAAACATGGGTAGATGTAATAGACGATGTGTGATAAAATGATGAGAGGCCTCGATGTTGTTGTTGTTGATTCTGTCATCTAGCGGAGTATGGATAACAACCACAGACTTTTGTAGACAGTCCAGTGGAACGCTAGCAGGCTCGCAACCTGTAGGTGTTTGTGAACGATGTGTTCACCGGTGTACTCCATCCCCCTCATGGTTCCCTTAAGGACATTTATTGCTGAGGAATCCCCTTAGCAGTAGTGTCCATCCCGATGATGATCCTTAGTCTAGGTCCCTTATGATAGGTGTTTAGGGACGTAATGTGAGGATAACGGGAACGGGTAATCGGGTTATTGTTGGTTGATGAAATTAATAAATTTATTTATTGTGGGTTGAAAACCCTATGTGCTCACCAGGCTCCCAAGCCTGACCCACTCAGTTTCATGTATTACAGGTAGTGGCGCTCGAGCATAGATGTGATGTTTTGGATGAGGGATTACGGATATAGGCCTGTAGATATGAAATAATGTAGTAAGTCTTATATTGTACTGTTTATGCTTTTGATTTGTATCAAACATGACATCCCGAGTCTTTTTAATGAAATACATATCTACGGAAATGATTTGATAAATCTTTATCATATTTTTATTTTAGGAACAAATTCCGCAACACTTTTATGTAAAAATGTTACTCTGATTTTCAAACAAGCATAAACAAAATCGGTCTTTTCTGGCCGTGAAAATGGGGATGTCACATAATCTCTTCTCTTCTACCTCTAAATTTCGAACTCAAGGTTTGGGGAAAACCTTAATGTCGATTTTGGCTTCAATTGATAATTAGGGTTTGGTTTTCTAACGTCCATTGAATGGTTTCCATGGTTCTAATCTCAATCCAGTTATCTCATTGATGGATTTGATTATTTGGGTAAAAATCTCCATGAACCCTAGAAATCAAATTTGGAAATTTTGTATCTATAATATTATAAGGAGTGGATAAACTTGGATTTGAGATGGTTTGGGTGGGTGGGGGGTGGGGGGGGGGAATTATGATGAAAACAATGGAATCCATTGTAGTTATGAATTTGTTGACTATAGACCAAAAATTTCGTTTTAAATCAATAAATAAAACCATCAATATTATCAATCACATAAAAATCATAATCATGTATCTCAAAAATATCATAATATCCGTCAATGTATCAAAACCATGTATCATAAATCAGAGTAAATCCTCCCAGACTAAAAACAGTGGTGTGTGTCATGAAGTCATCCCGAGCTCTTCCATTTACTAGCGGAAGTACCTGAAACCAAAACTGAAAACTGTAAGCATGAAGCTTAGTGAGTCTCCCCAACTACCACATACCATACACATAACACATAAACATGTCTTGGGCCCCGCCCCTGCTACATCGGGTCAAGCTCGGCATCGGCTTTCCCGGCATCGGGCCCCGCCCGGCATTGGGCCCCGCCCGACATCGAGCACATCTCGGAATACATATGAGCATAATCAGTAATACACATAAACCTAAGCATGTAACATTAACACTTGAACATTCCTCGGGCCTTGCCCGGCATCGGACCGTAATCCGGTAACATACTATCATTCCATGGGACCGCCCAGGCATCGGACCGAAGTCCGGAAACATACAATACAAACATATGTAAGAATTACAAAGACATCAAGCATACAAGCATTCCTCGGGACCACCCCGACATCAGATCGAAATCCGGAAAAGCATATAAACCTACATCGGGCCCCGCCCGGCATCGGACCGTAGTCCGAAATTACTACTAACTAAACAGGCCGACCTTGGTGCCTTAGACCCGTTCCTACTGGATGAAACTCACCTCAAATGTTAGCTGTAAAATCTCGTGTGAGGAATCTCTGACAGCTGCTCCAACGACTGTAACATCCCAAATTCAGGAATATAAGTTTGGGGTGCTATGTGTAAATAAAGGAGTAGAATCGACGAGTAGGTATCTTAACTCGTCGAGTCAGAGCGAGTTTTGGCCACGTGTTAAGTGACCAACTCGCCGAGTCGGCGGCGGGACTCGACGAGTCGGTACTGGGAGGAGAAAACCCTAAATCTTAGGGTTTGCACCCTATTTAAAGGACCTTATGTCCTCCCCTCGGCCTCCTTGTTACCCTTGAGAGTCAGTAAACCCTAAAATCATGTGAGCTTCCATTGTTGAAGAGATTTGAGCTTTGGAGGAGGAATATAGAGAAGGAAGCTTGTAGATCAAGAGGCTAGCATCAAAGAATCCTTGTAGATCCGGAACCTACTTCATTTTGGGCACGTTTCTGAGGTAACAAGATGTTACCTTGAGCTTTTCCCTTTTAGATCTATTCATGGTTAAGGTTTTGGGGCTTTTTAGCTTGATTGGGATCCATTTCGGGTGTAGGGACTAGATCTGAGGTTGCAACTTCAGATTTAGGCTGGTTTTGGTCCATGGAAGCATAAAGCATCAGCCTTTGTGCATGTATAAGAGCATTCTTGTCTTAAACCTTCTTTCTAGCTTGTGTTGAGCCTATATTGCCTTACATGCACGTAAAGTTGGAAACTTTACGTGTGAAACTAGCCCTAGGAGTCCAGATCTATGAGTTGGAAGCAGTGTGATGGTCTGAAATCGTCTGAATAGACATGACTTAAGTAGACTCGGCGAGTCTGTTCTTGGACTCGACGAGTTGGGTCGCAAACCCTAACCCAACTGGTTATGATGCAAATCAGTGAGTTGAGTGGTGAATCAGTGAGTTGGACAGGCTAGGACTCGGATTGAAGGACTCGACGAGTCATGGGGTGACTCGGCGAGTCCAGTCGCGAATTGTGGGGTTCTGAGTTCGTGAACTCGGCGAGTCACTAGGATGACTCGGCGAGTAGGGTCAACCAGGAAGATTGACTTTGACCAGGACTGTGACTTTGACCAAGAGTTGACCAGTGTGACTTCAAAGGGGTATTTTGGTAATTTGGGCTTTGATGGTTATGGTTTCAATGGAGTTTTAGGTGTTGGTGTTCGTGGCGGTGATCGGGAGTTTTGATCTCATCTCTTCAGTTCGGCAATTGCAATGTGAGTTATCCTCACTGTACTCAAGGGTCTAAGGCACCAAAGTCAGCCCTTTGAATTGTTATTTGAGATAGTTACTATTACGATATGTTAGCTCGACATCCTGGTAGATAGGATGGTTACATGCTTGTATGATCGGTTAGATCTGTATCCTGTTAGAGCGGATGTGTTTATGCTTAGTGACCTATAGTGGTCTGACTGTCTGTATGCTGGTAGGAGATTACCTGTTATATGTGCACATGATTGAGCAGTAGTGGAGGGTATCCCATCCCGAGGATGATAGGGCCCTAGTATGTTGTCTGGTAGACTGTTATATGATTATCTGATATAGGTGCACATGTTTGATTGGTTATGTGGGCAATCCAACCCGATGGTTGTGGGCCGCGAGTATTCCATCCCGAGGATGATTGGACTCATAGTAAGTGGGCAATCCAACCCGATGGTTGTGGGCCGAGAGTATTCCATCCCGAGGATGATTGGACTCATAGTAGGTTGGCATTCCAACCCGATGGTTGAGGGCCTGGGGTATCCCATCCTGATGGATGATTGGACACATAGTAGTTGTTGTATGTGTAGGTGTGTGGGCATTCCAACCCGATGGTTGTGGGCCGAGAGTATTCCATCCTGAGGATGATTGGACTCGTAGTATGTTGGCATTCCAACCCGATGGTTGAGGGCCAGGGGTATTCCAACCCGATGGTTGACTGGGCCCATAGTGTGCTGTTTGTTACTGTATGTGTATGGTTATGTGTGTATGGGTATTTTGGGGGTAACTCACTAAGCCTTCGAGCTTACATTTATCGATTATTGTTTCAGGTACATCAGGAGATCGTGGCAAGGCAAAGGCGTGATCGTACCGCTCCTCACTTTTTATGATTTTGTTTCTGGGATACTCTGATGATAAACCATTTGAAAACCTTTTTGTAATAACTAATGGAACTTGGGTTGTTTTTGAAAGTTTAAATTGGTTTGAAATTTATGGGTGTTACAAGTTGGTATCAGAGCCTTGGTTTGAGTGAATTGGAGGAACACTCGTGTAACTCCAATCTCAAATCAAGGAAAGGATTTTTCAAAAGGTTTTCAAAATAAGAAAAGGTGGATGTAGGGTGTACGATCAGCCGGAGCCAGTAAGTAGACCCCAAAATACCATACAAGTTATTTGATATTATGTGATATGTTAGAACAACATGCTAGTAATAAGATAGGGATCCTCAGGACTCGTATGATAGAATTGCCTGATCTTTGATGCCTTATCTTATGTAGAGTACCTCAATTGATTGTTTGTGACTCTTTCGCGTGTGAACTAACTATTGGGTGAATACTCTATGTCACATGCTACATGGGTTAAATGGTCTTAGGGTAAGGGATTTGGTCCTGCTGCGCAACTCTTGTCTGAGTCCAACCGTTGTGGGGTTAAATCTTTTAGTCTAAGATTGTTTAAGTCGTGTGGTATGTGATTGTATTCATGCAATAGTTAACTGGCACCAATGGAGGGTCGTGTGGCAGTTGGTGGATGGGTGGGTAGTGAGTGGCCGGGAGGCCAGTTATGAGATATTTAGCATTCCTCTAGGAGTGAGGATTTATCGCTCGCTATGTATATGTTTATTGTAGGGTGTTGTGGTGATACTTGAGACAAATATGGGTAGGTGTGGAAGGTAGTATGGGCCCGTAGTACTGAAAGCACAAGACCCATACGTGTGTCAAGGAAGTCACAACCCCTAGGGTTGGGTTGGGAGTAGGTTCCCCGTCGTGTATGCGGATTGTCTGATATCTTCCTCTTCTATTTTCAGTATGGTGGTTACGAGGCGTGTCGTGACTGGATCCGGATCGGGATCAGGACAGGGTGATCAGGGGGCCCCAGTGGCACCTAAGATTATCGGTCAGGAGGGGCCAATGTTGACAGAGGATCGGGTCAGGGAGATCATCCGCGAGGAGGTGGTTGAGATTATCTGGGGTCAGATTCCGGAGTTGTTCGGGACTATTAAGTCCGCTATGATGGAGTACTTCGATGATCGTTATGCAGCTTTTACTGAGACGGCTGCCGCGGCAGCTACAGCGGCTATAGCAGCGGCAGGGGCAGGAGTCGGACGGGGTTTCCAGTACCGGGACTTCGATAATACGAAGCCCCTACCTTCGACGGGGTTCACGATCCGATCGTTGCTATGAGATGGTTGTCGGATGTGGAGGGAAGTTTCTTCACGTGTCCGTGCCCTGCCGAGCAGAGGGTGAGGTGTGCTCTGAACCTTTTGAGGCTCGGGGCGAAAGATTGGTGGAGGTTAACTACGGGATCATACTCTGACGCGCAGTGAGCTGCGGTGACTTGGGATCAGTTTCTGGATATGTTCAGTACTCGATATGTTCCGCGGGTAGAGCGGGAGAGATTGGCTCAGGAGTTTTTGTAGCTTAGACAGGATTCAGAGTCGGTGACGGAGATCACCAGGATGTTTACAGAAAGGGCGATGTTCTGCCCTGAGTTTGCTTCGGAGCAGGATCAGATGACCCGATATCTGAGCATGCTTAAGAGGGACATCAGACAGTTTGTGTCCACACATAGATGTGATACTTTGTTGGAGTTGCAGGAGGCCGCCAGGCAGCGCGAGTTAGAGATTGAGCTCCAGCTGAGGGAGTAGAGACAGGCCCCAGTGCAGTCACAGCCTGCGCCGAAACGGTTGAGGGCCACTGATTATCGACAGGGGAGTCAGAGGGGTCGCACTTGTGGGAAGTGCGACAAGGTGCATGATGGAGGTTGTCGGTTTTATTCTGGGTGCCACAAGTGTGGCAAGGAGGGTCACATAGCCAGGGACTGCAGACAGCAAACACCAGTGGCCGGAGTCCGACTTTGTTATCATTGCGAGCATGTGGGCCATATGAAGGCCCAATGTCCTCTTTTGGCTGCCAGGCAAGTGCAGGCCCCAGCACCAACCACCTTGAGGCTTACTGACGGGGGTCAGGGTAGAGCAGAGCCTCCGAGGGCTCATGGGCGTGCCTATAAGCTTATGGCCGAGGAGACAGGGACAACGCCAGAGGTGACGGCCGGTATGTCTTTCTTCCTATCTTTTGTTCATATTTGTATTATGAGTTTCCGTTTCTTTCTGCGTGAGTTATTAGGGCGTAGTAGATGCTAGGTGGAATGTATTGTTAAGGGATCTTAGATGGGTAGGATCCAGTGGTGCATTCAAGGGAAAGGGATAGGACAGAGAAATCGCCAGACCAGGACGAGCATTCATGATTCAGGGATTCAGAAATCATCAGTAGGAGCTCGGGTTCTTCGAAGTTCGTTGCCCCAGATAGGATAGTCGAGTCGCGTACCAGCTTCGCCGCCGGTAGACAATAGTTAGTGCTCTAAGTGGGGGAGAATTGGAAATTCTCAGATGCGGTGTTTGCTCTGGAAGGTGCTGCCTGATGCAGTTTGGATGGCGGTTACTTGAGGGGTGCAATAAGGAGGTCCGGTATACTGAGGACTCCGGTGTATTTTGGCTGAATGGAAGTTGTTATTAGAAGTCGGACGGAGTTCAAAGGATATTGGCGATCCCATCAGTTCGGAGTATCTCCGAGGCTTCATCTTCTTGGGTCAGGTAATACTCCAGTTGGGGACTGAGAGTGGATCTGAATGGGTATTAGTCAGTTTTGGGAAGGTTTGGGATTAGAATATCATGTCATTTAGGTTTTGGGAACCGAGTTAGGTCTTTTCTTGATCGGTTATGGCATTGGATAGGGTTGAGGCGGTCCTGCTTTATGCAGTAGGCCAAGATACCCGGTGCGGGCCGACTGTAAGTCGTAGGCACGGAGGCTCGAAGGGAGCAGCAGGGTTGAGGCGTTAGGCCAACAGACCCTGAGAATTTTCGACTCAATAGTCGAATTGATTAGACATATTAGTATGCTAACCCAAAGGGGTGGTATGGGTTAGATATGAGGGCCGTGCTGGTTGGCCGGTAGTGGTAGGTATGTTGTTGTTGGTTTGAGCCATTGTGATTCGCGTGTGGTAGTAGTTTTCGCATCGTATGTTGTGCGTTGATGAGAGGAGCGTCGATTAGGCCCTTCGAGTGGCGGAGGAAAGTGGATATCTGTAAGGTCGAAGTGTTGGGAAACTGAAGTGACGACAGTAGTGTCGATCGGTCATCGGGAGCATCCCAGTCATGAGCTGAGGGCCGGGGAGGGCATACCAGACTCATGATGTGGGCTAAGAGGCAATCCAGACTTATACTGAGGACCACGTAAGGGTATTCCAGTCATAGGTCGTGGGCGTAGAGATTGTGACAGTTGTATTCACTGCTATAGCGGGTTTGAGGTAGACGTATTGTCGAGATTTGGGCGAGTTGTGCTCGGTTGTGTCGAATCAGAGAAGTTTGAAGGAGATGCAAGGATAAATCCTTGGATTCCGAGTATGGTTATAGGCATGGGTTATGAATGTGGTGGTATTCCAATCTAGGGTATTCCATCATGGGGATGACCGGACCCTATGATTGATTGGACCTGATGTGTTTGGTATTCCAACCCGAGGGTTGATTGGGCCAAACATGCGTGAGGATACGAGGGTATACCATCCTAGGGATGACTGGACTCGTCGTAGGCATACCTGGTATTCCAGCCCGAGGCTGAGTGGGCCAGGTATGAGCGTTTATGTGATATAGCTGGTTGTTCATAAGAGTTTCCCGGAAGCTGAAGGATGCATATCCTGTCAGCGCGGAAAGGGACTAGATTCAGGAAGGGGACAAGATGAGTTTCCAATATTGCAAGTTACTCGGGTTATCGCCAGTTTTGGAAAGGGAAAGATAGACTAGCCCTGTGAGAGAGCCCAGTGAATTATAGTAGTATCTAACTTTCGCAAGTCACGAAAGTGTGTTCATGACAGGAAGGAGTTGTCCTTAGAAGGGACACGGTAGTAGCGCCTGAAGAGATTTGGGCTAGTTTGGGAGACCGGAGGCTGCAATGTAGGAGTGTTATCCGGAATTGTGTGCTGCAGCAGGCTTCGAGGACGAAGCCTAATTTAAGTGGGGGAGAGTTGTAACATCCCAAATTCAGGAATATAAGTTCGGGGTGCTATGTGTAAATAAAGGAGTAGACTCGACGAGTAGGTATCTTAACTCGTCGATTCGGAGCGGGTTTTGGCCACGTGTTAAGTGACCAACTCGCCGAGTCGGCGGCGGGACTCGACGAGTTGGTGCTGGGAGGAGAAAACCCTAAATCTTAGGGTTTGCACCCTATTTAAAGGACCTTATGTCCTCCCCTCAGCCTCCTTGTTACCCTTGAGAGTCAGTAAACCCTAAAATCGTGTGAGATTCCATTGTTGAAGAGATTTGAGCTTTAGAGGAGGAATATAGGGAAGGAAGCTTGTAGATCAAGAGGCTAGCATCAAAGAATCCTTGTAGATCCGGAACCTACTTCATTTTGGGCACGTTTCTGAGGTAACAAGATGTTACCTTGAGCTTTTCCCTTTTAGATCTATTCATGGTTAAGGTTTTGGGGCTTTTTAGCTTGATTGGGATCCATTTCGGGTGTAGGGACTAGATCTGAGGTTGCAACTTCAGATCTAGGCTGGTTTTGGTCCATGGAAGCATAAAGCATCAGCCTTTGTGCATGTATAAGAGCATTCTTGTCTTAAACCTTCTTTCTAGCTTGTGTTGATCCTATATTGCCTTGCATGCACGTAAAGTTGGAAACTTTACGTGTGAAACTAGCCCTAGGAGTCCAGATCTATGAGTTGGAAGCAGTGTGATGGTCTGAAATCCTCTGAATAGACATGACTTAAGTAGACTCGGCGAGTCTGTTCTTGGACTCGACGAGTTGGGTCGCAAACCCTAACCCAACTGGTTATGATGCAAATCAGTGAGTTGAGTGGTGAATCAGTGAGTTGGACAGGCTAGGACTCGGATTGAAGGACTCGACGAGTCATGGGGTGACTCGGCAAGTCCAGTCGCGAATTGTGGGGTTCTGAGTTCGTGAACTCGGCGAGTCACTAGGATGACTCAGCGAGTAGGGTCAACCAGGAAGATTGACTTTGACCAGGACTGTGACTTTGACCAAGAGTTGACCAGTGTGACTTCAAAGGGGTATTTTGGTAATTTGGGCTCTGATGGTTATGGTTTCAATGGAGTTTTAGGCGGTGGTGTTCGTGGCGGTGATCGGGAGTTTTGATCTCATCTCTTCAGTTCGGCAATTGCAATGTGAGTTATCCTCACTGTACTCAAGGGTCTAAGGCACCAAGGCCAGCCCTTTGAATTGTTATTTGAGATAGTTACTATTACGATATGTTAGCTCGACATCCTGGTAGATAGGATGGTTATATGCTTGTATGATCGGTTAGATCTGTATCCTGTTAGAGCGGATGTGTTTATGCTTAGTGACCTATAGTGGTCTGATTGTATGTATGCTGGTAGGAGATTACCTGTTATATGTGCACATGATTGAGCAGTAGTGGAGGGTATCCCATCCCGAGGATGATAGGGCCCTAGTATGTTGTCTGGTAGACTGTTATATGATTATCTGATATAGGTGCACATGTTTGATTGGTTATGTGGGCATTCCAACCCGATGGTTGTGGGCCGCGAGTATTCCATCCCGAGGATGATTGGACTCATAGTATGTGGTCAATCCAACCCGATGGTTGTGGGTCGAGAGTATTCCATCCCGAGGATGATTGGACTCATAGTAGGTTGGCATTCCAACCCGATGGTTGAGGGCCTGGGGTATCCCATCCTGATGGATGATTGGACCCATAGTAGTTGTTGTATGTGTAGGTGTGTGGGCATTCCAACCCGATGGTTGTGGGCCGAGAGTATTCCATCCCGAGGATGATTGGACTCGTAGTATGTTGGCATTCCAACCCGATGGTTGAGGGCCAGGGGTATTCCAACCAGATGGTTGACTGGGCCCATAGTGTGCTGTTTGTTACTGTATGTGTATGGTTATGTGTGTATGGGTATTTTGGGGGTAACTCACTAAGCCTTCGAGCTTACATTTATCGATTATTGTTTCAGGTACATCAGGAGATCGTGGCAAGGCAAAGGCGTGATCGTACCGCTCCTCACTTTTTATGATTTTGTTTCTGGGATAATGTGATGATAAACCATTTGGAAACCTTTTTGTAATAACTAATGGAACTTGGGTTGTTTTTGAAAGTTTAAATTGGTTTGAAATTTATGGGTGTTACTGTTGGATTAATGTCTAAGTCCATAACTATATTTGGTATGTACTTGACCCGACCCGGCATGGTCCATTTGGGTTGCACTTCACCGGCACAATTTATATGGATAGTCTTTTGAGAATAGTATATTTATGATTTATATTAATATATTATAAGTTCTAATATATTAATATGGAATCATATTATTTAATTAGTATTGATCAAGAATTAATTTAGAATTAATTAAGTGATCAAAAAGAACTAATTAAATATGGACTCTTATATATATGGAATGGGCCAAGTTCATTTAGGTTGGGCTAAGCTTTCATGGATGGTCCATGGAGCTTTTAACCCATGGATCCTATGTAAATGAAAGGTCATGGGTATTAGGGTTTAGATGGATGTAACCCTAATCCTCCATAATATATAAAGGGGTCCTTAGCTCACAAAATTGGCACAAGTGTGTGAAAATAAGAGTGGGCCGATTTTAGTGTGCATACATATTCTCTCAAGTTCTTCCAAGGTGTTTTGGTGATTTTTGATTCCATTTGAGGCTTCCACACTATTGGGGCTAAGCTCTTAAAGCTTGAAGACATCAAGCAACATCAAAAGGTATGTCATCTAACTAGAACTTTGTAGTATAGGTGCTTCATAATATGCTAGTTAGGATGAAACCTTGGAACAGTTAATATTTGCATGTATAATAGAGAAAACATAGATCCAAGGTTTATAGGGTTGCATGTACACCATAGGAGTGTTAGAATGCTCAAAACCCAACAGTGGTATCAGAGCCATAGGTTGTTTTCTGTTATATTGATGCAAATGTTTTATTTTCAAGTTGAAGAAAAAAGGAAAAAAAAAACATGACGTTTGTCAAATTTTAAGATAATTACTTGTTTTGTGAAAAATGAATTATTTGTAAAATTTAAATCATTTGTTATATGAGTTGAATTAGGTCAAATTTAGTAACAGATAAAATGATATGATTATTTTATTAGTTTTAAAAGTTTAATCTAAATGTTTTAAGGAGTTACATATTTTGTCATAAAATTTTGGAGCTCAAAAGTTTTTTTTAAAGTTGTGATCTTAAGGGTTTTTGAAACTTCCATAAGTTATGGATATGAAAGTTTTCTTTAAAAAAAAAATTGATTCAAAGTTTTTATGGAGTTACAAAATTTGGTGTTAATGTTTTAAAGAATTCCATAACTTGTTCTTAAGTTATGGAACATGGAAAGTTTCATCATAAAACACCATTAATTCCGTAAGTTATGGAATCCAAAGGTTTTCAAGAATTACAAAACTTGCCCTCAAGTTTTGGAATTTGAGAAAAGTTTTTTATGAAAAAAAGAATTGAATTCTAAAACTCTTGGGTTCATAACTTAAACAATTAATTAAATGGTTTTAATTTTGAGTTTAATAATTGGAATTATGATGTTTTGTTGAATAGTTCAAATTAACTCTTATGGACTTTATTAATAGTTAATTAAAGCGTTTAATTAAAAGAGTATTATTAATCCATAAATATATGGTTTGAGTTTAATTAAATTAAAAGTCTAGTTTAATTAATAGATTAAACCACCAAGTATTTTAAATGTCTAAAATACACCCTTATACAATTATAATATTAAAAGTTTAATATATTATATGTATAAGAGCAAGTCGTTTTACCATTAGTAGGCCTCATTCACGACGCCGGTCTATAAGGGGGTATAAGGTTACTGCCTATAAAATGGCAGTTTAATGGGTGTCCACTCTCACTCACCGCTTCTTTAACCGGTGGAGGGTCGTTAGCCGAACAGGTAGGACAAGGACTATAATTCTCCCTTCATTATAAGTATAATGATAAATACTAAGTAACTAAACACTTATAAATTCCCAATCTTAGTTACTTAGGAAAATGTGAATAAGGTGCTAATCCATGAAATTACACTTTGCACTTTGTTTAAGCTGTTAGTGGAGAGTGTGTGGTTAACCGGCACACTAACCTGGACTTAACAAGGTAGGAAAAGGGTAACTTAATGTTTATCATAGTATCGTTGGAGCGTGTGTGGTTAACCAGCACATCGATTGAGGGGTAAATATTAAGGGTACCAAGTATATTTGCATGGTTACTTCACACCTTGTTTTGTGATCCTCGGCATCCCAGTCACAAAACCTGAAGAGCACACTCGAGATTGAAACATGCCATTGAAAAGTTCAATGAATCTCAAAAGAATCTAGGAGTTTCAAAACCAATTAAAACCTAATAATACATTTCGTTTATCTTGGTGGAAATTGGTGAATCGTCATTCACCTATCTTCAAATATTTTATAGCTTGGATTACGGCATCCCTCTTCCAAGTTATAAAATAGTTTGTTGGGTCCGAGCCTTAATATATCATATTGGGTGATATTAAGGACTTAAATCAACTTTACGTGAATTTCTCCCATTGTTGATGTCTGGTTTAGACAACAATGATCTTCCCAAACCAAGCTTTCCTAATGAATATGACTTCCCGAGTTTGGCTCATGGAAGTCATACTTCTCTTCCTCCACCTCCTCCAATTATTCTCCCTAACCCACAAGTTCAAGGTCACTCAAGCCCTAATGACAAGCAAGGTCTATGTGTGATCACATCTTAGAGATGAAGTCACATATTGACAAGCCGGGAGAGTTGGGTGTCAAAGTCTTGAGAAAGTTGGATGTTCAATCACTTTCTAAGTCACATAGTGAGTTCCTTTGGGACTACTATGAAACAGACTATGACATGAACCTTAATGATCATATCTATTTGCTTGTTGCTGCTGAATCAGCAATGATTTGGAACGATAGTAAAGAAAATTTGATTAGAAGATCAACTTCCCAAAAACTTTATGGACAGTGACAATGGTGACACTGGAAATCCAGAAAAAGCATTCTCTTCCCAATGGAAAGGGATTGGCCATAGTCAACCCGGTTAACCAAATGGTAAAGAGAAAGGCTAAGTCTGAGATAGTCCCATTACCAAAGGGTCCATATGTTTATTTTGCCAAAGGAAGGGGCATTGATTGCAAAGCTGCCAAATTTACCTAAGGATGTTAAAGTCAATAAGTTTGACTCTACATCAGGTAGAGCCCATTATCTAACTCTGTTAAGTTCTATTCTGAGATCCTCATTACATGATGTGACTGGGTCATATGTTGATGTTTTAAGAATCAAAGAATAGAGAGAAATCTTAAAGGAAGTATATGTTGATTCTGATCGCGAAGGTGGATTTCGATCGCATCAGAATTTTGAGCAGTTGCTTAAGAAGTTATGATATATTGCTAAGGAATAGATAACAACAATTTTCCATGTGGATTTTAAGGATAAGTTTTTCCGCAAAGTTTTAAAATAAAAGAAAATTGTTTAATTTTATTTATTTAAAGTATCCTTACAATGGCATTTGTGGAAAATTGTTGCTTATATGATTCCACTGACAGCAATATTGGAAAATGGATTTGATTCTTTCATTTGTGGTAGTGTCTAAATTTACCAAATCAGGAAAGTTCCTCATCGCCCAAGTTTCAATTGGACCGAAACTTGGAATCATGCAAGTTGAATAGTATGATGAATGAGAACTTTCAAGCATTGGAAAATCAAGACTAATTACTTGTTCACATGGATGTGTGAGTCAAGTGAAGGACTAAAGGGATCGAGTACACATTCTTGTGCACTGGTCATGTCCACCACAAAGCTCGTTAAGACTATTTGATTTACTAAAGTTTAGTAAATATGGTTATACTTACAAGTTTAAGTATAATTCTGAAACATTGGAAAAGTCTCAATGTATGGCGGAACGAATGGGAAGAATCAAATTAGGCAGAAAGATAAAAGTTTCTCAAATCTGAAAAGATGGGAGAGTACTTTAGTATCATGTTTGTGATCATCTTAATGATTTAGAAATCATATCACAATTAGTCCTCTAAAGGTCATCTTAGTGCATTCTTATGACTAAGAAGAGGAGTCATGAATTCTTGAAATGGTTAGATCAGGAAGATGAGTCATACTTCGTTCCAAAACAATTCTTAGAGTCATACTCCAAGATTGTAACTTGAGTGACATATCTTAAAGAAAGGTTTAAAACACTTGTCAAATGTAAGAGTAAAAGTGTCCTACTCTTGTACATTTGAAATTGGTAAGTTGTGATGTTTTGGATAAAACAAAGACCAACTATGGCCAATTGTGTGAAGTGTTTGTCTTGATAAAGAATCCGCACTATCTCTTGAATATTTGGCAAGATAGTCTTATATGTCAAGAGGATAGTGGGAGTCTTAAAGATCCTAAAAAGAATTTCAAGAAATAATCAAGAATAAAACCTGAGGTTCTTCACTAGCACACGACTTGAGGTTTATAACCTATCGTGTTGACATATTCTGTGCCCATTCCAGTTAAAGTTGGCTTTGCATAGGAGTTCTGAAAGTTCTCAATTGGTTGCATAACAACTTGGAAGCAATGGCAGGCCCTGTACTGCCAGGTGGCAAGAAGTTAAGATTGCATAAGTTCAGTCCATATGAGTTTGGATTTGTCATTATCCTTGTCTTGTGACTATGGTTTTGACGATTCACATGGATAAGAACACATACACCATAAAATCTAAGGGTCATAAGGTTTCTCTCCGATTCATGAAAATGATTGTGAGGAAACACTTCCACCAAGTAGATTTGAAGCAGATGGCAAAAGGTCTAAACAATTGAGACTATGATTACAGCATCCCTTTTCATAGTTCGGAAATTGTTTAGACACACATGCATGCTATCTAAGGAAAGGTGTATGATTTTGATAAAGTTTTATCAAAGCATCTCGTATCAGAAATCTGAAGTTTGGTAAGAAAGTTAATAAAGTATTGATTTCTAGAAGTCCAGCTGATTTCTGAGTACATGTCAAAGCTAGTGGGAGCATAAGTGTTATGCTAATAATCATCATGTTAGTGGGAGCATGATAATTATTGTTAGTGTTGCAAGTTAGCAATGTTAATTATAGAAAACAAAAGTTTCAATTCATGAGGCTGCAGGGATTGAAAAAGTTGTTTTGCTATAATTAAGGGAGAGGATATACTTCATTTCAGTTCTAAAGGCTTAGATTGAGACCTTAATCATCTTTAGTCAAGAATATATATATGAATTTCATGTTGGATTGGTTCAACTTAAGGAAATTCTATATATTGCGTTCTCAAAATTCGATTATGATTACGGCATCCCTCTTCATAGTCAAATTTTGAAAACATGGCAAATAAAAATATTGTAGCAAAAGACTGGTCTAGAATCATGTCTTTATGTGAGACATCATGAATCGTGTACCATTTGCTTTAGGTACAGGATCGATTGCATGTGCTATAATATTTGTCATTTCTAAATTTTTCCAAATGCCCAGAGGCATTAAGAAGGGAAAAGGTCTAGAATTGGATATGACTAAAATGATTAAGCAATTGTCGAGGACAATCTGAGGTTTACCAAAGATTGGTTGCTCAGAGACAGTTGGAAGTATAGTGCTAATTTTGGAAGGACCATATTGACATATTCTGAAAAGAGGCATCTCTTATTCAGAAGTGATAGTCAAAATGAGAATATGGAGTTGTCTCCATAGGTGGAAGTTATCTATGTAAGATTAGAAAACTTAATGCAAGAAGCATGTCCAAAGCAATGTACTTTGAATATGAGACTTAGTTTCCATGGAGTTTATCTCCATTGGAATACCTTATAATGACTGTTGACAAGTCTTTGTGACTTTGTACATATTCATTACAGGAGGGTCAGTGCATATAAGTTTAAAATCAAAACAGATTTCGATAAATGATAGGAATTTGAAATTCTCACATTTTTCAATAAGGATTTGGGAGTGTGAAATTAGAATCATTGAAATTATGTTCAATTGGTTTATTTCACAAAGTAAGGATCATAGACAAACATAGAGTGCATACTTGGTGTATGGCAAAGCTATTGTTTAAGAAAAACATAGTGTACATGCTTGGAGCATGGGACAACTAGTGTTTTTAATTCAAGTATAAAGTTGATAAAACCGAAACAATGAATAATGAGTAATCAGTATGGTGATAAATAAAAGTGTTTATTTATATTCATAGGGTTTGATACCATATTTGATTCATTTATTCTTGTGTTTCACTTTGCATGTTTTGACTTCCAGAATAACTAAGTCGCTCTTCTTGAATGATTAAGTTATTCAAACCATCCACAGTCGGTCATATGTTGGAAGTAGATATGAATCAAGACTGTCATGGGTTGGTTTGTAGAGGTCCAAGTTGGTGGACAAAGTGGTGCTACAACACTCATGAGTGCTCATAAGTTCTGAGTATTGGATTCAACCCGCGCTCATTTGAATCACTTAATGGATTTTATCACGAGTGATCATGAGACGATTATATCTTATATTCTTCAAACCTAGAGATATGAGTTGTTACTATGAGTTGGTTATACATTGATTGCACGAAAACGCATTTGGTAACTCGATGTTATAAAACGTGCCTTTGTGTATGATTCAACAAGTAGTAGAACAAGCCATATGAGTCGAAGTTTATCCATTCCTTTTACCTTCGGGATAAAAGCGATATCTGTGGGCCCCTCGATGATTTAGCGATGACACATATGAGTGCTTGGCCAAGCCAGGACTCATTTGATTTGTTCAATCAGTCAGTCATCATAAATCGAAAATGGGGAAACAACAAATGGACAGAGAGAATGATTATAATCCATGTCTCAGTCCATATGATATCTAGAATGGAGGAATATATGATCCCTTATCTAATGGACAAGTCATTGACAAGGTCATAGTTCGACAGCGGCTTTAAGAGCTATGATTGCTAGTTAGGTTTTGAAGTCATACTCAATAATAGTTTTAGACTTATCCAAGTGGGAGACTGTTGGATTAATGTCTAAGTCCATAACTATATTTGGTATGTACTTGACCCGACCCGGCATGGTCCATTTGGGTTGCACTTCACCGGCACAATTTATATGGATAGTCTTTTGAGAATAGTATATTTATGATTTATATTAATATATTATAAGTTCTAATATATTAATATGGAATCATATTATTTAATTAGTATTGATCAAGAATTAATTTAGAATTAATTAAGTGATAAAAAAGAACTAATTAAATATGGACTCTTATATATATGGAATGGGCCAAGTTCATTTAGGTTGGGCTAAGCTTTCATGGATGGTCCATGTAGCTTTTAACCCATGGATCCTATGTAAATGAAAGGTCATGGGTATTAGGGTTTAGATGGATGTAACCCTAATCCTCCATAATATATAAAGGGGTCCTTGGCTCACAAAATTGGCACAAGTGTGTGAAAATAAGAGTGGGCCGATTTTAGTGTGCATACATATTCTCTCAAGTTCTTCCAAGGTGTTTTGGTGATTTTTGATTCCATTTGAGGCTTCCACACTATTGGGGCTATGCTCTTAAAGCTTGAAGACATCAAGCTACATCAAAAGGTATGTCATCTAACTAGAACTTTGTAGTATAGGTGCTTCATAATATGCTAGTTAGGATGAAACCTTGGAATAGTTAATATTTGCATGTATAATAGAGAAAACATAGATCTAAGGTTTATAGGGTTGCATGTACACCATAGGAGTGTTAGAATGCTCAAAACCCAACAGTTACAACGACTCCCCGACTATTAATTTCACAATAACACTTAGTCAAAAACCTGATAATCCTTCTTAGGGTAAAATGACCATATTACCCCTGGTCAAAGTCAACATCTTGGTCATAGTCGAAGTCACGGTCAACTCCTAGTCAACTCAACTCGTCGAGTTACCTCCTAACTCGGCGAGTTCCTGTACTACTCAGACTCGTGGTCAGCCGAGTCAACTCGTCGAGTCCCTTCATAGACTCATCGAGTTCTACCTGACATACCATCGGGACAACCCGACTTCAACTCATCGAGTCCCTTACTGGACTCGCCGAGTTCCCCTGTCTGTGTGGGCTATCTTAATGGATTAAGCCCCTACACTTCAGATCCAAGCTTCATACTATTAGATTAGGTGTTTAAGCCCATAACTATTATTGGTATGTACTTGACCCGAGAGTAGCATGGTCCATTTGGGTTGCATGGCATCGGAACAATTTGGATAGACTTTTGTGAGAAGAGGATATTTATGATTTATTAATATATTATGTGTTCTAATATATTAATATTATTTAATTAGTATTGATCAAGAATTAGTTTGGAATTAATTTTGTGATCAAAAGAGACTAATTAAATAAATGGGGATTGATTTGGTAAATCATTCATTCTTATAAAGTGGGCTTATGATTCATAGTTCTTCATGTTGGGCTAAACCCATGTGGTGACCCATGGATACTCCATGGAGGTTAAAACCCATGGATCATGAAGAATATGGAAAGTCATGAGTTACATGGTGTAACCCTAATGTGCACACTATATAAGAAGCCTCATAGTTCATGAAATTGGCACTAAGGAGTGACTAGTGATAGACACATGAGAGCTAGCCAATTTTGAGTGTAAATGATCTTCTCTCAAGTTATTCCAATTGTTGGTGGTGTTGTGTGAACCATTTGAGGTGCAACACTTGGGGCACTAAGCTCTTTAAAGGTACAAGGAATCAAGCTACAACAAAATGTATGTCATTCAACTATATTTCATATTGTATATACTCCATAATATGCTAGTTAGGATGATACCTTGGAAAATTGATATTTGCATGTATAATAGAGAAAACATAGATCCAAGGTATATATGGTTGCATGTACACCATAAGAGTGTTAGAATGCTCAAAACCCAACACATACTTCACATAAACCCTGAAAATGTCCTTTTAAGGGTAAAGTTTCTGACTTTACCCATTAATACCACTTCTTAAAGGGTTTAGCTCAAACCCTAATTCTTTGGGACCTAGAACTTGGTCCTTAAGCGCTCCATACACCAAACTAAAGCTTACAACCTCAGATCTAAACCCCTAACACTACTTAGACATGTAAAGTTCCCACCTTTCCCCACATGCATGGCCTTTTGGGGCTAAAAAGGCCAATATGACACTCTATGGCTTGCATGGGGGATCCAATGGCATAAAGTTACACCTTTATGTCATAACAGCCCCTCTAGGTCTTAGATTTGGAAGAATACCCACTTGGGTCGATCACTTTCCAAAAGCTATCAATCTTGGACCAAAAACCCACATAAAGAGGACATAAAGAGATATAATGAACCAATAGCCAAGATAGAAACTTGATTACCAGAAAATGTAGCAAATGGAGTGTAGTTTCAGGATCTACTATTCCCCTCTTGAGCCCTCTATCTTCTTCTTCTTCCACAAGTAGGGACCAGGCGTTACAATTCTCCCCCACTTGTCTTAGACTTCTTCCTCGAAGTCTACTGCATCTGAAAACAACTATGGGTAGTGCTCCCTCATCTCCTCCTCGGGCTCCCACGTCCACTCTGAACCCTTGCGGTGCTGCCACTTCACCTTCACTAACCGAACAACCTTGTTCCTCAAGGTTTTTATCTTGCGATCCAGAATCACCACCGGCCTCTCAATGTAGTTCAGGATGTCTTCAACCTGAAAGAACCAATGTATTTGGGGCCCAGCTTGCCCCGTTTCCGGAACCGGATGACACCTTTCCAAGGTGACACCTTCAGAAGGACCATATCGCCCACCTGAAACTCTAAATCTTAACGCCTCTTGTCAGCGTAGCTTTTCTGCCGACTCTGAGCAGTCTGGAGCCTGCTCCGGACCTGCTGGATCCGCTCTGTAGTCTTAAGTACTACCTCAGTACTCCCCATGACTCTCTGACCGACCTCGCCCCAATAGATTGGGGTCCTACACTTCCTCTCGTAGAGCATCTCAAAGGTAGGTCGGTCTATGCTGGCGTGGTAACTTTTGTTATACAAAAATTCCGCTAACGGAAGATACGTATCCCAACTGCCACCAAAATCCAAAACACATGTGCGTAGCATGTCCTCGAAAGTTTGTATCGTCCTCTCGCTCTATCCGTCTGTCTAAGGGTGGAAAGTGGTGTTGAAGTGGAGACAAGTACCCATCTCATCGTGAAACCGCTTCCAAAACCTGGAAGTGAAACGGACATCTCGGTCTAACACCACCGAGACAGGCACTCCATGTCGTGCCACTATCTCGCGCACGTATATCTCGGCTAACTTCTCGGCCGAGATACTCTCCTGGATCAGGATAAAATGAGCACTCTTGGTCAACCGATCCACGATGACCCATATCGAATCTACTTCATGTGCGGTCCTGCGAAGCATGGTAATGAAATCCATAGTGATATCCTCCCATTTCCACACGGGAATGTATAGCGGCTGCATCTTTCCATGTGGTCTCTGGTGCTCAGCCTTGACCTTCCTGCAGGTCAAGTACCGCTCCACGTACCAAGCAACGTCCCGCTTCATGCAGGGCCACCAGTAATAAGGGCGAAGATCGCGGTACATCTTCGTCGCCCCTGGATGGATGGAGAACCTCGACTTATGGGCCTCATCCATCAGGACATGTCGCACTCTGCCCGAGTATGGAACCCAGACCCTTCCATGCAGGGTGAACAACCCCCGACCGTCATAATCAAACGATGCACCCGGCCTACAATCCGCTCGCACTTCTGGCGCTCTTCCTTCAGGCCCTCAACCCGCGCTTCTCTAGTCTGCTCCAGCAATGGAGTAATCATTGTCATCCTCAAACATATATCTCTAATCGGAGCTGTCACCACCTTGCGGATCAGGGCGTCGGACACCATATTGGCCTTACCCGGGTGATAAAGGATCTCACAGTCATAATCCTTCACCACATCTAACCACGGACGCCGCCTCATGTTCAGATTCGGCTGATCCATGAGGTACCTCAAACTCTTATGGTCCGTGTAAATGGTACTACGGACTTCGTAGAGGTAATGCCGCCAAATCTAGAGGGCGAAAACCATGGACCCCAACTCCAAATCATGCGTCGGATAGTTAGCCTCATGAGGCTTCAGTTGCCTCAAAGCATAAGCTATCACATGACCCCGCTGCATCAAAACTGCACCCATGCCCGTAATCGAAGCGTCACAATAAACCACGAAATCATCAACTCCCTCGGGTAGAGTCAAAATCGGTGCCTCGCATAACCGCTGTCTAACAGTCTCGAAGGCTGCCTGCTACTCAGACCCCCAGCGGAATGTCACCGACTTCTTGGTCAGTCGGGTCAAAGGAACGACGATCTTGGAGAAATCCTGGATGAATCTCCGGTAATAACCCGCTAGACCAAGAAAACTCTGAATCTCAGTTGGAGACCTCGGAACCTCCCACTGCATCACGACCTCTATCTTGGTCGGATCGACCAGAATACCCTTCTGGTTGACAAGATTCCCAAGAAACTGCACCTCGCGCAACCAGAACTCACACTTGGAGAACTTTGCAAAAAGTCTCTCCCTCCTCAGTGTCTCCAGCACATACCTCAGGTGCTCCTCATGCTGCCCCTGAGTCTTGGAATAGACCAAGATATCATCAATGAAAATGAACACAGACCGATCCAGCATCGTTCTGCACACTCGGTTCATGAGATCCATGAACGCGGCTGGAGCATTGGTGAGCCCAAACGTCATCACCACAAACTCATAACGACCATAACGAGTCCTAAAAGTCGTCTTCTGCACATCCTCCTCTCTGACTCGCATCTGGTGATAACCCGATCGCAGATCAATCTTGGAGAACCAAGATGCACCCTGTAGCTGGTCAAACAAATCATCGATCTTCGGGAGGGGATAACGGGTCTTCACCGTTACCTTATTCAGCTCCCGGTAGTCTATGCACATCTGATGCGACCCATCCTTCTTCTTCACAAATAGGATCGGGGCTCTCCATGGTGAACTACTCGGCCTGATAAATCTCTTGTCTAGCAGCTCTTGCAGCTGCGTAGACAACTCCTGCATCTCGGGAGGAGCCAGCCGATATGGTGCCTTAGCTATCTGAGCCGCACCAGGGACTAAGTCAATCCTGAACTCAACCTGCCTCTCCGAAGGTATCCTAGGAAAATCCTTCGGGAATACATCCGAGTACTCTCGCAAGACCGGTACATCATCCACTGTCGCCTTACCCTTATCCCAGGTATCCATAACATAAGCGACATAACCTGCGCAACCCTGCTGAAGGTAACGCCTCGCCCTCGCTGCTGAACATAAAAGTGGTCCGTGCTGTAGCCTCTCGCCCTGGATCACTAACCCTCCCCCACTAGGAGTCTGAAATCTCACTAGCTGCTGCTCGCAGTCGATCACTGCCCCATTGGGGCTCAACCAATCCATACCCACTATAACCTTATTCCCTCGCAGGGGAATAGGGACCAGATCAACTGAAAACTGCTCATCGAATAACTATAGTGTACAACCTCTGTGAACCCTCGCAACCTTAACGATCCTATCATCTGCTATCTCCACATCAAGTCTACAATCCAGCTCCCCTGGAGCTCCTACGAATTGCTTACTGAGCGCGAGCGACACAAAAGATCGGGTTGCACCCGAATCGAACAGTACCAAGGATGATATATCGTTCACTAAGAACGATCCTATAATAAACACATAAACATAAGCAATAATCATAACAAATAAAGAGATAAGGAGAGAATACATACCCTTCACAACATCGGGAGTCGCACGTGCCTCCTATGTAGTAAGCTGGAAAGCCTTGCTCCTCACCGTAGGCGCCTCTGCCCGACGCTGACGACCCTCTGTAATCCTCAACGTGGCAGGAGCGGGTGCCGCCACCTGTCCTACTGTTGTCAGACTTAGATACTGGGCCTTCTTGTGGCCCCTCTGATTGCACTGAAAGCAAATCAGATCTGTAGCTGCTGTGGTGGCGGTGGTAGCTGTACAATCCCTGCTCATGTGCCCAGTTCGGCCGAACTTGAAGCAGACCGAACTCCCCGCCCTGCACTCCCCCTCGTGTATCTTGCCGCATTTGCCACACCAGCTGCGGCCCTGCTGGCTCCTCGATCTGTGATCTAATAACTTGGGCTTCTTACCCGATTTTTCCGTCTGAACCCCATCTGGTTTCCTCTTCCTCTCCATCTCTAAATCCAACTCCCTCTCTCGAGCCCTAGCTTTCATATCCTCCAGTGTCTTGCAGCTGGAGCGGCTCACAAACTGGCAGATATCACTCCGCAACATCTCATGATATCGGGCCTTCTTCATCTCCTCATCCACCACGTACTGCGGAACAAGAAGGTCCCTCTCCCTAAACTTGGCGGTGATCTCCGCCACAGTCTCTGTCGTCTGCTCAAGATCTTGGGACTCCCTCGCTAGCTGTTGCACCTCAATCACAGGTGAAAACTCGGCCCGGAACCTGGCCGAGAAATCACTCCAGGTCATATCATCTAGAACTGTATCATCCCCAATGACTCGTCCGACCTCCTCCCACCAATCATGTGCCCTGTCCTTCAGAAGACAGGATGCAAGTCAGATCTTGTCCCCCTCAGGACATCTGCTCGTACGGAATGCGTTGACAACATCAGCCAACCATCTGCTGCTAGCAATGGGGTCCCGAGCCCTATGATAGTCGGGAGCTCCGCAAGCCCTAAACTACCAGAAAGTCAGTATGCGCGACCCCATCATGGCCGCCACCTCAGTACGGAAAGTGCTCAGCTTCTCATCCAGAAGCTCCAAAATACCCTCCTTGACCGAACCAAAGATCACATGAGTCTGATCTAAAATGTTGCTTGTGATCTCAGACGAAATAAACTCCCTCGTCTGCTCATCCAGCTGCCCGACTCCAGAGCCCGAGCCTGATCCTTCACCAGTACCTGAAGTGCCAACTGGCCTAGTGCGTAGCGTCACCATACTGAAAATACACCATACAAAACATCAGTATACTCATCATAACTCGAGGGATATCACATTCTACAAGTTTCCTGGGTTCATCTCAGCCTTCCTTGATTCGAGTATGGATCCTCTGCTTTCAGTAGTACGGGCCCATACTACCTTCCACATCTATCCGTACTTTCCTCAAGAACTGCCTTGACTCCACCAAGTCCCTTCTAATACTACTGCTGATCTCAAGCTAATCTCATCCTAAGCTTTCCCTAGGGTAATCACCAACCCACTCTCCGCCATCAGCTGTTGGGTTATGAGCAAAACAACATTCCTATGGTGTTCATGCAAACCCTAATGCTTGGATCTAGTTTTTCTATTTGTACATGAAACAATTGTCCAAGAATTGCAAACCCTAATCTAGCATACAACAAAACAAAATTAACATCTAATAAACAAGTTAGAAAGTTACCTTTGATTGTTGCTTGAAGATCTTGAGCTTTTGAGAAACCTAGCACCTCAAATGCGATGCCTCTAATGAATCACAAACACCAAAAGCAATTGGATGATCTTGGAGAGAGGGGAAGGCTAAAATCGGCTCTTGGAATCTCTAGGGTTCAAGTGGTAGCTGAATTGAGGAGCCAGGGGGTTCCTTATATAGCTGAGGAATTCGGGTTTCAGTTAAAGACCTTATCCGGTTGCTTAGGCTCTAAGCAGCCCACAAGAATCTTCCAGAATCAAGCCCCTTAGACGAAAT
Organism: Lactuca virosa; assembly: GCF_052849685.1. Taxonomy (NCBI): domain Eukaryota; kingdom Viridiplantae; phylum Streptophyta; class Magnoliopsida; order Asterales; family Asteraceae; genus Lactuca; species Lactuca virosa. The sequence goes on from NC_136426.1 coordinate 29,251,065, forward strand.
CCTATGGGCTCCAATAAGATTTCGTCCAACCCCTTTCCAAGGGTTCCTCGGCCCAAAATGCAATTATCTTATAATTACAAGTTAAGTCCCCTTAATTCAATTAACCTCTTTTGACCACAAAATTAATTCTAAATTAATTCTTGACCAATGTTAATTAAATAATATGATTTCTCTTTTAACATATTATTCATATAATATATTAATAAACCATAATAACCTCTTTCTCCATTATTCATCCAGTCAAGTTGCTCTGGTGAAGGCAACCAAAAAGGACCATGCTACAACCGGGTCAAGTACATACCAAATATAGTTATGGCTTAGACACCTAATCCAACATCAACTGCATAAGAAGTCCATGCTATCTCCCTCTAACTAGCTCGTGAATACTAGTACATATCACTAAGACTAGATAATTCTTCGAATGAGAGATCCTACCCTACAACGGTTGGACTCAAACAAGAGCTGCGCAATAGAGCTAGACCTAACCTTCTGAAATTATTTAGTCCTTGCAATATGTAACTTAACATATTCATTTACTAGTTAGTAAAAGATAACTAGAACTCCTAAAAGCACAAAGCAAGCATCATTCGAGCATCGAGTAAACATAATCAAGCATATCTCATTCAGGCCATCACTGACTAATTTGTACTAGCATGCGGTTCATAAAGCTGAGATACATATAACATGCACATAATGCATCCTTCCTAGATCCTTAGTCCTAAACTAGCATGCAATTCTCATAAAGCCGATACACATATAGTAGGCACATAAGGCATCCTTCCTAGATCCTTAGCCCTAATCTAGCATGTAGTTCTCATAAACATATCATAGCATAAACTTGTATGGGTAATTTGGGAGTACTTACTTGAGCTCGGCTGATTTCATGCACCACACCGTTTTTCTCTTTTCAAAGTTCCTTTCTATTTTCAAAATTCTTTTTGTAAAAATGATTTTCTTTTGAAAATTTTCATACCAAGTCCTTAGTTTGAGTTCAGACACACCCGAGAGTGTGCCCGAATCCCTCAAACCAAGGCTCTGATACCAACTTGAAACATTCCAAAACTATAGACCAAAAATTTCGTTTTAAATCAGTAAATAAAACCATCAATATTATCAATCACATAAAAATCATAATCATGTATCTCAAAAATATCATAATATCCATCAATGTATCAAAACCATGTATCATAAATCAGAGTAAATCCTCCCAGGCTAAAAACAGTGGTATGTGCCATGCAGTCATCCCAAGCTTTTCCCCTTACTAGCGGAAGTACCTGAAACTAAAAATGAAAACTGTAAGCATGAAGCTTAGTGAGTCTCCCCAACTACCACATACCATACACATAACACATAAACATGTCTTGGGCCCCGCCCCTGCTATATCGAGTCAAGCTCGGCATCGGGTTTCCCAGCATCGGCCCCGTCCGACATCGAACCCTATTCGGCATTGGGCCCCGACCGACATCGAGCGCATCTCGGAATACATATGAGCATAATCAGTAATACACATAAACTTAAGCATGTAACATTAACACTTAAACATTCCTCGGGCCCCGCCCGACATCAGACTGTAATCCGGTAACATACTATCATTCCTCAAGACCGCCCCGACATCGGACCAAAGTCCGGAAACATACAATATAAACACATGTAAGAATCACAAAGACATCAAGCAACAAGCATTCCTCGGGACCGCCCCAACATCGGATCGAAATCCAGAAAAGCATATAAACCTACATCGGGCCCCGCCCGCATCGGACCGTAGTCCGGAACTACTACTAACTAAACGGGTCGGCCTTGGTGCCTTAGACCCGTTCCTACTGGAGGAAACTCACCTCGAATGCTAGCTGTGAAATCTCGTGTGAGGAATCTCTGATAGCTGCTCCAACGACTCCCCGACTATCAATTTCACAATAACACTTAATCAAAAACCTGATAATCCTTCTTTAGGTAAAATGACCATTTTACCCCTGGTCAAAGTCAACATCCTGTTCAAAGTCGAAGTCACGGTCAACTCCCAGTCAACTCAAATCGTTGAGTTACCTCCTAACTCGGCGAGTTCCTGTACTACTCAGACTCGTGGTCATCCGAGTCAACTCGTCGAGTCCCTTCATAGACTCGTCGAGTTCTACCTGACATACCATCGGGACAACCCGACTTCAACTCGTCGAGTCCCTTACTGGACTCGCCGAGTTCCCCTTTCTATTTGGGCTATCTTAATGGATTAAGCCTCTACACTTCAGATCCAAGCTTCTTACTTCACATAAACCCTGAAAATGTCCTTTTAAGGGTAAAGTTTATGATTTTACCCATCAATACCACTTTTTAAAGGGTTTAGCTCAAACCCTAATTCCTTGGGACCTAGAACTTGGTCCTTAAGCCCTCCATACACCAAAATAAAGCTTACAACCTCAAATCTAAACCCCTAAAACTACTTGGACACGTAAAGTTCTCACCTTTCCCCACATGCATGGCCTTTTGGGACTAAAAAGGCCAATATGACACTCTATGGCTTGCATGGGGGCTCCAATGGCATAAAGTTTGCACCTTTATGTCATAACAACCCCTCTAGGTCTTAGATCTGGAAGAATACCCACTTGGGTCGATCACTTTCCAAAAGCTATCAGTCTTGGACCAAAAACCCACATAAAGAGGACATAAAGAGATCTAATGAACCAATAGTCAAGATAGAAACTTGATTACCATAAAATGTAGCAAATGGAGTGTAGTTTCTGGATATACTCTTCCCCTCTTGAGCCCTCTATCTTCTTCTTCTTCCACAAGTAGGGACTAGGCGTTACAGAATTATTTGGGTTCAAAAACATAATGTGTTGCTTGATTTTTAGGTTTATATATAGAACTATTGGCCATAAGGGCAATTTGGGAACATGGAATGGAGTTACGGATTTCATAGTTAAATTAAGCACTTAAAATGTGATTGGTTGTGTTCTTATGCACTTAACAACATTCATATGATTTTTCAGTAAGTTAGGAACAAGCTTTGTGAGTCTTGGAATGCTCAATTGCAAAATAGACTAGTTTACTCTTCTTGTAAAACGTGAGGATCAATATGTTCTTAGAGGTTTCAATGAGCACTTAATGAATTAAGTGGAGTGTTTTTGGATGATGAAACGTCTCCTAATCATGTGTGAGAACCTATATAAATGGTACAAAGTGAATTGGAAAGGACCTTCAAGAACTATGCAAAGTAGAGTGTCATTTTGATAAAAAAACAAAAATAAAAAGTGTCCAACCATGAAAGCGCGGGTAGTGTTTCACTAACCTTGGCAAAGCGTGGGCCGTGTTTCATTTTGAGAAATTTCCACTTATTTTTTCCTAACTTGATTTTAGCTCATCCATTTGACCTAATTCATTTGTATTAGTTAAGAATGGTTGGAAAAAATGATGTTTTGAAGATTTTATAACTTTTATGACCCTCAAAGGGTATTTTGGTCAGTTTTTTGACCTTTACCTACATTGTATAGGTGGTGTCTAAGGAGTGACTTTTGTGACATCCCCATTTTCACGGCTAGAAAAGACCGATTTTGTTTATGCTTTATAAAAATCAGAGTACTTCTTTTGATAAAAATGTTGCGGAATTTGTTCCCAGTAAAACATGATAAATACGTTATCAAAGCATTTATGAAGAAATGTATTTTTATTCATTTTAAAACATTTGGGATGTCATTGTCAATACAGAAACATAAGCATAAACAGAACTTACATTCATTTACACTAGTGATCTACACCTCTTTAATCTCTCAGTGTAATGTAACTTCGTATCGGCACCTGTGATTCAAATAAGCTTGAGTGGGTCAGGTTGGGAAACCTGGTGAGTACATAGGGGTTTCAACCCACAATAATATAATTATTATGTTTAAACATCAAACAATCAACCCAATTACCCATCCCCATTATCTTCCTCACTCTTAAGGGTCTACCCTAAGAGTCATCTATCCTGCATTCATTCATTCCGAATTCCCTTGCTTCCAGGGTTTATAAGACAGGCACTAAGTCCATAGCTGCCAATGCTCATTCGTAAAGCACTAAATCCATAGCTGCTAAAGTTCATTCATCGGGTACTAAATCCATAGCTACCAGTGTTCATCTAACAGGTACTAAGTCCATAGCTACCCATGTTTATCTATCAGGTACTAAGTCCATAGCTACCAACATTTATCTATCAGGTACTAAGTCCATAGCTACCGACGTTTATCCAATAGGCACTAAGTCCATAGTTGCCGATGTTATTTATTAGGCACTAAGTCTATAGCTGCCAATGTTCACTCATATCATCTTTCATCTCTCATCATTCATCTACCCATGTTTTACCCAACATATTCGTAGATATAAAATACATATTCAGTTTAAATTATTTAAAACATGTATCAAATCATTCATCCAGCATAGATAGCAAGTATATATGTTATATGCACACATAGCACGTAATTTATATAAAATACTTCATATCTATGTGTAAGATGAAAGTAACTATGCACTCACTTGATAAGGTGGTGACTCGGTACTCGGACAGTGCTTCGTTTACTTTAAAATAATTTCCTTCGACGAAACCTAGTATATTACCACTAGATTTTAGTCTAATATTTACCGTGACTAATTATTAATCTTATTATTATTATTATATAAGCGTTTAAACAATATTTTCCAACCACTATGTACAGACAGGGGCCAGACATATAACACCGAAGGGAAGGATCATTTTGGCATATAGCACTTTTGAAATCCAACAACCCAGGCGGCCCTTCAAACTGGATTCCCCATACCGCGAGTGGTTAAAAAGATATTATAACGACACTTATATAACACATAATAATAGCTCAAATAATTATTATAAGGTCCTAATAACGTTACTATATTTAAATAAAAGCTATATTAAAAATTAGGTAGGCGTATCTTACCTACGAGGGGATTTGGCTAGAAGTCGGGCTCTGCAGGGGCAGGACTTCTGAGTCGAAAGCTCTTCTTCTCGGAGCCGTCGAGCGCTCCGGGGCTTTCTTCTAGCGCTAGGGGAGTTTTTTTTGGGAGGTTTAGAGAGAGTGTAGAGAGAAGAAAGAATGGAAAAGGTGTGAAGAAAATGAGGGTGTGAGAGGTTCTATTTATAGGGTGAAATATGGTTGAACTTGGTGCCACATGTCACCATCTGGTGGCAAGACTTGGGGAGAAAGCAATGGCCAAGATTGTGCCACATCACCCATTTTCGCACAGCACACTTCCGACTTCTAAAATCCGTAGCTTTCGCATACCAGGTCCGTTTTTGACGTTCTTTATATCCACGCATAGGTAAAAATAAGATCTACAACTTTCCTTTTGACTCCGTCGGCTAATTCTCGACCGATCTTAAATTTAACAGTAGAAGGTGACTACACTGTTAAATGTCCGCGTAAAATTCATAATTTCTACATACGGACTCCGTTTTCGTCTGTATTTTTGTCATTGAGTTCCTATTAATGAGATATTCAATTCTCATTTAGGTCGCGTTGGCCAAAAACCGCTCGATCTAAAATTCGAGTTTCGGGTCGTGCACTGCTATGCCAAATCTTAGAAAATTCATAACTTCCTCATACGAAGTCAGATTTGGGCGTTCTTTTTTTTTTTGTATGTTGTCGGTTTAACGTATACTACAACTTTTTTTAGATTACTAAGGCTAAAAACTCCTCTATCGTAAATTCACTATTTACGTCTCCCGGTGCCATGCCGGTTTTGCCGTAAAACTTCGACAGGTCATAACTTCTTCATTATAACTCGGATTTCGGCGTTCTTTATATGTACGGAACCCTTGTAACATATACTACCAATTGGTTAAGATTAATCCTTTTAAATAATCTTATATCAAAAACTCATTTTTTGATGTTCATTGTCTCTAAATTGACTAGCCCGGATCTACGGGCGTTACAACTTTCTTGTGGAATTTAGCTGGAAATGAGTAACAATCTACATTGGTGACTTATGTGAGTACGTGTTGGTGTTTTCCCACTTTAGGGTACATGACAAAATGATTTTATGATAATGAAATACCAATGCTTTGATATATTAAATATTTTGAAATGAAAGTGTTTAATACTTTTGAAATGAATGTTTTGAAAGAATGTCTTGAACGCAATAATTTTTTTTGAAAGCAAAGAATGGATTTGATGAACAAATGATTTGATAACATTTTTTTAAATGTTTTGAAATATAGTTGCTTTACTTTTGAATTGAGTATTTTGATACTAACATATGGAATGTGCAAAGCATGGAAAATATGGTGTAACATCCCATTTTCACAATCAAAATTTTCATTTTTAAATTAGGTAAAAACATTGTTTCCATAAAACCAAGTCAAGAAAAACCATAGGTATCAAGATATAGTCATCCCAAAAACCAGAGTATCATAATAATGTGGAATCAAAAAAGTTGTTGATGAGTGTGTACAGTCAAGCCTTCGCCTTCCCACGATCATCTAAAGTACTTGAAACACATTTAAATCCACAACTGTAAGCACGAAGCATAGTGAGTTCCCCAAAATATCACATACAACACAACATAATAAACATCCATGGGTTATCAGCAACGGTGGGACTATCAGTAGTCCTGAGGACTATCAACAGTCATATTGGCTCACAACATCCATATTGGTTATCAGTAACCCTACGAACTATCAACAGTCCTGGAGTTATGAGCAACTCAATAAATACACATAACATCAATCAGAAAATCAGACTCCGCTAGTCTAGCATGCACACTACTATGACACAAGTAATATAGTGAGAAAACTCACCTTGCAAATAGTCGACTAACACAATAGCTATCAGACAGTGAAGAATGGTACTATGAATCACCTAATTATCAATATAGAAGTACCCTCTCAGTCTACACCATAAAACCCTCAAGTTGACCAAAAGTCAACGGTCAAAGTCATCCATAGCTGACCTCCAAGTCGTGGCCACGCATAGGCCACGTCGTGGAAGCTACACTACAAAACAGTCGTGAAGACACCAACCACCACATCGTGGTAAACAGGCTACCACGTCGTGGGAACTGGTCTCTCACAACTTAATAGATGAAGCTCTTAACCCTTAACCCCATGAGCTACAAATCTCATATTTAAACCTTCCCAATGTCTTGATGGACAAAGTTTCCAAATATATCTATTAAGATATCCCAATAAGCCAAGATCTCAAATCCTAAGATCTTAATGGTTTCACCCATTGGATGGACACTAAACTAAGTCATGAAAGTCCCCTTTCTAACCACCACCATGGTCCAAAAGTCAAATAAGGCACACAAAGGTTTTGGAGTTCACTCAAACTCCAAGAACAAGGATATATGGACCAAAAAGCTCATAAAATGACCTATAAGTATATCTAGAGATCTAATGAGCAAGGTGAAGACTTTATATCTCCAGAAGACCAGAAATGTGATGAAGATGCAAGATCTAAGCTAGAATAAAGCACACAAGCACCAAAATGAACTTATTATTCCTTCAACTTTCACAAAAGTGGCTTCACACACTCAAAGCACACATATGGAGGCTAGGATTTGGATGAGGTATGATCTCAGAGGGTGGATGATGCCAAATGAGGCAACCCTAGGAGTTGGTGCCTTTAAATTGGGCATAAACCCAGAGATCTAGGGTTTTACACCAAAATAGCATCCACGTCGTGGCAAAGGCCTTGTCATGTCGTAGGAACTACGCGGCTTCATATTCCTTAATCATATGATGTCACGTCGTGGTGCCTCATCCACCACGTCATGGCCTACCCAAAATCCTCAAAATTATTTTTTAAATATATTAACTTAGAAAAAGCATTACCTGGAAAACAGATGTTACATATTGATAGAAATGTATTACTCAAGCTAAATATCCTCGTAACGGGATATAGAGGGATCTATCGGGGTGGTGCTACCCCTTTGCGAGATAGACTACCTAATGGATAAATACTAGGGTGAATTGATTATGTTCGTTTCACCTTGGGGGTATTACTCGGCCCTAAGTATAAAAATGACAATGGTTTAATACCAGAATTTGCCTTAATGCTAGAAGGGAATGGAATGTGGAAAATGTCTATTTAAAATATGTTTTGCATAATGAAATGTTTTTAATAAAAATGTGATAAATGTTTTGGGTCACAAATTCGCACATCTACAATACATTATTGTCTTACATATATCTTTTATGCCATGTATCTCAGGTTATACGCAAGGATAGAGTGATCTTGATAAAAGCTTGATAATATGTCATGATAGGTGGAGTGGAACTTGTTAAGTTCCTTAATAATGGTATTGATGTAATTCGTATTTGTTTGCTATGATTTGTATGATGCTAAATGATAACACCCAATGTTTTATTTGTAAATGCTTTTGTGGGACCGAATTTTTGTCAAATACGGATTAACCCTCGAAATGATTTTATAACCATAACATTTTACAATGTGAAAATTTTGGATGCTACATTATATACAACAAGACCAATGCCCGACGAGCGGTCAATCAGAAGTAAATATTATAAACCTGATATATAATGGTCACTTGTCGGCTTAGGATCTTGTGAAAGAGCACTTGAAATGGAAGTCATGGCAAGGATGATATTCAATCATAAAAAACGACGAACGCAAGACATCCTGGATAAAACGCATACACAACCTTTTCAGATCCTTAATTTCATGGGAACATCAATGTAAATGGAGATGAGTTCAACTTTCAAGAGTCACAAAAACCTCAACGGAATGGGAAGAAAATGACATCAGCAGTTGTACCAAACATGAAGCCGCTGACAGAAAACAATATCGAGCAGGAAACTATGCTTGATGGAGGAGGAACAACAAAAAAAAGAATGCACATCATGCACAAAGAGTTGCTCATGATGCAAGATAAACGAATGAATAATGAACTTAGTATCAATTTACTATCAATCATGTTAAAATGAGGCATCCTCTATTAAAATTGTTAGTTGTTACATGTAAGTTTGTATTTTTTTTAATTAGTATTATAATTATCTACTAAATAATCATATATATATATATATATATATATATATATATTTATAAAACCTCCCTCTCTAATAAAAGAGTCCTCTCTGCCACATATCCCTTCAAAAATCAAGATTCATCCAATGTAAAATACCCTTTTTGTCCCTCCTCACCAATCGATTACATGATAATGTCATATGATATATGTAACTGATATCCTTATTTAATGTGATTAATGTGATATGTAATTTGAAAACATACCTGATTCATGTTAGGAAAAATTTTATTTCTTACCATATTCATTCTTCTATTTCATCCAATAACTTATGAAACAGCTGTTATCACTCATATCGAATCCCTGCAAATAAGGAATCGATAAGCTATGATATATCCTAAATTAAATTTATATTTAAATTGCTATTCAGTTGATTTACTTGCTCCTTTTCATCATATTCAGTTCTATATATAATTCAACATCTTTAATCATTAGTTTACACCACCATTATTTCATATTCCACAGCAGGAAAACAAGTCCAAGAAGGAGCAAACCTGATTAGTCGAGACAACTGCATGTACTTAATCCCTTTTACTTATGTTCTGAATACTTATGATCTGCCTCCATCTTCCAAATTGATTATTGTCCCTAAAACTTCGAAAACGTGATTATTATTGTATTTCTTAACTATACTATGAAAAGTATTTATATGAAAAATGAGCTTTAGTCTAATCTACTCACATATAATCAATTTTAAAAGGGGAATTTGATCCCTTCTTTGTTGTTAGTTGTTACAAAAATGGATATTATTTATTCACTGATGTGGTCTTACATTGTGTGTTATTGCCGCGTGATCAATTTCAACAGTTGAACACACATTGTATTTTTATTCAAAACCATTAACATTGTCTTCATTTATTTATATGAGAACATATCGATTTGCTAAATACTTAACATTATACATTCTTCTAACATAATATTTTCTTCTTTTATGTTTTGTTACCTTGACAATGGCAGAGAGAGACATCACTTTCATTAACGACTTGGATAATATGAAGGATGATTACACACTAAAAGTGTGTATCATCCGGTTATGGAGATCAATCTCAGATGTAAGCCCGACTATAGTAAAGTCACTTAAGATGATATTGATGGATAAGATGGTAAAATCAACTATTACAATATTGTTTTACATTGTTAATCAATTTCTGTTTATTAAAATACAACTGTTTAACATTATATAATATTCTTATCCTATGTGAATAGGGTACCAAAATCCGAGCAAGTGTCTATCCAAGAGATTTTGAAAGGTTTCAATCAAAACTGACAGAAGATTTTACTGTTTTCATCAGATCCGCCACTATCCCCCTAACATATACAATTTTAAAATATGTGATGTAAAGGAGAAATTAAACTTGCATGGAAGAATATATGTTAAGGAGTGTCTAGACTTTCAATCCAAATCAACATACGGATTTTCTTGTGTTTCGTATGAAACAATCATCTCTGCAACAACTACATCTAATGACTGAATTGATATTTTTTTCCTTCTTTCAATTATTAATATACAATCTATTTTGATTTTATAATTATCTACTTTAAGTTTACATCATTTTGACATATTGTATTATATTCTTCTAGATGTTATTGGTGAAGTTGTTTCGTTAGGATCATTGGATTCCCGTGATGTCAACAAATCCAAACATAGGCTACCCTTAAAGATCCAAAACTTAGAGTAACCATAACTTTTCGTATATTATATTCATTACGTTTAATTGTGTATGTGTTATTTCTGTATTATATAATCATTTAACCATTATATATATATATATATATATATATATATATATATATATATATATATATATATATATATATGTGTGTGTACTTTGCAGAGGTATATAGGTTAATGTAACATTGTTTGGAGATATTGGATACCAATTGATTTCTTATGTTCAAAATCATAAAAATATTGGTCGTGTGATTTTTCTATTGCAATTTGCAAAAATTAATGTTTATGACGGTATGTTTTTTATACAAACCAACCTTATTTTAACCTTTTATATTAATTAGTCTTTTAAGTCTTTTATTTTGTTTTTTTAGGATTACCTTCCGTTAACAGCCATTTTGATCACACTCGCATGTTCAAACCTCTCAGTCATATTCTGAATATGATGACTTTTTGATTAATCACTAGCTTAAAAACGTTGTCGATTTGCACGAACCACAAGAGGTATCTCAACAATTGAGTCATCTTAATAGCATTTCTGTTCTCATGGACAAGTATTATAATTTTAATGATCTTATTGTATTTTTAAGGTCGGGAAATTCATCATTGTTGGATCCATTTATGGGATTCGACAAGATATTTAATGGTATTACAATGCGTGTACCAACTTTGGAAGGAAAGTCAATAAAATGAATGCGTTTAATGGTCCAAAAAGTAGTGACGCAAGTGTGGTTTATGAATGCTCTAATGATAAGTGTAAAAACAAGAAAATATATTATGTTCCGAGGTTGTTTACTTTTAACAAAATTGCAATTAAAATAAACTTAAAATATTATTAAACATATATTTAATATTTATTTATGTTTGTATTTTTTATAGGTATAAGATACCTATTTGTGTCTAAGATGATTCTGGAACAATTAAACTAACTTTGTTTGATAGAGATGCTTATAAATTGGTTAAAAAAAAAGTGCAAGTTGTCTCCTAAATCAAATTAAACAGATATAAAATAATTATAATATCTATTTTATTACTTACCATTATTTATTGGATTTCGTTTATATTAATGTGTTTTTAACCATAACAATGTTATATATCATTTTTTATAGTCCATAATTGTATCCTTATGACCTTAAATGTTTGGAGCATAAAAAGATGGCATTCAAAGTTGATGTTAATGAATTTAATGTCACCAATAACTAATAACTACAATCAATTTGGGATACTTACATATACGCTTGATAATAACATCATCAATGATTTGGAAAAAAAAATTAGTTGTTGAGGTGGTTATATAATTTCTTTTATCTGTTTATACTCTTAATTTTTATGATTCATACTTTTATATAAATCATTAATTAATTGTAAATGTCAATGAAACAAAATTTGAATGAAACTAATACAAATATTTACATTTCTAAAGCGGGGGAAATTCTGCATCGTTTAATGTTGATGATACATACATCGCATCTCACGAAACGAAGTCAACCTTACAGGTTATTTTCAAGAAAGAGCAATACTTGCTCCAAAAAATGAAGTTGTCCAACAAATAAACGATCGTTTGTTATCATTGTTTCCAGGAGACGAAGTAGAATGTTTAAGTTCAGATGGTCTCTGCCAATCCGAGTTTGTTCATGATCAGTTTGATGTCAATTTATACTCCCCAGGTGTTTTAAATGGTCTTAAAATATCAGGTTTGCCAAATCACAAGTTAATTTTAAAAGTCGATGTTCCAGTTATGTCATTAAGAAACATTGATCAGTAAAATGACATATGTAACGACACTAGACTAGAAGTCAAATCTTTGGGCAAACGTGTTATTGAGGCAATTATCATATTTGAAAGTAATATTGGAAACCAAACTTTTATTCCAAGAATGTCTTTAAGTCCTTCTGAAAAAAAATCCCCTTCAAATTTCAAAGAAGACAATTTCCATTAGTTGTATGTTTTGCAATGACAATTAATAAAAGTCAGGGGCAGTCAATATCAAAGGTTGGACTGTATCTCAAAGATCCGGTTTTTTCACATGGACAGTTGTATGTTGTCCTATCTAGAGTTCAACGTAGAGAATGATTGAAATTGTTAATTTTGGATAAGGATGGTAGACTTATAAACAAAACTTTGAATGTTGTGTAGAAGGAAGTTTTTAGGAATTTATAAACGATTCGTAGTTTTTAATTTCTAATTATTGTGTTATTTATTTATTTATTTTTATTCTGTTATATTTAATTTTTCATATATCAATGTCATTTATATTATTGATTGGTTTTTTTCTTTAAATTCTATTCAAATTTATATTATGTTTTATAAATCATAATTATATTAAATGTCTTCAAATACATGAACGTGTGTATATATATATATATATATATATATATATATATATATATTAATTTTAAATAATCAATACAAAAATTTTACAAAAACTTTAATCTATTTATTTTAAAAATAAATTTAACCATTTCTACGGTTGTAACCTAGTGATATTGTTATAAGTTGAAAGTTGAAACACTATTTTTTTTTTGGTAGTAAATATTAAGATTACACCTTTCCATATACATTTGGAGAAAAGGAATATTGGATTTAGTATCAATTCCATGATATATTTCTTAAAAATTTGTTCTCATGTTTGCTTTCGAGTTTATCACAGATAGTTTGTGGTTATCTTTTTGTACTTTCTAGGAATCATGTTCTCGAATATTAAGTTTTCAATTATTTTTAAAAAAGGACTAAAAGTCTACAACATCTTGATTTAAAAAAGTTAAAACTTCATAATCTGTTTAGCAACAAGGTTTTAATAACTTATTAGACAATATTTAATTATGCATTTAAATCATGCTTAATCATGATAAGCTTAAAAAGAAAAATGACATGTTTTGTGCAAGATATGAGGAAAAATGACATGTTTTGTGCAAGAAAGATCTGATATAAATTATTTTCAATTGGTGTTTGGAGATATTGCACGAGTACATAGTTATGTATGATAGAGTCAAGAGTAGTATATTTGAAAGATATATAAAATAATATAAAAATAAAAAAATAAAACTCCCAAGTCATATAAAAAACACTACATAAAATAATTTTATATTTTTAATAAATTAAAATTTAAGTTTGTATTTTCGAATAAAATTAGGTTTTTAATCGAATTTTTTACTCTTTTTTAGTTCGAGTTAAAATTAAAAAATCCACTTAAATATAAATTAAAATATTTATCAATATATTGAAAGGATGCTATTTTCCCATAAATAAGAAAAAAAATTATCCCAATTTATGGGTAAATGTTCCGGTCATCCACTTGAAATATCAACCGCCAGACGTCTTATTTAGCAACCAACGATCTCGCGTCCCTTCATCATCATCGTCCCTCTGTAAATTGACTCATACTTTCATCGTCAACCAGCAAAGGTCTCATTCTCATTCTCATTCTCAATCTCACCACCTGGTTATCTTCAACCCTACACTCCTACCCCATCAACGTCTTTCGGTACTTTCACAACCCCTTCTAGATCACTCGCCCCCATTTTTAATTCAACTTTCTAGGACCTATTGACACCTTTCTAACCATACCCAGAAAAAGTGCAGGGATCTTTCGAGAGTTTTTTTATGTTTGTTATCCTGTACATGAAATCTTAATTGGTTAATTAGGGAAAAATCTATTTCAGGTTACTTGAATTGCTTATGAGTCTAAATTAATTGCCAACTATCCTTTCCATCTAATTGATTGTTTGATTCATTGAATTTGGGGGAAAAATCTATTTCCGTTTATTCCTACTTATTTTGGTTTCATTTTTTGCAGCATAAAGGTGAAAAAAGATGTCCCAGGAGAATTCTTCTACTGTTGAATCGCCTAGAAGACGATCTGGTCTGCTAAGAGATCAAGTTCAGTTGGTTAAAAAGAAGGATTCATCTCGATACGAGATTGCCCCAATCCAAGATCCTTTATCATTCGAGAAGGGTTTCTTCGTAGTGATCCGAGCATGCCAATTATTAGTTCAGAAAAATGAAGGCATTCTATTAGTCGGAGTAGCAGGTCCATCTGGGGCTGGGAAGACTGTATTCACAGATAAAGTCCTCAACTTCATGCCCAGCATCGCCGTCATAACAATGGACAATTACAATGATGCAACTCGTATTGTTGATGGCAATTTTGATGGTAATTACTCTTAATTTCTTTCATTCTCGTTGTCTCCTTAAGCTTCTCCGACTTCCATGGCAGTTATCTGATTGCCGTTTTCTTTGCTTCAGATCCAAGGCTGACGGATTATGACACATTACTTGATAATATCCGTGGGTTGAAGGAAGGGAACGCTGTTGATGTTCCCATTTACGATTTTAAGTCCAGTTCACGAATTGGCTACAGAAAAGTCGAAGCTCCTTCTTCTCGGATAGTCATTATAGAAGGGATTTATGCACTGAGTGAAAAGCTACGACCATTGCTAGATCTTCGTGTCTCTGTAACTGGTGGAGTACACTTTGATCTTGTCAAGAGGGTTTTAAGGGACATCCAACGTGTTGGTCAAGAACCTGAAGAAATCATTCATCAAATCTCTGAAACCGTATATTTCAGTTTGATTATCTTTATGATCGACTAATCATATATCTTTTCGAGTTTTGTTCTCTATATGATTCAAGCTATCCTTGCACTCAGGTATATCCTATGTACAAAGCTTTCATTGAGCCTGATCTACAAACTGCACATATAAAAATTATCAACAAGTTCAATCCTTTCTCCGGATTTCAGAATCCCAGCTATATTTTGAAGGTTAACACTTCATTTGACTGTTGAAAAGGGACTTTACATACAATGCTCATTTTAATGACTGGTTTTTGTTTAATTACATAGTCTAAAAAGACAGTGACACCAGAGCAAATGAAATCAGTTCTTTCTCCAGATCATCAAGAAAGAAAAGAAGAAACTTATGACATTTATCTTCTTCCACCTGGTGAAGATCCTGAAGCTTGTCAATCATATCTCAGGATGAGAAACAGGGATGGAAAGTACAATCTAATGTTTGAGGTCCGTATGTATCTTTTACAAAATCTTGATTTTTTTTATCAAAGCATCAGTTGTATGGATAAATTAAATTGTTATTTGGATTTATTTTAGGAATGGGTGTCTGATAGTCCATTCATTATATCACCTAGAATCACCTTTGAAGTGAGTGTGCGTCTTCTTGGTGGATTAATGGCATTAGGATACACAATTGCTGCCATTCTCAAAAGAAGTAGCCATGTTTTCTTTGATGAAAAGGTCTGCGTGAAAACCGATTGGTTAGAGCAACTTAATCGCACCTATGTTCAGGTATCTTATTTCAACACCATCTTGTTAATTTGGCAAAAAGTTTTTATTTTTATTTTTATTTTTTCATGTTCCTTTGCTTTGATTGGCTAAGGTGCAAGGAAGAGATCGTTTGTACGTCAAATATATTGCGGAGCAACTAGATTTAGATGGTACATATGTTCCTCGCACATACATTGAACAAATACAGCTAGAAAAAGCTGTAAATGACGTCATGGTATGTTGTTTCATACCAAACTTTTACATAATGTGTCTGATAATATTGACATTATCAAGCACATTATGCACAACTTTGTGGCTGATATGTATCTGATACATACATATCAGTCACATATATACATACTACATACAAGAATCTATCAGGCCCAATGTGTGATTGGGCCTGATATTTGTATGGAGTGTGCATTTATAGTTACAGTCTTAATGTAGTCAAATCTACAGGCATTGCCAGATGATTTGAAAACAAAGCTTAGCATAGATGATGATTTGGTTTCAAGCCCTAAAGAAGCTTTATCTCGCGCCTCTGCTGATAGGAGATCCAAATACCTTAATCGGTACTTCTCATTACTGTTTTAAAAAATTACAAATTTTGTCACGTTCATATCAGTACCAGTACCGGTCTCAGTCCAATGTACACCAAACACTATGCACACCAAACACAGTACAATTGTTTTGAGTTTGATTTTTGTGCAACCATAGGGGTGGTGCGCATTCACTTTCTACACGCGAAAGGAATTTCTCGAAGCTAACAAAACTTTCTATTAATAGTAGGAGATTTGATGGGAGGACACCAGATTCACCAGCACCAGTTGCAAATCAAGTAAATTTTCAAATCCATTTTTTTTTAAAAGTTGCGAGTTATTTAGCAGTTGTTTTGGTTGTTTTTAGGGTGTGATTACGCACTTATCGGAACAAATTTCTACTCTGAATGAAAGAATGGACGATTTTACATCTCGTATTGAAGAACTAACTTCAAAATTTTCTGAAAAAAGAGTACCGAGTCATCAAAATATAGCCGGACAGACTGAACCCTGCAACGGGTCAGCAACTTCACTGTTCATGGCCGGTTTAGGAAACGGTCAAATGCTGCCCAATTCTGCATCTTCTAACCAGTTGGCTCGGGACCCACCTCTCATGGAGGAGGTGCACAATTCATACTTTTTTAACTACCTTTCATTTGAGTTTCAGATGTGACATGATTCTTTTTTGTTGAAAAGGTGTTAATGATAGCGAGGGGACAACGACAGGTGATGCATCAGCTTGACAACTTAAGTAACTTGTTACGTGAGTACATTACCGAAAAGGGTCAGGCTGACCGGGCAGAAAAGGGCAGTAGCAGATTGACCGGATTTGAGTCGGTTGGATTACCCTTTGTGATGACATTGACAATTGGTGGATTGGGTTTCTTATTGTGCAGGACTTTGTATTCCCAAAAGTAAACCCTTCTTGAAAATTTCCATTCATAAAATAACTAAATAAACATGAAACATAAAGCTAAGATCAAAAATCTTATGTATCATCTAACAGTGTAAAGAATCGGGTGAATGTTGCCCCAACAGTTATACGAACATATATGATATATATCAATTATCAATACAAAAAACATTATTCCATATACATTTGAGGTCTGTATGGAGTTTGGACATGTAAACCCTGGCATATCATCTATTTGTTGTGTACTTCAATTTAATCTCTCTTGCCAGGGTGCGTCGATGGGGGTTCTATGGCAGTACACTGACATCATTTAGCATATATTGATATGTAATTGTTAATGTCATAAAATGACAATGAATAATAATTATTATTATTTTAAGTTATTAATCTTTTCAATGTATTCGTTGGGTAAATAAACTTTTTCTTGGGTTTTTATTATATTGTAGGAGTGAATTTCAAACAAATAAATCAATACCGTAGTTTTCATGGTGTCCAATCGTCTATTATGACATCCAACATGACATAGTTTATTTATTTATATTGATTTGGCGATGTTTTTGTAAGATTTTTTTTTTTTAATTTATATTTGGTTTTATATATTTTAAAGATTATTAATATATTTATATTTTAATTTATTCTAATTATGTTAAAATAAATAAAGATCAAGTTGACAAATTAGGTCGGATGTAATTTAGTGTTATCAAAATG
The DNA here is from genome assembly GCF_052849685.1 of Lactuca virosa. Taxonomy (NCBI): domain Eukaryota; kingdom Viridiplantae; phylum Streptophyta; class Magnoliopsida; order Asterales; family Asteraceae; genus Lactuca; species Lactuca virosa. The sequence goes on from NC_136426.1 coordinate 29,269,199, forward strand.
ACCAATAATGTTAGCATTTCAGACCAATTTTACTTAACACATAATTTTATTATTATATTTTTTTTTGACAAAAAATCCATTTTAGTGTCATTTCAGACTCAAATTCCGGATTCCGACCGGGAAAAAAACTCATTCTAAAATTTCAAGAATATGTTTGAAATTGGAAATTTCAAGATGTTTGTTTTTTTATTGAAATTTAACAAAAAGTTCAAAAAATCAAAACAATAACGATACAAAAAGAGTGTAAAATGTAACATTTTGTTGAAAACTTTGATATTTGACATTTCGAAATAGTCATTTCAAACATTGGTAGAGTTTTTAAAAGGCGCCTTGTGCAAATAAGAAAAAAAAATTTACTTTAATAAATGAAGATTTTTTTGTCACATATCACACTCTTATTCAATTTGCCAAATGTCATTTTGTGGTCATTTTGATTTTTTTTTTCCATATGTCATTTTATGGGTATTCTTATTTTATTAAATTTCATATAATATTTTAATATAATAATTACGAGTAAGGGACGAGGAGGGGGAGGCTCTCGAAACCAAACGAGACTAGAAGGACCATGGGAATTAGCACCATTCATAAGATTGCTTTTGTCTCGAAGAGGCAACAAAAGGGCAACCCTCTATCTCTATCTCGGTCTCTGTTTAGCATCATATATCGATCTGAGAACATTTTAATAAATGGATATCAAATTCATTAATAGACTTATCTTCTAATTTTAAAATTTCCAAATTAAAGCTCATTAGTTTTTTTGATTTACTTATTTAAATTTAAAAGATAAAACATTTCAATTTTAATAATTCATTATTTTTCTTATTTTCTTATAAATTTGAAGTTCTCGACCTTTATACTTAATTTTTTTTAAATTAGCTCATGTAATACATAAGTCTTACAACTAGTACTCATATTATACTTGTTAAAACCAATGCTCACATGCTGCATGAATGATGGTTAGTATTGCAAATGCCCAAAAATTGAGTCATCTTCTTTTATCCTTGTGTGAATATTCGTAAATAATATGTAACATGTGAACTTATGAGAACGTGATTACAATAATAATAAATATTATTAGCAGGATATGGTAAAAAAATTGTTGATTAAATTAAAAATATATTAGTATATACTTCGGATTTGAGATAAATTACAAAAAAAAATGGATCATTAGACTAACTGAATCCAAGCCAATTTCTCCTCGAATGATATTCTGTTTATTGAGTTCAACTAAAAATGATGAAAGACATGTAAAACTTTGGTTAAATAATTTCACATTTGTTGTTCCTATAATAACACCCTTCTAATTCTATGATGACTCGTTGTACTTGCATAATGAACTGTTTTAGAAAAAATAGCATAAGTTGAAGTCTTTTTGGCTACAAAAACAGATTTTTGTGCTTGGTTTTGGTCATGAATATTTAAAATAGCAAGATAACTGATACTAATACTGATAAATTCAAGTGCATAAATAAAGAAAGATACAAACAATTGTATTCTCAAAACATAGATGCAGCAAGTGAAGTAATTTCTGTAGCAACTTCATCATATTCAGTTTTCAGTTTTTGTTGGATTTCCTCTCCAAGTTCTCCCTTTGTTGGCTTTGGGAGCACCAAAACACAGCATGTTGGCCTCTTTGTAGCACCTGCATTTGCTAGATCCTGCAACCACCATACGATTTTTCTCATGTCAATGTCCATGGCCGAGTCTAGATAAAAACCAAGGGGATGTAAAACTCACTTCTTTTGATGTAACATAAACATATGGTATCTCTGCTTCTTCACATAGTATTGGAACATGAGTTATCACATCGATTGGAGTTATGTTTCCAGCAATTACACACACACTGCATTCATCCATGGATTCACCTTGTTGTTAACATGTATATTTGTAGATTAAATAACAACAAACGATCTATAACTCATCAACATAGATGGGATCTAATTTCATACAATCAATTTGCATAAACAAATCTCGCTAACTTACCCTTTATTACCGCGTCTGATGCTCTTCACGACCTCCTTGACTCCTCTTTTCAAGCATTTGTGTTCGGCAGCTAAATAACATAAAAACATGAACATATAAAGCTAAGTTTCACCATGTTCGTTGAGATTAAATATGAAAAATCAATGGAGAAAAGTGTGCGAGATTTGATTGATTGTACCTTTGCGGACGAGTTTGAGGGTGCGTTTGGAGAGTTTTTTGCCAGCAAGGGGTTTAGCAATTGGAGCTAAGGCCTGAAGCTTCTTCTTTTCCTTCTCCTTGTGTGCTGATTTCTCTACTTCACTATCACTTCCTCCCATCTCTTCTGTATGAATCGTGAAATCAAGGGGGCAAAACTAAAGCAGCAGAAGTAGGGTTTATTTTCGCAACTTTTGATTTTAGGGTTTAAGGAGGTGGTAGGCTGCTGATTCTTCAGCGGAACATTTTGATACATCCACTTCCACTGAATTTAATAATGTAACGACAAACTATACCCCCATTTAAATCTATAGTGTATTTTAATTTAATTATTTTTGGTTGTAATATAATTCCTTTTTGAAAGCTATTCTTTGTGGACCAATTAAACCAAAAAAATAATTAAGGGACAGTTTATACCCTTTTATCTTCTATTATCAAAATAAATATATTAATTCCAAATAACCAAAGAAAAAAAAGGTATAAACTGTCCATTAATTATTTTCCTACGAAGACTGTAACTCCATGTTTAACAGCGAGCTTCTGAGAGGCTTTAAAAAAAATGGATTAAAAAAAAGTTTCAAAATGGTTCGTACGGTAATTTGAGCTTTAAACTATTGTTTTAAATTAGAAGTTCTTAATTCAAAAGCCAACTCAAGTAGCTATTAAGGCCGGACGGAGTGGACCGCGGGGAAACCGCGGGATCGGTTCCCGCATGAAGACACACCGCACCGTGGGTGCGGGAAAGGAGTAGCGGGAAGAGAGTGGGGGGAGAGAGTCCCTCTCTCTCTTCTAACCATTGGCTGTGCGATTTTTTTTTTCTTTTTTTTTTCTTTTTTTATTCCAAACGGCTATATATATATATATATATATATATATATATATATATATATATATATATATATATATATATATATATATTCTTTTTTGTTTCCCTTTTCTTAACCTATAAATATTCAAACATTCTATCATTTTTTTTAACCCATAACCTATATTTCTCTCTAAAAAATATTATTCAAAATGTCATCATCTTCATCATCCGATTCGACGGCTGTAGAGGAGGTTAAGTTTATCGGTTCCGTCATGGCGAAAACGGTTGCATACTATCAAAACCGATTAGGCGAAACATCACGTGCAAGACCTAACCTAAGAAAGTCGTCGTTACGTAGAAATCACGAAGCCGGACACGATCGCCTTATAGAAGATTATTTTGCAGATGACGCCATCTACGCTGTAAAGTTTCGACGTCGGTTCCGGATGAGGAAGGAACTATTCTTACGTATTGTTGGCGATTTGGAAGGCCGTTTTCCATATTTCCAATGGAAAATGGATGCAAGGGGAAAAAAAGGTTTCTCTCCCATTCAAAAATGCACGGCTTCAATTCGTCAGCTAGCATACGGTATGGGCGCAGACAAATGAGACGAGTATTTTAGGATGTCAGAGCGTACCGTGCGGGAGTGTGTGTACAAGTTCTGCAAAGCGATCTGTTTGGTTTATGGGCAACGATATTTGCGCAAACCAACTATCAACGATATCCACCAATTGTATACGGTGCATGAAGGCAAGCATGGATTCCCTGGAATGTTAGGTAGTATCGATTGCATGCATTGGAGTTGGTCATTATGCCCCAACGCATGGCGTGGTCAGTACATGAGAGACGACCACAAAGAGCCGACGATCATTCTAGAGGCTATCGCATCACATGATCTTTGGATATGGCATGCATTCTTTGGTCCAGCTGGTGCAAACAATGACATCAATGTGCTAGACTCGCCGGTATTCAACGATATCTACCTTGGAAAGTCACACGATGTACATTTTCAAGCAAATGGGGTAGCATATAAGCGTGGATACTATCTTACTGACGGTATATATCCTCCCTTGTCTGTTTTTGTGAAATCGTTTACATGTCCTAACGACCCAAAAATGAAAAAGTTTAAAGAGGCGCAAGAGTCAGCTAGGAAGGATGTGGAGCGAGCATTTAGTATACTTAAGAGACGTTGGCAAGTACTAACGGTCGGGGCAAGGTCATATGAGGTGAAAAGGTTACAACACGTAATGTATGCATGTATCATATTGCATAATATGATTCTTGAAGACGAAGGAAGAGCGATATGCCGATACAACGAAAATGAAGTTTTGCCAAATGTCGAAGGAGTAGCCGTTGGTACATAAGAGTATAGGATGAATAGAAGAGAAGTACACAATCGCGACATTCATCAGGCCCTTCGTGCTGATTTGGTGGAGCACATTTATAGGGCTCATATTCAGCCCCCTTACGAGTTATCTCACGATGATTTGTTTGACGAATCAGACGAGGATTCTGATATGTTCGTCGATAGTGAAGATTCTGACGACGAGAGTGGCGTTGGGGAGAATGATGCAGACGATCAAGACGATGACGAAGACGATGATTCCGAGTGACGTATTTTGGTTTAAATAAAATTCTATGTTGTAGGTTGTTTGATTTTTTTTTTTTTGCGGTTTTTTTTATTTTTCTACTTATTTAAATATTAGGGTTAATGTAATTTTTATTTTAATTAATGAAATGCTTTTTATTTTTAATTAAATTTTATGTTTGATATTAATTTAAAAAATATAAATAAAAAAAAATTATTTTATTTAATATAAAAGAAAAAAAAAAGTGAGGGAAAGGCTTCCCACCCATTCCTTGGCTTTTAGGTGAGGGAAAGAAAAGTGAGGGAAAAATGGGTATGGCCCACCAAAAGTAAGGGAAGCTTCCCTTCCACACCCTCCGGTCTAAGAGATTTGAGTTTTTTTTGAAGGTTTTAGCTTTTGATTTTATGTAACTATGTTTAACAAATATTTTTGTACAAATAAAAACTTTATATTTCAGCTATGACCGATTGACCGGGCATCTACCGATCAGTTTTTGACAAAGAAGCCCTACCACGTCAATTTTCATGTTTCACTTTATCCCTTGACCTATCATCTCATGCCCATTTAGTCTTTTGATTTTTTTATTATTATTTTTTTAATTACCACCAAAAGTACTCCAAAGTCCAAACTTTTGCCAACACTATTACTGTCAAAGATAGCCCAAATCGTTTAGCTTTTTACAATAATTAACCCAAAGTTAACAAAATTCCCGTATAACCATCGATTTCCATTGTGAAATGCTTAAAACGGTGCATTTAAAAAAAAGTACTATGAAATTCACTTTGTGTACTTTTTGGAAAAAAAAAAAAAAAAACTATAAGAAAGATGACTATATTTGTCTCTCTTTTAAAATCCATCTCTAATAACAAATTACTTACACTGTCATAACCATAATAACAAGAAATTTACCTTTTTCTACAGTTCATAACAATTTATGACCTGAGCAACAAGTTGTTGGTCTATTTTTTGCTGACTTTTGCATTTGATTTCACAACTAAACATGGCTGCCACATTTGAATAAACAAGTATACTCTTTTATTAAAAAGTTTGAACATAAGTACATAACATAGTGAACAACATCCCAAATTACAATTTGCCCTTTTGACCAGTTTGAGTCAACTGCTGTCTCAAAACCCTTCTCATTACCTTGTTTGATGCAGTCCTAGGAAGCGATGCAAATGGCACCACATCAGAAACCTAAACAAAAACCCAAAACTCAAAATTAGAGAATTTATAACATTTCCACAAAATATTTCCAAAATGATGATACCTTAAACAAAGGGTTCAGATTCTTCTGTAAAGCTGAATTCAATGACACCCTCAACTTTTGTAAGTCGGTTGTGGAACCATCGTCATTTTTGAAAACAACCACAATCACCAACCGCTCGGGCCCACCACCAGCTGGCGTAACCCCAATAGCGGCTGTCTCGAGGATTCCATCATCAACCGAGTTGCATATCCGTTCAATTTCAACTGAACTTACCTGTAAAACTAACCATACTCCTTTTTAAAACGGTTTCCAAGATAGTATGAAAAGGGCATTCAGGTCTCGGTCTCGGTCTCGGTCTCGGTCTCGCTCTCGCTCTCGCTCTCCCTCCCACTCCCACTCCCACTCCCACTCAGTCTCACTCTCACTCTCACTCTCACTCTCACTCTCACTCCCAGTCCCAGTCCAAGTCCAAACACAGTACAACCTGTTATGTTTTATCATTGTCCTATGTGAATGGACAAAAGAGACAAGATTTGATTTTAAGGCAAAATAGGTAAATCTTGATATCAATGAAACGAATTCTTTGGAACTTTCTAGAAGAAAAAAGAATTGTGTACAAGAGATATGAATATGAAAATCATGCCTTGATGCCACCAAGATTCATGGTATCATCTGCACGACCATGAGCACGATAGTATCCTCTAGATGTGAGCTCAAATACATCCCCGTGTCTTCGTAGAACCTATTATAACAAACATTTAATAAAACATGACTTCAAACCCTAATTTATTTATTGTATAAGTAACATGACCTTTCACTTACCTTCCCATTCCAAGAAGGCATGCCTTTGAAATAAACATCGTAGTGGTTAGCATTTAGCAGTGTGCTTGATGCTCCAAACATTAAGGGATTAAGAGCCAGTTCACCAACTCCAGGCACATTTGGTGGCTATAAACATCAAATAGATTTACACCCAATCCATATTAACCCATGATTCACCATAAAAGCTATTTTTTTTTTTTTTTTTGGCTTTGATGGGACAACAAATTGCAATTTTTGTCCCGTTGACATCAGTCTGAATCTGAATCTGATGCATGTCAAATGCAGTACAATATGTCATGTCCTGCGTAACAAACACAAACGATTGTGCTTACCATGGGGATACCATTTTGGTCAAGAATAAAGAGATTACATCCCAAACTTGGTGTGCTGAAAGCAGACAGACATTGGGGCTGCAGTAATGATCCGGTGATAAAACCACCACCAATCTCAGTTCCCCCACAATACTCAATGACTGGTTTGTATTTAGCTCTTCCCATCAACCAAAGGTATTCATCCACACTAGACGCCTCTCCCGTTGACCCAAAGCAACTAACAAAGTTGAAAATAAGCTCATCTTAGAAGATAAAAACACAAAAAAAATTACAATTTCTTCATCTCTCATCTATGCAAAAGACGAAAATACCCTCCCCGTCATCCAAAACTCACCGGATGGTTGACCAGTCGAAGCCAGCTGTACAATTGTTTGTTCTCCATGCCCTTACAATACTTGGGATCACTCCCAACATTGTTACTTTTGCATCCTGAAAAGTTTGAGCAAATGAGGGTAAATTTGGAAGATGTTAAGTTCTGTCCCCAATAAGTAAAAAAGATATAACATGGATTTAAAAGGCAAAAAATACGTACAAGTTATGAAACAACCTGAACAAACTTGGCAAACCCAGAACCAAGTGGAGCTCCATTATATAAAGCAAGTGAGGCCCCATTTAATAAGGAAGCATAAACTAGCCATGGACCCATCATCCACCCAAGATTTGTGGGCCATGCCACCACATCACCCTTGCGGATGTCCATGTGGCACCAACCATCTGCACCAGCCTTGAAAGGTGTTGCAAGAGTCCATGGAATTGCCTTTGGTTCCCCTGTGTAAATTGACTTAAGTTTGATAATAAAAATGCTTAGATTAAATTTGGAGACATTATCTTTAATGTTTTCTACCTGTAGTTCCTGAAGAAAAGAGGATATTTGAAAATTCTTCAACTGGTCGTTCAACAGCAACAAACTCGACATTCCTGTATATTTTGATTTGTGAATTGACTGAATTCAGAAACAGAAACAGGTTATAAACGTTTAGAGTGTTGTTTTCTTTGTTACTTAATGGGCTTAATGGGTTAAGCACTTAATATGGACAGCTATACATGGTTGTTAGCTTTTTACTTGATCTGAATATTTGTGAAATTTGGTTTTTTGGAATGTAAGGGCAAAATGGTCATTTAGTCTTGTTCAGACGGTTTATTCGGTCTAGAAAAAGAAACAGACCTTATGTATACAATCATTACCCATTCAACCACTTTACCCATACAGGAGTTAATACATAATATATTAATATGGTAAAGCTATACACACAGAAGCAAACATACTTGTAACTTTTAACTTGTTCTAGAAAATCATGCCAAGAAATATCACCATCACGCAATTTCATACTAAATCCTGAGCCTCTTGTAGGAATGACAATTGCCATTGGTGATTGAGCATCAACAACTCGACTGCAGAATTTATGTGAGAATCATGTTATTTGAAAAAAATAATAATAATAATAAGGGTATGAAGGTCATTTTCAATGTGGGAATTGAATACAACACCTGTATAAAGGAATGCTTCTGTCCCCACGAATGATTAAATCCTGAGGAACAAAATTTAGTGATGAGAGATATGGATATTGTAAAAGCAACAGCAACAGATGAGCTGGCCCACACTCCCCCACCCCAAAAGATGTAAATCTGGTACACAGTGGCCCGCTAAGTGGCTGACATGTCACCACAAGGGGCCCATCCACATCATTGGAATTGAAACTTTTGCAAGTACCTGTGTAAAAATTGCTTTTGCTTTTGATAGTACAAGTCTTGTAGAAATTTCGGTTGGAGCAAAACTATCTGCAATAGATACAACCACATGGCCTGCAAGAACAATTGCCAGATATATCACTACAGAATTGACATCCATAGGCATATCAATCGCAATTGCAGATCCTTTTTCCAATCCCAGAGTTCCAAGAGCATATGCGACTAACCTAATCATAATCCCAAAAAAAAATAAAAAAAAATCACAAGAATTAGGGTAAAAATGCATGTCAGAAAAAGGTGTTGATATAAGCAATTTAGCTTACCAAACCTCTGAACGCAATTTCTCAAATGTCATTGTGTTCACTGGCGTTTCATCATCACCTTCATCACGCCATATCACTGCTATATCACTTGAAATCCTTTTGCTACTCAAACTTAAACAATTTCCAGCAGGATTTACATAAGCTCCATGAAGCCATCGACCTCCTGGATGCAATAACTGGGTTTCTTCAGATGGATCATCGACTAATATTGCTTTTGGAGGCACAGAAAATGATATGTTCATTTCAACCAGTATCGTTTTCCAAAACACCTGGCATAAGGATGATTATGATCCATCGGAATGAAAGTTTTAATGGTTTGAAAAGGGCGAGATGTACCTCAAGATTTGAGGCTGAAAATTCATGAAAAGTAGAGTAACTCGAAATGGGGTCTTTATAATTGGGACCCAGGAACTCCTTCCCTCTTCTCTCTAATAAACTACCTATGTTCGTTAATAACGCCTCCTCCCTAATCATGCCAGGAAAAAATCGAACAATGTAAGTATAGAGAAACAATCAATGTCAACTACCAAATGCAAAATTGATATCTGTACTGCTTGTTATGAAGTTTATTGTTGATCATCAACTTTTTGAACGGACAAATTCATAGAATACACATGATTTTTTCACTTGAAATTATTCGTTTGAATGTTTTCGCGAGCGAGGAATTTGAAGTAAATTTGTTCTCCCAAAAACTAGCTTCGATGAACACTAATTGCAACAATTTTCAAAGGGGGAGTCGGAGCTTACGGGTCAGGTAACCAGGCGGGAGGATCGGGTCCGAAATCTTTGTAGCATCCATAATACATCATCTGATGAAAAGAGTAAGGAAGGTCCGGATTGAGAAGTCGGGTGGAGATTTGATTCCATGTCTGAGGAGTAGCAGGGCCGTAACTCTGGATGATTTGAGTGAGCTCCTGATGAAGTTGCGTGGCAGTTTCCGATGGGATACCCAGCTCTACTATGTCCGATGAGTCAATAGAGTCGAGGGATTTGTACACCATTGTTGATTCTCTGAGATTTCTTCGATAACTTTCAAAGTCGTAGTTTCTACAAATTGTTAACGATCTTCCAAGAGAGAGAGATAAGGCTTATAAAGAGAAGTAGATGATTAGATAATATCGTTTCTAAATCCTATCAAAATTATCTTTTTCTTTTCGATTAATTACGAAAAAACTGCCAATTTTAGCAAAAAAAAAAAAATTAGTTTCAGTCCAGAAATCGTAAAATTTACACGATTTTCTATTCTCGAGAAATTAAATTACCTCCTACCTTTTATTCCTACAATTATTTCTACCCATTAAAATTATGACAAATCACCATTCAATTTAATTTTATTTGATATATTCCTAATATAGTCTTAATGAGTTAGTTAGAAAAATATGGAATGATGACACTTGTCATAATTTTATTGGGTAGGAACATTTATAGGCATAAAAAGTAGAAAACATTTTAATTTCTATTCTCGTATACCTATATCAAGAGAGAAATTAAATATCATCCTACATTTTATTCCTACTTATTCCCCTACCATATCAAATGTTGACACGTGTCACATTTAATGACACATTTAATAAAATTGATAATATTTTAATCCACTTATTACCATTTAATATGGATAGGAGGATGGTAAGAGTAAAATATAGAAATATTTTTAATTTTGCATGTCAAGATCTCGCCCTTGTAAATATAAGGGAAAATGACTTAATAGTTTTCGTTACTTGTACGTTTAGTCATTATTCTTTTTTTGTAAAACAAACCCTTATACTTGATTTTTTTGTAAACATGAATTGGCGTCCACATCGTAGTGTATGTGGATAGGGACATATTACACTCCTCTTTAATATCACAAAACACAAATCGATTACATGTTCACTTCATATGATATTTGTAGCTGATATCTTTATTTAATGTGATAATTAATGTGATATGTAATTTGAAAAACATACCCAATTCATGTTAGGAAAGACTTTATTTATTACCATATTCATTCTTCTATTTCATCGAATAACTTATGAAACGGCTGTTATCACTAATATCAAATCCCTACATATAAGGAATCGGTAAGGTATGATATATTCTAAATTAAATTTAAATTTAAATTGTTATTCAGTTGATTTACTTGCTCCTTTTAATCGTATTCAGTTCTATATATAATTCAACATCTTTAATCATTAGTTTACACCATAATTATTTCATATTCCACATCAGGAAACAAGACCAAGAAGGAGCAAACCTTATTAGTCGAGACAACTGTATGTTTTTTACTTATGTTCTGAATACTTATGATCTGTCCCCTTCTTCCAAATCGATTATTGTCCCTGAAACTTCAAAAATGTGATTAGTATTGTATTTCTTAACTGTACAATGAAAAGTATTTATATGAAAATGAACTTTAGTCTAATCTACTCACATATAATCAATTTTAAAAAGGCAATTCGGTCCCTTCTTTGTTGTTAGTTGTTACAAAAATGGGTATTTTTTACTCACTGTTGTGGTCTTACATTGTGTGTTATTGCCACGTGATCAATTTCAACAGTTGAACACACGTCGTATCGCTATTCAAAACCATGAACATTCTCTTCATTTATTTATATGGGAACATATCGATTTGCTAAATACTTAACATTATACATTCTGCTAACATAATATTTTCTTCTTTTATGTTTTGTTACAGTGACAACGGCAGAGAGAAACATCACTTTCATTAACGACTTAGATAATATGAATGATCATTACACACTAAAAGTGTGTATCATCCGGTTATGGAGATCAATCTCAGATGTGAGCCCGACTATAATTTGACTGCAAAAAGAAAAGCACGTTGGTCAACGAAAGTACATTGATCAATATGGGTGAGCTGCTTAACAACAAGGAAGCACTGGTAGGCGCTTGTGCTACCAGAGGCCAAGAAACTTAGAATAACGAGGTTCATTCCATGAAAGGATAGCTAAATTTGAATTTGTTTTAGTCATAAACATTATATTATGTTTGTATGTTGGAAATGATTGATTCAATGAAAGGATAGCTAAATTTGAATTTGTTTTAGTCATAAACATTATATTATGATTGTATGTTGGAAATGATTGATTCACATGGATAGAAACGTATACACCATAAAATCTAGGTGGCAAAAGGTTTCGCTCTAATTTATGGGAATAATTTTGAGGAAACACTTTCGCTAGTAGATTTTAAATATCTGATAAACATCATTATGGTTAGTGGTTGTGTTAATTGCATTATCAAATTCGCAATATGATTACGACATCCCTTTGCATAGTTCGAATTGTGAGAAATGGCAGGAAATTGTTTGAACTTTCAAGACATTTAGCTATAAGTTCTGAAAAGGTTTGAACACACACATATGCTATCTGATGAAAGTGTATAAGCTTAAGAAGTCTAGTTGGATACTTATCGAAGCATCACGTATCCGAAATATGCACTTTAGTAAGAAAGTCAAGAGTATTGATTTATAGAAGTCCAGTTGATTTCTGGGTACATGTCAAAGCGAGTGGGAGCATAATTGTTATGATAGTGGGAGCATATTGTCATGTTAGTATTGCACGTTGACAATACTATTCGTAGGGAAAAAGTTTTCAATTTGCAAATTGTAAAGTTTGTGAATTGTTTCTCTATGATAGACTTAAGGGAGAGGGCACTCATACTTCGTTTCGAATCTAAAAGTTTACATTGCATAGTTTAATAGAACTTAGTCATAAACATATATAAATATCATGTTGAAATGATTCAACATAGGAAATTCGATATATAAAAATTGTAAAATCCCAAAAATCATGACCAAAAATTTCGTTTTAAACCATTAAATAAACCATAGTTATCAAATCATTCCATCAAAACATAAGTCAGAGTATTTCAAAATATTATTATCAGAGTTTCCAAATCAAACATCAGAGTAAACATCCCAGGCTAAAACATCATGGTGTGTGCAATGCAGTCATCCAGAGCTCTTCTCTTTGCAACTGGAAGTACCTGAAACCAAAACTGAAAACCGTATGCACGAAGCTTAGTGAGTTACCCAACCTACCACATACCATACACATAATCACATACACTGGGCCCCCGCCCCTACATCGGGCCCCGCCTGGCATCAGACTGTGTCCGGCATCAGGCCCCGGCTGACATCGACCATCCAGCCCCGCTTGGTATACAGATTTGTTTCTTCGAGGCCACGCCTGTCTCTGGGCCTCGCCTGCTATACACATACAAAAATTATCATATAATCATACTATCACATAAAGAATCATACACAGTTCTATATACTCCAGTCCTAAGGTCTCGCCTATCATGGGCCCCGCCCCTACTCTGCTAATGATGAGTTATGGAACCCCGTCCACACTCAGCTAGTGATGAGATGCGGGACCCCGCCCACACTCACCTCCCTACCAGGCACATACAAATATCATAAAGACAACAAGTATAACTAAACATGCATACCTTCCTCGGGCAACGCCCGCATCAGACCGTGGTCCGGAAACATACATATAAACATTCCTCCAGCTTTCCCCGACATCGGACCGAAGTCCTGAAACATATAAAACAGACACATGCAAGAATCACGAAGACATCAAGCATACAACACATTCCTCGGGCACTACTCGACATCTGATCGAAATCCGGAAACATATAAACCTACATCGGGCACTGCCCGGCATCGGACCTTGGTCTGGAACATACTAGCATACATAAACATATAATCATACATGCATACATATACGGGCCGAAATTGGTGCCTTAAACCCGTTCATACAAAGGGAAACTCACCTCACAAAGCTGAATGCAGAATCTCACGGATAATCCTCCGGCTACTGACTGGCAAATCCCCGAACTGCTGATCTCTCGACTCCCTGAGCTATTAATCATCATACAAATTAGTTGAGTTCAGGATTCTCATACCTTAACCATAAGTCCTCACTGCAGTAAAAGACCATTCTACCCCTCACATACTCTTGTTCCAATATGAACTCTACTCAACTCTTGGCCCAAAAGATAAACGTTCCTACAAGGCCCAATATGTGGCCCAAATTCCAATTGGCCCCAATCCCTTCACATGGGCCTCAACCTAAGGCCCAATAATGCTTCTCTAGTCCAAAAGTTCAATTCTCGATGGCCCACTAAGGCCCAAAGTAGCAAAGTCCAATGAATGGCCCAAATGTGCGAAGCCCACTTTGACTGAGTATGCAGGTCGTACTCAGATGTACGCAGCGCGTACTAGGCTTGTGACTTGTACGCTACACGTTCAAAGTTTTATGCCCAACGTACTCCCATGTTAAGCTCTTTTTGCTATTAAGCACTTAATGCTTCAAACTAAGGGACCAAATCACAGATCTGAGCTCTACTTAACGTCTTAATCCATAAAGTCACTGAATTGGTGACTTTGCATTTCCCAAAAAAGCCCAAACTCCAAAAATGACATTCTAGTTCCATGAAGATGGTCTTAACTCTTGCATGAACCCATTAAGACCTTCAAGATGGCAACTTTATGCCTCAGGGACTCAAATAGCACCAAGGGTGGCAACCCTAAGCCTAGAAATCAGACTTGAACCATAAAGCTTCATCATTGGGACCAAAAAGGTCCAAAACTTCAAAATAAGAGATATAAGGAAATAACCACCAAGTTTGAGACTTTATACCTCAAATGAGAGCTAAAAGCTGGTGTAGTCCTGGATCTAAAAGCTCTATCTTCTCCAATAAGTCTTCAAGAATGAACACCTTCTTCAAAAGCACCAAAATACTCTTCTAATGGCCTTCCAAGATCCAAGATCACTCAAAGGAGGATTAGGGTTTCGTAGTAGCTTCTTTAGGGTGAAATGGAGGCTGGTCTTCAAGGAATTATGTTCCTTATATAGTTCCTAGCCCTAAAATTAGAGTTTTTGTCTAAATGGAGTACGCCCCACGTACCTCTTTGTACGCCCGGCGTACTAACTTACCTCCTGCGATCATGCAGCCTTCTACGCCCTGTGTTCTCTATGATTATGCCTTGCGTACTCATGTAACCCTTAAAACCCTAATCTTATTTTGGCGATAAATTCTTCATTCTGAGTCCGTTTTCAACGAACTTTATATCCACGAAAAGGTGGCGAGAAGCCCTACGCTCCTAACAACACACCCAACCCTTAAAACCTTCCTAATAAAACCCAAAACCCATAAAATACTGAATCATCAGATTACGATTATACCCTTGGCCTCCGCAGACACAATCGAACACTTTCAAAACCGGGTGTTACAACTCTCCCCTACTTAAATTAGATTTCGTCCTCGAAATCGCTCCTTCCTAACACCCGTATCAAAAATAATGATATGAGGAATGTAACCGATGCTTCTGCACGTAAAACAATCTCCTCGAGACATCCGAAAACCAAACCGAACTTCTATGCTGAAGGAAACAAACTTCGAGCTTCCGCAAACCACTTCTGACTCTCCATAGTCTGAATCCCATATTGGTCTGTCTCCCTGACAGACTGTCCACACATAACCATCTGTAGGACAATTATACTTGACAGAAGGCTCAGATAATCCTTCGAGTAGAAGATTCATCCCTGAAACGGTTAGACTCGGACGAGAGCTGCGAAACAGGGTTAAATCAATTACTCTGAGATTATTTAATCCAACTATAAGTGTCTTAATACTTTCGATCCGCAAGCTACTCCACACACAAGAATCCTCACCTCACTACTTTTATCCGAACATCGTGCTGCCTCTCATCCGCTGCTCGAATGAGCCAAGACCTCCCAGGTCCTAACTTATATGTCAGCTATCTGGAATGGCAGATTCCCAATCGGTTGTTGAACCCAAGAATACCCTCTCTGTCGCTCCCAGCGACTTCCGAAGAAAACTTCAGCTATCGAAAACTACCTTATCCACATTGCCATTTATGGCTCTATAACTAGGAGATACGGGCCTCGCCCACACTCAGCTAACTAGGAGATACGGGCCCCCGCCCACACTTTGCTGACTAGGAGATACGGGCCCCCACCCACACTCTGCTGACTAGGAGATACAGGCCCCCACCCATACTCTGCTAACTAAGAGATATGGGCCCCCGCCCACACTTCACTAACTAGGAGATACGGGCCTCCGCCCGCACTCCGCTGAATAGGACTACATAGGTCCAACTCCACCTCGAATCCCATCAACCTATCATTTCCTGATTCCGATCACGTTGTGGCCTTTCCACGATCCTTCGAACTGACCTACCCGAGCCTAACTTATCTGAATGAACCTGTGAATTCTACGGCTTATTCCGTAGTCTATCAAGACTTCCTCACACTATCTGACCACATGAAGGATGTTACGGATGCCCCGCAATCGCACCATACTTTCCCTCGCTATCTAACCTCTAGTGTATGCTACGGCTATCCCGCACTCTTACAACACTACCCAAACTGTCTCATCCGCTGATTACTAACCCGCACATCCATCATCGAGCACACACATGGTCTATCATTCTGACTGAACTCGCGTCCTGACGGGAATTTCCCCAACTTAATTTCCCAAAACCGGCTATCAAACACCAAGAAGACGCGAACCCAACGTTGGGAAATTTCGCAAACTCCCAACTCGCACACTCCTCAACCCAAACAGCCTCTTTGGTTGTCTTCCTTCCTGACAAGGATGCGAAACTTATCCCGGTTTCAAAACTGCTCCTGCTTCTGAATCCCTGGACGATTCTCCCCCACTTAGATTCGACTAATCTTCACAATACATGAAAATTGGAAAATTCCCAATCATTCTCACTTTCCAACGATCGATCTGATGACAACCAACTCTTATCAACTAGTGCTCCATTACTAGCCAATCCCAAAAGATCACACAACTTCTAGGAACCAGATGAACACTTGCCAAATCCCAGTGAAAACCGATATCCCCTGATGCTTGAAATTATACCACACTCGAATCTTGAAGACCATAAGACAGATTCTCCAACCAATGCCTCAGCAACCAGCCACTTCCCTTGGCGCTTCCATCAGCCAATCAATAACAGTTACTAAGACCACCGAATCCTGACGATGCTGGATAACCATCCTGCGGAACCCTGACCGCAGACCTTCCATATAACAACCCTGATCCGATCTCAACCATAAACCAAGATGACATTGTACACTCCCAACCCGCAATTTAGGAAATGACCTTTCACTACCCGCTAATAATTCTCGACATGCAAATGGCATATGACATCACTTGAAGATATAACCCAAACACAAGTAGGGACATAAACCCAGGGGTACACTTACCCAAGCCCTTGGAACGGAAACTCCATCGTGTAGTTTCCCGCAAGTGTTGCACTGAGTCCGACCCTGCTGGCCTCTCAAAAGCTGATCTGAAATCTTGGGTCTCTTCCCGGGACCCTCCACTATATGCAACTAATCTGGTTCCCTCTTCGCAATGTGCTCCAAGTCAATATCCCGTTCTCGAGCTCTAGAAGTCATATCATTCTGGGTCTCGCACCCCGAGATACTCACGATCTCCCGGATATCATTCCACAGTATGTCATGATACCTTACCTTCTTCATTTCCTCATCTGCAGCATACTGCGGTACCAAATAATCCCTCTCCCGAAACTTGGCAGTGATCCCTGCTACGGTCTTAGTAATCTGGCGGAGATCCAGAACTCTTGCGCTAACGGCTGCGCCTCAATCGCCTGGGCAAACTCTGCCTGGAATCTGGTCGAAAAGTCATCCCATGGCATAACATCAACCGTATCATCACCCAAATCACTACCAAACTCTTCTCATCAATCATGTGCCTTGTCTTTCAGGAGGCAGGAAGCAAGTCGAACCTTGTCCCTCTCAGGACAACGGTTGGTACGAAAAGCGTTGGTGACATCTGCCAACCATATTCTGCTAGCAATCGGGTCCCTAGCCCCATGATAATTTGGAGATCCACAAGCTCTGAACTCTCAAAACATCAACGTACGCGTCCCCATCATGGTCGCTATCTCAGTATGTAATATGCTCAGCCTCTCATCAAGAGTCTTCATAATGCCCTCCTTGACTGTACCGAAGACCACGTGAGTCTGGTCAATGATTCTGCGCGTAATCTCAGCTGAAATAAACTCCCTCATCTGATCATCCAGCTGCCCGACTCCCGAGCCCGAGCCAGATCCCTTGCTGGCACCAGAACTGCCAACTGGCCTATCACGTATCGTCACCATGCTCATACCATAACAATCATCAGAATACTCATCATAAATCGAGGGATCATACACACTACAAGTTCTCTGGTTTTACCTCAGACCTCCTTGATTCGAGTACGGATCCTCTTCTTTTAGTAGCCCATACTACCTTCCACATCTATCCGTACTTTCCTCAAGAATTGCCTCGACTCCACCAAGTCCCTTTCACTACTACTATTACTCCCAACACTAATCTCATCCTAGGCTTACCCTAGGGTAATCTTCGACCCACTCTCTGCCATCAGCTTCATAAGAAGTCTCTGCTATCTCTCCCTAACTAGCTCGCGAATACCATTAGATATCACTAAGACCAGATAATTCTTCGAGTGAGAGTTCCTACCCTATAACGGTTGGACTCAGACAAGAGCTGCGAAATAGAGCTAAACCTAACCTTCTTAAATTATTTAGTCCTTGCAATATGTAACTTAACGTATTCATTTACTCGTTAGTTAAAGATAACTAGAACTCCTAGAAGCACAAAGCAAGCAACATTCGAGCATTGAGTAAACCAAACCAATCATATTCCAATCAGGCTATCATATTACTGACTAATCAATAATAGCATAAAGTTCAATAAGCTCATACAGCAGGCATACATGCATCCTTCCTAGATCCTTAGCCCTAATCTAACATGCAGTTCTCATACACATATAGAACACATACAAGGCATCCTCCCTAGATCCTTAGCCCTAATCTAGCATGCAGTTCTCATAATCATATCATAGCATAACAAACATGTCTGGGTAATTTGGGAGAACTTACTTAAGCTCGGCTGATTGCATGCACCACACCCTTTTCTCTTTCCAAAATCCTTTTTATAAAAATGGTTTACTTTTCTTTTTGAATTTTTTCATACCAAGTCCTCAGTTTAAGTTCATAAACACCCGAGAGTGTGCTCGAATCCCTCAAACCAAGGCTCTGGTACCATTTGTAACATCCCAAAAATCATAACCAAAAATTTCGTTTTAAACCATTAAATAAACCATAGTTATCAAATCATTCCATCAAAACATAAGTCAGAGTATTTCAAAACATTATTATCAGAGTTTCCAAATCAAACATCAGCGTAAACATCCCAGGCTAAAACATCATGGTGTGTGCAATGCAGTCATCCCGAGCTCTTCTATTTTCAACTGGAAGTACCTGAAACCAAAACTGAAAACCATAAGCACGAAGATTAATGAGTTCCCCAACCTACCACATACCATACACATAATCACATACACTGGGCCCCCGCCCCTACATCAGGCCCCGCCCGGCATCGGACTGTGTCCGGCATCAGGCACCGCCTGGCATCGAGCCCCGCTCGGTATACAGATCTGTTTCTTCTAGGCCCCGCCTGTCTCTGGGCCTCGTCCGCTATACACATACAAACAATATCATATAATCATACTAGCACATAAAGAATTGTACACAGTTCTATATACTCCAGTCCTAAGGCCTCGCCTATCATGGGCCCCGCCCCTACTCTACTAATGATGAGTTATGGAACCCCGTCCACGCTCAGCTAGTGATGAGATATGGGACCCCGCCTACACTTACCTCCCTACCAGGCACATACAAGTATCACAAAGACAAAAAGTATAACTAAACATGCATACCTTTCTCGGGCACCGCCCGCCATCGTACCGTGGTCTGGAAACATACATATAAACATTCCTCGGGCCCTGTCCGACATCAGACCGAAATCTGGAAGCATATAAACATTCCTCCGGCTTTCCCTGGCATCGGACCGAAGTCCAGAAACATACAAAACAGACACATGCAAGAATCACGAAGACATCACGCATACAAAACATTCCTCGGGCACGACTCGACATCTGATCGAAATCCGGAAACATATAAACCTACATCGGGCACTACCCGACATCGGACCTTGGTCCGGAACATACTAGCATACATAAACATATAATTATAAATGAACACATATACGGGTCGACATTGGTGCCTTAGACCCGTTCATACAAAGGGAAACTCACCTCGCAAAGCTGAATGCAGAAACTCATGGATAATCCTCCGGCTGCTGACTGGCAGATCCCCGAACTGCTGATCTCT
Source organism: Lactuca virosa (assembly GCF_052849685.1). Lineage (NCBI taxonomy): Eukaryota > Viridiplantae > Streptophyta > Magnoliopsida > Asterales > Asteraceae > Lactuca > Lactuca virosa. Next base: position 29,289,395 of record NC_136426.1, read on the forward strand.
CGACTCCCCGAGTTATTAATCATCATATAAACTAGTTAAGTTTGGGATTCTCATACCTTAACCATAAGTCCTCATTGCGGTAAAAGACCATTCTACCCCTCACATACTCTTGTTCCAATATGAACTCTACTCAACTCTTGTCCCAAAAGATAAACACTCCTACAAGGCCCAATATATGGCCCAATTTACAATTGGGCCCAATCCCTTCATATGGGCTTCAAAACAAGGGCCAATAATGCTTCTTTAGTCCAAAAGTTCAATTCTCGATGGCCCACTAAGGCCCAAAGTAGCAAAGTCCAATGAATGGCCCAAACCGAGGCCCAAATGTACGAAGCCCACTCTGATTGAGTACGCAGGGCGTACTCAGATGTACGCAGCGTGTACTAAGCTTATGACTTGTACGATGCGCATTCCAGGTTGTACGCCCAGCGTAATCCCCTGTTAAGCTTTTTTGCTATTCAACACTTAATGCTTCAAACTAAGGGACCAAATCACAGATCTGAGCTCTACTTAACGTCTTAATCCATAAAGTCACTGACTTAGTGACTTTGCATTTCCCAAACAAGCCCAAAGTATAAAAATGACATTCTACTTCCATGAAGATGGCATTAACTCTTGCATGAACACCCATTAAGACCTTCAAGATGGCAACTTTCCGCCTCAGGGACTCAAATAGCACCAAGGGTGGCAACCCTAAGCCTAGAAATCGGACTTGAACCATAAAGTGTAACATCCCGACTCCCATGTATGAATTCCAATAATTTTTATTCATTATTTAAGACCTACCCGACGAGTTGTAGGCCCCAAATCGTCGTGTAGAAACCGATCAGGCCGCGTGATTTATGGGACCTACTCGACGAGTTGGAGGACCCCAACTCGACGAGTAGGAGCTGAATGGGAAAACCCTAATTTTTAGGGCTTACACCCTATTTAAAGGACTTAAGCCGCATCCTTTGGCCTCTCTTATCACCTCATTACCCAGAAAAGGAAACCCTATCGATTCTTTACTAGTTCCTTGTGTGTGAGAGCTTAGAAGGCCATTTTTGTGATCTTTTGGAAAGGTTTTGAAGCTTGAAGAGGTTAGAACAAAGGGAGAAGTAGTAGATACAACATCTACTCTGTGTTAGCAACCATTTGGTTGTAAGAAGTCTTTACCTTGGCTTTCCATTTTTTAGATCTTCCCTTATGAAAGAATATGGTCATTTATAGTGCAAAATGAGGTCATTCTCGGATTTGAGCTTGTCTAGAGACGGTGGTTCAGATCTGGACACCTCTAGGCCTCCATGAATATAAAGTGGTCGACTTTATCTAGTCTTGGCCCTCCTCCATGCCCTAAACCTCCTATTAAGCTTAGTTTTAGTGTTTTAATCCCTTTGAAGCCTTGCATGCACGAAAAGTTAGCAACTTTACGTAGTATCTCTGTCCTAAGGGGCTAGGTCTGCAAGTTGGGGCCTTGGAGTTGACTGGAAAGGGTTGAACACGTTAAGACAGTAAGAACTCGACGAGTTGCATAGCCAACTCGATGAGTTGAGTCGGGTTTTTCCCGCTTTCTAGATTCTGAGTGGACTCGCCGAGTTGATGAGATAACTCGACGAGTTAGTTAGTGTTTTTCCAGGTTTTCTGAAGTTCTTAAGGAACTCGATGAGTTCTAGATGCACTCGTCGAGTTGGGTCAACATGGACTGTTGACTTTGACTGTTGACAGTTGACTTGGACCATGGTTAACCAAGTTTGACTTAAGGGTATTCTGGTAATTTGGATCTTAATGGAATTGGTTCTATGGTGGTTATAGGTGTTTGATTTTGGAGCTGTGATTCGAGAGCTTGATATCTTCAGTTCAGTTCGACATTGTGAGGTGGGTTCTTCTCACTATATCAACAGGGTCTAAGGCACCAAGGCCAACCCTTTTTGGATTGTTATCCTGGTTATAGTATGCTTGTATGTGGTTATGATCTGTTAGATCGGTATCCTGGTAGATAGGATGTTGTTATGCTATTATGATCTGTTAGATCGGTATCCTGGTAGATAGGATGATGCTATGTTTGGTGATCGGTTAGATCGGTATCCTGGTATATAGGATAATACTATAATTAGTGATCTGTTAGATCTGTATGACTGTCTGTACATGCTAGCTAGCATATAATATTTATGTGTTTATTTTATGATTGGGGGTGGGTTGAGGCGGTCCTACTTTGTGCTCTAGGCCAACATACCCAGGGCGGCCCGGATAGACTGCATACCCAGTAGGGCATACTAGTGAGGCCGAAGGCCTGGAGAACGGTCCAGACAGGCTGAAGGCCCGAAATGGCGGACCAGACACGCTGAAGGTTCTGAGAGTGGTCCAGATAGACTGAAGGCCCAGTGAGGGCGGTCCAGTCATACTGAAGACTCTGAGAGTGGACCAGGTAGACTGAAGGCCCGGTGAGGGCGGTCCAGACGTACTGTAGACTCTATATATGCATGTTGTTTGTATGATATTGTTATGGTTTGTATGGCGTTGGTATTTTGGGGGAACTCACTATTGGATTTTGAGTGCTTTAAAAAGTTTTAAATTGGCCTGATTTTTATGGATGTTACAAGTTGGTATCAGAGCCTTGGTTTAAGTGAATTGGAGGAACACTCGTGTGAATCCAATCTCAAACTAAGGAAAAGATTTTCAAAATGATTTTCAAATGGTTTTCAAAATATTAAAGGATGATGCAAAGTGTACGATCAGTCGGAGCCAGTATGTAGACCCCAAAATACCTAATGGTTATCTGATATTGTGATATGTTAGAACAACATGCTAGTGATAGGCTATGGATCTTGAGGAATTGCATGATAGAATTTCCTGATTATATGATGCCTGATAGCCTAGGGTTTTCCTTATATGAAATTGACATCATTACTGTAGTTGCTTAGTGTATGCATCATGGTCGTATATAGCTAAGATCTTATAGCATGATAATGTTTGGTTTGGCCTTATTTCCTGTTCTTGTTTGATGAAGGGCTTAGGGTAGGATTAGGTATTTGAAATTCTATAGGGTACAACGTTATGTATGACTAGCCTACACAAGTGTTGCAGGGTTGGTGAAGTTTCATGGATGAGTTAGGCGGCGTCAGTCAGCTAGTTATGAGATATTTAGCTTTCCTCTAGGAGTGAGGATTGAGCGATCGCCTATGCTTATGTACATGGTTAGGGCGTTGTGATGATACTTGATACAAATATGGGTAGGTGTGCAAGGTAGTATGGGCCCGTACTACTGAAAGCGCAGGATCCATACGCGTAGCAAGGACGTCACAACCCCTAGGGCTTTATTGGGAGTTGGTTCCCCGTTGCTATATGGAGTTTCTGATATCTTCCTGGTATATTTTCAGTATGGTGGTTACGAGGCGATTTGTGACCGGATCCAGATCGGGATCAGGGGATGACAGTCAGGGTGTACCAGCAGATCCCGAGACTATCGGTTAAATGAGTTGGACGCCAAGATTCGGGAGATCCTGCATGATGAGGTTGCTACGTTGTTCTGGGCTCAGTTGCCGAAGATGTTTGGGTCTATTAAGACCGCTATGGTCTAATACTTTGATGAGCGCTATGAGGCCATTGCGGAGATGGCTGCCGCTGCAGCTTCCGTAGCCGTAGCAGCTGCAGGCAGTGGGGCTAGTCGGGGTTTCCAGTACCGCGACTTCGATAACATGAAGCCCCCGACTTTCGATGGGACTCAGGACCCGATCATAGCCATGAGGTGGCTATCTGACATTGAGGGATGATTTTTCACATGCTCATGTCCTACTGACAAGAAGGTCAGATATGCTCTGAACCTGCTGAGGTCCGGGGTAAAGGACTGGTGGAGATTGATTACAGGGTCGTATACTGATGAGCAGAGAGCTGCAGTGACATTGGATCAGTTCAGGGAGATGTTCCGCTCTCGCTAGATTACGCGGATGGAGCGGGAGCGGGAGCTTGCTTCCGAGCAAGCTCAGATGCCACGTTATCTGAGCATGCTCAAGACTGACATCAGACAGTTTGTTGCTACCTAGAGTTGTGATACACTACTGGAGTTACAGGAGGCCGCTAGGCGGCGTGAGCTTGAGATTGAGCTGCAGTTGACAGAGCAGCGGTAGGCCCCGGCACAGTCACAGTCGGCGCCGAAGTGGTCTAAGACCGCCGATTCTAGGTCTGGAGGCCAGTGTGGCCGCACTTGTCGAAATTGCAGGAAGGGTCATTCGGGAGTTTGTCGATCAGATAGTGGGTGCTGCAAGTGTGGCAATGAGGGAACTTTGCGAGGTATTGCCGGTATGAGGATTTACTACCACTGCAATCAGGTTGGTCACGTAAAGACCAACTGTCCATTGCTCGCTATCAGGCCGACGCAGGCTCCAGCGCCGGCTACACTGAGGATTACTGATGGGAGTCAGAGTAGAGCAGGGCACCGACGGCTCAGGGACGTGCTTTCCAACTCACAGCCAAGGAGGCCAGGGCAGCACCAGATGTGGTTGTTGGTATGTTTCTATCCCTCATCTTGTTGATTATATTTATTTTTATGCTTATATGTGTTGTACCTATGTTAGGTACATTTTTAGCGAACTCTTTACCTGCTCTAGTATTGTTTGACTCTGGGGCGAGTCGGTCTTTTGTATCGCAAACTTTTAGTAGGGAGTTTGCCTTGCCCTTAGGAGAGCTAGAGTGTCCATTGCGAGTCTCCATCGCCAACAAACACGGGATTTCTGCTTCTTCAGTCTATCAGGGTAGCGTTCTGGAGATCTTCGGGGTATCCTTCCCGATTGATTTGATTCCGATTCCCTTGGGGGAAGTGTGTGTGGTAGCTGGTATGGACTGGCCGAGTCGATTCGGTGCCATGATCAATTGTGAGGGTCAGCGGGTGGTAGTTTGAACCCAAAGTGGGGGAGAACTGGTTATCTTCGGCGAGGGCACAAGGTTGGGCTCAGGATTTTGTTCGGCCACCAGGGCTCGGCAGTATATTCAACACAAGTGTGCAGGTTATTTAGCGTATGTGGTAGATAAGCGGGTCAGGGATCAGGTCTTGGTTTCAGAGGTTCCTGTCATCAGGGAGTTCACTGATGTGTTTCCGGAGGAGTTACCCGGAGTGCCTCCGGAGAGGCAGGTCGAGTTCAGGATCGACCTAGTTCCAGGTGCGGCCCCTATCGCCAAGGCGTCGTACCGATTGGAACCACCTGAGATGTAGGAGCTGTCATCTCAGCTGCAGGAGCTGCTAGGCAAACAATTTATTCGTCTGAGCAGTTCTTCGTGGGGAGCGCCGATTCTCTTTGTCAGGAAGAAGGATGGTTCACACCGGATGTGCATTAACTACCGGGAGTTGAACAGATTGACGGTGAAGAACCGTTATCCACTACAACTGATCGATGATCTCTTTGATTAGCTCCAGGGAGCATCTTGGTTTTCCAAAATAGATTTGAGGTTCGGGTACCATCAGGTCAGGGTACGGGAGGAGGACGTGGAGAATACCGCGTTCCATGCTCGTTATGGATATTACGAGTTCGTGGTGATGTCGTTTGGGCTCACCAACGCGCCAACTATATTTATGGACCTGATGAATCGGGTATGCAGACCGATGCTCGATCGCTCAGTCTTTGTGTTTATAGATGACATCTTGGTGTATTCCAAGACCAGAGAGCAGCATGAGGAGCATCTTCGGGAGCTATTGGGAGTTTAGAGGCGAGAACGGCTCTATGCCAAGTTCTCGAAGTGTGAGTTTTGGTTAGGATGCTCATAATTCTCGTTTCTCTATTCATCTGGGGGCCACCAAGATGTACCAAGATCTGAGTTTGAGCTATTGGTAGTCGTGCATGAAGTGGGAGGTCGCTTGGTACGTCGAGAGGTGCTTGACCTGCAGGATGGTCAAGGCCGAGCACCAGAGGCCACATGGAAAGCTGCAACCTCTCGAGGTTCCCATGTTGAAGTGGGAGCAGATCACGATGGACTTTATCACCAAGCTGCCGAGGACGACGAAGGGATATGATGCTATATGGGTCTTCGTGGATCGACTGACCGAGAGTGCCTATTTCCTGGCCATTCGGGAGAGTTCATCGGCCGAGAAGTTGGCCAATGTATATATCCGTGAGATTGTTGCTTGCCATGAGGTTCCAGTCTCTATCGTTTCAGACTGTGATGTTCGGTTAACTTCCCGTTTGTGGCAAAAGTTCCACGAGGAACTGGGCACGCGACTGCATTTCAATACAAGTTATCATCCGCAGACAGACGGCTAGAGAGAGCGGACCATTTAGACCCTCGAGGATATGTTACGGGCCTGCGTTATTGACTTCAGTGGGAGCTGGGACTCCTACCTATCCCTTGCAGAGTTCTCCTAGAACAAAAGCTTTCACTCTAGCATTGGTGCTCCACCGTATGAGCTGTTGTATAGACAGAGATGTTGTACCCCAGTCTGTTGGGGTAAGGTTGGTCACAGCGTGATGGGTCCAACAGAGGTAGTTCTGCAGACTACCAAGATGATTCAGCAGATCAGGCAGCAGTTGCAGACCGCTCAGAGTCGGCAGAAGAGTTACGCCGACCGGCGCCGATCTGAATTGGAGTTTCAGGTCGGTGACATGGTACAACTGAAGGTCTCACCCTGGAAGGGTGTGATACGATTCAGGAAGACGGGAAGTTGGGTCCCCGATACATCGGGCCATTCAGGATTATTTCCAGGGTTGGCAAGGTGACGTATAGACTGGATCTTCCGGAGGAGCTCAGTTAGATTCACAACACTTTCCACGTTTCATAGTTGCGGAAGTGCATATTGGACGAGGATGTGGTCGTCTCGTTAGATGACATTCAAATGGACGAGCGTGTGAACTATGTCGAGAGGCCCATAACTATATTGGAGAGAAAGGTGAAGGTTCTAAGGAACAAGGAAATACCTTTGGCAAAGGTACAATGGCAGCGTAGGAAAGGATCCGAGTGGAATTGGGAGCCGGAGGCCGAGATGCGAGAGTATTATTCGGAGTTGTTCACCGCTGCAGACTTCAAGGACGAAGTCTAGTTCAAATGGGGGAGAATTGTAACATCCCGACTCCCAGGTATGAATTACAATATTTTTTATTCATTATTTAAGACCTACTCGACGAGTTGGAGGCCCCAACTCTTTGTGTTGAAACCGATCAGGCCGCGTGATTTATGGGACCTACTCGACGAGTTAGAGGACCCCAACTCGACGAGTAGGAACTAAATGGGAAAACCCTATTTTTTAGGGTTTGCACCCTATTTAAAGGACTTAACCCACATCCTTTGGCCTCCCTTATCACATCATTACCCAGAAAAGGAAACCCTAACCGTTCTTTACTACTTCCTTGTGTGTGTGAGCTAAGAAGGCCATTTTTCTGATCTTTCGGAAAGGTTTTGAAGCTTGAAGAGGTTAGAGCAAAGGGAGAAGCCGTAGATCCAACATCTACTCTGTGTTAGCAACCATTTGGAGGTAAAAATTCTTTACCTTGGCTTTCCATTTCTTAGATCTTCCCTTATGCAAGAATATGGTCATTTCTAGTGCAAAATGAGGTCATTCTCGGATTTGAGCTTGTCCAGAGGTGGTGGTTCAGATCTAGACACCTCTAAGCCTCCATGAACATAAAGTGGTCGAATTTATCTAGTCTTGGCCCTCTTCCATGCCCTAAACCTCCTATTAAGCTTAGTTTTTGTGTTTCAATCCCTTTAAAGCCTTGCATGTACATAAAGTTAGCAACTTTACGTGGTATCTCTGTCCTAAGAGGATAGATCTGCAATTTGGGGCCTTGGAGTCGACTGGAAAGGGCTGAACACGTTAAGACAGTAAGAACTCGACGAGTTGCATAGCCAACTCGATGAGTTGAGTCAGGTTTTTCCCGCTTTCTAGATTATGAGTGGACTCGCCGAGTTGATGAGATAACTCGACGAGTTAGTTAGTGTTTTTCCAGGTTTTCTGAAGTTCTTAAGGAACTCGACGAGTTGCTAGATGCACTCGTCGAGTTGGGTCAACATGGACTGTTGACTTTGACTGTTGACAGTTGACTTGGACCATGGTTAACCAAGTTTGACTTAAGGGTATTCTGGTAATTTGGATCTTAATGGAATTGGTTCTATGGTGGTTATAGGTGTTTGATTTTGGAGCTGTGATTCGAGAGCTTGATCTCTTCAGTTCAGTTCGACATTGTGAGGTGGGTTCTTCTCACTATATCAACAGGGTCTAAGGCACCAAGGCCAACCCTTTTTGGATTGTTATCCTGGTGATAGTATGCTTGTATGCATTTATGATCTGTTAGATCGGTATCCTGGTAGATAGGATGTTGTTATGCTATTATGATCTGTTAGATCGGTATCCTGGTAGATAGGATGATGCTATGTTTGGTGATCGGTTAGATCGATATCCTGGTATATAGGATAATGCAATAATTAGTGATCTGTTAGATCTGTATGACTGTCTGTACATGCTAGCTAGCATATGATATTTATGTGTTTATTTTATGATTGGGGGTGGGTTGAGGCGGTCCTACTTTGTGCTCTAGGCCAACATACCCAGGGCGGCCCGGATAGACTGTAGACCCGGTAGGGCGTACTAGTGAGGCCGAAGGCCTGGAGAACGGTCCAGACAGGCTGAAGGCCCGAAATGGCGGACCAGACACGCTGAAGGTTCTGAGAGTGGTACAGATAGACTGAAGGCCCAGTGAGGGTGGTCCAGTCATACTGAAGACTCTGAGAGTGGACCAGGTAGACTGAAGGCCCGGTGAGGGCGGACCAGTCGTACTGTAGACTCTATATATGCATGTTGTTTGTATGATATTGTTATGGTTTGTATGGCATTAGTATTTTGGGGGAACTCACTAAGCTTCGGGCTTACAGTTGTTGATTTAGTTTCAGGTACTTCAGATGATCGCGGGAAGGAGAAGGCGTGATCGTGCACCTCCTCACATCTTATGATTCTGATTTCTGGGATACTCTGATATGAAACTATTTTGAAAACAATTTGTAATAACTATGGTTTTTGAGTACTTTAAAAAGTTTTAAATTGGCTTGATTTTTATGGATGTTACGTAAAGCTTCATCCTTGGGACCAAAAAGTTCCAAAACTTCGACATAAGAGATCTAAGGAAATAACCACCAAGTTTGAGACTTTATACCTCAAATGAGAGCTAAAAGCTGGTGTAGTTCTGGATCTAAAAGATCTATCTTCTCCAATAAGTCTTTAAGAAAGAACACCTTCTTCCAAAGCACCAAAATACTCTTCTAATGGCCTTCTAAGCTCCAAGATAACTCAAGGGAGGATTAGGGTTTCGTAGTAGCTTCTTTAGGGTGAAATGGTGGCTGGTCTTCAAGGCATTATGTTCCTTATATATTGCCTAGCCCTAAAATTAGGGTTTTGGTCTAAATGGAGTACGCCCCGCGTACCTCTTTGTACGCACGGCGTACTTACTTACCACCCGCGATCATGCAGCCTTCTACACCCCACGTTCTCTATGAGTACGCCCCGCGTACTCATGTAAGCCCTACAACCCTAAGCTTAGTTTGGCCATAACTTCTTCATTTTGAGTCCGTTTTCAACGAACTTTATTTCCACGAAAAGGTGGCGAGAAGACCTACGCTCCTAACAATACACCCAACCCTTAAAACCTTCCGAATAAAACCTGAAACCCATAAAAGACCAAATCATCAGATTACGATTATACCCTTGGCTTCCTCAAACACAATGTTACAACCCGTTGTTCCGAGTCAATAGAAGTCAATGAAATTCACACCAGTTCAATCAAATCTTACACTGGTTTAAATAAGTGTTGCAATTCTTCACTCTAGAACTTAATGCTTAGTGTAAAATATGGAGAAAAATCATGTATTTGGAAAACATATATAAGCCTAAAACTTAAAAGAAGTCACAATATATATATATATATATATATATATATATATATATATATATATATATATATATATATATATAGAGAGAGAGAGAGAGAGAGAGAGAATTCGGTTTTTGGAATCTAATTCTAAAGCCAAAACCGAATTCCTTAAGGAATGAAGTGCCAAAACCGAATTCCCATCTTTGAAACAATACCATGATCGAGTTCCTTATCCATTTTGACTAGAAACCAAAATCAACATTGGTGTCCCACTTTAGGACCGAATTCAAGGAGAATTCGGTCATGTAGGGCCAAATTCATGGGTTTAAGGGCCCAATAAGGACCGAACACCCCACCTATATATATATATATATATATATATATATATATATATATATATATATATATATATATGTATATGTTTATAACCGATTTCTCAATTCATTTCCCACATTTCTTACCGAACAGACACCCATTTTCTCTCAAAAGTCATCCGAAAACCCTCTCAATCTTCAAGTGTTTCCACCCAAATCTTCAACCAATCTTCAAACCTTCAACCAAATTCATCAAACCCATCTTCAAATCTTCATATGTCTTCATATCTTCATAATTTCCCCAAGAACACCAAGAACACACACCACTAACACCATCACACCGAAAACCCTATTTTCCCACCGAAATCACCTTGCAACACTTCAAATAATTCCAATTAATTTGTAAGTCTTTCTTACATAATTAATTTATTATTTCACACATTATTTAAATTAATATGTTATTAATTTAAATACGAGGTCAGCTATAATTATTTTTAGGATAACGTTATTAGCGCGTGCGCTTACCCGAGGATCGTTTCTGCAAACTCGCTAATTCAAACACAAACGCACATTCGAGGTGAGTTCATACCCCTACATTTTCAATGTTTTTAATATTTTAGTGGGGAATACAAGTAAAACACAAGGACTTTTGAGTTTATTCAAACACTTTAAATAGTTCTAAAACCTTTGCAACTGTTTCAAACCGAGTATTCGCTACATTTCTTAAAAGTATTTCCTATATTTTTAACCCTTTTGTAATATGTCGAGCATAAGGGTAAATTGCTTTTATACAAATAAATTGCAAATGTTTACATTACACTATAGAACATTTCAGTTAAACTATAATCAGTATAGTTTGAGATTCACTACACTATTTTGCTAAGTATAATACACAGAACAAGAACATACAATCAAAACTATAATAGGTATAGTTTGGGAACACTACTCTAATACATTGATACAAGTATACACTATTAAAATAATTATTTCAGTATAATTATTTTACACTACAAGGTACATTAATACAGGACAATGCATACAGTTTTTAATACAAGAGAACACAACAACACTACAACACTACACGTAAACTAGTTAATACAGGGTTGTGTGGCACTACTTCAATAGTATCCACCAGGATACAGAACTAAATCCTATACAGTATAACCAGAGTCTCCTGGAGGGATAGCGTGAAATTTATGTATAGATCTATACAGGACTGACAATCCCACACCTGAACTGCTAGCTACAATTAGGCCAGCAAACCTGGGGTGACAAATGTCATAACTTTCAGAAGCCTGAAGAACGTCGTAGAGGTCACTAGGTCACATCAAGCATGGTTATATGAAACTCACAACAATATAACTAACACATATGTTTACGGGATTAACACTACTTCAGTGATTTTATTTTAATTAATATAATCACATCACTCTATGATACATTACTTTACACTACAACTGGGGGTGCTCATGCATTCATACAAGATTTTCATACAAACACTACGATGATACACTACTTTACACTACAACTAGTGGTATCCAGACACTTATACAAGGATTTTCATACAATCACAGTTACAATACACTATTTTCTAGTAAGCATTTGGATAATGATTTCCCATGAGATTAGATGTCTGTCAATATCACTGGTATTTAAAGATGTAATAAGTTCGGGAAAAATGACCTGGGAGTAGGTCTTACATCACACCAGAATTGAGAAAATTTTGACTAACATTGACCTATCAGACTGAAAGTTCAAGGTCTTAACATAAGCAGGAAATTAATACTAGAGTCTATACATAGACCTAAGCTATATCCAAAAGAGAGAGTAAAGTAGGCTCTACTCGCGAGGAGGGTTGTTATGGTTGGTACTTGACTCTGCCCTGGATTCAGCCAGTTGCTGTTCCGTTTCCCAAACACGCCTTTGCAGAACCACTTGGTTCTGACGAAGATCCCTAACTTCAGATTGGTAGGCATTAAGCTCTACCAGCAGGGCATCAGTACAAGTCCTTTCCAAGTTCTGGTCATTGGTCAGATGACGTAGACGAACTGTGTTGACTCCGGAGTTTGCGCGGACCTCCATGACTTGGTCGAAGTTTGCTCTTCCCTGCCCAGTATTGCGAGCAACACGTCACACCAAGATAGGAATGACTCTGTCTGCTGAGCCTCCCTCATTCAAGTTATAGTAACTCTGGTATCCGTTATAGGGAGGTGTTTATCCCTGCTCGTGGCTCCACCTGCCTAAGTTCACCGCCCACAGAGGCGTCGGGCCTTGATAAGCCGGACGAGGGTTAGGATTCTGAGCAACTTGGGGTGGATTATAGATCTCGGGGTCCGAGTCGGAGTCTTCATGATCATCCTCGTTCTCTTCATCCGAATTCTCCTCGGGGTCTTCTTCTGCTGGGACCACCGGGTTCTCTTCTTCAGGCTCTACATCAAGCCATCCACCATGCCCTTGATCGGGAAAGTACGGATTGCCAGAGAGATGAAATCCAGCCATGTTATCTAAGCGAGAAAAGGGGTGTAAGAAACATATTATAGACGTACTACTTAAGATAATTATAGGATGATCCTTACAGTTACTCCAATCTTTGCGTAGTGCATACCAATCATATATAACCAAGATAGAATAGACCTTCGAATAAGTGACCCTAACTCTAAGTCCACAACCAAACAAGGAACAAGAAGTAAAGCAAAGATCACAGATTCTCAGTCTATGACACCTTACTCACATATAGCCTTAACGTATCCACTCAACAACTATTGACATACTAGTAAAGAACTTTTAGTTTTCACACAAGTAATTATAGTATAGCAAAATACTCCTATAGTATTTTAAGTTTATGTTATGTTCTAAAGTTTTCATTGTAGTAGCGTTGGTAAGTTTTTAGACTTGCTGCAACACCACAACCATTCCTAGGCACATGCTAATCACTTCTCGGAAAGATATAGTTGATCAGGATATATCACTCCCAGATCTGATTATATGTCCCCAAGCCTACTTGTGTTGTTCAACAACCGCAATACTTTTGTTCTGTTCTAGTATGACACTGATCCTAGTATGAATGCATGCATGTATACTTTAGTAAAATATTTTATTATTTTAAAAATATAAAATCTTGGTCAGAGTGTTTTAATCTCGTTGTGTTTATAGTTGTATATATTTTATGGGTTGATATACTTAATTCACTATAAACAAAGCTCTGATACCAATCTGTCACACCCCCAAACCAGAACGGCGGAAATGTTCGGGGGCGGAGGACGTCATGTACAGTATCATAACAATGCACAATAGTAAAACAAGCAACAACATCATCCATTTCATTAATAATATAATTTTAATACAAGTGTGTTCTGTGTAAAGTTTGAAAGACCCCAAAATATGAATCAAAATAAAAGACGAGTCTTGAACATGCTCCGTCTTCTCAAAACTTGGTCATCTGTACCTGTCTACTGGTGACCTGAGAATACAAGTTATTTTGAAAGAGTAGATCAACATTTAAGCTGGTGAGTTCATAAGTATTTTAGTGTCAAATGTTTGCATTAGTTTGAAGAAATGTTTTTAAGTGCTTTGATGTAAATGTTTGTATACCTCCTAGAAAATCCAATATTTTCTACTAAAATGGAAAGTAGTCTTTGTTGGATTAGTGTCTAAGCCCGTAACTATATTTGGTATGTACTTGACCCGGTTGTGCATGGTCCTTTTGGGTTGCCTTCACCAAAGCAACTTGATAGGATGATTTATGGAGAAAGAGGATTAATTATGATTTATTAATATATTATATGACTAATATATTAAAGTAGAAATCATATTGTTTAATTAATATTACTCAAGAATTAATTAAGAATTAGTTTTGTAGTTAAAAGACATTAATTAAACTTAGGGGACTGGAATTGTAATTATAAGATAATTTCAATTGGGCTATGGATCACCTTGGAACATAGGTTGGACGAATTTTATGGGAAGCCCATAAGGAATTCGTCCAAGGGGTGTTCTAAAGGGAGTCCATGGGCTGCTTAGGGCCTAAGCAGTCAAATTAGGGTTTCCTAGTTGAAAACCCTAATAGCCTCACTATATAAAGACCCCTTTGGCCCCCAAAACGTAAATAACTCTTTTGGAAGAACCCTAGGACGTTTTTGGTGCTCCTCATCCTTCTCATAAGTCATCCTCTTGCTCTTGGTGTTTGTAAACAATTAGAGGAGTGACATTTGTGACTCTAAGCTCCAAGGAAAGAAGATTGAAGAGATTCAAGCCATTCTGCAAGAGGTAATCATCTAGATCTATTCTTATATGTTAATTTTGAAATTTATATGCTAGATTAGGGTTCTTGAGTCTTGGATGAATTGCATGTACAATAGAGAAACCTAGATCCAAGCATTAGGGTTTGTATGAGCACATAGGATGTTCTTGTGTATAAAACCCATCAGTGGTATCAGAGCCTTATTTGGTTTCTATTGTATTGATGCTTAGTGTTTCATTCTTGATTGCAAAGTCGAGTATTTGGCCATCTGCCTGACAAACTCGTCGAGTCCCAATGTAGACTCGTCGAGTAGGATGAACTCGACGAGTCCATATGGTGACTCGGCGAGTCTGGCTGTCAGACAGACGGATTTTCGAATTTTTTGCCTATTTTGAGTTAGGATAATTGCCATAATTGTTTCAAATTAATAAAATACGAATTTTGTTGATTCCTTATGATTATCTTTGTCAAAATAAAAGATTTTGGTCATCTAATTAGATAATTGTTACCTTGTTTGATAAATGTTAAATTATTTGAATTATTTGGTCAATTATCTTGCATGAAATTGGATTAGGTCAAAACTAGATAATCACCAATTAATTATTTAATTGCCTTATTTGTATTTTGATCTAGATAGTTTTGAAAGGTTTCAAAACTTGCCCTCAAGTCTTGGAATTTAAATTTTAATTAAAAGTTTAATTTAAAAATGTTAAATTCTAAAACCCTAATTTTTGAAAAGGTTCAAATTGCACCCTTATGGTTTTATTAAATTAATTAAGTGTATAATTAAAAGAGAGTTAATAAATCCATAGTGATATGTTTTACATTTAATTAAATTAAAAGTGTAATTTGTTAAATTAGACCACATAGTATTTTAAAAGTGTAAAATACACCCTTATACTATATATAAAATTAAAAGTCTAATATTATATATGTATGACTTAAATGTCAGTCTTACCGTTAGTAGGCCTCATTCACGAAGCTGGTCTATAAGGGGTGTTTAAGGAAGTGGCATGTAAAATGACCGTCATTGGGTATCCACTCTTACCCACCACACTCTTGACTAGTGGAGGGTCGTTAGCCGAACGGGTAGGATAGGGCAAACCCTTTCCATTAAAAGTATAATGAATTATAAAGTAACTAAATGTTTTTACAAAATTCTCAATCTTAGTTACTTTAGGCAAAAGTGAATTTGATACAATTCCATTAAATTACACTTTGTACCCTTGCTAAGACGTTAGTGGAGCGTGTGTGGTTAACCGGCACACTAAATGGGTTCTAAGCAAAGGTAGCGAAGGGTGACTCGATGTTTCTCATAGTTCGGTGGAGTGTGTGTGGTTAACCGGCACATCGAATAGGTGACTGTAACATTGGGGGAACCATGTAAGTTTGCATGGTTATTCACACCCTGTTTTGTGATCCTCGGCATCCCAGTCACAAATCGAGGGGCATATTGAGATTTAAACATGCCATTGAAAAGTTCAAAGAATCTCAAAGGATCTAGGAGTTTTCAATACATTTAAAACTTAATCTCTTTTTTCGTTTTTCATGGTGGAAAATTAGTGAATCGTCATTCACTTACCTTCAAATGTTCTGCAATTTGGGTTACGGTATCCCTCTCCCAAGTTGTAGAGTATTGTGTTGGGTCCTAGCCTTAATATCTCATTTGGGTGATTTATTAAGGACTCAATCAATCAACTAACTTGAATTTTCTCCCGTTTTGTAGACGTCTGATTCTAACTATGGTCTTCTCAAATCCCTTGGAACAAGCTTTCCACATGAAGATGATATTCCACGATTCGATCGAGGAACAAGAGATCATGCTTCACTTCCTCCACCTCCTCTTATTATTCTCTCTAACCCACAAGTTCAAAGTCTTGAAAAGTTCAAGCTCACTCAAGCCCTTTTGGCAAGTAAACATGAAGAAGGAAAGTCAGTGTGTGCACACGTCTTAGACATGAAGTCACACATTGATAGGTTAAGAATGTTGGGAGTCGTTGTCTGTGAGAAGCTAGCTGTTGACTGGGTTCTTCAATCGCTTCCTGACTCATATAGTGAGTGCGTAAGAGAGTACTATATGATAGACCACGACGTGACCCTCATAGATCTCACCTATTTGCTTGTTGTTGCTGAATCAGCAATGATTTGGCGCACTGGAGAAGCAAAGTTGATTGGTGGATCTGCCTTCCAAACCTCCATGGACATAGGCAATGGCAACGAAAGGCATGCCATGGTCGAAAAGTTCGATCATAAGAGAAAGGCAAAGTCTGAGGTAGTTCTGTGTGCTGTTCCAAAAGAGTCAATTTGCTTTTATTGCCAAGAGAAGGGGCATTGGAGACGAAGCTGCCCTGTTTACCTGAAAGATCTAAGAGATGGGAGAGTCAAGACGTATGGCTCTACTTCAGGTAAAATCCATTAACTAACTCTATAAGTTACTATTTTTGATTCTTGATACATTATTGAGAAGATTACATTATTGATGTTTTGTAGAATCGAAGAAAAGAAAGGAAGCTTAAAGGAAGAAGCGTGCTGAATCTGATCGTGAAGAAATGGATTTCGATCGCATGGATTCGAAGATTGGATTTTTTGAGCTACTACTTTAGAGTTAGGATAGATTGCTATGAAATGTAATAGCATAGTTTTTCAATTGAGTTGCGTTGGAAGGATAAATTTTTCCGCAATAAAATAAATTTTGATTTTGTCTTATTTATTTATCTTTGCAATGAAATCTATGAAAAATTGATGTTTGTGTATTAGCATTGTTGAAATAGATGTGATTCTTAGTTATGTTATTAATGCTAATGTCATAATTTTCTAAGTAAGGAAAGATTCCCATCGCCCAAGTTTCAATTGGATAGAAACTTGGAATCATACGACTTGTATTGTGTGATGTATGGAAATCTTGGTACTTAGGTAATTAAGAGTAATTCTTTGTTCACATAAGTATGTGAGTCAAGTGAAGGACTAAAGGAACTAGTATACAATGTTGTGCACTAGTCAAGTCCACCATAAATAATAATAACATTATTCGTCACGATTTACTAAAAGTCTAGTAAATGTGGTTATACTTACAAGATTAAGTATAATTCTGAATCATTGAAAAGTTTCAATAAATGGCAGAACGAATAAGTAGAATCAATGAAGGCAGAAAGATAAAAGTTTCTCCAATCTAAGAAGAAGGGAAAGTACTTTTGTATCGTGTTTTCTGATTGTCACACCCCAAAACCGTGATGGCGGAAACGTTCTGAGGTGGAGGACGTCATGCGTAGTATCACAACATTTATATAGCAAGCATAGTAAACACAACCAAACATTGAATACAAATATGAAAAGTGTTTACATCAGTTTGAAACTTGTTTTAAATACATCAAAAGTATGTATAAGATAGAAAACATGACTCTTATTGCTCTGGCTTCACCGAATTCCTGGAAGTACCTGTCTACTAATTCCCTGAGAATACAAGCAGTTTGAAAAATATCAGCATAAAGCTGGTGAGTTCATAAGCATTTAGTTTTTAGAGAAAAATGTTCTTTGATTCTTTTGAAAAGTGTTCCTCAAGAAAATCCTATATATTCTTATGAAAGGTAGTGTTGAAAGAGTATCTATTAGTAAAAGATAAACCATCGGTTTTAGAAATCATGTTATCCGTCCTAGAGGTAGAGATGCCAGTTTAGAAATCCCTGAATACTATCTGTATATATAAGTAGTTTTATTACTCAAAATAAAACTCATGAAGGGTAGAGTCCGTAAACAAAGTTAGTTTATACTTATTTGCGAGTTGTATAACCATACTTGATATGACCGAGAGACCTTTATAACGTTATTCAGGCGTTAAGCTAAATGACATTTGTTCACCCCAGGCGTGCCCGCCTAACTGTAGCTAGAAGTTCAGGTGTGGGATTGTCAGTCCCGAATAGATCTATTCACAAATCTCACGCTCTCCCTCCAGGAGACTCTGGTTATACTAAAAGGATTTATCACTATACACCTAAGGGTACAGTATTGAAGTAGCGCCTCACAATTATGTATAATCTAGTTTACTAGCGAGAAATCAGTGTAAAACAGTAATTATCCTTGAATAAATGTACTTTATACTTCTGAGAAAAACATATAACATAAACTAAATCTGCCATAGTTTATATATATTCATTTATGAAATCTGATTAAGTGGAGACTACCTAGAGGGTTATCCCAAACCATACCCATTATAGTTTATTAGAGTTGATATGGAAAATTCTTTGTAAAAACCTTTCTGAAAGCTATGAAGTTGGATTTCCAAAATAGAAGTTTCCCTTATGTTCAACATATTACAAAAAGAGATAAAATATCTGAATATGTTATTAAACGTGGAAATCGTTGGACTGCATTAATAAGTTTAAAACTTAACAAAATACTTAGCGTTTGGCTTGTATTCCCCCCCTGAAAACATTAAAAAAACACAGAAAATGTAGGGGTATGAACTCACTGTTTGACGGATGATTCGAGCGGATGATCGGTTACGAGTGTTGAGTGTCAATTGAGGTTTCGCACTCAAGTGGATCCTAGTAACATATAATAGCACATATATGTATTAGATTTAGGTATTCCATGACAAAACATGAGGGGAAACCACCCTAAAGACTTGGAATGCTTGTCAGGACCTTATGTGATCAAACAAAGGAGGTGTTTGGTCATTAGGGTGTGTGTGCGGCCAGGGTGTGCGGTCAGGCTGTGTGTGCGGTTGCACACAGGAGTGTGCAGCCGTACAGAGGGTGTGTGCGGCCGTACACAGGAGTGTACGGCCGTACACTCCTTATTTGTGCCCGAAATGTCGATTTTTAGATGTTCTAGTGCTAATACCAAGTCCTACTAGTGAATGAAGGCCAAACTCTTCACTTTGGAGAGCTTTAAGGTGTGTACGGCCATCTTATGAAGGTGTGCGGCCGTACACCTTCATGTGATGAAGAACATGATGAACTTTGATGGTTAAGGGCTTAGATCAATGGGTCCTTCATGTATGATAAGCTAGGTGATGGAAAACTCACGTTTTTGAGGCCTCGAGAGCGTTCTTGGATGAAGTTTTTAGAGAGAGAAAGTAGAGAGAGAAAGTAGAGTGCAGCCAAATGAAAGGAATGAGTGAAGGGGTCACCCTATATAAATAGGGATGAGTGTGCGGCTGGAGGATGGGTGTGTGGCCACACACTCGTGTGTGCGGCCATACACTCAGGTGTGCGGCCACACATTGATGTGTGCGGCCATACACTCGGGTGTGCGGCCACACACTCATGTGTGTGGCCATACACTCGGGTGTGCGGCCACACACTCATGTGTGTGGCCACACACTCCTTTTGATGGAGTGTTTGGCCTATTTGCAACCCTAAATCCAACCCATCCCTAATTCAAACTTTGGTTGTACAAGACTTTAGATCATCCAAACAGGCTCAAAACAATGCTAAAGATAGCTGAAACGAGTTTAACATTGATAGAATTTGACTAAGGTACAAGATAGAAGTTTCGGGTTGTCACATCATCCCCCCGTTAGAGGGAATTTCGTCCCGAAATTCAAGAATAGAGTACAATCATGAACTTGGAAAGAGATGAGGATACTTCTGCTTCATTGAATCCTCGCGCTCCCAAGTGAATTCAGGACCCCGCTTGGCATTGCAGCGGACCTTCACTATCGGTATGCGACTTTGCTTGGTACGTTTGACTTCACGGTCCATGATTTCAACAGGTTCTTCCACAAAACGTAGCCTTTCGTCCAGATCGATCTCGTCGAGAGGGATCACAAGTGTCTCGTCGGACAGACACTTCTTTAGGTTCGATACGTGGAAAACAGGATGGACGTTGCTGAGTTCTCGGGGTAACTGGAGTTTGTATGCTACGGGACCGATCCTAGCAAGGATCTCGAATGGCCCAATGTACCTTGGGTTTATCTTTCCACGTTTTCCGAAACGTATCATGCCTTTCCATGGTGAGACCTTCAAAAGGACGCGATCACCGACCTGGAATTCCAATGGTTTTCGTCGTTTATCGGCGTAGCTCTTTTGTCTATCTCGTGAGGCTTTCAGTCATTCTCGGATTTGCACGATCTTTTCAGTCGTCTCTCGGATAATCTCAGGACAAGTGAGAGTGCTGTTGGGGACTTGACCCTTGACTAGCTGCGTGTCACCCACTTCAGCCCAGCACAAAGGGGATCTGCACTTGCGGCCATAGAGGGCTTCAAACGACGCAGCCTTGATGCTGGTATGGTAGCTATTGTTGTAGGAAAATTCGACCAAAGGAAGATGAGTGTCCCATGACGCGCCGAAGTCGATGACGCAGGCTCTCAACATATCTTCCAAGGTCTGAATTGTTCTCTCACTCTGTCCATCAGTATGTGGATGATAAGCTGTGCTCATATCCAATTTAGTTCCAAGAGCCTTTTGTAGTGATTGCCAGAATCTCGAGGTAAACTTGATATCTCGGTCGGAGATAATGGATACAGGTACCCCATGAAGGCGAACTATCTCTTGAATGTAGATCCGTGTGAGTCTCTCCATCTTGAAGTTTTCTTTGATTGGCAGGAAGTGGGCGGACTTCGTCAACCGATCGACAATTACCCAGATGGCATCGTTCCCACTCGGAGATCTGGGTAACTTGGTGATAAAATCCATCGTTATCCTTTCCCACTTCCAGTCAGGTATCTCTGGCTGATGGAGTAGACCTGAGGGCTTTTGATATTCGACCTTCACCTTGGCGCAAGTCAGGCACTTTCCCACGAAGGTAGCGATCTTTGCTTTCATGTTCGGCCACCAATACAGTTTCTTGAGATCGAGGTACATCTTGTCCGAACCTGGGTGAATGGAGTATCTAGTCTTGTGAGCTTCGTTCATTACAACCTCTCTGTAACCACTGAACTTTGGGGTCCAGATCCGGTCCATGAAATAATAGACTCCGTCTCCCTTGATCTCTAGGTTCTTTTCCATTCCTCTCAAGGCTTCACCCGGCATGTTCTCTGGTTTTAAGGCTTCCAGCTGAGCCTCCTTGGTTTGCGCGGATAAATGGGAATGGATAGTCATGGTCAGTGCCTTCACTTTACGACCTGAGTACTCTTTTCGGCTGAGGGCATCTGCCACCACATTGGCCTTGTCGGGATGGTAGCGGATTTCGCACTCGTAATCACTGAGTAGCTCAACCCATCGCCATTGCCTCATGTTTAGCTCCTTCTGGTCGAAGATATGCTGCAAACTTTTATGGTAAGTGAAGATAGTGCACTTGGTTCCATAGAGATAATGTCTCCAGAACTTTAACGCAAAGACCACTGCTCCCAACTCTAAATCGTGAGTTGTGTAATTGACCTCGTGCGTTTTCAGCTGTCTCGAGGCGTAGGCGATGACCTTTCCTCGCTGCATGAGCACACAGCCTAGGCCCTGATTAGATGCATCACAGTAGACAACGAAGTCCTCCGTCCCTTCAGGCAGCGACAAGATAGGTGCACTGCATAGGGCCCGCTTCAACGTTTGGAACGCAATGTCTTGCTTCTCACTCCAACAAAAGGGTACGCCTTTCTGAGTCAGAGTGGTTAAGGGTTTGGCAATTCTGGAGAAATTCTTGATAAATCTGCGATAATAGCCAGCGAGACCCAAGAATTGACGAATTCCTGTGGGTGTCTATGGTGCTGACCAGTTCTCTATCGCTTTGATTTTGGAAGGGTCCATGTGAATGCCTTCCTCGCTTACCACGTGACCTAGGAAGGTTACTTTTCGAATCCAGAATTCGCACTTGGAGAATTTCGCGTAAAGTTTTTTCCGCCCTTAAAGTTTCCAGCACCAATCTCAAGTGCTGTTTGTGATCTTCCTCGCTTCTGGAATAGACAAGTATATCGTCGATGAACACGATGACGAACTTGTCCAGGAAAGGACGGTACACCCGATTCATCAGGTCCATGAATACAGCCGGTGCGTTAGTTAGACCGAAGGGCATTACTACGAACTCGTAGTGACCATAGCGAGTCCGAAATGCTGTTTTAGGAACATCACCCTCATGGACTCGCAGCTGATGGTACCCTGATCTTAGATCTATTTTCGAGAAGTAGCTGGCTCCTTGAAGTTGGTCGAAGAGATCATCAATTCGAGGAAGAGGGTAACGGTTTTTTACAGTGAGCTTGTTCAGCTCCCGATAATCGATACACATTCGAAAGGATCCATCTTTCTTTTTCACGAATAAGATCGGAGCTCCCCAAGGTGAGGAACTCGGCCTTATGAACCCTTTGCTGATCAGTTCATTGAGCTGGCTGGATAGCTCTTGCATTTCTGCCGGTGTAAACGATAAGGAGATTTAGCTACAGGAGTAGCTCCAGGGATTAAGTCGATACGAAACTCGACTTGACGCTCGGGAGGAATTCCTGGGAGGTCTTTAGGGAAGGCATCAGGGAAGTTGCAGACTTCGGGAAGACTCTCGAGGTCTTTAACTTTTTGCGTCTCATCAACGACGTGAGCTAGAAACACATGGCATTCCTTCCGCATGTACTTTTGAGCTTTGATGCACGAGATGATACGAAGGTTCGAGCTAAGTTTATCACCATAAATCATGAGGGTTTCACCAGAGGGAAGGTTGAGGCGAATGGCTTTTTCGAAGCAAAGGATATCAGCACGATTGGGGCTCAACCAATCCATACCGATAATGACATCGAAACTCTTAATAGATACATGCATAAGATTGATAGAAAAGGAATGATTGCCTAAGGTAAGGGTACATCCTATGAATATGTCGCTCGCGCTTTCTTTCTCTCCGTTAGCCATCTCGACGATGAACGTTTCGGTTAAAGGTTGGGATTTATGTTTGATTACATGTTTGAATGCATGACTAACAAAACTCCTCTCCGCACCAGAATCGAAAAGAATGCATGCATGAGAGTTGTCAAGGAGGAACGTACCCGTAACAATGGTAGGATCAGCGACCGCTTCCTCCTGACCCATTGTCAGCACCCTTCCTGCATTGCCACCTGTTGTCGCCTTGGGGCAGTTTCTTTTGAAATGCCCAACTTCTCCACATCCATAGCAGGCTTGGCTGGCACCCGCTCCAGGAGTCGGATTGGTTGGTTGGGCTGGTGCTCTGCAGTATCGGGTCGTGTGTCCCTTCCTTCCACAGTTGTTGCAATTGAAATCACGGCAGGGTCCGTGATGATGAAATGTACATTTGTTGCACAGAGGTAGTTTCCCTGAATAACCACCGGTAGGAGCTTGGGTGGTTGGAACAGCAGTGGGGGTAGCAGTAGGAGTAGTAGCAGCGTGGACTGCCACTGTTTGTTGCTTCTTGGAGGGCTCCTGAGGAGACTGGCCCTTGCGTTTGCTCCAAAACTTCTTCTTCTTCTCACCACTTTCTTTTTGTGACTCGGCGACCGCTGAGGCCTCATCCAGATCGATTCCATGATCGATCAGAGTCTGTGCCAGATCCTTGGTGCTCTCAAATGTGGCCGGTCTAGCAGCCAGGACATTTCCTTTGGTTGGCTGTATCAGTCCCCAGATGTACCTCTCGATTTTCTTGCTTTCCGGGGTGACCATTCCCGGACAGAGGAGAGCCAGATCACAGAATCTAGCGATGTAGGCACCGATGTCAGAACCCTTCATCTTCAAGTTCCAGAGTTCGTGCTCCAAGTTTTGCACTTCGCCCCTCGGGCAGTATTCCGCAAGCATGATCTCCTTCAGTCTTTCCCAACCCATGGCATTAGCCACTGGCAGGGTTAGGGTTTTGACTCGACCATTCCACCAGGTCAAAGCTCTGTCGGTGAAGGTGCAGGCGGCGAACTTCACTTTGTTGGCTTCGGAACAGGCGCAAATCTCGAAGATGGATTCGATCTTTTCGAACCATCGAGTCAGAGCGATGACTCCTCCGTTTCCGTCGAAGGACTTGGGTTTTGCAGTCATGAAGTCCTTGTAGGAACACTCCTTTTGATGTCCCTGACTTCCGTCTTGTCTTTGCGGATCGGTTCCACCTCCAGCCCCACCAGAGTTTACTTGTGCCATTGCTGCGGTTACAACGGCTGTAACTGCTGCCTGGAACATGACGGGGTCGAACTGGGGTGGTGGTGGTGGTGGCGGAGTGTCGTCCCTTCTGTTGGGTCTTGGTCGAGGAGGCATCTTCTTCTAGAAACAATCAGGAAGAAGAGGATGGTAAGTCCTCAAGATATATGAAACATGATATATCTCATCCTGATAATGAAAGCATTCTACCAAGCGATAAGCACAGGAAGGTTATTAATGCAAGAAGGTTATCGCTACGAAATAGATAGGTAGCAACACTAAGAATGAATCCCTTCATTGAATTTGGCTCTAGCAAAATACTCCTATAGTATTTTATGATGAAAGTTTTTGGTAAGTTTTAGGCCTGCTGTAACACCACCGTCACTCTCAAGCACATGTTGGTCATGTTTTGACTGAATATAGTTGATCAGGCTATATTCACCCGAAACATGATTACATAACTGCCCAGGTTTGACCGCAGTGTCCCAACATCCAAATACTTTTTGTGTTGTTCCACTAATGACACGAATTCTGATACTCGGGTATACTTATATACTTTTATAAAAATACTTGTATTTCTGAAAGTATACTTCTAGTTTAGAGCGCTTAGGCCCCTTAATATTTATAGTTGTATACCATGTAAGGTTCGGTATACTTAGTTCGCTATAAACAAGGGCTCTGATACCAATCTGTCATACCCCGAAACCGTGATGGCGGAAACGTTCCGAGGTGGAGGACGTCATGCGTAGTATCACAACATTTATATAGCAAGCATAGTAAACACAACCAAACATTGAATACAAATATGAAAAGTGTTTACATCAGTTTGAAACTTGTTTTAAATACATCAAAAGTATGTATAATATAGAAAACATGACTCTTATTGCTCTGGCTTCACCGAATTCCTGGAAGTACCTGTCTACTAATTCCCTGAGAATACAAGCAGTTTGAAAAATATCAGCATAAAGCTGGTGAGTTCATAAGCATTTAGTTTTTAGAGAAAAATGTTCTTTGATTCTTTTGAAAAGTGTTCCTCAAGAAAATCCTATATTTTCTTATGAAAGGTAGTGTTGAAAGAGTATCTATTAGTAAAAGATAAACCATCGGTTTTAGAAATCATGTTATCCGTCCTAGAGGTAGAGATGCCAGTTTAGAAATCCGTGAATACTATCTGTATATATAAGTAGTTTTATTACTCAAAATAAAACTCATGAAGGGTAGAGTCCGTAAACAAAGTTAGTTTATACTTATTTGCGAGTTGTATAACCATACTTGATATGACCGAGAGACCTTTATAACGTTATTCAGGCGTTAAGCTAAATGACATTTGTTCACCCCAGGCGTGCCCGCCTAACTGTAGCTAGAAGTTCAGGTGTGGGATTGTCAGTCCCGAATAGATCTATTCACAAATCTCACGCTCTCCCTCCAGGAGACTCTGGTTATACTAAAAGGATTTATCACTATACACCTAAGGGTACAGTATTGAAGTAGCGCCTCACAATTATGTATAATCTAGTTTACTAGCGAGAAATCAGTGTAAAACAGTAATTATCCTTGAATAAATGTACTTTATACTTCTGAGAAAAACATATAACATAAACTAAATCTGCCATAGTTTATATATATTCATTTATGAAATCTGATTAAGTAGAGACTGCCTAGAGGGTTATCCCAAACTATACCCATTATAGTTTATTAGAGTTGATATGGAAAATGCTTTGTAAAAACCTTTCTGAAAGCTATGAAGTTGGATTTCCAAAATAGAAGTTTCCCTTATGTTCAACATATTACAAAAAGAGATAAAATATCCGAATATGTTATTAAACGTGGAAATCGTTGGACTGCATTAGTAAGTTTAAAACTTCACAAAATACTTAGCGTTTGGCTTGTATTCCCCCCCTGAAAACATTAAAAAAAACACGGAAAATGTAGGGGTATGAACTCACTGTTTGACGAATGATTCGAGCGGATGATCGGTTACGAGTGTTGAGTGTCAATTGAGGTTTCGCACTCAAGTGGATCCTAGTAACATATAATAGCACATATATGTATTAGATTTAGGTATTCCATGACAAAACATGACGGGAAACCACCCTAAAGACTTGGAATGCTTGTCGGGACCTTATGTGATCAAACAAAGGAGGTGTATGGTCATTAGGGTGTGTGTGCGGCCAGGGTGTGCGGCCAGACTGTGTGTGCGGTTGCACACAGGAGTGTGCGGCCGTACAGAGGGTGTGTGCGGCCGTACACAGGAGTGTGCGGCCGTACACTCCTCATTTGTGCCCGAAATGTCGATTTTTAGATGTTCTAGTGCTAATACCAAGTCCTACTAGTGAATGAAGGCCAAACTCTTCACTTTGGAGAGCTTTAAGGTGTGTACGGCCATCTTATGAAGGTGTGCGGCCGTACACCTTCATGTGATGAAGAACATGATGAAATTTGATGGTTAAAGGCTTAGATCAATGGGTCCTTCATGTATGATAAGCTAGGTGATGGAAAACTCATGTTTTTGAGGCCTTGAGAGCGTTCTTGGATGAAGTTTTTAGAGAGAGAAAGTAGAGAGAGAAAGTAGAGTGCAGCCAAATGAAAGGAATGAGTGAAGGGGTCACCCTATATAAATAGGGATGAGTGTGCGGCTGGAGGATGGGTGTGCGGCCACACACTCGTGTGTGCGGCCATACACTCGGGTGTGCGGCCACACACTCTTGTGTGCGGCCATGCACTCGGGTGTGCGGCCACACACTACTTTTGATGGAGTGTTTGGCCTATTTGCACCCCTAAATCTTAAACCAACCCATCCCTAATTCAAACTTTGGTTGTACAAGGCTTTAGATCATCCAAACAGGCTCAAAACAATGCTAAAGATAGCTGAAACGAGTTTAACATTGATAGAATTTGACTAAGGTACAAGATAGAAGTTTCGGGTTGTCACAATGATCGTCTTAATGATTAAGAGCCATATCACAATTGATCCTCTAAGGACATCTTAGTGCACTAGTATGGCTAAGAAGAGGAATCGGAAATTGTTGAAATTGTTAAATCAAAAGGATGAGTCATACTTCGTTCCAAAATCAAGTCTTAGAGTCATTGTCCAAGATTGTGAATTGAGTGACACATCTTAAGAAGATCTAACACACTCATCAAATGTGAAGTAGAAAATCGTTTTCTTACTCTTGCGCGTTTGAAATTGGTAAATTGTGATGTCTTGGATAAGACAAAGACCAACTAAGACCAATTGTGTGTAGTGGTTTGTCTTGATAAAGACACACACTAATTCTTGGATATTTGTTTTTATCAAGAAATGTTTCTTGATAAGAGAATCTAATATGTCAAGAGGTCAGTGGGAGTCTAAAGATCTTGAAAAAGTTTCAAGAACTAATCAAGAGTAACTCTATTAAACACTAGCACACGACTTGAGGTTTGTAACCTATCGTGTTGACAAAATTTTATTTCTATGCCATTCCAATAAAGTTACTTATGCATATGAGTTCTACGAGTTCTCAATTGACTGCATAAGGGAAAACACCTTGTTCAATGAAAGTACATTGACTGGCATAAGTGAGCTACTAAATAACTTGGAAGCAATGGTGGGACCCTTGATGGCAAGAAATTAAGTATGAACAAGTTCTGTCCATAAGAGTTTGGATTTGTCACAAACATTATCTTATGACTATGGTTGTGACAAATTCGCATGGGTAGGAACATATGCGCCATAAAATCTAAGTGTCATAAGGTTTCTCTCCTTCATGAAAATGATTGTGAAAGAAACGCTTTCACTAAGAGAGATTTTAAGGAGATAGAAATTGTGTAAATTGCATTCTCAAATTCAATTATGATTACGACATCCCTCTTCATAGTTCGAATTGTGAGATTTGGCAATTAGTCTGAAACATTTGGGACTTAGTAATACAAGTTCTGAATTAGTTTAGACACACATGTGAGCTGTATAAGGAAAGGTGTGTGAGTTTGAGAAGCTTAGATAAAGGCTTATCAAAACACATCGTATTGGAAATATGAACTTTGGAAGTCAATAAGTATTGTCTTCTAGAAGTCCAACTGTTTTCTGAATACGTGTCAAAGCTAGTGTGAGTATAAATGTTATGATGGAATGGATATAATCATCATGTTAGTGGGAGCAAGATTATTATTATTTTAAGTGTTGCAAGTTGGCAATATTAATTATAGAAAAACAAAAGTTTCACTTTGCAAAGTTGCAGGGGTTGAAAAGTTGTTTTTTGCTATAATTAAGGGAGAGAATGTTATACTTCGTTTCTAATCTAAAAGCTTAGATCGAGAAATTTTAATTGAATTTAGTCAAGGATATATTTATTAATTGCATTCTCAAAGTTCGATTATGATTACGGCATCCCTTTTCATAGTTCGAATTTTGAGAACGTGGCAAATAGAAATATTATGGCAAATGGTTGATAAAGTATCATGCTTTTATGTAAGACATTATGAATTGTGTCCCATACGCTTCTGGTATAGGATCGATTGCATATGCTGTAATATTTGATCGTTCTAAAATTTTCCAAATGCCTAGGGCATTTAGAGGGAAAAAGGGAATAGAACCGGATTTGACTAAAATAATTAAACAACTGTCAAGGACAATCTAAGGTTCTCCAAGGATTGGTCGCTTGCGGACAATTGGAAGTATAGTCATAGATGGACCATATTGGCATTATTATGAATAGATAAGATTCTATTTAGAATGAGTTGTCATATGACAAATATGGAAATGTTTCCTTATTGGGAGTTGAACGTTAAGAATTTATGTCTAGATTAGAAACTTCTATGCAAGAAGGATGTTCAAAGGAATGTACTTTGAATGTGAGACTCCATGACTATGGAATTGTCTTGTAAACAATCTCCAATAAAGTACTTTGTAACTTTATTGGCAAAGTCTTGGTGACTTTGGCGCTGTGATATTACGAAAGGACCGTTGCATAAAATGTTAGAATCTAACATATTCTAGTAGTGGCAAGAATTTGGTATTCTTACACTAATGATAAGGATTAGGAGTTGTGAAATGAGTATCATTGGAAATGTGTTAAATTGATTTATTTCACAAAGTAAGGACCATAGGTAAACATAGTGTGCATGCTTGGTGCATGGGACAACTGTTGTTATAATTCAAGTAAGAAGTTGATTACCCGAAACAACAAATAATGAGTAATCAATATGGTGATTAAATAAAAATGTTTTATTTATACTCAAAGGTTTGAGGCCATATAGTATTAGTATTATTCTTGTGTTTCACTTTGCATGTTTTGACTTCCCGAATAATAAGATTATTCAAACCCTCCACAGTCGTTCATACTTTGGAGGTAGGTATGAAAGAAGACTGTCATGAATCCGTCTGTAGATTGTCTAAAGTGTTTAGACATAGCACAAGTTTGCTGCAGAGTTCATGAGTGCTGCTATAAGATTAGAGTATTGGATTAAACCCACGCTCACTTGGATCGCTTCATGGATTTTATCACGAGTGATTGGTGAGACGATAATATCTTGTATTCTTGAAACCGAGATGTGTGAGTTGTATTCTGCAAGTCGGTTGCACATTGATAATATATAAACGCACCAGTAACTTGGTGTTATAAAACATATTGTTGTGTGTGATTTGATGAGTAGGTACAAGCGTGCATTCGAGTCGAAGTTTATCCGTTCCTTTTACCCAAAATGGGATAAAAGTGATATATGTGGGCCCCTCGATGATTTAGTGATGACACCCTAAGTGCTTGGCCAAGCCGGGACTAAGTTGATGTGTTCAATTGTAGTCAGTTGTCAGTTGTCATAAATCGGAAAATCAGGAAACAAAACGTGAACAGAGAGTATGATTAAAATCCATGTTTCAGTTCATACGATATCTAGAATGGAGGAATATATGATCCCTTATCTAAAGGACAGGTTGCTGATAAGATCAGAGTTCGACAGCGTCTTTGAGAGCTACGATTGCTAATCGGATTGTACTTACATTATAGTTACTAGACTTATCCAAGTGGGAGACTGTTAGATTATTGTCTAAGCCCGTAACTATATTTGGTATGTACTTGTCCCGGTTGTGCATGGTCCTTTTGGGTTGCCTTCACCAAAGCAACTTGATAGGATGATTTATGGAGAAATAGGATTAATTATGATTTATTAATATATTATATGAATAATATATTAAAGGATAAATCATATTGTTTAATTAATATTAGTCAAGAATTAATTAAGAATTAGCTTTGTAGCTAAAAGACATTAATTAAACTTAGGAGACTGGAATTGTAATTATAAGATAATTGCAATTGGGCTATGGATCACCTTGGAACATAGGTTGGACGAATTCTATGGGAAGCCCATAAGGAATTCGTCCAAGGGGTGTTCTAAAGGGAGTCCATGGGCTGCTTAGGGCCTAAGCAGTCAAATTAGGGTTTCCTAGTTGAAAACCCTAATAGCCTCACTATATAAAGACCCCTATGGCCCCAAAAACGTAACTAACTCTTTTGGAAGAACCCTAGGACGTTTTTGGTGCTCCTCATCCTTATCATAAGTCATCCTCTTGCTCTTGGTGTTTGTAAACAATTAGAGGAGTGACATTTGTGACTCTAAGCTTCAAGGAAAGAAGATTGAAGAGATTCAAGCCATTCTGCAAGAGGTAATCATCTAGATCTATTCTTATATGTTAATTTCGAAATTTATATGCTAGATTAGGGTTCTTGAATCTTGGATGAATTGCATGTACAATAGAGAAACCTAGATCCAAGCATTAGGGTTTGTATGAGCACATAGGATGTTCTTGTGTATAAAACCCATCAGTCTTCTACCAAGACCCAACTGTTTTGTAAGTTTGCTCTTTTGTAAAAATGTATGTTTTCCCAAGTTTATGACTATACTTACTAGAAAATAGTTTACATTACCTTTTATGTGAGAATATCACTATATGAATGTAATGGGAAAATGAAAGTGTCCAGTAGTATTGTATAAAGTAACTTACAGATGTACTAACTACCTTAAAACCAATAAGTTAAATTAAGGTAAAATTTGATGAGGTTATAACCATACTTGATTGACTAGTAGAAAACACGATGATCAAAGACGTCGAAATGGTATGACATTTGTCACCCGTAGACCTGCAGGTCCCACTGTAGCTAGCAACAAGATGTAGGATGGTCAATCCCGTATAGATCTATACACAAACTCACGCTTTCCCTCCAGGAGACTCTGGTTACAAAACGTGACACAGCAGTATATTTCCATGCCATGAAGTAGTGGCTCACATTAATGTTATCTTGTTCTTGTATTAGTATGTATGTTCCTTCATATTCTAGTTATAGTATGTTCCTTTCTGTTTATAGTATGTTTCTTCCTGTTCTAGTTATAGTATGTTCCTTTCTGTTCTTGTTATAGTATGTTTGAACTGACTCATGTATGAACTGACTCGTATAAGTTTCTTTGTTATAGATATAGTAAGTAGTAATCCTCTAAACTATACCTATTATAGTTTACTAGTATGATTGTTTGACTGATACTGATGTATAGAAAAGACTCAATTACTCACCAAGCAACTAAGTTAAGAATGAACCTTAAAAATGGGTTTAAAATCCACATATGTATTTAATAAGTATAAATATGATTTAACCGACATTCGGACTAGTGATCCTACCCCGAGCCCACAACCAAACAAGGAACAGGATTCAAGGTATCTAGCAATAGTCCTAAGTCTGTTAAAGCATACTTATACGTAAGTAGATAGACGGATATGATTTGATATAAAAGAAGTTTATAAAAGCTGTAAAATAGTTTTCACAAGTTTTGAGTATAAGAAATCCTTTTGGATGTTGTTTTCACAACTCACCTGTAGTGAGTGATTCGAATGTAAGATCGATATAACATGCTAAGTATGCCAAGTGAAGTCTCGAGCACAAACGGATCCTATTAAGCATATAATGACACATATATGTATACAATTAGTGTATATAACAACTAATATGCTAAGGTAAACAACCTTAGGAACTAGGAAACACTTACAATGAAGTGTTAAAATCACATATGATTGATTGAATGGAGTTCACGGCCACACAAGGAAGTGTTCACGGCCTTAGGAGTGTTCACGGCCAAGAACACATGATGTGCTCACGGCCCAACCTTGGTCTATGAAGTGTTCACGACAATGGATGAAGGGTTCACCGCCATATCATGATCCTATGAAGGTTTCACGGCCCAATGAAGGGTTCACGACTGTGAACTCTTAAAGAATCATGCCAAAGAGGTGTTTGTTTCATGGGGATTCAAGTGCTTCTAATGGACAACAAGTAGATGAATGAGCTACTTACGATTTGCAAGCTTTTAGGGTGTTCACGGCCCAAGAACAAGTGTGTGTTCTTGGTGTTCTTGGTGAAGAAGATGGTGATTTGAAGATCTTGAAGGAAAAGTGATGAATTCAAGGATGTTATCAAAGGGCTTCACTTGTATATAAAGATTAACAAGTAAAAAAGGGGAGTATCACTTACGTTTTTGAAGAAAAGGGAGGGTTTCCCTTGATGATACTTGAGAGTGTTTGAGAGTTCTTGGTTGAAAGATGTGAGAAACCAAGAAACATGAAGGAAATATATATGTGTAGTGAGGGGTTCACGGCAAAACATGGGTTCACGGCCGTGAACCTAGTTTGGGCCGTGAACATCCCTTGTTGATGTTCTTGGCTTGAATGCATTTCATAGATCCATTACTCACACTTCATAGTATCAAATCCTAAGTGTACAAGGCTTAAAAACTCATAGAATAATCCTTAGCAAGGCTAAAAGGTAACATATACAAGTCTGACTTTACAAGATAGAAATTTCGGGTTGTCACATAACCATGGAACATAAGAATGTGAAAGGTCATGGAGCATTAGGGTTTTCAAGGTGTAACCATAGCATTTGCAACACTATAAAAGGAACCCCTCATGGCCACAATCGGTTACACCATTCCTTCTAATAGAGCGAAGTTGATTTTGTACTAAGTAACTTATTCTCTCAAGCCTCCTCTTTCATTTGGTGTTTGTGAACCATTAGAGGCATCACACTTGAGGTGCTCGAGCTTTTGAAGGCCAAGAACTACTAGTCCTACTAAGAGGTAAGTTATCTAACTAGTTGTATTGTTCAATTGTTCAATTGTATGCTAGTTAGGGAGAATGCTTTGGAAAAATTGAAAATGTATGTATAATTAGAGAAAACATAGATCCAAAGCATTTAGGGTTGCATGTGCACCATATGAGTGTTATAGTGCTCAAAACCCAACAGAATCAGCCACAGTTTCCTTTTTGGAACTTTTCCAAGTTATTGCTCCTCCATTAAGGGTAAATATCCAGCCCGACTGAGAGCGAAAATTATCTCTGTCGGTCTGAAAATTGTCGTCACTATACCCTGTCACTCTCAAGTCATCACTCCCACTGAGGTTAAGGACCCAGTCCTTAGTCCTCCGTAGGTACTTAATAATTGTTCTTTACCGCAATCCAGTGAGCTTTACCAGGGTTCCCTTGATATCTGCTGACCATGCTCAAAGCAAAGGCCACATTAGGGTGAGTACATGTCATAGCATACATGATCGAGCCAACTGTGGAAACATATGACACTCGAATCATCTCTGCTATCTCAGCCTTTGTACTCGGACTCTGAGTCTTACTCGGTTTGGTATTGCTCTGGATTGGTAAGTCTCCTCACTTGGAATTCTCCATGCTGTACTCGGAACCCCCACATGGTCTTCACTAGCAGCCATGGGAACCCCCACATGGTCTTTACTAACTGCCATGGGAACACCCACATGGTCTTTACTAACTGCCATGGGAACCCCCACATGGTCTTTACTAACTGCCATGAGAACCCCCACATGGTCTTTACTAACTGCCATGAGAGCCCCTACATGGTCTTCACTAATTGCCATGGGAACCCCCACATGACCTTAGCTAATCAGGAAATGTCATACAAACTAAACATGCCAACATACTAGGATGCCATGGAAACCCTCCAAGGCCTTACAAAAAATGCCATGGGAACCCCCACATGGTCTTAATCTATTGCCACGGGAACCCCCTGGGGTCTTCCATGCAAATGTCATACTAACATAACATATAATCAACTAACAAACCACAAATCACATAATGGGCCGGCCTTGGTGCCTTAGACCCATTGGTATGGTGAGGAGACTCACCTTAGTCTGCTGAACACGAAAGCTGCTCGCCTAATAGTCTGAAACCACCCGCGCTGAGCAATAATACCATTAACCCAAAATTAGGATTGAATATAATCTAATTAAAGAACCCAAGTACCCAAGCCCAAGTCCTTTCACAATGCCCCAAGAGTCTTCCCTTGATAATGGGCCCAAAATCCATGTCCAAAACCATTAATGGGTCACATGGCCCAATAAGGCCCAACCAAAACAACCATGGCCCAAAACACATTCATCGGACCACTAACCCAAAATATGACTAGGCTCAAAACTGATTAAGGACCAAAGAGTTTACAAGCCCACACGAAGCCCAAAACCAACGGGGGGTGCGTACGCCAAGCGTACCACTTCAGTACGCTTAGCGTACTGAGTCCTTGGTTGTACACGCTGCGTACACTATATTACGCCCAGCGTACATGCAAATTAAGCACCACATCTATTAAGTGCTTAATACTTGATATTCTAACGTCCAATATCAAATCTTAGCTCATTAAGACATCCTAGGGCATATAGTTGGCAACTTTATTCCCTTGCATGCTATAAGGGACTTCAAAACTTCATTCTTCACATTAGGACTTCATATAAAACTTCAAACTTATGCATGGAGTCTAGATAACCTTCAAGCTAGCACCTTTATGCATCTAGCATGCTCACAAAGCTCAGATCTAACCATCTTAGTCTATGGAGTTGCTCAACTCTCAAGAGAAGATCCAAGAACCAACAAAAGGGACAATATAGAAAACCCTAACTCAATCTAATGAATAAGATGGGAAGATTAAGACTTTATACCTCCAGAAGCTCCTTAAGGTGAACTAGATGCAGGTTCTTGAAGCCCAATGCCACACTAAGCTTGCTCACTAACTCCTTCTTCTTAAATAAGCTCCAAAATGGCCGCCAACACCCTTCTATGCTCCAAAATCACACTCTCAAGGGAAACCTAAGGTAAAGGGACGAAATGAGACTCTAGAGGCTGATTAGGGTTATGTCCAAGTGGCTTAAGGATGAATAAATAGGTCTCAAGTCCGGGTTTTAGGGTTTTGGTCCTCTGTCGCGTACGCCCCGCGTGCTCAATATTCCTTCGCGATCCTTCCTCCATAGTACGCTAAGTGTACACTTAGGTATGTACAGCGTACAAAAGGTACCATTTTTGCAAAATTAGCTCATTTCAAGGGGTTAGAACGGTTTACCTGATTTGGAGTGTTACAGGTTCAATATGGAAAATTCCAAGAAGGGAGACTTACCCATGCATCATACTATTAAGTTGAGCAAGACTCAATGCCTCAGTAATGATAAGGAGATAGATACTATGAGTCAGGTTCCGTATGCTTCGGCTATAGCATCGATCATGTATGTTATGACGTGTACTCGACCTGATGTGGCTTGTGCTTTAATCATGGTTAGAAGATATCAAGGAAATCCTGGTTTAGCTCATTATACGACAGTGAAGAACACTCTTAAGTATTTACAAAAAAAGATATGATCTTAGTTTTTGGTGGCAAATATGAATTTAAGGTAAATGGATATAGCGACGTCAATTTTCAAACAGAACGAGATAACATTTATTCTCAATATGGATGGGTTTTCTTATTAAATGGGGGAGGGTAACTTGGAAAAGTTCCAAGAAATAGACGGTGGCTGACTATATTTGTGAATCAGAGTATATCGCAGCAAGAGAGACAAAAAAGGAGGCCATGTGGTTAAAGAATTTTACTGGGGATCTTGGAGTCATTCAATCAATCCAAGAACCAATGGAGATTTTCTGCGACAATAAGGTTGTAATAGTTTTGACAAAAGAACCTAAAGATCATGGTAGATCTAGGCACATCGATAAGAAATATCACTATAAGGTTGAAGAGGGTATACTCATGGTATCGTGTATCATGAAAAGAGAATATCGTTGATCCTATCACGAAGGGTATGAGCAAAGTCAAGCACTTTGAGCATGCTACAAGCATTGGATCGAGATACGATGTTAGATTTTAGATGTTAGGATTGATGTTATTTTTGAAACTATATAGCAATTAAAATTGTAATTGAATAGTGATTAATTAAATAGAGATTTTTTTATATTCAATGAGTATGATGCTATTTGTCAATCAATTTAATATTTCGTTTCACTTTGCATGTTTTACTTCCTGAATATTAAGTTATTCACCACAGTCGGTCATACTTTGGAAGTATGCATTGATTTAAGACTGTCATGAATTGTTTGTAGATTGTCCATAGAGACTGGACATTGCGTTGGGATTGCTGCATAATTCATAAGTACTTAGAAATAGATATTTGAAGTATTGGTTAAACCCGCACTTAAATAATACTTCATGGATATAATCATGAGTAATTCTAAGACGATAATGTCCTCTATTATTAAAATGAATATATGTAAGTCATTTTTCGAATTGGTTGTGCATTGGTTTACTCCAACACATCTCGTAACTGGGTGCTATAAAGGGTATTTCCATGTATGACTGAATGAGTAAAATTGTATGATTATATAGTTGAAGTTTATTCATTCCTTTTGCCTTAATAAGAAAAGTGATATCTTTAGGGCCCTCAGTGTTTTGATGTTGGCATTGTAATGTTGGGCCCAGCCAGGACTAAATTGATGTGTTCGATTTGAAGTCTAATGACATCATCGCAAAACAAGATTATCGGGAAACAGAATCTTGGACATGAGATTGATTCCATCCCATGTATCATGTTCATATGATATCGAGAAGAACGAAGGAATCTTTGATCACTTTTTTAGGACCAAAAAAGTCTGGCAGTGTCTTGAAAACACTCTTTACTGGCTATTCGGAGTTATACGAGCAATTATAGTTAGTGACTTATCCAAGTGGGAGACTATTGGATTAAGGTGTCTAAGGTCCTAACTAAATTGGTATAATGTTGATGAAGAAAAGTAAAGTCTTTTTTGGGTTGCCCTCATAACCAAGAAATTGTCTAGATTGATTTTTAAGAGAGATAAATATTTTATTAATATATTATATGACTAATATATTAATTAGAAATAGTTATAATTAATTTAGAATTAATCAGAATTAATTTGGAATTAATTCTTGGTTAGTTAGAATTAATTATAGGTTGAAGGACTATAAATGTAATTGTTCAAAAGTTGAGCAGATGACATGTTCTAGAACCCTCCTGCATGGGACGGTTTTGAGGCTCCTCTTGAAGTATTCTGAAAGCCTTAATATAGATAATCAAGGAACTAGATAAATTACCTTATTTGAAATAATATTATTTTATGTTCAAATTAGGATTTCTAGGTGTTTCCTAATCAACTATAAATATAGCCCTACACTTGGAATTTAAAAAAAAATTAAGAGATCATAGCCGGAAATTCTTACATCTCCCCTATTTCCTTAATCTTTTAAGGTTCTTGTGTTATGGGTGTGAACCATTAGAGGCTTGCACACATATGAAACTAGTTTTTCAAGAGACTATTCGATTGATCAAAAGGTTTGTTTACAATAACAAATCAGAGGTATGTAATTATCCTTGTGAATTTCGTTTTCTATTAGGGTTACAGTTTTGTTGTTCAATAGTATGTTGCTTCAATAGAGTTATGACATAGATTCAGTTAGGTTGCATGTACCGTTAATAGTTTAAGGTATTTTCCACATTATTACATATAAACCCATCAATTTTATGGCCAATTAAAAACTTTTTTCTTTATGCTTATTTAAAACAGAGTATTCTTTTAAAAAGTACACATTAATGCAGAATTTGTCCCAAAATATAATTTTGATGTGAGATAATATCAATATCAAAGCATTTCCAGAGAAATGTTTTTCATTAATACTTAAAAACCTTGGATGTCATAACTGATACAGAAAACATAAGCATCACTACTAGAATATATGCCTTTTGATGACATGCAAACCACGACACGCACTGATTTATGTTACGCAAAAGAGAGTGACCTTAAAATAGTGTCATCTCTCCAAAAATTTTAAAGATTTAGGTCACGCATTATTGCGTGCCCTTAAATTAGTGTTTCAAAAAAAAATTAAAACACGAAGGGCGCATTATCTTAAACGCGCGTCCTCTGTAACTGTCGTTTTATATTTTTAATGAAACGCGCGTTGAGTAGATAATGGGGGAAAACGAAATCCCTAAAATTTTGAAAACTCGCCTTGTTCTTTTCTAACTTCTTTTATGGTCTTTCATCTTCACAATCGACTCTCCCGTCTTGTTTCTCTATTGTGAGAAGTGACGGAAAAAAGGGAGACTGGGATGGATCCATCGGTGATGATGAATGGAGGTGCTTTCCAGTCAATTTCGGAGATGACGTTGTCAATTTCGATGGTGGTGTCGGCGTACATGCGTGAATCCTTAGCAACAAGGAATCAAATCCACCCTTTTTCTTCTTGGTATCTAAGATTAGGTTTTAAATGGGTGAAATCCATATCTTTGATACTTATGTTTACGTCTCGATTTCGGATTGCTTAGACAAGAACAATAAGAGAGTCAACGATGGGAATCATCATAAATATGAGTTTTGACCTGCTTCGGTTCTTCAATTATCAAGGTAATGAGCTTCTTGTTCTCTTCCCCCAAACCCTAAGCGTTTCCTGGTGAGTTTTTTTTTAATTTATTAAAGTGATTCGCCTAAAATGATTAACATCTGACAGATCCAGAAAATCCATATGTTCTTATCATTTACACATTCATTCTTCTATTCTCTTCTCTTCTCTTCAATATACTAAACAAAGAGGAATACTGCCCTTTTCTATGATTAGTTTTCTAATGTCTTGTACATGCAATCAAGTATCAAATAGTTTGGTTTTGGTATACTGTATATACCACCACCTGATTCATTTTGTTTTCCAGTGCAAAAACATTGGAAGTTAATCTAATTATCATTACTACTACTAAGGATTTATTAGTAAAGGGGTGGTTACCTGGCAATGGTTAATTGGAAATTTGCAGGAGATCCATGAAGCGCTAGAATTTTCTGGTGATGATGAAGGGGGACATTCGTTTGGAATTTTTTCAGTGAAATTTTCTAATGATGGCAGAGAACTTGTAGCTGGAAGCAATGATGATTCAATCTATGTTTATGATGTTGAAGCAAACAGACTTTCCCTTCGAATTCAAGCACATACGGTAATAGTAATACCCTTTTTTAGCAAAATTTTGATTCTACAATCAGGTTGTTTCAAAGTGCTTATGTTTTTTTTTACTCAAGTGCATGTGCCTATTCCTTTTAAACATGTAGCCATTACATGTTGACCCATTTTTTTTTGTAATCTCTCCTTTATTTATTATGTATTAAAACCTAAATACTTGTACATCCACATGGTATGAATTGTATAGATTATTAGAGTAACATATGTTGTTACATGATGAAGTCATATGTAAACAATGTGTGCTTTGCTGATGAAGCCAGCCATCTAATATATTATGGGAGTGATGATAATATTTGTAAGGTAATAAGAAACAGTTGTTTGTAGTTAGAAATCCTTATTTTTTTATAAATGGATGGGGAAATAGTGATATTAGAAGGATTTATTTATATATAGGTTTGGGACAGAAGATGCTAAAGGAAAACCTGCTTGAATCCTGATGGGGCATCTCGACAGCCGTGGAGATGGTCGTTATTTCATTTCAAATGGAAAGGATCAGACTATCAAACTTTCACAAATGATGAAGATGATCGTACAACTGCAGATTTAGTGAAAGGATGAAACACCTTTTATATGAGGTATATAATATATTGACTATTTTTTATGGTGATTCTCTATAAAAATTTTGATTTATGATTATGGATTGGTTGCATCTTGTGTAATTCCCAGTTAGGGTTGCTGGAGGTTTATTGTTTCCATTGCAGAATCTGACACTAAAGATTTCAGTTTCCATGATCAGAAAACCACTCCGGAATCAGACAAGCCGGTTGAAGTAGTTGACCAAGTGTCCACTGCAGAATCTAACACTAGATATTTAAGTATCCATGATCAGAAAAACACTTTGGAATCACAAAATCTAATTGGAGAAGTTAATCAGGCGTCCAATGTATAATCCGACACTAAAGTTTTCAGTTTCCATGATCCCAGAACCAGTCTAGAATCACAGAATCCAATTGCAGAAGTTAATCAGGGATCCACTGCAGAGTCTGACACAAAAGATTTCAGTTTCCCCGATCACAAAACCACTCCGGAATCACAGAATCCAATTGGAGAAGTTAATCAGACATCCATATTTATCAGAAAAAACCACCGGGGTCCACAAAGCACAATCTTCATCACAACTTTTCGCAATGAGTTCATGGAAAAGTCACATCATCTTTACTTCCATCTGTAAGCTTTCAAATGGGAAATCACAAAGGTTGTAATTTATACGAAAAAAAGTCTTTCGCATCAATCAGCCCGGGGGAAGAAAAGCTAGTTGAGTTCTTACGAACTTTATTTGGTATTGGTTAATATTTCTTCCAAAATTCATTTACTTTTATCAATCTTTTCCTTACATTATATGATTAGAGAAGATTCTGATATGAAAATAGGTCATTACATATCATCACTATGTGCATATCTTTTGTCAGGATGAAAAAAGATTTTGAGTAGAATATTTTGTTTTGCTCATGTTCTAACCATCATACTTATCTTAGTTGCAGTCAAACCACAAGCTTCTAGGGCCAATTCAGTTGCTGAGGCCTTTTCTGAATTCAAACACCTTCTTCTTCCAATAACAGATAGGAATCCTTATCTCTCTGAAGGAACTAGACAGGTTATTGCTCTCTTTATTGCTTCCACCCTTATTAGTATTATTAAATAAATGAGAATAAAATCTTTAATATTTTTCTCCTATTTCATCCATGACTCTTAACAGGCTGCAGCAACTACAACTGCTTTGGCCAAGAAATATGGTGCTGACATACGGTTTCAGTTATGATGAAGAAGCGACTTACTTTGAAGATGGTGTTAGATCTGCCAAACGAAAGCAGTTAGAAGAGAAGTTGATTCAAGTAAGATTTATATTTCTTTCTTCATGATAAATATGTTTCATATTTGTTGTACTAATTCATTATTATATTATGATTTATTTAGCTTGTTCAACCAACATACCAATTGATGCTGGAACACATACAATTAGAGACACTCAATAAATTCAAAAAAGCACTACAAGATGCTTTAAATGGAGGACAAGGATTTGCAAAAGCTGCTTGGAATTGCACCGAATCATTTATGGCACTCTTTGATGAACAATGCAAAGGTACACATCAATAGATCCCAGTTTCTTACACAACACACACATACACACACACTTTGTTTGTAGGCCTAATACATTCAATCTACACATCATAAAATTTTCAAGAAGTCAAATTTCCATGGCGGCAACTACCCTTGTTGCTCACCGGAGATTTTGTTTGATTGGTACCCATATCCAAGTATGACTTTGGTCAACATTTTTTTAATAAAAATCCATTATATAGATTATAATTTTATACTCTAATGAATTGTTATATTTGTTATAGAACAATTTGGAGGACATTTTCAGCCTTCTTCGGTTCTTAAGGATTGAACCATGGGGGAGCTGGTCTTGGTATGTTTTTTATTAAAAAAATGAAAATAATTTTCTTTTGGTTTATATAATTTCTTTTATATATGTGTATTATGTAAATAGGTGGAACAAGCTAATTCAGAAACCTTGTGAGGATGGAGATGAAAGGGGCTTAAGTTTGGTCCAAAACATTTTAAGACCAATAATGATAAGAAGAACAAAGTTTAGCACATACAAAGAAGGTAGGTTAGAAATTATAAAACCATAAGTCCTCTTATTTTGAGTAAATTACAAAAATGGTCCTTGAGTATTGTTGTTTATAGCAATTTCGGTCCCAAAATGTTTTCTCTTGCAGTTTTAGTCCTTATTTTTGTTTTTTTGTATCTATGTTGGTTGTAATTTTATCATTTCTTAATAATATCGTCTTTATTCCAAGTAAAATGACTATATTACCCTTGTTTTTGTTCACAATCCTATATTAGTTCTCCCACCCGATGACATGCAGGTAATATATTGCCAATAAACAGGATCTGAAAAAGACTTCTACGATGCTCTTTTTAAAAGATCCAAGGTACCCCATTTTATAAACTTGTAGTCTTTTTATCTTTTCTGCTATCTAATAATCTGTATTTTTTTTACAATCTTAAGTAAAATTCGATCAATTTGTTGAACAAGGACGTGTTCTTCACAATTATGCTTCCATTTTGGAGCTACTTTTATGCCTTCGCCAATGCTGCAATCACCCGTTGGAGGAGTTGTTGAAGAATTAAGAAAAGGGGAACAAGGGGAATGTCCAATTTGTCTTGAAGCTTTTGAAGATGCAGTTTTAACACCATGTGCTCATAGATTATGTCGCGAGTGTCTTTTATCAAGTTGGAGAACCCCTGCTTCAGGTCTCTTCCCTGTTTGCAGGCATAATAAAAAAGTTCACATTTTTTGTGTAGGGGTAAATTGGTCTTTTTTTAACTAAGGGCAATAATATCTTTGTTTGGCAGGTAGTCAGTGAGTAAACAGGAACTTATTACTGCTCCAACTGATAGTCGATTTCGAGTTGATGTTGACAAAAATTGGGTGGAATCATCAAAAGTGTCTGCACTTTTGAAAGATCTAGAAAGTTTTTGGTCAACATGGTCAAAAAGCATTGTTTTTAGTCAGTGGACTGCTTTTTAGACCTTCTACAGATTCCTTTTTCTAGGTAATCATTTGTCTGTTCTCTATACTGATATGACTGTTAATGTTTGTAAAAATGTTGTTTAGGAATAATATTTCATTTGTTCGATTGGATGCGACTTTAAATCAGCAACAACATGAAAAAGTCATAAAGCAGTTTTCAGAAGAAATTAATATATGTTTGTATGATGATACAGTTATTAATAATGTCATTACAACATTTTATTCTCTCCAGATATTACACAAGCGAATGCCACCCGAAGCATTTGACCTTGTCTCACGCCTACTCCAATACTCACCAAAACTTCGATGTGGCGCTACACGTATATATTATTATTATTATTATTATTTTCCTATTTCTTTAAATAACAAGCAACAAATCATGTGAGTTATTTTTTCTTCATTTTAGATGTTTTATAAAATGGATTAAATTATAGGGATATTGATGATTTTTTTTCTTCAGTTGGAGGCATGTGCCCACCCGTTTTTTGATGGATTAAAACAATGGTCCTTATTAAAATTTGCAGGTCTTATTGATGTGCATAGTGTCAAGTAAAGTAGCAACAAGTTCTTATAGTTCTTGTAGTTCGACTATTATTTATGAATTGTATTTTTTGTATATGGTATTTTATTTTCTATTATGAGACATTAAATGCAAATTTAATTTGAAAATTAGTAAATCTATAAATATTTTTTTTAAACATTTAAATTTACGATACGCAAAAATGTGTGTCATCTTCATTTATGACATGACCTTTCTTGACGGGGGCTTTAATGATACGCACTGCGCGTCGTAAATGTGTGTCATAAATGCATGTCGTAAATGCGTGTCGTAAATAGACGACGCGCAAAAGCGTGTCGTCTTTTGTTATGAAATGGCCTTCCTTGACACGCATTTGCGTGTCGTCTGAGCGTTTTACGACACACATTGTGTGTCATTAAAGGGTGTTTTGGTAGTAGTGCATAAATTTGTCTTTACAGACCTTAAAACAACTTATTATACTATTGGCCTAAACTCCTGGAATCTCTCAGCAGATTCAAACATCACTATCCCTGAACCTTCGTACTGCTACTTGTGATACAAAGAAACTTAATGGGCCAGGGTTGGGAGCTTGGTGAACACATAGGGTTTTCAGCCCACAATAATATAATTAAAATCTTGTAAATATATTTTTCACCAAACAAATAACCCGATTACTCATTTCCGTTATTCTCACTCTTTGATCCTAAACTGATGATCTCAAGGGACATATCCTAAAGGATTACTAAAAGTAACGAGTAAACAATACTACTTCGGAGATTCCGTAGAAAAATATATCAATAAGGCAACCATGAGGGTAATAGAGTACTCGAATGAACACACAATCCATACTCCCGGATAGTGTTATTCATTAACACCTACAGATAGTGAATCTGATAGTGTTCTACTGGACTGTCTAGAATAGTCCTATGGTCGTCATCAATACTCTGCTAGATGACTAGTCTCAATAGTACAACAGTACAACATTGGGCATGGTCTCTCACCATTATTTTATCTATTTCAACCCTTTTCTACTGAATATTTTATAAGTACGGTAAAATACATATACATATAAATCAAGTAAAATCATGTCATATTATTGCATCTAGCACATATATCAAGAACACAGATACTAAA
Organism: Lactuca virosa; assembly: GCF_052849685.1. Classification (NCBI taxonomy): domain Eukaryota; kingdom Viridiplantae; phylum Streptophyta; class Magnoliopsida; order Asterales; family Asteraceae; genus Lactuca; species Lactuca virosa. The sequence continues at coordinate 29,334,271 of NC_136426.1, forward strand.
CACATATATCATTTAATTATCTAAATACTTTGTATTTATGTGTAAGATGAAAGTAATTATGCTCTTACTTTATAAAAGTGGATGACTTGTGATTAGGTCAGCGCTTCGCCTAACACCTTAGTTTTTCCTTTCAAAAGACCTAGATATGAATATCACTAAGTTTTAGTCTTATATATCTCGCGACTATAATAATGATAGTCTAGATCCCTCAATAATCCCAATGACTAATTCAAAATCTATCAAATAAAGAATAATCAGGTAAGATCATATCGGAGGTAGTGTCCGTTTGGTATACAGAGTATAGTTTTTGGAAATCTCACTTTAAACACCTCACTAAATCTAGTCTTGACATCACTCCCGTAAGTAGATCAATCAATATTATTACATGGAATCACTGATAAATCTTATTTATAGGTTCATAATAACGACTATGAATATAAATATAAGTTACACTTAAAGCATATTAAGTGCAACTTAACTTACAGAGTTTTCAAGAAAAAGTCTGGAAAATTCGCATACAGAACTCCGACCTGAAAACTTCTATTTTTGGGGCTATCTAATGCCACAGAGCCTTGCTAAAATACCCTACCAACTAGAAAAATTCGAACTCAAATTTTAGAAGAATTGAAAGAGGATTTGATTTGAATGTGAGGAAATAAGATGCTTGTGTTGCTATTTATAGGCGTTTTTGGGAAAAGCACGGCGCGCCTTGCCTTGGCTTGGTCGGCAATGTCTCCATCGAAAACGTGACACGTGGCGCTCAGTTTGTGGTGCTATGTACCATTATGTAAATTTCTCATTTTTGTTTCGTTCTAAAGCATAATTGAGGTATGCTTTGTTATTTTTGTCATTTTTTGCACAAATATAATTTCAAACATATAAATATCATTCTTAAAGATATTTTGATTTTTTAAATAATTCTCACTTAAAATTTACATTAACAAATACTTGGCAAAAATTCCAATTCTGTCTCCATTTTACACTTTTTGAGGACTTTCTCATTTCTAACAACATACATACGCTTATTCTATTAAATTAAGTATATTTTAACACCTTAACCATCATTTTAAGGATTTTACATTAAATAAAATCAATAAGGAGGCCAAAAAGCTTATCAAAGTTAAAAGTATTTTTGGCAATTTCAAAATTTCGAACTAGCTCTTTTAGAAAAGCATGTTCAAAATTCATAAAATACAGTTCTAAAATTAGATTTTTTTGGAAAATAATAACTTGTTTTTTGTCAGAGAAACAAAACTTCAATAATAAAAATAACGTTCAAAATTTGATATTTTCAAGAACGTTTGAATATTTTTTAAGTAGATAGTTCATATTTGTTTATGAAAAATGCTAATTTTTGTTAATTTTCTTTATTTTATATTATAATCTATGCCCATGAGTGACGTGCCCCTCTTTTTCATAATTTGTTATTGACTTGTAAGAGATCATGCTTTATGCATGTGCTATGTGTTCAAAAGAACTACTATAAGTTTGTGATGATATGCTTAATTAAACATTCGTTTGTGGTTTCTAACTAAAACTAATAACGATTTGGAGTGACACATAATGAATAAGTTCTAAGAATAAGATGAAAGAGAGATTTGACTAAATAGGCTCCTACCCTTTAAGAACATTAGAGGATGCCAATTGCCAAATACCATTAAATTCAATGCACCTCCTTTTCCTTATAGTGTCATCAACATCAACTTTGCAAAGGTTTTTTCAGAAATATTAAAAGCAACATTGTATATGTGAAGGCCCCAGACCAAATACTTTTGATTTTAAAAAGTGGATAGATCTTCTTTAAAAATCCTGCACATAAAGACAAAACCGCGCGAATGGTCCTTGTGGTTAGCTGAAAATTATCACTTTGGTCCGAAAAAGTTTGGACTAGCACCAGAGGTCCAAACTTTTTATTTTGTTGCGATTTTAGTCCAAAAATTTTTAGAACCCTATAAAATGACATTTTTGTCCTTCATGTTTGTTTTTTCATTTTTTTATTTTCTTTATTATTATTATTATTTAATCAAAATAAAACAGAAAATAAAAAATATAAACCTACCCTTAATAACACTCCCAAACCCCACCCACCCACATCTCTCTAGACTCTCTCAATCTCTCTCTAATACTTCCCTGAAAACACCCCCCCCCCCCCCCACTGTCGGAAAACACTGTCACCGCCATCATCACTGCCGGAAACTGTCATCGTCTCTGGAGTTGTTCCGGTGGTCGTTCGATAACAGATCGATCTAGAGGACGTAGATCTGAACTTCCGCCGGAAAGCCAGAGAAGACAAAGTCAGTCGTCGGAATACCGAGGTAGATCTGAACTTTCACCTCTGCAAAAACTATCGATGACTACGTCGTCCTTCATCTACCGACGACAGAAAATCACAGTGACGACGAGGACTTCCAGATCTGAAAATCTACATGAAGATCTGTGCTCTTCTCTCCAGATCTACCTCTGCCTACCATGGAAGTTTTCGAGGGTCGTAGACCTGTGTAGGGTTTTCACGAAGAAGGCAAGAGAGATAAATCTGACTAGGGTTTTCACGAAGCTAGGCGGTGGCGAAACCCTAATCTAGTCGGAGAATAAGGACGATGGTGGTGGTGGAGATCTGGAGCTCTAGAGACGTTGGTTATTGTTGGTGCGACGAACAAGGACGACAATATAACCCCGATCTATTTCTATGTGGCTGGAGAGATAGCCGGCAAAGTTTCTGGCGAGAATGACATGGTGGCCAGCCATGTTTTCCGGCGAGAATGGCAGGAGGTCGAGGGTGTCAGCAGCCGATATAGGTGGTGGTGGTGTTTTCTTTGTGTTAATTTATTTTCAGGTGCAAGATGCCAAAATGGATACGAGAGAGAGAGAGAGAGAGAGAGAGAGAGATTTTATTTTTTGTTTTATTTTTAATTTAATTTTAATTGTTGTAAAAAAATACAAATAAAAATTTAAATAATAAAGGGCAAAATCGTCCTTATAAAAAAGTTCAAACAAAATTGAATCAAACTCACAACAAAATGAAAAGTTTGGACCTCTGATGCTAGTCCAAACTTTTTTGGACCAAAGTAACAATTTTCAGTTAACCACATGGACCATTTGTGCAGTTTAGTCGCACATAAATAATAAACCTCTATAGTCTATATACATGACATGTCATTTTGATGTCATATTATTATCACGATTCACGAGTCTCATACAAAATAAATTTGGTTCCTTTGCATTAATTATTATTATTATTATTATTATTATTATTATTTAATTATGAAAGCTTAAAAAAATATTTTAATTAGTTTTTAGAATTTTTTTAGCCTTTTAAAGCTTTAAAATTTCAATTTTTATATGATTTTATATTTTTAAAAGCTTCTACAATACAACTAATTTTGTCAAATATGCAATGGTCTCTTACAACGTAACTATTGTCATGTTTGGTACAAGGCTTTTGGAAGTGTTTGAGAGCTTCTAGCTTTTAGCTTTTAACAAAACGCTATAGTTTAAACAAAATTTTTCGTTTGGCAGTACGAACGTTTAACTTTTAACTTAAACAAAATGTTTCAAATCTAAAAACTACTTCATGTAGTGTTTAATAAAACGCTACTGAGCTTTTGAAATCAATTTCCATATTTACCCCTAAAAATATATTTATTTATTTTTAATCAATTGTCTTTTTATGTAATTTTATATATTTCAAAAGTTTCCAGCTACTTTTGCCAAACATTCATATAACAAATAAAAGTTGCAGCTTCCCGCTACCAGCTACCCTCTACACACTACACGCTATCAGCTACCCGCTTCCAGCTAACAGCTACATTTGCCAAACACGCCCATATATATTATTAGGGTAAACGTTATTTATTACATCTATATATTAAATTAGTTTGTTCATTTACTTTATTGTTTTTTCTTATATAAATTTGTGGACTAGAAATATTTAGTTTATGATTACATTATAAATTATTAATTGGTAGTTTAACAAGGATAATTTGGTTATGAAATTATATATTTTATTTCTTAATTTGTACAAGATAATAACTTTATCTTATAATTTTTATATTTTGTTATATATATATATATATATATATATATATATATATAATTTTCTTATTATATATGTTCAAATTATTATAAACATTTATTTTATGATATATATATATATATATATATATATATATATATATATATATATATATATATATATATCATTCATTTGTAATGTTTTTTATACAGTTTAAACTATTTAAAAGTTTGGTTCTTCAGAGTAAATTAAAAAAATATTTTTTTAAAGTCTCAGCATAAATTTGACATCTATTTATCACTGACTTCAATATTTATTGTGAAACTATCTTTTTATATGGTCCTCACTCTCCAAAAAAAAAAAAAAAAAAAAATTATGCCCTACAAATGCAAAGTTGTCCGTAATTTAGAAAAATAATATTTGTTTATCAGAAAAGCACAAGTTTTTTAAATTTTTTGGTAGCGATCTTTAAATAAACCATTTTCGTAGTCGGTACTATAATTAATTAAAACATGCATTACAATTTCTGAAACAATTGTCAAATAATAGTCGGTACTATTTACAAAATAGATATTAGTATTATATTTTTTTTAACAACTAATATCATCCTTCTAAACTATTCATAAATTTAGATATGTCTCTAACAGAACTTGAACTCTCAACCTTAAGAAATGAGAGCAATACGCCAACACCTAACATGTGAGGCTAAAAGCTCATTAATAGATTTAACACAAAGAAAATACTTTTTAATATCTAATACCATACCTTTTGAAAGGTAACATAATATTTTTATGTTACCAAACCATAACACATTTTGCATTATTTAGAAGGACCACTTCACATCATATGCGTGTTTCATGTGAAAATAAAAAACATTATTTTGCATTACAGTTTAGCATATTTATTTATTAAATTATTCTAGTATTCCAATGAAATGATAACAACATCCAACTCTAGGAATGCACGATTACTTTTAATTTGTTTAGCTCTATTCATTAATAGAGGGGATCTCACAAAAAAAAACAAAAAAAATCAACTTATGATATTGTAGGATAAAGGAAAACATTAAAGTTTAAGCCGTTTTCATATAAAATACAACCATCAACTCTAACTTGGTCCATTTTAGGTTATATTGTAATTATTCCTATATTTAATATTTTACAGGATGTGACTTAAAATTTTCAGATTTTGATAGATTAAAAGTGTTTTGGACTGATATTTTGGTCTCATGTTTTGTACGCATATTTCAAATTTTATTTTTTACCGTGCATATGTGTTGATTAAGATTTAGATATACTTAACTTTAATACAACAAATACAATTTATCTCTAGCTAAAAATGAGTTCAAACAACAGAATCCATAAAGAAAGTTTTTCTAGTTTGTCTTCTACAATTTCAATCTTGAAAAAAACAATTTCAGAATAGTAGATACTGAAGTTCAAATAACTTGTAGATTAAGACGTTTCTTAATTGCATGTGACCATTGATCTTCATAGTCAGTATCCCTTTAAAAGAAACTACTTAGGTACCATTATCTTAACGGTTGCCATGAACATGAACAACCAAATTTTGCATCTAGCCCATAGAGTGGGGATAACACAAAATATGGAATCATGGTTATGATTTTTAATGATGTTGAAAGAATGCCATGGGGAGGTTGTGAATCTAGTCATCATATTTTGATATGGTAAATTCCACCGACATGACCATTTATAAAACTTTTCTCAAATGCATATCATGTTTTGTAGTAAGAATTTACAATTTAGGACTGGAAAAATAAGCAATGGAAAATTTGTTTTAGGGTATATGTAACGCGTATAAAATGTATGATTTCAAAGAGAGTTTGACTAGGCTTTAACATGCAATTCTAAGTAAAGACTTGACAGTATTGGCCATGATAAATGGGTAAGGACGTGCTTCCCAAGTACTTGTTGTAATACAATGACCTCTGATATTGTCAATGCAATGTACATGTTGTCAACAAATGAACAAAATGTGACAATAACGACATTCATTGAGATTTTCATGGTATGATGCAACACAAATATTCTCATTGACGTGCCACTAAGGGTAATATATGAAAATCGACATATAACAACTTTTTAGCATTTTATGACGAGAAACGTAATATCTTATGCAATGATACTTTATAGTGAAATCACCCCTTATGCACCCTTTACACACAGATGATATTTGAAAGGATGATGATAAAGTATGAACCTTTGAAGGTATACCCCATCGACTACTTCATATATGATGTTAAGATGATATTAAGGTGTGGATTTGGTCTTAGTTTTACACCCATTGTGTTCTTGATTTGAACAGTCATCAGATCATTTTAAATATTTACTAAATGTATGCTTCTTGTTCCTTTTTGGTGTAACACCCAGTTCCAGGTATGCATTTAATTTGAGTCAACTTCATATTTTACTCTTGGACTCGACGAGTTGGATGGCAACTCGTCGAGTAGGACCGACTCCAGGTCGGGGAACTAAGTGACCTACTCGACGAGTCGGAAGACCGACTCGGCGAGTAGGAGCGTTTGATGGAAACCCTAATTTTAAGGGTTGTCTCCCTATTTAAAGAACTTAACACCCTGGTGGCCTCCTTTATCACTCCCTCAACGCCCAGAAAACCCTAACTCGCCACCTTTAGCCTTGTAAGTGTTTGAGTGTCATTTTTTAGTAATCTTGTGTAATTTGAAGCTTGGGGGAAGAAGAGGAAGAAGGAGGACTTCAAGAGAAGATTGTAGATCCAAGAACAACATCAGTTTCTCTTCACTTTCTGGTAATCAAGCCTCATACCTGACTTGTAATTTCTTAGATATCCTTGTGGTCATTTTTATGAAGTTTTGGGTCTAAGAAGCTTGATCCTTGGGACTTGGACGTCCCAAGTCGATTTACACTCAGATCTGGAACCTTGGAGGGTCCTCATGGCATAAAGGTGCCATCTTTATGGCCATGAGAACCCCAAGTATGAAATAAACCCCATTTTTGGTCCTTTGAGCATAAAAGTCCCATGCATGAACGTAAAGTTCATGACTTTACGTGTCATACCGATCTTAGGAGCCTAGATCTACCTTCTGGATGAGTTTTGCATATCAGAAATCGAGTTATAGACTTGGACATGCATAGACTCGACGATTCGTTCTTGGGACTCGGCGAGTCGTGGCTTGGCTCCCAAAACTGTTATGATTCAGGGGAGACCCAGTTGAGTTTAGAAGGGATTTAGACGAGTCCTAGGAAGGGACTCAACGAAATAGACATAGCCATGGATCTGGAAACCATGGGACTCGGCGAGTGCAGGAACGTACTTGGTGAGTCCAAGGCCATCTCCCAACTTATGAAGATGAAGTCGACGAGTTGTTCATACAACTCGGCGAGTCACAGACTAGACACGTTCATAGGATGAAGCTAAACTCGACGAGTTCAAGAGGAACTCGGCGAGTCAGATGAAGATTGTCCCGATGTTATGATTGAAGGAAAACTCATCGAGTTCTTGGTAAACTCGACGAGTAGAGTCGGGTTGGGGGTAGATGAGAGGATTGGGACTCGACGAGTTGACGAGCCAACTCGACGAGTCCAGTCAACTGGGAAGTTGACTTTGACCAGGATGTGGACTTTAGCCAGGGGTAAAATGGTCATTTTACCCTAAGGATAGTTATCAGTGTCTGACTAAGTGTCATTGTGAAAATTATAGTCGGGGAGTCGCCGGAGCAGCAGCCAGATATTTTCCACTCAGAGTTTTAGCAGCCAGTTACGCGAGGCGAGTTTCCTTTTAGTAGGAAAGGGTCTAAGGCACCAAGGCCGGCCCGTAGTATGAAATGTTAGTAGCTGAGTGTGGGCGGGGCCCGTATCTCGTAGTATAGTTTGGATGTGGAAATATGTGTGATCCCTCTAGCTATGAGTAGTATTCTGACTTGGTTTTGATGTATTTTCAGAATGGTGGTTTTACGACCCAGACCAGCAGTCGGCAGTTCAGGTGCCGGGGAGGGATCAGGCTCGGGCTCTGGAGCCGGGCAGCTAGATGAGCAGACTAGGGAGTTCCTCTCCTCAGAGGTTACTCGCGTTATACTCGAGCAGACTCCTGTGATCTTCGGTACGGTCAAGGAGGGTATTCTAGAGCTTCTGGACGAGAAGTTGAGCGCCTTTCGCACTGAGGTGGCGGCCATTACGGGGTCGCGCACGCTCACCTTCAGGGAGTTCAGAGCATGTGGGGCTCCCGATTATCATGGGTCTCGGGACCCCATTGCCAGTACTAGGTGGTTGGCGGATGTCGCCAACGCGTCCCGCACTAGCAGATGTCCCGAGGGGGACAAGGTCAGATTAGCGTCCTGCCTTCTGAAGGACAGGGCGAGAGATTGGTGGGAGGAGGTCGGACAGGCCATAGGCGATGACGCGGTATTAGATGCGATGACCTTGGGTGATTTCACGACCAGGTTCAGGGCCGAGTTCGCACCTGTCATTGAGGTGCAGCAGCTTGCTAGGGAGTTCCAGGACCTCCAGCAGACGACAGAGACTGTGGCGGAGATTACCGCCAAGTTCTGGGAGAGGGCCCTTCTTGTTCCGCAGTATGTGGCGGACGAGGAGATGAAGAAGGCCCGATATCATGAGATGTTGCGGAGTGATATACGTCAGTTTGTGAGCCGCTCCAGCTGCAAGATGTTGGAGGACATGATTGCGAGGGCTCATGAGAGGGAGATAGATTTAGAGATAGAGAGGAAGAGGAAACCAAAGTCGGTATCTGGCATGGAGGGCTCGGGCAAGAATCCCAAGACAGATTCCCGAGGGAAGGGCCAGCAGGGCCGAGGCCGCTGCGGCAAGTGTGGCAGGTCGCACGAGGGGACTTGCAGGGCGGGGAGTTCGGGTTGCTTCAAATGCGTCCGAACTGGGCATATGAGCAGAGATTGTACCGCTACTTCTACCACTACTACCACCACAGCATCTGATCTGATTTGCTTCCATTGCAATCAGAGGGGACACAAGAAGTCCCAGTGTCCGATTCTACCATCAGCAGGAAAGGTGGTGGCACCCGCTCCTGCTACTATGAGGATTACAGACGGCCGCCAGGGCCGGGCTAAGGCGCCAGTAGCGAAGAGCAGAGCCTTCCAGTTGACAACATAGGAGGCGCGAGCGACTCTAGATGTGGTTACTGGTATGTATCTTCTCCATTTTCTTATTATCATTTTATTTGATTATTGCTTATGTTATGTATATGTGCATAGGGTCGTTCCTAGTGAACGACATTTCAGCTATGGTACTTTTTGATTCGGGGGCTACCCGATCATTTGTGTCGCTTGCACTTTGAAAGCGATTTAGTAGAGCTTCGAGGAGATGGATTGCCCACTCGACGTGGAGATAGCAGACGACAGGACCGTCAGGGTCGCGAGAGTTCATAGAGGATGTACACTGCGGTTATTTGATGAGCAGTTCCCAGTAGATTTGGTTCCTATTCCCCTACAAGGGAACAAGGTTATAGTGGGTATGGATTGGTTGATTTCCAATGGAGCAGTGATTGACTGTGAGCTACAGTTGGTGAGGGTTCGCACACCTAGTGGGGGAGATTTAGTGATTCAGGGCGAGAGGCCACAGCGCAGACCGATTCTTTGTTTAGCAGCGAGAGCGAGGCGCTATTTCCAGCAGGGTTGCGTAGGGTACGTCGCCTATGTTATGGATACCCGGGATAAGGGTAAGGCGACGTTTAATGATGTATCGGTGGTACGAGAGTACCCGGATGTATTCCCGGAGGATTTGCCTGGGATACCTCCTGGGAGACAGGTTGAGTTTTGGATTGACCTGGTTCCTGGTGCAGCTCCGATAGCCAAGGCACCGTATCGGTTGGCTCCTCCCGAGATGCAGGAGTTGTCTACACAGCTGCAAAAGCTGCTAGACAAGGGTTTTATCAGGCCGAGCAGTTCACCATGGGGAACCCCGATCCTGTTTGTGAAGAAGAAGGACGGGTCACACCGTATGTGCATTGATTACCTGGAGCTGAATAAGGTAACGGTGAAGAACCGTTACCCACTTCCGAGGATAAATGATTTGTTCGATCAGCTTTAGGGAGCATCTTGGTTTTCCAAGATTGATCTACGGTCCGGATATCACCAGATGCGGGTCAGATATGATGATGTGCAGAAGACCGCTTTTAGGACCCGCTATGGTCATTATGAGTTTGTGGTGATGCCGTTTGGGCTCACCAATGCTCCAGCCGCGTTCATGGACCTCATGAACCGCATGTGTAGGCCGATGCTGGATCGCTCTGTGATAGTATTCATTGATGACATCTTGGTCTATTCCAAGACAGAGGAGCAGCACGAGGAACACCTGAGGGAGTTGCTAGAGACCTTGAGGAGGGAGAGGCTTTTCGCAAAGTTCTCCAAGTATGAGTTCTGGTTACGCGAGGTGTAGTTTATGGGGCACCTTGTCAACCAGAGGGGTATATTAGTTGATCCGGCCAAGATAGAGGCTGTGATGCAGTGGGAGGTCCCGAGGTCTCCATCCGAGATTCGGAGCTTCCTGGGCCTGGCAGGGTACTACAGGAGATTCATCCAGGATTTCTCCAAGATAGCAGTACCATTGACCCGACTGACCAAGAAGTTGGTAGTGTTTCGTTGGGGTCCTGAGCAGCAGACAGCCTTTGAGACGCTCAGGCAGCGATTGTGCGAGGCGTCGATTCTTACCCTGCCAGAGGGTGTAGACGACTTTGTAGTTTACTGTGACGCTTCAATCACAGGCATGGGGGTAGTACTGATGCAACGGGGGCATGTGATAGCTTATGCCTCGAGGCAGTTGAAGCCTCATGCGGCTAACTACCCGACGTACGATTTAGAGCTAGGGGCAGTGGTGTTCGCCCTCAAGATCTGGCGACATTACCTCTATGGGGTCCGGTGTACTATCTACACGGACCACAAGAGTTTGAGGTACCTTATGGATCAGCCGAACCTGAACATGAGGCAGCGTCGGTGGTTAGATGTGGTAAAGGATTATGACTGTGAGATCCTTTATCACCCAGGCAAGGCCAACGTCGTGGCCGACGCTCTGAGCCGCAAGGTGGTAGCGGCTCCTATCCAAGATATCTGTCTGCGGATGACAGTGGTTACTCCATTACTGGATTAGATCCGGGAGGCACAGGTCGAGGGCCTGAAGGAAGAACGTCAGAAGTGTGATCGGATTGTAGGCCGGGTGGGATCGTTTGATTTCGACAGCCGAGGGTTGTTGACCCTGTATGGGAGGGTCTGGGTTCCGTACTGGGGCGGAGTGAGGCAGATATTGATGGATGAGGCCCATAAGTCCAGGTTCTCCATCCATCCAGGGGCGACGAAGATGTACCGGGATCTTCGCCCGGATTATTGGTGGCCCTGCATGAAGCGGGACGTCGCCTGGTACGTTGAGAGGTGCCTAACTTGCAGGAAGGTCAAGGCGGAGCACCAGAGGCCGCACGACAAGATGCAGTCGTTTAGATATTCCCGTGTAGAAATTGGAGGATATCACTATGGATTTTATCACAAAGCTTCCCAGGACCGCACGTGGGGTTAATTCGATATGGGTCATCGTGGATCGATTGACCAAGAGCGCTCATTTTATACCGATTCAGGAGAGCATCTCGGCCGAGAAGCTGGCCGAGATTTATGTGCGAGAGGTAGTGGCACGCCATGGAGTGACTGTCTCAGTGGTGTCAGACCGAGACGTCCAGTTTACTTCCAGGTTTTGGAAGCGGTTTCACGACGAGATGGGTACTCGTCTCCACTTCAGCACCGCTTTCCACCTTCAGACGGACGGGCAGAGCGAGAGGAAGATTCATACTCTCTAGGACATGCTTCGGGTATGTGTGCTAGATTTCGGTGGCAGTTGGGATACGTATCTTCCGTTAGCGGAGTTTTCGTATAACAACAGCTACCACTCCAGTATGGACCGGCCTCCCTTCGAGATGCTCTACGGGAGGAAGTGTAGGACCCCAATCTGCTGGGGTGAGGTCGGTCAGCGAGTCATGGGGAGTACAGAGGTGGTACTCAAGACCACAGAGCGGATTTAGCAAGTCCGAAGCAGGCTCCAGACCGCTCAAAGTAGACAGAAGAGTTATGCCGACAAGAGGCGTTCGGGCTTGGAGTTTCAGGTAGGAGATATGGTCCTCCTGAAAGTGTCGCCCTGGAAGGGTGTTATCAAGTTTCGGAAGCGGGGCAATCTGGGCCCCAGATTCATTGGTCCGTTTAGGGTTCTGGACCGGGTGGATCGGGTTGCTTATCGAAAACTCCTATGCAAAGCCAACTTTAACTCCTATGCAAAGCCAACTTTAACTGGAATGGGCACAGAATATGTCAACACGATAGGTTATAAACCTCAAGTCGTGTGCTAGTGAAGAACCTCAGGTTTTATTCTTGATTAGTTCTTGAAATTCTTTTTAGGATCTTTAAGACTCCCACTATCCTCTTGACATATAAGACTATCTTGCCAAATATTCAAGAGATAGTGCGGATTCTTTATCAAGACAAACACTTCACACAATTGGCCTTAGTTGGTCTTTGTTTTATCCAAAACATCACAACTTACCAATTTCAAATGTACAAGAGTAGGACACTTTTACTCTTACATTTGACAAGTGTTTTAAACCTTTCTTTAAGATATGTCACTCAAGTTACAATCTTGGAGTATGACTCTAAGAATTGTTTTGGAACGAAGTATGACTCATCTTCCTGATCTAACCATTTCAACAATTCATGACTCCTCTTCTTAGTCATAAGAATGCACTAAGATGACCTTTAGAGGACTAATTGTGATATGATTTCTAAATCATTAAGATGATCACAAACATGATACTAAAGTACTCTCCCATCTTTTCAGATTTGAGAAACTTTTATCTTTCTGCCTAATTTGATTCTTCCCATTCGTTCTGCCATACATTGAGACTTTTCCAATGTTTCAGAATTATACTTAAACTTGTAAGTATAACCATATTTACTAAACTTTAGTAAATCAAATGGTCTTAACGGGCTTTGTGGTGGACATGACCAGTGCACAAGAATGTGTACTCGATCCCTTTAGTCCTTCACTTGACTCACACATCCATGTGAACACGTAATTAGTCTTGATTTTCCAATGCTTGAAAGTTCTCATTCATCATACTATTCAACTTGCATGATTCCAAGTTTCGGTCCAATTGAAACTTGGGCGATGAGGAACTTTCCTGATTTGGTAAATTTAGACACTACCACAAATGAAAGAATCAAATCCATTTTCCAATATTGATGTCAGAGGAATCATATAAGCAACAATTTTCCACAAATGCCATTGTAAGGATACTTCAAATAAACAAAATTAAACAATTTTCTTTTATTTTAAAACTTTGCGGAAAAACTTATCCTTACAATCCACATGGAAAATTGTTGTTATCTATTCCTTAGCAATATATCATAACTTCTTAAGCAACTGCTCAAAATTCTGATGCGATCGAAATCCACCTTCGCGATCAGAATCAGCATATACTTCCTTTAAGATTTCTCTCTATTCTTTGATTCTTAAAACATCAACATGTGACCCAGTCACATCATGTAATGAGGATCTCAGAATAGAACTTAACAGAGTTAGATAATGGGCTCTACCTGATGTAGAGTCAAACTTATTGACTTTAACATCCTTAGGTAAATTTGGCAGCTTTGCAATCAACGCCCCTTCCTTTGGCAAAATAAACATATGGACCCTTTGGTAATGGGACTATCTCAGACTTAGCCTTTCTCTTTACCATTTGGTCAACCGGGTTGACTATGGTCAATCCCTTTCCATTGGGAAGAGAATGCTTTTTCTGGATTTCCAGTGTCACCATTGTCACTGTCCATAAAGTTTTTGGGAAGTTGATCTTCTAATCAAATTTGCTTCACTATCGTTCCAAATCATTGCTGATTCAGCAGCACCAAGCAAATAGATATGATCATTAAGGTTCATGTCATAGTCTGTATCATAGTAGTCCCAAAGGAACTCACTATGTGACTTAGAAAGTGATTGAACATCCAACTTTCTCAAGACTTTGAAACCCAACTCTCCCGGCTTGTCAATATGTGACTTCATCTCTAAGATGTGATCACACATAGACCTTGCTTGCCATTAGGGCTTGAGTGACCTTGAACTTGTGGGTCAGGGAGAATAATTGGAGGAGGTGGAGGAAGTAAAGTTCCAAGAGATTTGGGAAGATCATAGATGTCTGAACTCGACATCTTTTGGGAGATATTCAAGATAGTTGATCTAAAGTCCTTAATATAACATCCAATATGAAATATTAAGGCTAGGATCCAACAACCTATTTATAACTGGAAGAGGGATGCCGTAATCCGAGTTATAAAATAGTTGAAGGTAGGTAAATGACGATTTACCAATTTCCACCATGAAAAACGAAATAATTTAATTAGGTTTTTTACTTGGTTTTGAAACTCCTAGATTCTTTTGAGATTCATTGAACTTTTCAATGGCATGTTTCAATCTCGAGTGTGCCTTCAGGTTTTGTGACTGGGATGCCGAGGATCACAATACAAGGTGTGAAGTAACCATGCAAATATACTTGGCACCCTTAATATTTACCCCTCAATCGATGTGCCGGTTAACCACACACGCTCCAACGATACTATGATAAACATTAAGTTACCCTTTGCCTACCTTGTTAAGTCCAGGTTAGTGTGCCGGTTAACCACACACGCTCCACTAACAGCTTAAACAAAGTGCAAAGTGTAATTTCATGGATTAGCACCTTATTCACATTTTCCTAAGTAACTAAGATTGAGAATTTATAAGTGTTTAGTTACTTAGTATTTATCATTATACTTATAATGAAGGGAGAATTATAGTCCATGTCCTACCTATTCGGCTAACGACCCTCCCCCAGTCAAGGAAGCGGTGGGTGAGAGTGGACACCCATTAAACTGCCATGTTATAGGCAGTAACCTTATACCCCCCTTATAGACCGGCTTCGCGAATGAGGCCTACTAATGGTAAGACGACTTGCTCTTATACATATAATATATTAAACTTTTAATATTATAATAGTATAAGGGTGTATTTTAGACATTTAAAATACTTGGTGGTTTAATCTATTAATTAAACTATACTCTTAATTTAATTAAATTTAAACCATGTCATTATGGAATTATTAATTCTCTTTTAATTAAACACTTTAATTATCTATTAATAAAGTCCATAAGAGTTAATTGAATTATTCAATAAAACATCATAATTCCAATTATTAAATTCAAAATTAAAACCATTTAATTAATTGTTTAAGTTATGAACCCAAGAGTTTTAGAATTCAATTCTTTTTTTCTTTATCGTAAAAAAACTTTTTCCAAATTCCAAAACTTGAGGGCAAGTTTTGTAACTCTTGAAAACTTTTGGATTCCATAACTTATGGAGTTAAATACTTGTTTTATGATGAAACTTTTCATGTTCCATAACTTAAGAACAAGTAATGGAATTCTTTAAAACATTAAGACCAAGTTTTGTAACTCCATAAAAAACTTTGAATCAATTTTTTTTTAAAAACCTTTTCATGTCCATAACTTATGGAGGTTTCAAAAAACTCTTTAGATCAAACTTTTAAAACTAATAAAATAATCATATCATTTTATCTTTTACTAAATTTGACCTAATTCAACTCATATAGCAAATGATTCAAATTTTACAAATAATTAGTTTTTCACAAAAACAAGTAATTATCTTAAAATTTGACAAACGTCATGTTTTTTTTTCTTTTTTTTTTCCAACTTTGAAAATAAAACATTTGCATCAATATAACAGAAAACAACCCATGGCTCTGATACCACTATTGGGTTTTGAGCATTCTAACACTCCTATGGTGTACATGCAACCCTATAAACCTTGGATCTATGTTTTCTCTATTATACATGCAAATATTAACTATTCCAAGGTTTCATCCTAACTAGCATCTTATGAGGCACCTATACTACAAAGTTCTAGTTAGATGACATATCTTTTGATGTAGCTTGATGTCTTCAAGCTTTAAGAGCTTAGCCCCAATAGTGTGGAAGCCTCAAATGGAATCACAAATCACCAAAACACCTTGGAAGAACTTGAGAGAATATGTATGCACACTAAAATCGGCCCACTCTTATTTTCACACACTTGTCCAATTTTGTGAGCCAAGGACCCCTTTATATATTATGGAGGATTAGGGTTACATCCATGTAAACCCTAATACCCATGACCTTTCATTTACATAGGATCCATGGGTTAAAAGCTCCATGGACCATCCATGAAAGCTTAGCCCAACCTAAATGAACTTGGCGCATTCCATATATATAAGAGTCCATATTT
This sequence comes from Lactuca virosa, assembly GCF_052849685.1. Classification (NCBI taxonomy): domain Eukaryota; kingdom Viridiplantae; phylum Streptophyta; class Magnoliopsida; order Asterales; family Asteraceae; genus Lactuca; species Lactuca virosa. The sequence goes on from NC_136426.1 coordinate 29,350,594, forward strand.
AATTAGTTCTTTTTGATCACTTAATTAATTCTAAATTAATTCTTGATCAATACTAATTAAATAATATGATTCCATATTAATATATTAGAACTTATAATATATTAATATAAATCATAAATATACTATTCTCAAAAGACTATCCATTTAAATTGTGCTGGTGAAGTGCAACCCAAATGGACCATGCCGGATCGGGTCAAGTACATACCAAATATAGTTATGGACTTAGACATTAATCCAACAGTTCATACAACTCGGCGAGTCACAGACTAGACACGTTCATAGGATGAAGCTAAACTCGACGAGTTCAAGAGGAACTCGGCGAGTCAGATGAAGATTGTCCCGATGTTATGATTGAAGGAAAACTCGTCGAGTTCTTGGTAAACTCGACGAGTAGAGTCGGGTTGGGGGTAGATGAGAGGATTGGGACTCGGCGAGTTGACGAGCCAACTCGACGAGTCCAGTCAACTGGGAAGTTGACTTTGACCAGGATGTGGACTTTAGTCAGGGGTAAAATGGTCATTTTACCCTAAGGATAGTTATCAGTGTCTGACTAAGTGTCATTGTGGAAATTATAGTCGGGGAGTCGCCGGAGCAGCAGCCATATATTTTCCACTCAGAGTTTTAGCAGCCAGTTACGCGAGGCGAGTTTCCTTTCAGTAGGAACGGGTCTAAGACACCAAGGTCGGCCCATAGTATGAAATGTTAGTAGCTGAGTGTGGGCGGTGCCCGTATCTCTTAGTATAGTTTGGATATGGAAATATGCCTAACTATTAGAATTAGCTATACTTGTTGTCTGTGTGATACTTGTATGTTGGATTAATATCGGAGTGTGGGCGGGGCCCGTATCTCGCAGTAGAGGAGTGTGGGCGGGGCCCGTATCTCTTAGTAGACGAGTGTGGGCGGGGCCCGCATCTCTTAGGAGTCGAGTGTGGGCGGGGCCCATATCTTGAAATAGCTGAGTGTGGGCGGGGCCCGTATCTCAGAGATAGCAAAGTGTGGGTGGGGCCCGTATCTCCTAGTTGCATGATATATGTGTATGGTATGTGGTATTTTGGGCGAACTCGCTAAGCTTCGTGCTTACAGTTTTCAGTTTTGGTTTCAGGTACTTCCACTAGCAAAGGGAAGGGCTCGGGATGATCGCATGGCACACACCACAGTTTCCACCCTGGGAGTTTCACTCTGATATTTTGTTATGAGATTTATATATGAGACAGATTTTATGATATGTTATGATACAAGACTCACGATTTTACTTATGATACTGAAAGGCTTATGATTTTTATTATGATTGAAAAATGAAATTTTTAGGCCTTATTTTTGGGATGTTTCATTTGGAGTCACATTGCAAGGTGATGGGAAATTGATCTTCCTCATCTGTTGTCAATGTATAATTTGATTACCGATGTGGATGAAGTTTCTTTGAGTGTTGGAAATATACAGATGATTGATATAGTTGTGATCACCACCTTTTCGACCTTATGGAGTTACATGAACAATCTCATTTTTGGAGTGGAAAAGCCTAAAAGAGACTCTCTTTTACGATATAGTTTCAAAGTTTTATTTTAGGATTTGTAAGAGAAGCAAAAACTGTCATGTAGTTTGGGATCATTGATTGTTTAATCCCAAAGTAGTTGCCTTCTAATTTCTTCTAGCTCCTTCGTAGAGTTTTTAGTATACTTCGTTGCTCTAAACTAAAAAGATGGTATGAAAAATGAGGTTATCAATCTATAATATATGACTTGTATATATACCAAGTAATCATGCAATAATGTCCATGAAATCAATTGAGTTTATCCGCTTTCAACGTTTGGTTAATCGTTTAGCGTTTGCAGCCCATCAATCTGTATATGGAATGAAAATGATGCATCCTCTTTTAGTTCCATGTAAATGGGAAATGCCCAATGAAACGATGATCATTAAACCTCCTTTAATACTAACATGGAAAAAACCATTTGCAATTTATGTTTATGTAATCAAATTAGTTACTTTTTTTACGTCGGGATTGTCGTGCTCTTTACTTGTTTTGTAATCATGAAGGTTTGTATTTGATCGAATATACTATAAGTATAAACAAAAAAAGTAAAACTAATCTAAACGAAATAATCAACAGAAAGTAAATAACACAGTTCTCAAATGTTCCTTTCACCAAGAAAAGAGGTTTTGTCTTCACCAAGAAGACGGGTTTGTCACAAAGACAATTGACACAAAGCTACAGACAAAACTACTCGACCTCAACGTTAGGGTTTGTCCTAGTGTTGTATATATACTAATCTATACATGTATATCCCATGATTGATGGGATTATATCTAATCTATACTAAGGACCGATCTTATCATAAAGATACATGATCTGATATCTATTCTATATTTATCTATAATAACTGCCTAATATACAAAAGATTACAATCAAAAAACTATACTATAAGATGACGCTGTTGGACTTGTGATGTTGGCGTTGTCGATTCGTAGATGTTGATGCTGATAGATCAGCATGTTATGTGTTTGACTCATCAGATCATAAGGTGTGACCTCACAATCTCCCTCTATCTGATGATGTCAAAAATAAACTTCTATTGATATATAAGCGGAATGTGGAAGCTTTTGGCTTGTTCTCCCCCTTACAATAATAATGAAATCTTGATTCTTGCAGTTCTAACAAATGCTCCCCTTGAGAAGATGAATTGCAGCAGATGGCGTAATGTACAACCAGTTTGACTCGACTCCCCCTTAGAATGTACTTTTTTGAGTTTTTCAGCTTTACCAATATTTTTCCCCTTTTTGACATCCGCAACTAACGTTGAACAGAATAGAGTTTCACCATGTAACCTAGTAAGATTGTGATGTCTCCTGATAGCGTGGGTTAAAACTACCACTCACTGCCATAGTATTTCAAGATCTCATCAGCGCGTGGTGTCATACACTGAATCATAAATCCCTTTTATTAGAAAAGAGATGGCAAGAGTAGATAGGTGCGTGTAATATATCATGGACAATGATATACCCATCGATACAGACTTTCAAACTTTTATCAGTGTGTGGTTAACCACAATGAATCATCAAGCTCTATTAAGAAGAGAAATGAGAGAATGGATTGTGTAACATCCTATTTCGAATTGTTCCCATTTTGAATGGGTGATCAAAGGATTAAGTGCTATCAAGATACGTATACCTGAGGGGTTGGGTTTCAGAACTAATTGGAATTGGATAATGTACCTTGGATTGCTCGGGTATTCAGTTTGAGTTTGTGGATCAAAGGGTATTTTGGTAATTTATCATCTCGGACTTTTATGGAAAATGGATTTTAGTTCGAGATAAGTTATAGCAGGAAGGAATTGATAATAGTATTGAGCATCTGAATACCTTTCTATGGATATATGAATGGTTGGAATCGGAGTTGTATCAAGTGAGTTATGGCCTTCGGGAGAGTTAGGGTTTTGGGAAAAGCCCTGGTACGCGGGGCGTACTAAGGTGGTACGCAGGGCGTACCAAAGAGAAGGAACTACACGAGGCATAGCTGGGAGGAACGTGTGGCGTATATGCGAGGTTGGGTCAGGGTGCACGGCCTCATACGTGGGGCGTACGAGAAGGTACGCTGGGCGTACGAGGGTCAGACTGAAAACCTAATCTTAGGGTTGTACCCTATATAAGCATAATGTTAAGCCTCCTCCTTCATTCTAAGACATCCCCCATGCTCTAAAACCCTAGAAATCGTCCTTAATCATTCATGGTGGCATTTTGAGCTTATGGATTCCATTTTTGGAGTGTTTGGTCCATTTCCAAGAAGGTGGAGTTTGATGCAAAGATGGGGATCAAGGAGAAGCTTATGGATCTGGCTTTTATGACACATTTTCAGCTTGATGAAGGTATAAATCTTTGAACTTGATCATTGATGTCTTAGATCTACCATTTATGGGTTTTTGATCATTTTGGTCCCAAGTATGAGATCTAGTGGTCTTGATTTCATTTCAGGAGCTTTGAGTTGCTCCTCTTAGTGTTTCTGAGGTTCAAGGTCCATAAAGTTGGAACCTTTAGAGTTTAAGACCATCTATGTTGGGGTTTGAGCCATTTCCATGAAAGTAGAATGCTATTGGGTCTTTTTGGGGCATAATGTCACACCCCCAAACCAGAACGGCGGAAACGTTCGGGGGCGGAGGACGTCATGTACAATATCATAACAATGCATAATAGTAAAACAAGCAACAACATCATCCATTGCATTAATAATATAAATTTAATACAAGTGTGTTCTGAATGTAATTGAAAGACACCAAAATATGAATCAAAATAAAAGACGAGTCTTGAACGTGCCCCGTCTTCTCAAAACCTGGTCATCGGTACCTGTCTATTGGTGACCTGAGAATACAAGTTATTTTGAAAGAGTAGATCAGCATTTAAGCTGGTGAGTTAAGTATTATAGTGTCAAATGTTTGTATAAGTTTGAATGAAAGTGTTTGATGTAAAGTTTGTAAGTGTTTGGTTTAAATGTTTGTATACTTCCTAGAAAATCCTATATTTTCTACTAAAAAGGAGAGTAGTCTTCTACCAAGACCCGACTATTTTGTATGTTTGTTCTTTTGTAAAAGTGAGTGTTTTCCCCAAGCATAAGACTATCTTTATCAGAAAATAGTTTACATTACCTTTTATGTGAGAAGATCACTATATGAATGTAATGGGAAAATGACAATGTACAATAGTGTTGTATATAGCAACTACAGATATACTAACTACCTTAAACCAATTGTTTTAATTAAGGTAAAATGTGATAAGATTATAACCATACTTGATTGACTAGTGAAACACGACGTTCGAAGACGTCGAAATGGTATGACATTCGTCACCCGTAGACCTGCAGGTCCGACTGTAGCTAGCAGCAAGGTGTAGGATGGTCAATCCCGTATAGATCTATACACAAACTCACGCTCTCCCTCCAGGAGACTCTGGTTACAAAACATGACACAACAGTATATTGCCATGCCATGAAGTAGTGGCTCACATTAATGTTATATTGTTCTTGTATTAGTGTAGTATGTTCCTTCTGTCCTAGTGTATAATATGTTGCTTCTGTTCTAGTGTATAGTATGTTCCTTCTGTTCTAGTGTATACTATGTTTTAACTGACTCAGGTATGAACTGACTCTTGTAAGTTTCATTGTTCTAGAAATAGTAAGTAGCAATCCTCTAAACTATACCTATTATAGTTTACTAGTACTGTTGTTTGAATGACTGATCATGTTTGTACACCTTTGCTACCCAAAGGTATTGAACTAATTGGAAGAACTTTTATATCTACATACATATACATAATATATAACTAAGATTTAAACGAGACTCGGACAAACAACTGATACCCTAAGTTCACAACCAAACAAGGAACAGGAAATAAAGTGAGTTATTAGTCCTAAGCCCTTTCAACCTTATTTATATAACTATATTTATATAGACATGATTGTGACAATATATAAGTTTAAAAGAGTTTTGTAAAATGATAACGAGTTCATAAAATGATTTGAAACAGTTTGTTTGATAACACAGTTTTGAAGTATAAGAAATCCTCTTGTTTGATAGTTATAAATCACATGTGATTGATACTATAACTATATTGTTTTCTACTTGTATTCCCCCCATAAAAGCATTTAAAATTATTTAAAAGATAATTTTAGGGGTATGAACTCACCTGTAGTGAGTGATTCGAATGAAAGATCGATATAGGAAGCTAAGTGTCAAGTGAAGTCTCGAGCACAAACGGATCCTATTAAACATATAATGACACATATATGTATATAATTAGTGTATATAACAACTAATCATGTTAGGGAACAACCTTAGGAACTAGGAAACACTTGGAATGAAGTGTTACAATCACATATGATTGTATAAAGGGTGTTCACGGCCACACAAGGGTGTGTTTACGGCCAAGACGTGTTCACGGCCAAGGTGTTTACGGCCAACAAAAGAACTTGAAGGGTTTACGGCCATGACATGAAGGGTTTACGGCCATGACATGAACTAAGAAGGGTTTACGGACATATGAAGAGTTTACGGCCGTAAAATCTTGATGTTCATGCCAAAATGGTTGATTCTTGGTTGTAATTCAAGAGCTTCTAATGGATAACTAGTATAGGGAAAGGATACTTACGATTTGGAAGCTTGAAGGGGGTGATTACGACCCAAAGAAGTAGTGTGTGTTCTTGGTGTTCTTGATGATTTGAAGATCTAACCCAAAAGAGATGAATTCACGGATGAAATCATAGGGTTTTACTAGATCAAGAAGGATATCAACTAATAATGAAAGAATCACTTACAACTTTGACGAGAAATGGAAGTGATCTTAATGATACTTGAGAGAGAAATGAGTATTCTTGACTTGAAGGTGTGAGAAGTGAAGAAAAATGAAGGAAAATCATACTTAAGGAGAAGAGTTCACGGCTAACAAGAGTTTACGGCCGTAAACTCTAGTTTGCGGCCGTAAACTCCTTGTGATGGAGTTTCCGGCTTGAATGCTACACAATGAACTCTAGCTAACACATCCCTACACACAATCCTCGAATGTACTAGGCTCAGAACACTCAAACAGGCCCTTAACAAAGCTAAAAGATAGCAGAAACGAGTCTGACTTTTGATTGGATTGAATGGCTTTACAAGATAGAATTTTCGGGTTGTCACACATACAAAGTCACCTAGTCAGTGACTTTATGGGTTTAGACGTTAGTTAGGACTCAGATCTGTGATTTGGACTTCTTGGACCAAGCATTAAGAGCTTAATGAGTATTTGGCTTAATGGAGTAGTACGTTGGGCGTACAAGTCTGTACGCGCAGCGTACAAGACAAATAGCCTGTACGCTTAGCGTACAGCTGAGTATGCCCTGCGTACTCAGTCATATTGGACTTCACATATGTGGGCCTCGGGTTGGGCCATGTCATGGACTAGGTTGTTGTGGGCCTTCGTGGGCCAATTGGGAAGATGTTTATGGACTAAGGAAATTATTGGTCTTTAGGATAAGGCCTATTGAAAAGGCTTGGGTCCAAATTGGGCCATAAGTGGGCCATAATTGGGCCTTGATGATTATGAGATATTGGACCATCAGAATGCCAAGTGTTTGAACTAGAATAAATGGTTGGGCCTTAAGGAAGACCATGTAGAGGTTTGGGCCCAATTTTCCATATGTTGGCCCTTGGTTGATTATTTGCCTTTTGGGCCTTCAGAGTGTGAGTTGGGCCTTTGTTTTGAACCAAGCTAGTTTAGGGGTAAAATGGTCCTTTTACCCAAGTGTGGATTTATGGTTATGCATTGAAACCCAAATGGTTGATTGGGTTTGGTCTTGATGATTGGCAGTTTGGGGATCAGTCAGCCAGCAGCCAGAGATTTATTCGCTGGACTTCGGTAGTGCGAGGTGAGTCTCCTCACTATACCAATGGGTCGAACACGCCAATTCCGGCCCATTTATCTAGTTGTGATGATTATTTCAGACGTGCTATCGATACATTATGTATTTATGTGAAGAACATGCGGGGGTTCCCTTGGCAATTAGTTATATGTGGTATGCTAGTTGATTATGTGTTATGTGGTATGTTACTTGTCTTTGTGATACTTGCATGGAAGACCTCGGGGGGTTCCCGAGGCAATTGGATATAAGACCATGTGGGGCTTCTCATGGCATTCCAGTGGGCTAAGACCATGTGGGGGTTCCCATGGCACCCGGTGTAAGAACTTGGAGGGTTTCCATGACATCCTTAGTTAAGACCATGTGGGGGTTCCCACGGTCATGGTCTAACACCATGTGGGGGTTCCCATGGCACCCAGAGTAAGACCCTGGAGGGTTTCCATGGCATCATTATATTTTGTATGTATGGTTTATATGGTAGTGGGCTAAGACCATGTGGGGATTCCCATGGCACCCGGTGTAAGACCTTGGAGGGTTTCCATGGCATCCTTATATGTAGCTTATATGGATTATGTGATTGGTATGGTTTATGTGATTATGTTGATTATGTTGGGTATGCTCTGGGGAACTCACTAAGCTTCGTGCTTAGAGTTTTGTTTTTGGTTTCAGGTATCATCGGTTTGGAAAGGAAGGGCTCGACTTCATCGTAAAGCACACACCCGAGTTTTCCGTATTATGTGATTTTGGGATATAAGTCTGATAAATGTTTTAATTAAGAAATGTTTTTGAATGGTTGGATTAAGTAACATCTGTATTTGACTATAATGAAAAATGAAATTTTTACTCTGGATTTTTGGGTCATTACAAGTTGGTATCAGTGCCTTAGTTTGAGGGATTCGAACATACTTTCGGGTGTGCATGAACTCAAACTGAGGATCTGTAAAGTTTTCAAAAGAAAAATGTTTTCAAGGAAAGAGTTTTCTAAGACAAGAAAGGGTGTGGTGCTTGCAATCAACCGAGCTCAAGTAAGTTTTCCCCAGAATACCCATATATGTTATCTGATATGACTTGATTTATGAATTTGTGAATCGCATGCTAGTTAGGACTAGGAGAGATGCCTTTATATGTTGTATGAGCTGGTAGACTTGCATGCTAGAGCTGAGTAGTCATCGATAGATTGGCCTGATATGTGATGCGCGTAGCCTTGGGGATACTGGATGCTATGTTGGAATGAGAATGACTATTGGTATTAGTAACTCCTAAGTGTATGCTTTGGAAATAGTATATAGTTAGGATCTTATAGCCTTAGAATAACTGATTTGGCATTATTTCCTGTTCCTTGTCTAGTTGTGGTCCTAGGGTGGAGTCTATTATTTGACAGTCTATTAGCTCCTGTTTTGTGTATAATTTGCATGCATAAGGCAGCCGACAGTGAGGGTGGATGTGGACAACATGAGTTGTGGGATGCAGGATGAATGCTTTATGATAGTTTCATGGGTTGGAAGGCTACTGCATGAATGCTGCTTGCTTTGTGCTTTGTGGAACTCTTGGGTGATGGGAGTCAGCTACTAAGTGAATATAACGATATTCAGGAGGTGGATGGCTGGCATCATGAGGAGTTCTTCAGCAGCTGATGGCAGAGTGAGGTTGGGAACCTAGGAAAGCCTAGGGTATGCTCCAGTGGGTTTAGTGGGGCGGTTCGGTGAGGTTGGGAACCTAGGGGGAGCCTAGGAGGTGCTTCGATGGATATTGTGCTGCTGTTTAGCGGATATATGGCACATCAGTGGAATAGGTGACTTAGAGGATTCGAGAGCATTGCTGAGGAAAGTATGGATAGGTGTGGAAGGTAGTATTGGGCCCGTACTACTGAAAGCATAGGATCCATACTCGAATCGGTGAGAGTCTTGGAGAATCTAAGAAGCTTATGGGAAAGAGAATTCTTGGTTATGCTCTGATCGTGGGGATAGCTGCTTTGCCAGATGAACATGAGCACACATGGGGAGTACCAGGGTTTGGTCCCGGCTCCGGTGGTGAGCCAGTTAGTAGAAGGACTGCTAGGGATTTGAGTTCACGTTGGATTAAGGAGATGGAAAGTGTTTTCCGCACTAGCCACTACCTTTTAGGATCCAAGGTTCGGTTCACCTTGGATCTCTTGTATCGGGCGGAAAGGATTGATTGTGCGATCTATTGCGCTTTTGGGATTGGAGACTATGTGTTGGGAGTAGTTTGTAGCCCGATTTAGGGCAGAGGTTGCTTCAGCTACTGCAGTTTAGCCGTTGACGATTGACCCGGTGAGTGTGTCAGGGTGCGAGACCCTGAATGATATGATTTCTAGAACCTGAGAGCGGGAGACTGTTTTGGAGCACATTGGAAAGAGGGGACCAGATCAGGTGCATATATTGGAGGGTCCCGGGAAGAGACACAAGATTTCGGATCAGCTTTCGAGAGGCCAGCAGGACCGGATATAGTGCAGCACATGCGGGAAACCGTACAATGAAGTTATCACTCCATGAGTATAGGTTGCTACAAGCGTAGCAGAATTGATCGTGTCAGCAGGTGATGTTGCGAGTGGGTGCTCGAATTTGGGCATGTCCGATCTGATGGATCGGCGGTAAGGTTTTGGATAGTGGTGGTGAGGTGAGAGTGTTGTGAGACTGTAGGGTAGCCCGTAGCATTTACCAGTCCCAAGACAGCGGTGAGATGGTGGTAAATTTGTATTCACCTTCGGATTTCTTTGGTAAAAGGGTGGTTGGGGAAGTGATTAGGATCATCCGATTTTAAGATTACAAGAGTATTCTTCAGGATATCCAGAGCTGAGTGATCATTGTGTTTGGCTAGCAATGGGGCGCTTGAGTTGTTTGGCGCGGGATTTGGGTGGGTCATGCATATTGATGGAAATGGATCTGAGGTCCATAAGGTGTAAGAGGCGGAAGAGCATTGTCGAGTCCAAGTGGGGGAGAAACAGGTGGCTGCTTATGCCTAGGTTGTGTTGGTGGGAGTTTAGGAAACTCCCAATCGCCGGTCGGCATCGCCTTGACCATGCTTACTAAGCAATGAAAATCCGTAGGTGTGTTCCGAACTCCTGATGGGATATAGGATTCGACTCGAGAGGTGCGACGTTGTAATGTTCGAGTACGATGAGGCCATGGGTGGTACTCATTGTGGGATTGAAGTGGTATTAGGCTGCGATAGAATAGTAGCATTCATCGGTTCGAAGTAGAATATTTATGTGACGGTCACAAGCATGGAAGGGGGATCGAATCGTGCTTTGGGCATGCCGGCCAGGTTTGTTAGGGAATTATTCTCTATTCTAGGATGAGGGTCTTTGGGATCCGCGGGCGAGCTTGGGTGATTATGGAAGTTCAAGTTGGAACTGGTAGAGACTGTTGGGTCAAGGGTTGGATTTTGAGTTGCAGGACATGCGGGTAACCAATGTGTGATGCAGAGGGGTTCAGGCTGGGTAGCCTAGTTGTTGACTCTTGGGAACTTGGTGGTTGGACGAGGTGCGAGATTGGAAGTCTCGAAGATAGTTTGGGTATACTAATCCATCGGTAGGGTAAAAAGGGTTGGCAATCAGGAGGATGTGGTGTGAGATGTAGGTGCAGATTTGTAGATGTTGGGTTATGAGTGTGTATTGAATCAGTTTCGGGTAAGATCTCGATTCGGGTATCGTGCATGTTTTGTGCATGATTTTTCGTTCCTGCGGGATAAGGATGGAGATATTTATATGCTGAGGGCATCAATTGCAGGGTTTAAGGGTAATAGATGGGTTTAGTTGATGGCAGTTCGAGTTACTGTGATGTGTCTTGGTTAGTTTTATCCGTGAAGGAGACATAGCATGTTGAAGTGAGGAAAAGATGGGTTGTTGAAAACCAGGTATGAGATGAGATTGTAGTGGGTCATGTAGCGTTCATTCTGTTAGCAGAAGTTTGATGGCACGGTGTGTAAGCAAGTCCTGTCAGTCGGTTTACTTTTTCGGGAGGCGCATGGGACTGCTGTGTGTGTGTCTTTTGGCTCAGCAATCGTTTAGGTGTCCGGTGTTTCGGGTAGTGGGCACACAAGTTGGTACCTGGGAGGTCTCGGCTACTTCTGAAAATCAGCAGGTGGTAGCAGGAAGAGTCGAAGTGGGTTTAGTGATTGGGATTCGTATGTGGAGTTGCTTTTTATTGGGGGTATATGCGGAGTTGTTTGCAGTTGGATTAAATAATCTCAGAGTGGCTGATTAGACCCTATTGCGCAACTCTCGTCTCAGTCTAACCGTGCAGGGGTGAATATTTTACTCAAAGGATTATTTGAGCCACCTGACAAGTTGAGCGGTCTGCAGTCGCATTTGACCGGTGATTTTGTTCTTTTGCAAGCCTCAAGGTATTATGGGTGGAAAGTATTCTGCTTAGGCTGGTTTTCTTATGGAATAAGTTCGATGATGGTTCAGTGTGGGCAGTTGTCGGGAAGCTAGGTCATTTTGAAGGTTCAAGTTTCGAAAGAATAGAGGTGGTTTTATGGAAGAGGGTTTAAGGTTCGTTCCTTTTCAGGTTGGTAAGTCCTTTTAGGGTTGGTATCAATTGCCTTGGGAAGGTTGTGTTTATTCCGGATTATGGAGGTATTGACCAGATCGTTGGATGTGCTGGGGAAGGTAAGGACGGATTTCCAAGACGAAATCTAATTCAAGTGGGGAGAGTTGTAACTGATGGGTTTCGAGCAATACATCAATCCTATGGTGTACATGCAAACCCTAATAGCTTTGGATCTAGTTTGTCTAATGAACATGCAATTGATAATCCAAAGCCATAAACCCTAGATCTAATAAACTATAACTGAAATAAGGGTTTAGTAATTACCTTTGACTGTTATATAGTAATAACAATCAATTCCTTGCTTTGATTGGCTTCAGAAAGCTTAGTGCCTCAAGTGTTGCACCTCTAATGGAGTCACAAACACCACTAAGCAATTGGATGAATGAGAGAAGAGAGGGGAGGCACCAAAAACGGCTGGAAACCCTAAAGGAACACTTGTCCACGTTTTTGGGGCTTAAGGGTCCTTTATATACATGTAGGCTATTAGGGTTTACAACTAGGAAACCCTAATCTGGCTGCTTAAGCCCTAAGCAGCCCATGGACTCCTTTAACATATCTCTTGGACGAATTCCTTATGGGCTTCCCATAGAATTCGTCCAACCTATATTATTTAGGTAATCCATAGCCCAATTGCAATTATCTTATAATTACAAATCCAGTCCCCTAAGTTTAATTAATCTCTTTTAGCCACTAAATTAATTCTTAATTAATTCTTGACTAATATTAATTAAACAATATGATTTCTCCTTTAATATATTATGCTTATAATATATTAATAAATCATAATTAAACCTTTCTCTCCTTAATTCATCCTACATATTTCTATGGTGAAGGCAACCCAAAAGGACCATGCTCATAATCGGGTGAAGTACATACCAAAATAGTTATGGACTTAGACACTAATCCAATAGTCTCCCACTTGGATAAGTCTAATAAGTATTATGTATAACTTCAGAACCTGATCAGCAATCGTAGCTTTCAAAAGCCGTTGTCAACTCTGATCTTATCAGATACGCGTGTCCTTTAGATAAAGGATTATATATTCCTCCATTCTCAAGATATCGTATAGACACAAGACATGAATTTGATCATTCTCTCTATACAGTTTCCCGACTTCCGATTTATGACGACTGACAACAGACTACAATTGAACACATCAAATTAGTCCCGGCTTGGCCAAGCGCTTAGGGTGTCATCACTAAATCATCGAGGGGCCCACAGATATCGCTTTTATCCCACTTTGGGTAAAAGGAATGGATAAACTTCGACTCAAATGCCCGCTTGCATTTACTGATCGAATCACACACAACAATAAGTTTTATAACACCAAGTTATTGGTGCGTTTTCTTATTATCAATGTGCAACCGACCAACAAATAACAACTCACACGTCTCGGTTTCAAGAATATACAATGTTATCATCTCACAATTACTCATGATAAAAAAAACATGAAGTGATTCAAGTGAGCGTGGGTTTGATCCAATACTCTAATCTTATTAAAGCACTCATGAACTCTGCAGCAAACTTATGCTATGTCTAAACACTTAGACAATCTACAGACATATTCATGACAGTCTTCCTTCATACCTACTTCCAACGTATGACCGACTGTGGAGGTTTGAATTACCTAGTTATTCTGGAAGTCAAAACATGCAAAGTGAAACGCAATAATAATATTAATCCTATATGGCCCCAAAGCTTTTGAGCGTAAATAAAAACACTTTTATTTAAACACCATATTGATTACTCATTATTCATTGCTTACTGTTTCAGAAAATCAACTTATTACTCGAATTATAACCACAATTGTCCCATGCTCCAAGCATGCACACTTTGGTTTCCTATGGTCCATACTTTGTGAAATAGATTAATTGAAAAACTTTTCCAATGAAACTCATTTCACAATCCCCAATCCTTATTATTAGTATAAGAATACCAAATTCTTACCACTTTTAGAATATGTCAGATTCTAACATTTTATGCAATGATTCTTTCGTAATGTCATAGCACAAAAGTTACCAAGACCCGGCTAATGAAACTACAAGGTATTCTATCGGAAATTATTACAAGACAATTCCATAGACGTGAAGTCTCACATTCAAAGTACATTCCTTTGAACATCCTTCTCGCATAAAAGTTTCTAATCTAGACATATTTCTTAATATCCAACTCCCATTAATGGAAACATTTCCATATTTGCCATATGACAACTCATTTTTAATAGAATCTTATATATTCATAATAATGTCAATATAGTCCATTCAGTACTATAATTCCAACTACTCACAAGCGACAAATCCTCAGTGAACCTTAGATCGTCCTTTGATAGTTGTTTAATTATTTTAGTCAAAACCGGTTCTAGTCCCTTTTTCCCTCTTAATGCCCTAGGCATTTGGAAAATTTTAGAACGGTCAAATATTATAGCATATGCAATCGATCCTATACTCGAAGCGTATTGGACACGATGCATAATGTCTCACATAAAGACGTGATACTTTATCATCCTTCTGCCATAATATTTTATGTGCCATGTTCCCACAATTCGAACTATGAAGAGGGATGCCGTAATCATAATCGAATTTTGAGAATGCACTATGTATCCTTGACTAAATTTATTAACATTTCTCGATCTAAGCTTTAGAATTTTGAAACGAAGTATAATATTCTCTCCCTTAATTATAGCAAAACAACTTTTCAACCTTTGCAAATTTTCACAATTGTTATCTTCTTAAAATCTCTCTTAGTGAAAGCATTTCCTCACAATCATTTTCATGAAGGAGGGAAACCTCATGACACTTAGATTTTAAGATGTATGTGTTCCTATCCATGTGAATTTGTCAAAACGAAGGTTTGCGACAAATCCAAAACCATATGGACTGAACTTGTTCAATCTTGATTTCTTGTCTCATGGTAACACGAGTGCCCACCATGTCTTCCAAACAACTCACCCCTACATATCAATGTACTTTCCATTGATCAAGGTGCTTTGTCTTTGTGCATTCAAATGAGAACTCATAGAACTCACATGCACATTTAACTCAACTGGAATGGTACAGAAACAAGATAACGTCAACACGATAGGTTATATACCTCAAGTCGTGTGCTAGTGATGATCAATTAGGTTTATTCTTGATTTGTTCTTGAAACTTTTCAAGTCCATTAAGACTCCCACTGACTCCTTGACATATGAGGTTCTCTTGTCAAGAAACATTTATTGACAAACAAATATTCAAGAGTTAGTGTAGCCTTTTAACACTTCACACAATTGGTCTTGGTTGGTCTTTGTCTTATCCAAGACATCACAACTAACCAATTTCAAATGTGCAAGAATAAGAAAACTTTTCCAAATTCCACATTTGACGAGTGTTATAAACCTACTTAAGACTTGTCACTCAAGTCACAATCTTGGAGTATGACTCTTAAGACTTGATATTGGAACGAAGTATGATTGACTTATTGATTTAACTATTTCCATAATTCTCGATTCCTCTTCTTAGACATGCAAATGCACTAAGACTCACTTAGAGGACCAACTGAGAAATAGTTCTTAATCATTAAGACCTATCATAAAACACAATAAAAGGTACTCTCCCTTCTTCTTAGAATAGAGAAACTTTTATCTTTCTGCCTACTCGATTCTTCTTATTCGTTCTGCTATTGATTGAAACTCTTTCGATCAACTCAGAATTATACTTAATCTTATAAGTATAACCATATTTACTAAACTTTAGTAAATCATGACGAATATCTTTATCACTCTTGTGGTGGACTTGATCAAAGCACAACCTAGTGTACTTGATCTCCCAGTCCTTCTCTTGACACTTTGTCAAAATAGTCTAATTTCCAAATATGAAGTTTCTCATTCATCACGCAACCAGGTTGTATGATTCCAAGTTTCTGTCCAATTGAAACTTGGGCGATGAGAAACTCTGTCTATTTGGTAAATTCTCGACATTTCCACAAACAGCAAAACAAGAATCATATCCAATTCAACATTGCTAAATACAAACATCCATTTTCACACATGTCATTGCAAGGATAAATAAATAAGATAAAACTCAAAATTTATTTTATTGCGGAAAAATTTGTCCTTACAACGCAATTCAATTGAAAACTATGCTATTACATATTCCTAAGCAATCTATTCTAACTCTAAAGTAGCAGCTCAAAAATCCGATCTTTGAATCCATGCGATCGAAATCCATTTCTTCGTGATCAGATTCAGCACGCTTCTTCCTTAAGTTTCCTTTCTTTTCTTCGATCCTGCAAAACATCAAAATGTAATTTTATCACATCATGTATTAAGAATCAAAATTAGGAACTTATAGAGTTAGTTAATGGATTTTACCTGAAGTAGAGCCATACGTCTTGACTCTCCCATCTCTTAGATCTCTCAGGTAGCTAGGGCAGCTTCGTCTCAAATGCCCCTTCTCTTGGCAGTAAAAGCAAATGGACTCCTTTGGTACATAGCAAGGGACAATCTCAGTCTTTTCTGGACTTCCAATGTAGCCAGTGTCCAATGAAGTATGGGAGTTTGATCGACCAATCAAGTTTGCTTGACCAGTGCGCCAAATCATCGTTGATTCAGCAGCAATAAGCAAATAGGTCAAATCAATGAGGGTCACGTCGTGAACCATCGTATAGTACTCTCTTACGAACTCACTATACGAATCAGGAAGTGACTGAAGAACCGAGTCAACAGCCAACATCTCTGAGATAGCGACACCCAACATCCTTAACCTATCAATGCGTGACTTCATCTCTAAGACGTGTGCACACACAGGTTTCCCATCTTCGTGCTTACTTGCCAATAAGGATTGAGTGAGCGTGAACTTTTCAAGCCTTTGAAATTGTGGGTCAGGGAGAACAATTGGAGGAGGTGGAGGAAGTGAAGCATGACTCTCATTTCCTTGATCGTATCTTGGAACGCCATCTTTATTTGGAAAGCTTGTTCCAATGGATTTGGGAAGACCATTGTTAGATTCAGACATCTACAAAACGGGAGAAATTCAAGTCAAGTTGATTAGAATCCTTGATGTAACACCCAAACGAAACATCAAGGCTAGGATCCAACACAACACTCTACAACCTAGAAGAGGGATGCCGTAATCTAGTTGCAGAATATTTGAAGGTAGGTAAATGACGATTTACCAATTTCCACCATGAAAAACGAAAAAGAAATTTAAGTTTTAAATGAATTGAAACTCCTAGGTCTTTTGAGATTCATTGAACTTTTCAATGGCATGTTTAATCTCGATTATGCCCTTCAGGTTTGCGACTGGGATGCCGAGGATCACAAACAAGGTGTGAATAACCGTGCGAATCACGTGGTGCACCCAATGCTACTATCACCTAATCAATGTGTCGGTTAGCCACACACGCTCCATTGATCTATGATAAACATCGAGCCACCCTTCGCCACCAAAGCCAATCCCAAATTAGTGTGCCGGTTAACCATACACGCTCCACTAACGTTTGACAAGGGTACGAAGTGTAATTCCATGGATTAGCATACAATTTCACATTTTTGCCTAAAGTAACTAGAATTTTGGGAATTTGTAAAAGCATGTAGTTACTTTGTACTTCATTATACTTATAATGGAAGGTTTTGTCCTATCCTACCCGTTCGGCTAACGACCCTCCACTAGTCAAGAGTGCGGTGGGTAAGAGTGGATACCCATTCAATCGCCATTTTATAGGCAATTTCCTTAAACACCCATTATAGACCAGCTTCGTGAATGAGGCCTACTAACGGTAAGACTGACTGTTTACTCATACATATATAATATTAGACTTTTAATGTCATATATACATAGTATAGGGTGTATTTTAAACTTTTAAAATACTAGGTGGTCTAATTTAATTAATTATACTTTTAATTAATTAAATGTAAACCAAAAATTTTATGGATTTATTAACTCTCTTTTAATTATACACTTTAATTAATTAACAAAACCATAAGGGTGTAATTTGAACTTTTTCACAATACGAGGGTTTTTAGAATTTAACATTTCAAAATTAAACTTTTAATCAACTTTTAAATTCCAAAACTTGAGGGCAAGTTTTTGAAACTTTTCAAAACATTTGAGATTAGAATTTAAATATCTCAAAATTAACTTTTAATTAAAAAATTTTAATTCTAAAACTTGAGGGCAAGTTTTGAAACTTTTCAAAACATTTGGGTTTAACTATTCAAATTTCAAAAACAAAACTTTTAAGTTCAAGTTTAAACTATAAAACCTTAAAGGGAGTAATTTGAAACTATTCAAACTTTGTCAAGAACATTCTAGATCAACAATTCAAATATGACAATTATCTAATTTTGACCTAGTCCAATTTCTTGCAAGATAATACACCAAATAATTCAAATAATTAAATTTAATCATATAAGGAAGTAATTATTCAATTAATATGAAATTATCTTTTATTTTGGCAAAGATAATCACCCAATATCATAAAAATCCGATTTCTATCAATAAAAAACGTTTTGGTAATTATCCCATAGCAAAATAGGCAAGAAAATCGCAAAAACAGGCTGCCAGATCCATGGACTCGCCGAGTCATGGACTGGACTCGCCGAGTCGACCTGACTCGCCGAGTTCATCCACTGACTCGCCGAGTCAGCAAGGCAGAAGGCAAAAAAACTTCGTGTTTCATGCAAAAATCGATCAATCAAGCATCAAATTCACTAACAAACATCCCTAGGCTCTGATACCACTTATGGGTTTCGAGCAATACATCAATCCTATGGTGTACATGCAAACCCTAATAGCTTTGGATCTAGTTTGTCTAATGAACATGCAATTGATAATCCAAAGCCATAAACCCTAGATCTAATAAACTATAACTGAAATAAGGGTTTAGTAATTACCTTTGACTGTTATATAGTAATAACAATCAATTCCTTGCTTTGATTGGCTTCAGAAAGCTTAGTGCCTCAAGTGTTGCACCTCTAATGGAGTCACAAACACCACTAAGCAATTGGATGAAGGAGAGAAGAGAGGGGAGGCACCAAAAACGGCTGGAAACCCTAAAGGAACACTTGTCCACGTTTTTGGGGCTTAAGGGTCCTTTATATACATGTAGGCTATTAGGGTTTACAACTAGGAAACCCTAATCTGGCTGCTTAAGCCCTAAGCAGCCCATGGACTCCTTTAACATATCTCTTGGACGAATTCCTTATGGGCTTCCCATAGAATTCGTCCAACCTATATTATTTAGGTAATCCATAGCCCAATTGCAATTATCTTATAATTACAAATCCAGTCCCCTAAGTTTAATTAATCTCTTTTAGCCACTAAGTTAATTCTTAATTAATTCTTGACTAATATTAATTAAACAATATGATTTCTCCTTTAATATATTATTCTTATAATATATTAATAAATCATAATTAAACCTTTCTCTCCTTAATTCATCCTACATATTGCTATGGTGAAGGCAACCCAAAAGGATCATGCTCATAATCGGGACAAGTACATACCAAAATAGTTATGGACTTAGACACTAATCCAACAGTAACATCCTTTTTTGAATTGTTCCCATTTTGAATTGGTGATCAAAGGATTAAGTGCTATCAAGCTACATATAACTGAGGGGTTGGGTTTCGGACCCAGTTGGAGTTGGATAATGTACCTTGGATTGCTCGGGTATTCAGCTTGAGTTTGTGGATCAAAGGGTATTTTGGTAATTTATCATCTCAGACTTTTATGGAAAATAGATTTTAGTTCGGGATAAGTTATGGCAAGAAGGAATTGATAATCATATTGAGCGTCTCGATACCTTTCTATGGATATATGAATGGTTGGAATCGGAGTTGTATCAAGTAAGTTATGGCCTTCGGGAGAATTAGGGTTTTGGGAAAATCCCTAGTACGCGGGGCGTACCAAGGTGGTACGCAGCGCGTAACGAAGAGAAGGAACTACGCAAGGCGTAGCTGGGAGGAACGTGTGGCGTATATGCGAGGTTGGGTTGGGGTGTGTGGCCTCGTACGCGGGGCGTACGAGAAGGTACGCTGGGCGTACGAAGGTCAGATTGAAAACCCTAATCTTAGGGTTATACCCTATATAAGCATAATGTTAAGCCTCCTTCTTCATTTTAAGACAACCCCTACCCTCTAAAACCCTAGAAATCATCCTTAATCATTCATGGTGGCATTTTGAGTTTATGGTGTCCATTTTTTGAGTGTTTGGTCCATTTCCAAGAAGGTGGAGTTTGATGCAAAGATGGGGATCAAGGAGAAGCTTATGGATCTGGATTTTATGACTCATTTTCAGCTTGATGAAGGTATAAATCTTTGAACTTGATCATTGATGTCTTACATCCACCATTTATGGGTTTTTGATCATTTTGGTCCCAAGTATGAGATCTAATGGTCTTGATTTCATTCCAAGAGCTTTGAGTTGCCTGTCTTAGTGTTTCTGAGGTTCAAGGTCCATAAAGTTGGCACCTTTAGAGTTTAAGACCATCTATGTTGGAGTTTGATCCATTTCCATGAAAGTAGAATGTTGTTGGGTCTTTTTGGGGTATGCAAAGTCATCAAGTCGGTGACTTTATGGGTTTAGACGTTAGTTGGGACTCAGATATGTGGCTTGGACTTGTTGGACCAAGCATTAAGAGCTTAATGAGTATTTGGCTTAATGGAGTAGTACGTTGGGCCTACAAGTCTGTATGCGCAACGTACAAGCCAAACAACCTGTACGCTTAGCGTACAACTGAGTACGCCCTGTGTAATCAGTCAGATTGGACTTAGCATATGTGGGCCTCGGGTTGGGCCATTTCTTGGACTAGGTTGTTGTGGGCCTTATTGGGCTAATTGGGAACAGGTTTATGGACTAAGGAAATTATTGGGCTTTAGGACAAGGCCCATTGGAAAGGATTGGGCCCAATTTGGAAAATTGGGCCATAAGTGGGCTATAATTGGGCCTTGATGATTATGAGATATTGGACCATCGAAATGCCAAGTGTTTGAACTAGAATAAATGGTTGGGCCTTAAGGTAAGACCATGTAGAGTTTTGGGCCCAATTTCGAAAATTGGGCCATATGTTGGCCCTTGGTTGATTATTTGGCTTTTGGGCCTTCAGAGTGTGAGTTGGGCCTTGGTTTTGAACCAAGATAGGTTAGGGGTAAAATGGTCCTTTTACCCCAAGTGTGGATTTATGGTTATGCATTGAAACCGAATGGTTAATTGGGTTTGGTCTTGATGATTGACAGTTCGGGGATCGGTCAGCCAGCAGCCAGAGATTTATTCACGGGACTTCGGCAGTGCGAGGTGAGTCTCCTCACCATATCAATGGGCCGAAGGCGCCAAGTCCGACCCATTTATCTAGTTGTGATAATTATTGTGGATGTGCTATCGATACATTATGTATTTATGTGAAGACAATGCGGGGGTTCCCATGTCAATTAGTTATATGTGGTATGCTAGTTGATTATGTATTATGTGGTATTCTAGTTGTCTTTGTGATACTTGCATGGAAGACCTCAGGGGGGGGGGGTCCTAAGGAAATTGGATATAAGACCATGTGGGGCCTCCCATGGCATTCCAGTGGGCTAAGACCATGTGGGGGTTCCCATGGCAGTGGGCTAAGACCACGTGGGGGTTCCCATGGCACCCAGAGTAAGACCTTGGAGGGTTTCCATGGCATCCTTATATGTTATATCTATGGTTTGTATGGTAGTGGACTAAGACCATGTGGGGGTTCCCATGACACCCGGTGTAAGACCTTGGAGGGTTTCCATGACATCCTTATATGTAGCTTATATGGATTATGTGATTGATATGGTTTATGTGATTATGTGGATTATGTAAGGTATGCTCTGGGGAACTCACTAAACTTCGTGCTTACAGTTTTGTTTATGGTTTCAGGTATCATCGGTTTGGAAAGGAAGGGCGCGGCTTGATCGCATCGCACACACCCGAGTTTTCCATATTATGTGATTTTGGGATGTAACTCTGATAAACGTTTTAATTAAGCAATGTTTCTGAATGGTTGGATTAAGTAACATCTGTATTTGACTATAATGAAAAATGAAAATTTTACTCTGGATTTTTGGGTCGTTACAGATTGTTTCAGTCACGCTGAGATGAAATTAGCGTGAATCATTAACAGTTTAACTCATCAACAAGAAGTGGTTTAAACTTCTGTATCATAGAGTAAGTTGCAATCTAGAATCAAAGATTCACCATTAATTCATAATAGTACCATGTTTACCTCAAACTAGGAGGTCAGGGACATGAACAACCTTTTGTCATTTAAGGACATGACAAGTATCTCTTAAGTTGATGGGTATGTAATCAGGATAAGCCATAGGATTTTGCTCAATGTTTCAGCAGAACATGAGACTTGATGCATATGACAAACATGCTTCCAAGGACAGGGTCAGGTAAATATGATTAATTTAAAGAAATAAACACCCTAGCCTTTTTATCAATATATTTTTATTTGGACCAGGCTATCTCACTTTGAGAGTTTAGACAATGCTAAACAATCAGCATTAGAGGGTGACTCAATGTTCTTAGCAGATGGTCTTGCTGATGAGAAACTTAGAGATATTTTATCACATACAACAACATGCTTCTAGGGACAATGAAGTATCAAAAGTTGCATACTAGGCTTAGAATTTCCACCATCGTATTCCTTTACAAATTGGTACAAAAGAATAAACAATATAAGAATACAAACAAAAGAATTAGTCAAACAAGGAAATAGTTTAAACAGAGAAATATGTGCATCTTTTTCAGAAGGGTGATAAAGACTTGTTCCATCAAATTTTTGGAATTGAATGGTCATTAATGCACTTCCATTTTCTGAGATATCGGCCACTTTAAATTTGGCTATAAAGGAGAACAAGTAAGATCAACCATATCATACAAAAATAACACAAATCATAATAAACAAAGAGAGAGAATGTCTTTAATTGTTGAGATTATGCAGATTGATTCCAAGCTTCATGTTCACCAAGAACAAAAGAAGAGCATGAACCAGTCTTTGTAACCAACGAGTTAAAGGGATCCAATATTTGTAACCTTCGAGTTATAAGAGTCACTAAGACAACATTCGAAGGTTCCATTCAATGTGATCCCTAAATAAAGAGAATGTGGGATGGATGTCTCCTTAAAGGCGCCTTTGGATCTTTGATGGGGTGAAGTTTTAGTGATAACTTCAACATAAATTAATCGTGCTAGGTCACTTAACTTCATCTCATCTCATTGAAAAAGAAATAGGTTGTTTAAGATAGAGGATATATGTGTCCAAAAGAACATCCTTTGGCACAATTATCCCCCATCTGATCTCATCAGCATGAAGCATCAGTGTCAGTGAGAGGGCAATTGGTGCTGAAGAAAAGATGCAGAGTCAGCATCAACTAGCTCTTACAAGAAAGGTGATGCATTCAAGAAGCGATACACTGATCTTAATCAGTTATGATCAACGTTGAAATGAAGATGGAAGGTCCTGACACATACAAAAGAAAGAGAAGAACGAACATTGGCAATGTTAGTAGAAAAATGTGTATGTACAATGTATACTCCTTTGGTAGTAATAAAAAGTTTAATGCAAACATGCTAAAAATAAATTAAAAGTGTAGCAGATTATGTTCAAAAATTTAAAAGTGGCAAAAGCATAAAACAAAAAAAAGTATCAGCATCAAAATCAACAAATCAAACCATATAAATATTGTTCTCCCTGAGAGAAGAAATCATGATTTTGTTTTCAGAATCAAACACTTTTCCCTCATGACATTTGAAAATAACTTGGTAACCAACGTCACAAAGTTGACTAGTGGAGATGAAGTTGCTTTTCAGTCCTTCTACATAGAATACATCCTTCAGCTCAATCGACCTGCACTCAAAAGTTCCAACACCTGTAACAGCTCTTCCACTATTGTCACCAAACGTCACCATTGGACCATCTTTCTTTTCAAAATTTGTAAGGAGGGACTTGTAACCGGTCAAGTGTCTAGAGCTTCCACTGTATAGGTACCAAGTTTGACCTAGATTTGGACTTGATTCAGTGTCAACGTGAGAATCATCAGCGTCACATATGCCATCAAAGGTGTCATCTACAAGTGCCATGAGACCCTTAATGTTCATCACTTCATCTTCAGATGTCACCTCTTCACCCAGCCATTCTTCATGATCCTCCTATTTTGCAATGAAAGCTTTTGGCAAAGTGATGTTTTCTTCTTCATACGAGCCACTAGCTTCTTGTACAAAACTTCATAGTTCTCAGGACTCTTGGGATTCTAAATTCTCCTTGCAATCCCTGGCAAAATGGTCAGGTCTCCCACAATTAAAGCAATTACCTGAGCTTTTCTTCTCTGAAGTGGATCTTTTCGCTGAGCTGCTTCCCTTGAATTGAGCTCTTCTATTCCCGTTTGCTATGTTCTCTTCATAGCGCTTGACGATAAGTGTAGCGCTAACGACAAGCTCATCAGTGCGATCTTCATCACTTTGTTCACCCTGGTCTGAATTTTCTAAGTCGCTGATGGTCTTCCTCTTTTCCTTTCGAGACATCAGGGCAACACATTTTTCCTTGTTCGAGTCCTTCATGATTTCCTTACGAAGAGCTTTGGTCTCTTCATAATTTTGTAGATTACCGAACAAAGAATTCAGAGATGGAATCGATATTCTCACCATTCTTAAGAACATCAGCGTGATGTTCCCAACTATTCCCAAGAGAATCGAGAAACTTCAGAACCAACTGTGATGAGTGCTTGATGATTCTCAGCCTTCACATATCATCGACCAAACAATTAAACCTATTGAAGGTTTGAGTAAGAGACTCACCATGTTGAGCAAAGAAATGCTCATATCTTTGATTAAGGTTGTTGATGGTCGTAGCCTGAACTTCCATGATGCCTTCATAAGCTACAGTCAGTGTGTCCATCATCTCTTGAGCTGATTCACAATTATGTACGAGATGATACATGTGGTATGGAAGAGAATTTCCAATAGCATCCCTGGCTTTTACATCAAGACTAAGCAGTATTTTGTCATCGTCATCATAACTTGTTGCTGGCTTTTGCTTCAAAGGGCCAACTAGAGCGTTGTTTTCCATGGGTTGATACATAGGACCATGGGGACCTTATTCAACAATATTTTTCATCTCACAGTCAATGGTTTCAAGAACCACCATGGCCTTGGTTTTCCACATAGCGAAGTTGTGTTCATCGACGAGAGGAATTTTGTTGAGACCAAAGGATTTGGAATTGCTTGAATTCGACATGATAACTTGAGTATATCACAAACCCACTCTGATACCAATTGAAGGTTTATATTTGATCAGATATACTACAAGTATGAACAAGAAAAGTAAAACTAATCTAAATATAATCAACAGAAAGTAAATACGACAGAAGTTCTCCAAATGTTCATTTCACCAAGAAAAGAGGTCTTCACCAAAAGACGGGTTTGTCACAAAGACAATTGACACAAAGCCACAAACAAAACTACTCGACCTCAACATTAGGGTTTGCCCTGATGTTGTATATATACTAATCTATACATGTATAACCCATGATTGACAGGATTTTATCTAATCTATACTAAGAATCGATCTTATCATAAATATACATGATCTGATATCTATTCTTTATTTATCTATAATAACTGCCTAATATACAAAAATTACAATCAAACAACTATACTATAAGCTGACGTTGTTGGACTTGTGATGCTGACGTTGTCGACTCGTAGACACTGAAGCTGATAGATCAGCATGTTATGTGTTTGACTCATCAGATCATAAGGTGTGACCTTACAAATCATGTTTAATTTTTAAGCTATTGAATTTATGTTTAGTACTCGGTGTGTGTGTATATATATATATATATATATATATATATATATATATATATATATATATATATATATATATATATATAGAGAGAGAGAGAGAGAGATAGTTCAATTGAGAAAAAAAAGGTTGAGAATGAAGAAATCATTCTCATCCACCCATTTGTTTTGGCGCAAAACACTTAGGCATACCGGTGGAAATGAATAACGGATACACATATGTTTTTCAACCAAACATGTTTCCTTAAACCATGCTAATCAATACCTTAATATACACAAAAACATATTATTTTTATTTTTAATTTTTGATTTTTAATTTTGATTTTTAGAAAGCTGTTTTTATCAAAAAATTATTTTAAATATATCAAAATTCATAATTTTTTATTCTCTATAAATAGACATCCATATTGATATAGTTTTAAGATAAAATAAAAAATTTATTTTTTTAGAGTTTCAGTTCTCGTTATTCATAAGTGACGATTTTTATTACAGTACATTCATTATTCATTTATGAATAAAACGTATGTATAACTTTTTTACAGTTAAGTATTATTCATATATAAATATAACACGTAATAAAACTTTCTTAACTAAAATATATTTTTTTACATCATTTTTCGTCACATGTTATATTTATATATGAATAAAATGTGTATTAGTGGTCGTTATATGTTATATTCATATATAATTAAAAAAATTATCAGATTTTTGTTACAGTTCATTTGTTATTCGAATATGAATAAGTAGTATGTTAATAAAAGACGACGTGTTTTAAAAATTTGAACTACTTATTAATATATGAATAACAAATGAACTGTAACAAAATGATGATAAATGTGTTTTTCAATATGAATATAACTTGTGAGGAAGACTAATACACGTTTTATTTATATGTGAATATAAAATGTGACGAGAGCTGTATAAACTGTAAAGAGTTTATATATGTTATATTTATATATGAATGATATTTAAACCTTAAAAAAAATTAATTATACTTCTTATTCATAAGTGAATAACGAATGTACTGTAGTAAAAATCTGATACATTCTTTATTCATTTATGAATAACAAGAAATGAAAATATAAAAAAAATAAATTTTTTATTTTATCTTAAAACTATATAAATATGGATGTCTATTTATAGAGAATAAAAAATTATGAATTTTGATATATTTAAAATCATTTTTCGATAAAAATAGCTCCTTAAAAATTAAAAAAAAAAACAAAAAAAGCTATGTTTTTGTATATATTAAAATAATGATTAACATAGTTTAAGGAAACAATGTTTTGTTGGAAAACGCATGTGTATTCATTTCTCATTTTCGCCGGTACATTGGAAGATTTTGCGGCAAAAATAAATGATTGGCTGAGAATGATTCACATTCTCAACCTTTTTTAATTTCTCAATTGAACACACACACACACACACATATATATATATATATATATATATATATATATATATATATATATATATATATATATATATATATAGGGCTAAGTTATTTTGTTTTTTACATTTATTGTGTGCTAGAATGCACCAATAGGATTTTAGTAAATTAAATAATTATTTAATTAAATAAATATAGATATTAAATGATTTTCATAATTATATGTATATTAAGTGATATCAATAATTATAATTCTCTTTTTATGGAAACTAATTAAATCTGTCATTAATGTCAGCAATAACATTCTTTCAGAATAAATTCACATCTAAGTTTTTATATATGAGTTCGTATTTTGTTTCAGGACTCACTCATTTAAAATACAATAAAATTGCATTGAATATGAAGAAAGAGAGTGTATTCTACTAGAATACACTCTCATTCTGCTGGAAGACACTCTTATTCTTCTAGATATGAATTCATTCTGAAAAAATATGATTGTTGACATTAATAAAGAATTTAATTAGTTTCCATAAAAGTGAATTATAAGTATGAATATCATTTAATATAAATATAATTAATACTAAATTCTTATTGGTGTATTCTAGCACACAATAGATGTGAGAAACATTTGAACTTACCTCTCTCTCTCTCTCTCTATATATATATATATATATATATATATATATATATATATATATATATATATATATATATATATATATATATATATATATATATATATATATATACACGCCACAAATAAATATACAAAAACAATTGTTGTCATTTTGATTTACATATCACGAAACACACTACTATTATGAATTTCGTACCATTGTTATTTTCAATCTCTGTCACACTCTCATGTTACACTAACGTTTATGAATCCACATAACACTCCCACTCGACTCTCCTAGCTAAATACTTACACTAAAAAACATAAACTTAACCTATAACCCTAATAAAATACAATACACTTGTAAACATAAACCTTAATTAACTGATTGGACACATATATGTAAATTAGAGTGATAATTCTCGACACGACCCGCTACATAACATGAAAATAAATAAGTATGGTTCGAGATTTTTGACCCGCCAAACCGTCAAATAAACAGGTCGTGTTTGGTTAGTATTTGGGTTCATGAGTCAACCTGCCAACCCGTTTAATTTCTTTATTTTTAAAAATTTTGTTTATTATTTATTATTTTTTTAAAGGGTATTAACGGTTTAAAGTAGGCTTCCCTTGAGATAGTTCACCGTATAATATTTTAGATTTAAGTTATGCGACTATACCTATCAATCTATGGGTGTTGTGTGCGCTAAATCAAACTAGTACTCATTATTAGGCAAATACTATTTGGGTTAATTGGTCAACACACCAACCCGTGAACCCGAATGTCACTCATGAACCCATATAATTAAACGGGTTAGAGGAATCATGTCCGGGTTGATGTTTTCAACCTGTCAACCCACAACACAAATAATTATATAGATCATATATGGGTTGGTGCATTTTGACCCGTCAACTTGAACCCGACACGATTGTCACCCTTAAATTGATCCTCATAGGTTTAAGGCACATCAAGTCTTAAATACGAGGAATTAAAAAAATCACCTTTGGACGAATCCATTTTTTTAGATTCTCAACTGGTAACATGCCAATTTTTTTAGATTCCTTCTTCGAAGGTTATTTGCATCAACAAAATAAAACATATGTGTTGTTAATATGGAATTGAGAAGCTGAAAAAATGAATTTCCAAATCCAAAAAACATATCCCAAGTTCAACGAAATATTTGAATTTTATGCCTGGTAAATTCCAAGAGCATACTGCCATATAAGGAATTTTTTTTTATTTAAAACTAACACAATATAAAATATATAACTCTTAGAGAAACAAAAGGATTATGTTTTATCGTTGAAAATCTGAAGTACAAACAATTGTTGTTAAGATTCGATCTTGATGTTAAAATCTTATAATTTTAAAATCCTAAAAACCCAAAACTATCCGGTTCTCACTAGGATCCATTTGAAACAAGATTTATGATGGGATCTTAAGATTTTAATACGATCCGATCTCACATTTTTAGTTTTATTATATAGTCGAGCCTTAGAAATTTATCTATTCAACTTGAAATCGAACATTTCAAGTTGTAAGAAGTCTCATCTTCATCCCGAATTAGACAAGATACACTCATGATATTTTAAGTGTGATCTTAAGTCTTTAGTTGTAGTTGTAGATCATAATAATCTTGTTTATTTTTGTAATTAAGATGTTTTTTTTCCTAATTTTGACGATTTACAGCAACAAAAATTATAATTTGTGTTTAAAAAGTTAAAGTTGACTCCATATTAACATCTTGATAGATATCAAGTTATAATGTATACTACACGCAAGACTTTACACGAGCAAATTTGAATATAAATTAATTTTGATAGGATTTTATTAAGTCAATCTGATCTTACGATTACGATCTTGCAACACATAAAACAATATTGAGTAAGATCTCGATTTTGACAACATTAAACATTTTAGACTTCAAACTTCAAAAAACACACCCAACATGCAAAATAACATAACCAAAATACAAAAAATTTAAAAACGAAATTGACTAAGATATAAAAAGCAAAACACAATTGCGTTCGGGGGAAAGCCGGTAAATTTAAACATTTACAGGGGTTTCAAATAAAAAGAAAATTAACGTTATATGGTCTCCAAAATCCGAAATACCTTTATTTCCATCTCAACTATCATTTCGGTAAAAACTAATAATTAAATCAACTACATTTATTCTAAAATACAATTCGGTCATGTTACGATTCTCTTAATGAAACATAAAAAATTGTTTACTGTGAAATATCATACAAAATACTGGATTAATAAAAGACAAAACCGTAGTAGATTTTTTAATTTAGACCGGAATGGATACAAAAGCAATAATGAATCGAAATCTTGCATAGACTTAATTTAGAACTTCGAGACTGTCATGATACATTTTTGTACTATCAAATGAGACCAAAAAAATACGCTGAATCATAGCATAAATAAATTGAAAAAATAATATTAATTAACATTCATTTAAAAAGAATTAGTAAAATATTCAGATCCAGTCATCCAGAATCATATCAGAATGAGTTGCTGTTGAGAACTAACTCAAACTCCCATTATTATAAGACATCGCAAACAAAAGATTGTTATTAAATTCGTTAAATCGACAAAAGAAAGCCAGAAGAATCCGTAAATAAAATAATGATTCGATATTTGATTTCAAGAACGATTAATTATATGATTAATTAAGAAAAGCAAGGAGCTGAATCACTACCTGCATCGATAACATCCATCATAGCTTTCTGTGGAAATCATTAGTGTGGAGAGAGAAAACTTCCGAAACAGAAAATCTTACTGCAAATACTCCATAAATGAAAGAAACAAATAGTCGAATATCCACACACAGTAACACACACATACAGTAAACAGAAACGGGAACAGGGAGTGGTGGTGAGCGCTGGATGCAGAGGTTTATCGACCGATTCCTTTTCCTTCTCTCTCCTCTCCCTCCCTCTCTCTCTCTCTCTCTCTAAAACTCCTACCTTCCATTTTTTTCCTTCTTATTATTTCGTGGGTTCATTGGTAAGGAGTAGGGAACAGATCGATGAACCGCTGCATCCAGTGACCCTCTACCATACACATAAACGATTAAATGATGACGAAATATCAAATCCGATGGAAAGTTAAACGAGTAACAATAATTGGCACAAAAGGAACATAGAATACATAAAAACAGCTAAATGCTATACTTTATTATGTATATCTAATCAATCGCCATAGCTTAAGCTTACTTTGAGTTACAGAGAGATTAGAAAACGGGAAATTTCAGAATCCGCCGTTAACGTACTTTCTCTCTCGCTCCTTTTGACTCTCTCTATCTCTCTCTAGGCTCTGCTTTGCATATATATAAAAGGCTGTGAGAGCGGCATTGCTATTGTTACATATACAGACAGGGCTGTGACAGTGATGGATCTTTGCACACACTGTTAGTTTTAGAAGTTGTTTTACATTTAAGCCCTTGAATCATTGGGTCGAGGTTTTGGAAGTTTAGGATGGAGACAGAAGGGTATTACGGTCAGAAAATGGATTTTACGAAAAAGAAACGTGACCTGCCTACTTGGGTTAGGGAAGGAGGCAGAGGAGGGGTCCATTGGTATCTTAAATTAAGGATAGACACGTGTAACCACTCTAACCTTCCTATAGTTTATTGTTCAAAACTGAACATTAATCGAATGAATTATAGGTAAAAGATAAATGAAACTAAGTTTTTTTACAATTATTTAAACTAAACATTAATTGAATGAATTATAGGCAAAAGATAAAGGAAAACAAAATTGCAAAAATGGCCATGTGGTTTGTCAATTTCTTTGGGTAAGGTCCAAAAAAAAAATTATTAGCAAAAAAGGTCCCTATTTGATGGTTTTGTTGCGGTTTTCGTCCCAACCTCGTTAAGTTTAACAACATGGCTGTTAACTTTTGGCAAATGACAGATTTACCCTTGGGACCATTTCTGCAGTTTTATCTTTTTACCAAACTACAAGGACCAATTATGCAATTTTTCTTTTTCATTTTATTGAATTATTATATATTAATTATTTTAATTACTTTTTTCTTTTTAACTTTTTTCTTATTGTATTATTTTTTATTGGTTTATTATATATTAATAAATATTATTTTTAATATATTATATTTATATATTAATAAATATTACTTTTTTTATTATTAATTTTTTTAATTATTTTTTTTTTTGAATTTCTTCTTTATTGCATTAATTATTTTTTGTTAGATTATTATATATTAATAAATATTATTTTTAACGTATAATATTTATCTATTAGTAAGTGTTACTTTTTTGGATTATTAAATTCATTTAATTAATTTTTTTTTTATTTTTTTATTTCGTTAGTTCTTTTGATTGGATTATTATATATTAATAATTATTATTTTTAATATATTATATTTATATATTAATAAATATTACTTTTATTATTATTTTTTTAATTGATTTTTTTAATTTCTTCTTTACTGTATTAATTATTTTTTATTGGATTATTATATATTAACAGATATTATTTTTAGCATATAATATTTATCTATTAGTAAGTGTTAATTTATTGGATTATTAATTTCATTTAATTATTTTTTAAAATTTTTTTTATTGCATTAGTTCTTTTTATTGGATTATTAATTTAAATTTATTATTTTTAGTTATAATAAATAATATTTATTTAATTGTTTTTATTTTATTTTAATTTATTTCTTTATTGTTTTAAATAAAAACATCAAACACTCCGGGTCAGCTCCTCCATTCGTTGCATTTTACCATCTTGCGTCGTCGTATCATCTCGCTGGAAATCATCGATCATCGACTACAGTCGGCCATTCTCAACGAAAACTACACCAGTTGACTACCCATACAATGTGAAATAAACCCCAGAAAACATACTTCCTCTAGCCGACCATTCATTACAGATACCACCATCGATGACAATATTGTTAGATCGAGGGTTTTCAAACCACCATATCCACTACAGGTGGTGAAAAAGTTGTAGAACTCGTTATTCGGTACTCGTTTGGCCGACCTCCGAGTAATGAATACTCAGATTTGGTAATTCATGTAGAAATATTTTTAGGGAAATTATATATGTCAAAATCATACGTTAAAATCATAAGTTTATTGAAATATATAACAAATTTAGATATATGTGAATACACAAAAACTAAAATACACACGATGGTCTCACTTCGTAAATAATTACTGAACTTATATATTTATATATATAGTAATAGGGTTGGAGACAGCCCGATAGTGGTTTGTTGTGACTGAGTGCTGGTGGTGGTGTTGTCCAAAATATGTTATCTTCCAAATATTTAAAATAAATTAAAGAATGTGGGGTGGGTGAGATTTTTTGGTATTTTTATTTGAAACAATAAAGAAAGAAATTTAAAAAAAAAATAAAAAAAATAAAAACAATTAAAAAATATTATTTATTATAAATAAAAATAATAAATTTAAACTAATAATCCAATAAAAAGAACTAATGCAATAAAAAAAATTAAAAAAATTAATTAATAAAATTAATAATCCAATAAATTAACACTTACTAATAGATAAATATTATATGCTAAAAATAATATTTGTTAATATATAATAATCCAATAAAAAATAAAATGCAATAAAAAGAAATTAAAAAATTAATTAAAAAAATTAATAATAAAAAAGTAATATTTATTAATATATAAATATAATATATTAAAAATAATATTTATTAATATATAATAATCCAATCAAAAGAATTAACGAAATAAAAAAATTATAAAAATTAATTAAATGAATTTAATAATCCAATAAAGTAACACTTACTAATAGATAAATATTATATGTTAAAAATAATATTTATTAATATATATTAATCCAACAAAAAAGAATTAATGCAATAAAGAAGAAATTAAAAAAAAAATTAAAAAAAATTAATAATAAAAAAGTAATATTTATTAATATATAAATATAATATATTAAAAATAGTATTTATTAATATAGAGTAAATTACACGAATGGTCCCTATGGTTTAGGGTAATTTGCGCGTTTGATCCCTAACTTATTTTTTTAACTCGGAAGGTCCGTACTGTTTGTTTTTTTTTATGCGCTTGGTCCTTGTCTTACCTAAAAAGACTATTTTGCCCTTCATTTTTTAATTTATTTAAATAAACATACCCCCAACCCCACCCTCCTCACCTTACCTTATCTATCCCACCATTTTTCTCTATTTAAATAATAGTCTTTTTAGGTAAGATAGGGACCAAATGCATAACAAAAAAACAGTAGGGACCAAGTGCGTAACAAAAACAAACATTAGGGACCTTCCGAGTTAAAAAAATAAGTTAGGGACCAAACACGCAAATTACCCCAAACCCTAGGGACCATTCGTGTAATTTACTCATTAATATATAATAATCCAATAAAAAATAATACAATAAGAAAAAAGTTAAAAGGAAAAAAATAATTCAATTATTTAATAATTCGATAAAATGAAAAAGAAAAATTGCATAATTGGTCCTTGTAGTTTGGTAAAAAGATAAAACTATAGAAATAGTCCCAGGGGTAAATCCGTCATTTACCAAAAGTTAACAACCATGTTGTTAAAGTTAACGAGGTAGGGACCAAAACCACAACAAAACCATCAATTAGGGACCTTTTTTGCTAATAAACTTTTTTTTGGACCTTACCACAGAAATTGACAAACCACAGGGACCATTTTTGCAATTTTGTCTAAAGGAAATTAAGTAAATTTTGACCCATCTACGCTTTTAGTCTAATTTAAAAAAATTATATGTTTCGTTTACATGGGTTTCAAATATTGCATAAAGTCCCGAAGTTAGTTACTATGAGTGAGCTTTCGTTAAATATGTATAAACTCGTCATTTTCTTTTAAAGAAAACTATTTTAGAAAATATTTTTATAAAAAATTCTTTCAGAACAACTTGAAACATTTTAAGTTTGAAACTGTAAACACAAATTTTATTGACTTCTCCAAAATACCACATACGCCACAGATAATTGGCCGACCCTAAATAATGGACTCATTTCAAGTGAATGTTATGATCCAACCATAGTCTTCCAATCACTTTCGTTGCTACAGTTCAACTGTAGTCTTTCCTGATATGACCAAACTATAGTTTTTCATGCAAGTCACAAAGACAAACAAACATACCATGACACCTGGTGTCCTACATAGCACAATGAGAAAACTCACATGAATCAAAGAGCAGAAAAGACAACACTCAAAGTATCATGGAGTCAACTGCACGTACTACCTAAACCAATAAGAGGTTAAACCTCAGTTTATGTAACATCGTGATTTTTCACCCAAAACTTTTTTATTTTTAAAACATTTATTTAACAGAATACGTTAGCGGAAGTCTTATTACCAAAACAACATTTATCAAAATTAAAGTTCATAAACCAATCCAAAACAAGTTCTCAAAAACAAGTGTTATGAAATCTCAATGACATGTCCAAATGGTATCAATACTAAGACACATACTTGGAATATAACTACCCAAAAGCCCCCAAATCCTCACCAGGCCATCATATCATGCTACATGTACCAATGCAAGGAAAAACAACCACAAACAAAGAAACAAGTGTCAGCAAATGTTAAGTAAGCCAACCATAAGTATAATGTTAGGAAAACACACATAGCATATCATCACATACATCACATGTATCACATACCACAAATACTTCACACACAACACATAAATCACACACAATAACACTCAGTTCCGAATCGTTTCATTATTCAGGGTCGTGGCCCGATTATCGGATATCATAAGGCTTAGGGCCTTGAGGAGGAAGAGAATTAGCCCTTTTGGATATAGGTATTATAGATTAGGTGATCCGAGAGATAGTTGTGTTTTGGAACCCAAGGGTATAGCCGTAATTTGGCAGTTCGAGCCTTTATGAATTTTGGGTTTTTGTTGGGTAAGTCTTAAGGGGAGGGTGACTTGATAGAAGTGTAGGGATTCTCGTCACCTTTCCGTGGATATAAGGATCGTCGAAAATGGACTTAGAATGAAGGAGTTATGGCCAAATGAAATTTGAGTGTTGTAGTATGCGAGGCATACTCGTTGTGTACGCAGGGCATAGTGGGTGATCAGATCGCGGAGGCCTTTTGAGTACGTCTACGTACTAAGGGGTACGCGGGGCGTACTCCCTTCAGATAGAAACCCTAATTTCTAGGGTGGGTTTTACCCATATTTAAGCTTCATTTATTCTTTGAGCCTTGCCTCTTATCAGCCTCCATACCTCCTAAACCCTAATCTTGACCCCTAGCCACCATCTTGGTGTTCTTAAGCTCTTGTGAGTGATTTTAGAGTGTTCTTGAGCATTTTGAAGAGATTGATGGTTGTTGAAGGATCATCACTTGGAGTGGAGGTTGGAGATCCAGAAGTTACTCATCTTTTGCAACCTATTGAAGGTAAAAAGCTCTCATATTGGCATCTCTTTGGATAGATCTTGTTTGGCATGGTTTATGGCACATTTTGGTCCCTTTGGTTTGTCTTTATGAGGTTGAGCTTGCCTCAAGAGTTTGGACACTAGATCTGGACGTTTTAGGTGTCCTAAATGCATAAAAATGTAATCTTGATAGTTGATCTCAACCTATGCATGTGTATTAGCCTATTTGTTGAAGTTGTAAAGTAAGAACTTGGATTTGGGACCCAATGAGCCATGCAAAAGCTCAAAGTTAATGACTTTATGGATTAAGACATGATTTGGAGCTAGATCTGAGCATTGGACGTTTTGGATTAAGGGATTAAGACATTTTCTAAGTTGGTTGTGAGTAGGGTGAGTACGCAGGGTGTATCTCCTAGTACGTGGCGCATATCGATTCTAGTCGAGTACGCTGAGCGTACCAACTGAGTACGCGAGGCGTACTCAGTCTGGTAGGGCCTTTTTGACGTGTTGACTTTTTGAACTTAGCCCATTGACCAGAAGTTTGACCAGGGTTGATCATTGAATATTTTTAGCCTTTTAGGATATTGGGCCTTCTCGGATTAGGCCCATGATGGGTTTTGGGCCCAGTTTGGATATTGGGCCTTATAGTGCCATTTAAGGGTTTTGGGCTTGTGATGCTAGTGGATTGGTCTTTAGATTTTGGCAAACTAAGGAAAGGGGTAAAATGGACTTTTACCCTGAAGGTTTGGTCCTTGGACTAGAATTCCTGATTTGGTCGGGAATCAATTATTGACAGAATGTTATTTGTTGATGTTAGTGCGAGGTTCCCGGTAGCAGCAGTTCGAGTGTTCGGTTATCTTGGTTTGAGGAGTCTCCTTACTGTATTATGGGTCAAAGGCACCAATGACGGCCCATTGGCTTGTGTATTGTTGGAAGACCAAGGGGTGACCCTTAGCATTTGTCTGAAAGACCTAGAGGTGGCTCCTGGCAAATCTGTATACAAGACCCGGGTTCGAACCCTGGCAGTTAAGTAGATAGTTAACTGTAGGTTGTATGCTAGTTGTATTTGTGATGCTTTCATGGAAGACCAGGAGGTGGCTCCTGACACTTGTCTGTGAGACCTAGGTTTTTGGCCCCCGACCTAGCAAGGAAAGACCATGACACGACTCGTGGTATAATGGCAAGACTATGGTTAGCACATATCATTCTTTATTGTATGTATGATATGTATGGTATGTGGTATCTTGGGAAACTCACTAAACTTTGTGCTTACAGTTTGTTGTTTATGGTTTTAGGTACTTCCGGTTCAAAAGGGAAGGACCCGACTTGATCACAACGCATACACCCAGATTTTCCGCAACTTAGTGATTTTGGGATTGTAATCTGATAACTGTTTTTTGATGATATACTTTTAAATGTTTGAGTAAAAGAGAATTGGTTTTTTGATTATATTAAAAATGAAAATTTTACCTTGTGGTTTTCGGGACGTTACACACACATCATATACATCACATGTTCATCACTAGAGTATTATTAGGGTCTATTGTTATTATTTATCTATTAATATTAGATAATTATAATTATTCCTAACCTAGCTCTAGATCCCTCACTAACCCACAAGGTAGACTCCCCACACATGGTTCCATCACTAACCCGTAAGGTAGATATCCCACACGTAGGTCCATCACTAACCTGAAGATAAACCCTTTCACTACTAAGTGATCGGCCCAACCTTTCCCCCACTGGGTCCATCACTAACCCAAGAGGTAAAAACCTCATTTACTACTAATGTGACCGGCTCGACCCAATGTACTAAGTAAGGCACTACTCTCACTCGTAACATTGCTCCGGGTTCGCTGCGTTCGCTACTCCAACGTTGCACATACAAGTTTGTGCGTTGTCGTTCGAGAGTGGTACTTATCATTGCTTCCAACAACTAGAAGCTTCCCACTCAAACATTATATTTGATCCAACGCCATCACTACACCAATATCACTCCGGTCCTCGAAAAACTTAGTGTCCATGAACCATGTCTCGAATGGTGGTCTAGAAAAACCACTCGGTATCACTATTGGCTTAAGCTCTTTCCCCTTTAGGTGTATTTTAACCTATAAGGCCCTCACAAGTATCCGGATAGGGTACACACACCTAAGTCTAGGTTGCTATCCTTTAATCCCCACTATGTGTATTCCCCTTTTTAATTAATATATTATTAATTCATCACATAAGGATTACACTACAAACCTCCCTAAGTAATCATGCTCAATTTCCACTAATATTAACTGGCATATTACTTTCATACTCCACAATATGTAAACATGGTAAAAGACGTAACAAGTTAAGGCATTTTACAAATTTATATAATCATGCACACATCATCACTTCATCATTAAGGCATATTATATCACTAGCATGTATTGTCCTAACCATTGTAGACAAGTATTTCTAGAAAATCATAGCATGCGCATACCACACACAACTAACATAATTCCCTCTTTCTATCATGGGACTATCACACCCCTCACATCAAAATGGAAACAGAGGGAATAGCATGAAGGAAACATCATTCAGATAAACATATCATTCACAACTAGGATACATGCAACCTAAACAACCTAGTTTCATTCCAATCCCTCTAAGATGTGGAATTCCTAACAAGTACTTTAATAACCACCAAGATTGACTCACCTTTGTCAAACAAGCGCCCTTTCCACACTTCAAATCTTGTAATAGTTGATGTATCAACTTTTACCCTAATAAAACACAAAAAGGTATATTACTAGACGTTTACAAGACCAAAAATATCAGTTTTATACCCCAAACATGCAAACAAGTTTTTTGGCCAAATTCTCAGATTTTGATCTGAAACAACAGCTTGTTCAAGACCACTTTATCACCACCAAAGCCTTTAGAAATTACAAT
The DNA here is from genome assembly GCF_052849685.1 of Lactuca virosa. Taxonomy (NCBI): domain Eukaryota; kingdom Viridiplantae; phylum Streptophyta; class Magnoliopsida; order Asterales; family Asteraceae; genus Lactuca; species Lactuca virosa. The sequence goes on from NC_136426.1 coordinate 29,389,669, forward strand.
TTAGTTTGATATTCCATTAGTTTAGACTTTTATATTTTTAGAAAGTGCTCGCATAGGTCCATACGATTTTTCTAGACTTTTCTATGAATTTTACAAAACTACATATCCGTGCAGCTAATTTCTGACCAGTCAGTGAAAATGACGATTTTCACCTTGGTTAAAGACAACATAAGATCCTGGGAAACATCAGGGATAAACTATACTGAAAATGAAAATTTTGAGAGTTTACGGATCTCCAATCTCACTCCTGATGATATTTCTAGATTTTTTTCAAAACAGGGACAAAATGTAAATTTTACTGAATTTCCCAGCTTTGAATTTTTAAGGGTTAATTGAAAACTTAACCCATTAATCCATAACCAAAATCAACTATAAAGATGAAAATTGAGTTCTTAACAGTAGCAACATCTCAAGAAGTTAAAATAACAGTTTCAACCTCAAACTATGACTCAAAGTACATTGCTTTTATGGGAAAACATAGTATGTTGCTAAAAGAGAAAACACCATTAAAGGCTTGAGTTTCCTCCACCATTAAGCCGCATATAAAGACCTTATGGAACGTTTTACAGAAAAATACTCACTATAATTGAGATAGAAATCAACATGAGTTTTTGCAACAACAAAGAAGGTAATGATTCCAAAACTTTGAGCAATTCATGGGCTTGATTAATAAAACTTTAGAGTGTTCATGAACATATTTTGGCATCTACTAAACCACCAAAACACACTCAATAAGACTAAAAAATTAACCACACATAACTACAAAAACTGAGAGTAGAAAGCATCATGATCAAGGATAGAAAATATGAAGCGGTTGACAATGATTTCAACCAATTATTGTCAATTGAAGATGAACTAACATGATAAAGAAAACAATAGACTTACAAGAAGGAATAATTGATTTCTAGTAGCCTCAATTGATCTCCACACACAGAAACAAGCAATCAAAACAGAAAACAAAGTCTAAGTTTCATATTTTGAAGTTTCACAGCCCGACTCCTGTTCAGTGTTTTGAGCGTAAACAGAATCTAAAACTACAAAAAAGGTGTTATTAGACTTTCTGAAAACTATTATCAATTTCCTATAGTTTCATCTCTCTGGGGCATCGTGTAATTCGGACCTGATCGAGCTCTACAACCCTCGCAAAACAAATCAATAATTTTGTCCACATTTCTAACTTTGACAAACATCACAAAATACTTCAAGGATTAAGACAAGGACCCGAAAAATTGAGATGGATGGTAAGAAATTCATTTATACCTCTGGAAATGCGATGAATTTATAGGAGAAGAAGAAAGGAATAAGTCTTGATCTCTACAAGGAGTTATCTCCACTCGAAAGCACCAAAATCACCGCTCCAACTTCTTGGATATTCACCAAATCTTCAAGTATGGAAACCACACTTAATAACTCACTTCAAAGACACTTGGAGGCTGCTACTTTCATTCTAGGCCCCTAAAATGTGAGAAAATGACCCCATAACCCATATATATGATCAAGTATCATTTTCTTACACATTTGGCCCCTAAACTTCTATGGCTAAGTTCCAAACACTCCTAACGCTAATGAAATTACATTCTAAGTTTTATTTATTGACATATTAACCCCTCTACAACATTTACACATTATAAGGAACTATTTTCCTTTTAATTATTGATTAATCCTATTAGATATTAAATAATAATATTTTTATTTAATTTATTTCATTTTAACATCATAAAACTAAAACCATTCGCATCAATAGTTATTTGAGTAACGAAAGAGCAAACATCGTTAACGGAAGGATTTTCGGGTCGTTACAATTCTCCCCTCCGTAGAATGATTTCGTCCTTGGAATAAGATATTGATACGAACCACTTAGGGTAACAAACCTTCAATCCTTATTCGACCACCTAGGTCACTTCTGACCACTACCCGTCCTTCCTTTGGACCTTCATGAGTTTGACTCATTTATTTCCCTGCTCCTTGGTCTCTCTCTAACCAATATATCTATCATCTCTTTCATCTCGTGCATTAACTAGTCAACCCACAACTTGCCTATCAACAAGACACTTGGCCCTCAACTTGCCTCGATTACCAAAAAGAATAACTCCCAACTAAGGAGCGTATTTTAGTATCATTCTTTGTCCATTGGGGAGTATACACCTTCATCTCCCCTCACAACAACTTCTCATACCCCAAACCAGAACAGGATGTAGATTCTTATTTTTCCTTCATCTTGATCATTTTCAATCTTAGATAATTGATACCCATCAATATGTATCGTCTTTCATTTAAAAAATTGGACATGTGCTTCCAAAGACGAGGAACTTTGGTTGAATAACCCGCACTCAAACAGCTCGTGAAGCTACGCCGCCATTTCCTTCATTACCGAATGAACCAATTAAAAGGTGCTTTGGCATTAGGAGCCACACCAAAAATAAGGTCAAACCAGAGCTCTACCTGATGTGGTGTTTATACACTCAACTAATCATCAGGGAAAAACATCGCCATATTCCCTATCAAGCTCCATATCGAAGAGACTCATCGTCTTCCTTGAACTCTCAATCTCACGAGTCAAGAAGTCCTCATATCACCTCGTTAGGAACTTGCGTGCCTTTATCTCATAAATTTTAGGAATAGAACTTTATCCCCATATACATATCCTTCCTCGACAAGCGGAATACGCACACACTTTTCAACACAAAGAATTTCGGCCTAATTGTTGGAAAGCCAAACCATATTGTCGACAATATTTCAATGATTAGATTCCAAAAGAAATTCAATGTTAAGGAAAAATGTGGTCATTCACTAGGATTCCACACACGTCAAACATTTTCCTACACCGAGACTAGATCTCCCACAACCGCATTATTGTCTAACGTCGAAATCAACGGACTCTGCGGTACATCAAAACGAGTATAAAAGAAAACAATTACACCAAAAGGTATATGATAAATGCCATTCTATGCATATTTTAGGGTAGTTTTTATTAGCATTTAGCATCATACTTTACACATTTGCATGTCATTAGTTTAAATAATGTTCAACTCATATCTTTGGTTTTCATTCTCGCATTGGTCATGTTTTTTTTGTTGTTTTCAGATAATTCGAGTGGAGTAGTACTTTGGGAGCAACTTTGGATGCGTTTAATGGAGCATTAGAGTCAAATGGAGATTGGATCTTATGAATGATTATGAGGAATGCTTGGAAGTTGTTTTGGTCAAGAAAAATTTGATCGAATTGATCTTACAAATATAGATTGCTATATTCTAAAGCCTAAAGGATTTTGTTGGTAGCTTTGACCCCCCGTCAGTATTTTGACCATATCTCATGTCTAGTAACTCCGATTGACAAGATTCCAAATTTTCCGATACTAGACAAAATTCCGGACAACTTTCGTGTTTGTGAAAAAATCAGAATACACAAAACTTCGATCGAATTTTTCCTTCAAATTAGATCGAATAAACACTTTGCAGTTCAGTCTGAAAATCAAAAAAATGCAAAATTCGATCATGTGCCCCAAAAATCCGATCGAATTTTTGGTTTTCTTGCTCCTGAAGACTCTGTCTCGTATATATAGGACGCCTCTCTGATCATATTTAAGGTTGGACGATTCCTGAAGCTCCAGATGATGAAAAAGATGATTTTTGAGGCAATTTCTTTCTGAGTTTAGTGATTTATGAAGATCTGAAGACTGTGGATCGTGTTCTACGTTTAGTTTAGTAAGATTCAGTAGTTTAATGTTTCTCTGTACTAGTTTTTATCAGATTTTAGCCATGTATGGCTAAAACCCTAGTTTCCAGTTCTGCATTAGACTAGTACTTTTCATGTGATCAGACCGAGTTCTACAGCCCTCGCAAAACAGATCAACAATTTTGTCCAGATTTCTAATTTTGACAAACATCACGAAATACTTCAAGGATGAAGACAAGGACTAGAAAAATAGAGATGTATGGTACAAAATTCATTTATACCGTTGGAAATGTGATGAATTAATAGGAGAAGAAGCAAGGAAGAAGTCTTGATCTCTACAAGGAATTATCTCCACTCGAAAGCACCAAAATCACCACTCCAACTTCTTGGATCTTAACCAAATCTTCAAGTATGGAAACCACACTTAAGAACTCACTTCAAAGACATTAGGAGGCTTCTACTTAGGTTTTGATGGCTGCAAAATGATATGATTCCCAGATTTTAGGGTTTAGCCCCCTTAAATACTTGATAACTTTCATTCTAGGCCCTTAAAATGTGAGAAAATGACCCCATGACCCATATATATATATATATATATATATATATATATATATATATATAAGTATCATTTTCTTACACATTTTGCCCCTAAACTTCCATGGCTAAGTTACAAACACTCATAACCCTAATAAAATGACATTCTAAGTTTCTTTTATTGACATATTAACCCCTCTACAACATATATACATTTTAATGAACTATTTTCCTTTTAATTATTGATTAATCATCTTATATATATATATATATATATATATATATATATATATATATATTAAATTATAATATTTTTATTTAATTTATTTCATTTTAACATCATAAAACTAAAATAATTCGCATGAATAATTATTCGAGTAACGGAAGAGCTAGCGTTGTTAACGGAAGGATTTTATGGTCGTTATATTTTATAACCTAAAACCCTTAGTTTGACCAAAAGTCAAACTGGTTAAAAAGTCAATTTCCAACCAAAGTCGACCGCCAACAAAAGTCAAGATTCATCACGTCGTGAACACTAGATGGTAATTTAGTCGATAAATCCCCTAACATCACGTCGTGACCTTAGGTCAATCGTGCCTCAAAACCCGATTTAACAACCCTCCTCATTATGGACTTAATCCTTCAAGTCCAAAACCCCAAATCTCATTTCCGACCCAAATAAGTGGCTTAATGGATAAAGTTTCCAACTTTATCAATTTTCAAGTATAAATCTTTCCAAAACTCTAACCCTAACTTGAGGATGGCCAAAACTCATATATGGATTAAAGAGAATGCATGCAAACATATTTTTCCAATTAACCAATAAGTCCAAGAGTGATCAAATCCAAGCATAAAGTTCTGGAGTTCTCCAAACTCTAAGAACTCAAAAGAAACGGACCAAAAAGGACCAAAATGACATAAATAATGAACTAATAAACCAAAGATTAAGATAGAGGCTTTAAACTTACAATAGTCCATAAATATAAATGCAAGGCTGGATCAAGGCTTGAAACAAAGCTTCTTAACACCACAATGGACTTCCTTCATCTTCAAGTTTCACAAAACACAAATGAAACCTCAAGAACACAAGGGGGAGAGGCTAGGGTAACAAGGGAAAGCTCATTATCGATAGAGGCTAGTAAAATGACAAAACCTAGGCGTTAGTGTCCTTAAATGGGGACCAAATCCCGTGATCTAGGTTTGGCCCATCAAACCCATCATGTTGTGAGGATCATTAAGGGTTGCACCACTACCTTCAATCCTCGCGCTGCTACATAGCAAAACCCCAAAACTTAATCAACTTGAAAATTAAAGGATTGAAAGTACTAACTAGGGATGTCAACACTGATACAGAAAAATAAGCATAAACTAGTCATTACAGGACTTACAACCATTTATTATACTAATCACCTTAAACTCCTCAAATATATCAACAAATTTCAAATCATTATCCTTGTGCCTTTTTATCGTTACCTATGATACAAAGAAACTGAGTGGGCCAGACTTGGGAATCTGGTGAGTACATAGGGTTTTCAACCCATAATAATATAATTAAGTCGTTTTAAATATATTTCACACCAAACAGATAACCCGATTACCCATTCCCATTATTCTCACTCCTTGATCCTAAAATGATGATCTCAAGGGACTTATCCTAAAGGATCATTGTAAGCAACGAGTAGACAATACTCCTTCGAGGATTCCTCGACAATATAAGTCAATAAAGGCAGACATGGGGGATAAAGTACTTTAATGAACACACAAACTATACTCCCGGATAGTATGATTCATTAACACCTACATATTGCGAGTCTGCCAATGTTCCACAAAGCTGTCTAGAATAGTCAGTGGTTGTCATATATACTCTGCTAGACGAATAGTCTTAGTAGTACAATAATACAATGTTGGTCATAGCCTCTCACCGTTATTTTATATTTCACACCCTTTTACGACCTAATATAATTTAAATATGGTAGTAAAATAAATCATTTATTCCAACATTTCAAGCAATCAAGCAAAACTATGTCATGCTACTTTATCTAACACATTTATACAAATAAATAGCGTATATAACAGTTAAGCATTTAAATACTTTTGTATTTATGTGTAATATGAAAGTAACTATGCAATCACTTGTTAAAGGTAGATGATTAAGTCAACGCTGCGCCTAACACCTTAGCTTTTCCTTACAAAAGTCCTATATGTAAATATCACTAAGTCCTAGTTTTTGTTTTTATATTTTTCGAAACTATAATAACAATATTTTAGATTCCTCAACAATCCTAGAAAAATACGTCAACCTCTAGCTGATAAGGAATGATAATGTAATATCATATCGGAGGTAGGATCCGTTTGGTATACAAAATATACTATTTGGAAAATCCACTTTAAACACCTCACTAAATCTAGCCTAGACATAACTCCTGTAAGTAGATTAATCAGTATTCTGACTGAAATTACTGATAAATCTTATTTATAGATTCATAATAGTGACTATGCATATAAATATGAGTTACACTTAAAGCGTAGGAAGTGCAGCTTAACTTACAGAGTTTTCTGAAAAAAGTTCGAAAAGTTGCGGCCAGAACTCCAATACCAAACACTTGTATTTGATGGGGTCTCTGATGACTCAGATCCTCGCTAAAGTGTTCCAAAAACTTAGAAATATTAGATAGAGGTAGGAGAAAGGATAGGGAATTCAATTTGACTTACAAACAAAGAGTGTTATTAAGATTTTTCTTCTAAAATTGTTGAATTGACTTCTATAACAATTCGATTTGACTTATAACTAGAAATTGCCCCCTCCCTACTTTGCGGAGGATGCATACGAAGTTTTTCTTACTATGTTATAGTCACACATCGTCAAACATCTTAATCATGGCGGTCTTAATAGACCCAAATACTTTCATAATCACATCCCTAACATCTATGGTAACCTAGGTGGTGATCATCTCATGAATCTCATCATCAGACAGACGTGGCCTCTCCGGACCGCCAACTCCTAATCCATAACCCCTAGTGATCGGGATACTGAAAAGCAAACCAAAATAAATCAGAAAAGCCACAATTCACACTATTACATCATTACAGAATTACTAAGCCTCAGAGTTCGTGACTTCCTTGATACGCGTAAGGGTCTCGTGCTTCCAGTAGTACGAGCCCATACTACCTTCCATACCTACCTGTATTTATCTCAAGGGGTCGTCATGGACCACTCGGCCACAAGGCTCAACATCTGGGATATACATACATCCTATACATACTCTCTTAAGAGTGGCTAATCCTTCCTCATGCTGGCTTACTACAAACCATACTCACTCATGTAACTTCCGCTAACCCTATTGTCGTTCATGCATGCTAATCATACATAACATTGGATTCGACAGACAGTCGAATATTTGATCCTACCCTAATCCCGCAACCAGACAAGGAACAGGAAATAAGGCTAAATCAAACGTTCTCAGGCAATAAATTTTTAGTTATGTACAACTATGATGCACACACTAAGCAACTACAATAATAATGTCAGTTCCATCTAGCATAACAAGAAAATATCCTAGGCTATCAAGCATCAAATCAGGCAATTCTATCATGCAAAACCTGAAAGTCCCTAGCCTATAAACTAGCATGCAATTCTATCATATCATCAATTCATAGAACAAGTGTGGGTATCTTACAGAACACTTTCCTTGGCTCCTGCTGATTGTATACATTGCATCCTTTCTATCGGTCTTTTTAGAGTTAATTTTTGAAAAAATATTTTGCAGATCCTTAGTTTGAGTCTGGCATCCCACAAGTGTTCATCCAATTCTCTCAACCCAGAGCTCTGCTACCAACTTGTAACATCCCAAAAATCATAGTAAACATTTTCATTTTAAAACCCTTTAATAATCCATAAAACATACAAAAACATTGTTTTCAAGAGCATAATCAGAATCAGAGTATCCCAAAATCATCAATCAACAACATATTCAAGGATGATGTGCACAATCACGCCTTCACCTTGCCTCGATCATCTGATGTACCTGAAACCATGAAATCAAACTATAAGCCAAATCTTAGTGAGTTTCCCCTGAAATACCATACACAACCAAACAGATAACAACATGCATAAACGAGCCTTCAGCCTAACTGGACCCCCTCGCAAGGCCTACAGCCTATCTGGACCGCTCTGCGGGCCTACAACCTGATTGGACCGCCTCACAAGGCCTAAATTTATCCAGATCGCCCCGGGTATCTTGGCCTTTGGCACAAAGCAGTATCGCCTCAACCCAATCCATCATAATATGTCGACATATACACGTAATCAAATAACAATTATAACCAACAAAACAGGTAATCATATAGATTTACCGACTATCCAGTCTTTACAACATACCACATTCTATATATCAAGATACATACATAGTCTAGAGGTCCGGTATTGGTGCCTTCAACCCCCGAGTACAGTAAGGAAGAACTCACCTTAATCAGCTGTCAAAGAAAACACAAACTAGAGATGCTGACACCCGAACTCCTCACGCTATCAATTCACCAAAAAACCTTAAATGAAAATCGAGATAAAAACCTCAAACCGACAAGCCCTTAGATTAAGACTAACTCCTCTAGGGGCAAAATACCATTTTCCCCTTCTGAAGGCCTACCCTAATAGTTGACCAAAATTTAACGGGTCATAAAGTCAACGGTCAGACTTCTATTGACCTACGCGTTGCGTACTCCAGCTGTAACGCCTGGTTCCTGGTACGTATTTTAATTCTTAAAATGTTCATTTTATAAGATCTACTCGGCGAGTTGGTATCCTTAACTCGTCGAGTAGGTGTCAGCTTGGTCGCGGGATTTAAATGGTCTACTCGTCGAGTCAATGCCTGGACTCGGCAAGTAGGCCCGTCAGGAGGAAACCCTAATCTGTGGGGTTTGCACCTTATTTGAGCAACATAACATGCCTCCACCCCAACCTCCATCACCTCCACATCCCACTCTCGAAACCCTAAGCAACTATTGAGTGTTATTAAGCTTTTCTTGCCTTTTGTGTGATTTGAGGATAGAAGGAGGAAGGAAAGGCTAGAAGATCCAAGGAGAAGGCAGAAGATCTGATGTTTGTGTTGCATTTCAGAACTCTTAAAGGTATAAAGCTTGTACCTTGGTTTCTTTCCACATTAGATCCTCATTTAAGTTGTTTATGGTCTTTTTGGGGCCATTTCTAAGGTCATTTCCAAGGTCATTTCCGAGTGGAGAGCTTTTGGGGACATAAGGACTTTAGATCTAGGCACTCTTGAGCTCCAGAAGCTCAAAGTTGCCACCTTTATTCAGCCATGTCCCTATTCCATGCATTAGGTTCTCATGTTTAGCTTGGTTTGGTGTTCTAGCTTTATAACATCATGCATGCACGTAAAGTTAGCAACTCTACGCGAAAGGTTAGCCTAAGGTATCCAGATCTATGAGTTGAAAGCACTGAAATGGATTAAAATCGACTGAATGGAAATGTCACAAGGAGGACTCGGCGAGTTTTTCTTCGAACTCGACGAGTCGGGTCGTGAACCTTAACTCTTTTTATGGTTATGAGCGAAACCACTGAGTCAAGGAGATGACTCAGTGAGTTGGACAAGATTAGGACTCAGAAGTTGAAGAACTCGACGAGTCCAAGGAGAGACTCGACGAGTAGGAGTCGATATGTCCTGATGTTATGTCAGGAAGAACTCAACGAGTCTGTTAAGGGACTTGACGAGTGGACTTAGTTGACCAGGGGTCTGATTTGGTCACGAACTCGCCGAGTTGGGAGAGGACTCGACGAGTAGGGTTGACTGGGATTTGACTTTGACTTTGACCTTGACCAGGGGTAAAAAGGTCATTTTACCCTAAGAAAGGATTAGCAGATTCTGATTAAGTGTTATATTGGAATTGATAGTCGGGGAGTCGCCGGTGCAGCAGAAAGGGATCTCTCACTAGGGTTTAAGCAGTCAGTATTGAAGGTGAGTTTCCTTCAGTAGGAACGGGTCTACGGCACCAAGGCCGGCCCATATAAGTGATATATAGTAGTTTAGAATGGGCAGGGCCTGACGCTTATATTATTACTTGAGTATAGGTATGTGATTGATGGATAGATGTACTTGTTGTCTGTGTGATACTCGTATACATGTTAGTAGTGGAGTGTGGGCGGGGCCCAAATCTCCTAGACAACGGAGTGTGGGCGGGGCCCGAATCTCCTAGACAGCGGAGTGTGGGCGGGGCCCGAATCTCCATGAGAGTGGACGGGGCCCGAATCTCCTAGATAGCGGGGTGTGGGCGGGGCCCGAATCTCCTAGACATCGGAGTGTGGGCGGGGCCCGAATCTCCATGAGAGTGAGCGGGGCTCGTATCTCCTAGTTGCATGTTATTTGTAGGGTATGTGGTAGTTTGGGGAACTCACTAAGCTTCGTGCTTACAGTTTTCAATTTTGGTTTCAAGTACTCCCACTAGCAAGGGGAAGGGCTCGGGATGATCGTATGGCACATACCACAGTTTCAGCCTGGGATGTTTAGACTCTGATATTTTCTCATATGATTTTGATACAATATTTTGACACGATGTTTGAGATACATTATTTATGGTTTTCTCTATAATGATGGATGACTTATGGTTTTATTATAAATGATTTTAAAAAGAAATTTTTGGCCTGTATTTTTGGGATGTTTCACCAGCTCTACACATGTCGTAGAGCCTTATCCTGAAAACAAGAGTCCACCAGGCTACGCGGGGCGTATCCTAGATTACGCACTACGTAAATGCCGCAAATCTAAAACTCACATTAAGCACATATTTCCTTAAGACCTTTCACTCAATACCCAGATCTAACCCTAATGAACGTTCTAAATCATAAATATCCAACTTTATGCCTTTGCATGGCTAAAGAGAGTTCAAATCCAAAACCCTAACTTATTACACAATCTCAAGCTCCATATCTCATGCATGGGTGGAAGGAAGGGACCAAGATTGCATTTTTACGATTCCATGTACACAAAAGCGTCTAAAAGGGCTACTCATAAGGAGTGGAGTATATCATACCAAATTAGACCAAGAATACGAGACTAAAAGGACATAAACATAAGGAATAACAAGATCTAACAAAACATTCATCAAGTTTTGAACTTTATACCTCTTGGAGAATGTTTATGAGATGCAAGTTCCAGATCCACAAGGCTTGAAGCTTCCCAAGTGCTTTTTAATGGAATCCTTCCTTCAAATATGAACACAAAACACTCAAAAAGCTCAAAACTCACAAATGGAGATTAAGGTTTACAAGGGGGTCATTTGGGAGGATGGAAGTTGATGATGGAAGGGTCTCAAGAGAGTTAGAGCCCTTAATAGGGCTCAAAACACTGAAATTAGGGTTTGGGCTCTAGGCCAGTACGCGTTGCGTACACATACCTACCCCCAACGTAGGTCATTAAAACCCTGACTCCAAGTTATCCTTCTATGCAGCGCATAGAAGGTTATCTACGTCATGTGCAGATCAAAATTCAACACTTATACTTAACAAATAGAGAAAGGAATTTACCTGCAAGGACCGGGTGTTACAAAACAATGATCACATTCTTTTATTTATGAGTTATATTTATGTGACTAAATGATATCACATCTCACGGTTGAACATAATAAATGTCACTAAAGGGTAACAAATAACCAAATCAATTAGAAAAAATGTGTTGCTATACATACTATTTACCGATGGTTTTAACAATTATGTATTACGAAAAGCAAATAATGGTCGTATTTTTTTTATGTGTGTTGTTTATGTGCCTAAATGATGGCATATGCCCAGCTTTAACATTAATAAATGTCACTAAAGGGTAACAATGAGTCACATTAATTAGAAACAATGTGTTGCTATCAGTGGCGGAGGGCTTAAGGGGCCAGGGGAGGCAATGGCCCCCCTGCTTTTGAGCCTAGTAACCATAACTTATCACTATGTAGCAAATTTTTCTAGAATTAGCTCTATCAATCGATCAATTATAATGGCAAAGTACTCGTTTCATCTAAAAAAGAATGTATTTAAAAAATATATATATGTGTAATTTTAGCCCAAGAAATTCATGGGGTAAAAAATGGCAAACGAATCCGATGGATTCGTTCAATCCTAGAATATAGCAGTCGAAATTCCACAAATTCCAAAAATAAAGAAGGTGCGTCATGAAATAGTAGAAATTATACAACAGAAATAAAAAAGTTTAGATATAAATTCCACTACCACACCGGAGTAAAACGTGAAATCGAATCGATAAAATCGTAAAATAGGAGATATTGAGAAGATTGAAGAAGCATCGGACACCGGAGAACTACGCTGGCTCTCCACTCATCGCCGTTCCATTACCCGTCGATCTATTGTCAACCGTAATGGTTATATTTCTTTAGACCTCACTTTACTCATTACGGTTAATTCTCTTTCTCTCAGCCTGCCATCGCCTGGATTATGTTATTGTCCAATATTTTAGTTTTCTCCGCCGTCCACCTCCTAAATTGTTGAAGTGTGTGTTGTATGCTTTTAACCTAATTGTTTTATCTAAATTATTTTGGTATCTTATATTATTTTATGTTAATTTTAATGTTATTAGTTTTTATTTTCATAATACACGTCAATTATGGTGATATTTAAATACATCGTAGTTTTTTTAATTATTTTAAAGTAATTTTTATATATAAAAGTATTTGTTAATATAAAACTCCTCATGGCTTGTAAACAAAAACATAGATAACGTTCGGCCCCCCTAGTTTTAAGTCTTGTGTTCCACCCCTGGTTGCTATAAATACTATTCAACGATGGTTTTAACTATTATGTATCACTAATACCAAACAATGGTCATATTTTTTCTTTATGGCTTTTCTTTATTTGACTAAACGGTCTCATTTGTCATGCTTTGACATAAATTAATGTAACTAAAAGGTAATCAATATTCACCACAAATATAAATTAACCATGACTAAAAAGAATTGTCTTACTTTAAATTATTTTTATATGCGACTAAAATGTATGTTATAGTCATACTTAAAAAATTTATGTGTCACAAAATAATAACAAACGCCATTCTTATAACACATTCATGTTGCCATACGGTCACCTAACGTCACTTAAATAACGGAAAATTGTGCCTAAAAAGTATTTACGGTCACATATTCGATAAAATCATTGATTAAATCCAACAAAATAACCACACTTTTTTATGCTACATCACACTTTTAAATGTTGAATTTTAATGTGACCATAAGATGTCTATGATGTCAGAACATGCGGTCACACTTTCGATGAAAAAAAAGTGTGATTATAGGGATATGGTCACATTTTTAAGGCTCGAAAAAGTATGGTTGTATGTTATTTTTCTTATAGTGTTATAATCATAATAAGTGTCCTTTGAATTGGTTAAGAAAAAAACGTGGTTGGACATAAAGTTGATTTATAAGTAATGGTAGTGTTTAAAGTATTTAAGAAGACAGTTGAAAGTGGGAAATGCAACAAATTGTATTTAACAAGACTTTTTGGAGGAATTGTTTGGTCACGGTGAAAGTAATGACTCCTTTGCTAATTAAGGTTTTTGTGGTTATACAATTTAGATGAAAAAGCTACATTGGTTATGAGGGAATGCATCGGGCATGGTAAGGGGTCAAAAAATTGTTTAAGAAAAAAAAATTATACAATCCTTATACTAATTAACATAATTGATTGTGGTTGAGATATGATGAACATAAAAAGTATTAATCGTGCCACTTTTTGGGTAAATCCAAATTTTTAATCAGAATTTTTGTTCCAAGAGAAAGATGTTTGACGAGTGTGGTTGTTTCTCATTACTCCTACATATAACATTTAACTTGAATACATCAATATTCAATATATTATTATGAAATATTTTTTTTATCACCATTTCTTTTGTATATAAGTGGTAGTTATATACGTTGAAATCTTTCTTATTTTATATTGTTCTTTTGAAAAACAATTTTAAAATCCACACATATCTTATATATATATAAAAAAAAAAGTCGGAATGTATATTTTCCATATTAGAATTGTGTATTCTGATAATATCTTATATAACAATTTCAATCAAGTATAGTTTACGAAGTTATTGTGCATTAAGAAATCTTAGCTAGGAAGTAGGAAGTTAAAAAAGGTTGTTCTTCCCTCTTAGAAAGCAAAAGAATCCATGTTAAATAAGCCTTAACTTTACCCACACTTTTGCCTTTCCATGTAATTCACTTTGAGTTGCATCTTCAAAAAAGCCAAAAGCATATTCGAAAGCATCACCGTCTTGTACATTACTCACAAACACATGTACATGTCATCCATTATATATACAAAACAAACATAACTGCCAAGCTTAGTGTCAATCCAACAATGGCTACTTCCCTATCAACTTTATTGCCAGAAAGCCAGCAGCCTCAAGAGCAAGAACCCATAGCACAAGGAGACGTTCATTCGTCATCAGGATCCATCGGGCCATTCTTTGCAGTCATGTCGGTGTTGATGGTGCTTACCATTCTTTCGTGTGTCTTCGGAAGGATTTATGGCAGACAGGCAGCGGAGGCACCCTTGGATAAGGTTATAAAGAGTAGAAATTGTTTCGGGTGGTTAAAAGGCAGATTTTCGCAGTGTATGGTGGGTTGTGGTGGTGCCGGTGGTGGTCATGTGATTACACTCGCAGGAAAAGGTGAGTCGCTTAAGGCGGAAGAGGGTGTCGTATGACCCTGCATATTGCATATTTAGAAGATCTGGGTCATTTGATTATTGATACTCGTTTTCTTTTGGTTATATAGCAGCATTTTCCTTGCAATTTGTATTGGATGCTAATATATGTACTTTCTCATTCAGATAAAAACTCAAACATAAGGTATACATGGACTCAAATATTCAGATGTAGGGATACAATAAGTAATTGAAGGTACGTATAGAATTAGTCTTCGTATTATTTAATTTGAAGTAATTGAAGACACTCTCTTGGTGCATGTTAAAAGGTAAAAACCTAATATACTATTTATCATAGCCTTAAAGGAAAAAAAAAAGGAGAGATAATCACTTAAATATCTATTATATTATAGCCGTTTAAATTAGAGAAAAAAAATTGGCAATCAGTTCTAAAAACAGGTTAAAATTTCAGTTTTTTTTTTTTTTTTTTTTTTAATTTTTTTTTTTTATTAATAATTTACCCAAAATAATTTTATTTTAATACGAAGTCGCAAAGAGAAAAGTTAAAGTCTTAAAGAAATGCTTCCTTGACCCATCTTAAGCATAGAATTAGCACCGAAATACAAATACTTATTGATGCCCGGGTTTTATTGACGCCATAATTATTTTTAAAATTTAAGCGACCTGATCGAGTATATATGTATGTATTATATCAAAACATATACAAATAATTTTGCAAAAGCTCGTATAACCAAATAGTTGACATTTCATATAATCAATGACCCCCTTTTCTGTTCTCTTTACATTTTATTTGTTGTTGTTATGAACACGAAAGAGGCTTCCATGGCTTCCGAAGGTACATGTATGCATTCCTCCTATCTTATTCCCTAAACCACCCTCCCTATCATTCCTCGCCGCCGTTGAACAAAAAACAGGCAATCAAAACAACCATAATCCATTGATTGTCGCAATATATATATGAGATCAAGATCAGGCGGCCGGCCACCACCACCACCACCACCATGTCGACCACATTGATACCGGTTGACCAACTCAAACAACTCCGGGACATATTTAACCGGTTCGACATGGACGCTGATGGATCCCTAACCCACCTAGAGCTAGCCGCCCTCCTCCGTTCTCTAGGCCTCAAACCCTCCGGCGATCAGATTGATATGCTCTTCAACAACATGGATTCCAATGGCAACGGTGCTGTTGAATTCGAGGAAATGGTGCGCGCCATGTTACCAGACATGACGACGGAGCAGTACATCTTCAATCAAACACAACTTGTCAAGGTCTTCCATTCGTTTGATAGAGACAGGAATGGGGTTATCACGAGGGCTGAGCTCGCCAAGGCCATGGCAAAAATGGGTCAGCCATTGACGTATAAAGAGCTCACAGAGATGATCGAAGAGGCTGATACAGATGGCGATGGTGTCATTAGTTTTAGTGAATTCGCAAGAGTGATGGCTAAATCTGCAGCCGAATCGTTTGGATTCCCCGTTCCATTGCCTTGATCTTTAGGGTAAACTCGTGATTTTGTATTCCCCTGTAGATTTTTTCTATCTAAATTTGAATGTAATTGCTTTGCATATGAAGAACCTTAAAACCAACAGAGAGTTAGACGAAATCCAATAGTTTTAGGACCGAAGGAAAAGAAACATCAGAGAATAGAGAATAGTTTGTTATTCTGTTGGATACTTTTAATTTGTGTGTATATATATGTTCTGGATACTTATTTATCATGACCTAACTTGATGCAAAGAGTCTTCATTGAGCAGAGGAGTCGGGTTTCAATTTCAAATACATGTGATTTTAATTTCAAAAAAATACAGTTTCTTTTGTAGTCTATCGTCACATCCGGCTCGTTAAAACATCAACCCACTCCAAGATGACATTAATGGTATGTATTCTACCCGCTCGAAACACATACACACATACCAAGCACAATGGCTAAGGTTTGGTAGACCACCTCTATTGATCAATGGATCATTACACCTACGAAAATGTTATCACTGAATGAAAATAATGATTTAACACCAAAACTCAAACCAGATTTTGTATCCACATAATTCCCGTATTTAACACCTAAAGCCACCAATCAAGATGTTAATTAAAAACATTAAAAAAAAAAACTATTCTACTATGGGTCCTATTAGAGCATCCGGTATACAAACTAAGGATGTATCCGTGGTCTACATGACAACGGACAACGACCACGGACACCATCATGGTGTCTCATTTTAACTTGTGGTCATTTTCCAATGTGGTGTAAACAACCATGGACCACAACAAATAAAAAAAGTTTTCCTCTTTGACTCACTTCTTTAGCCATTGTAATGGTTAATTTAGGTTTTTTCTTTATTTAATTTTTACCTATATAAATACCACTACAAACCATCTTATTTTCCATACAATTTTTCTCACATTTTACTCATATTCACATATTTGTATTGTTAAATATCAAAAACCATGGCTCCCACAATGATGAATTGGTCGGAAAATGAAGAAGAGAAGTTAGCACTAGCATGAATGTCGTTTTCTGAAGAACGAGATAGTCAAATCTCTAGAGATTTTTAGAGAAAAGTTCGAAGCATTTTCTATGGTTTAATAGGTTGTACTAGTCGAAATCCCGACGAAATATGTTCGAAGTGGTGCCATATGAGGGTAAAATGTTGTCAATCCAATGAAATTTACAACATAGTAAACAATCAACACAAAGACGATATCGATGTGGTTAGTGTGGTCATGCATCAATATGAAAACACAACCCATAGACCTTTTTCACATCTCAAAGCTTAGCTAAAGTTGTAGTAATTTTCGATTGGTTTTTAATTGTCGATTGCAGTGATAAAGAATAGCAATTACAAACTTTCTTCCGGTTGGTAAATAACTGTATTGATTTTTAAATAAAATTAGTGATTGCTAGATGAAATATAAATGAAATGACATCATGATTATTGGTAAAATATTCGAAGTCTAGAAGTCGACTCCTCGAGTCCTATGTAAAAACAATTTGGTCTTTGGCCTTTGCCCTTTAGACTTTCATTTGGAATTAAAACTAAACTTTATGCAATATAAAATATAAATGTATAATTCTAGAATTTATACAAGGCGGGTTATAAACGGATCGACTCAGTGATGATCCATACATGACTATTTTAATAAAAGGGTAAGCAGATACGGGTTGTTAACGGGTAAACGAATCAAAAACTATGTTTCAAACTCATATAAATATTAAGAGTTTGGATTAGATCATGGTCAAAATCCGCTCAATGATTATAAAAAAAAGTTTTACATGTTTGTGTGCTGGACATATTCATATCAATCTTGATCAATCATTGACTCTAATTTCTTGTTCTAAAACATCAAAATTTAAATGTATGGAATTTGAATTTTGATAATAAGCGGAACTGGAGCTCTAATTAGCCCAATTAGTTTTGGTGAAGCCCAAGACCATTACCAAAGAGATCCGATCCGAGTCATGGGTGGCTGTGGCTCCTGTTTCCTGTGATTGGAAGAAAGCCGAAGGATCCACTCGATTCGCTCCTTTTGTCGCTCCCACCGTTTCATCAGACACTCCCCTTCGTATTCCTAACACCTAAAACTATAAAACGCAGCCTCATGAATCTCATCGCCTACCAACCCCACTCTCACCCCTTCTCGCGTGCCATCCACGCGAACCTAATCGCACCGGCCCCTACCTGGTCAACACACCACGCTCCCCAACGCGCGTGGCCGATCTTAGTCGCCTGCGAACTTCCCCCTCTATATCGATAACCATCGTGCTTCATCGTTTCCACCTCCGATCCTTCTTATTCCGATTCGCATACAACTGATTTGGTTCTGTCCGGTACAGGTCGTTCTCTTGATGCGCGATTTGATCTTCTCGGTGAGTTTGAAATCTGTTGTTTATAAGTTTTTTAGATCTGTAGTTTTGATTAGTGCTCTGTAGATTTGTTTTCAGTGAAATCTTATGTAGATCCGTGACTCTGAGCTCTTTTTTTTGGTTTAATTTCTAGACTAAAAAAAGATATATTTAGTAGATCTGTAATTTTAATGTTCCAGAGATGTGATTATGTTGCGTTTCGATTTAGATCTGATGATTAAAAGTTTCTTTTGTTTCTCGTAGAGTGAAAAATGGAACCTATAGATATCGTCGGCAAGACGAAAGAGGATGCTTCGCTCCCAAAAGGTTTGTTTCATCAGTTTTGACTATTTCGTTGTTCGTTGATTTTGATTTTCATGTTGAATTTTGTAGTTTCTTTTGTTATCTTTTCATTTTGTGTACGTCGATCTGTAGGTTGATTTTCCAAGTGCCTGATTTTTCAATTTACTCATGTTATTTTTTTTATTCTGACTATCAAAAATTGATTTTATTTATCGTATGTTCTAATCTCTTTTAGAAAGCAAACGAATCCAGATTTGCTTGTTTGTATTTGTCTTGTAGAAGCCCTTAATATGCTAACACAAATTCTTCTCATTGCAGCTACCATGACCAAGATTATCAAAGAAATGTTACCTCCAGATGTACGTGTTGCAAGAGATACTCAAGATCTATTAATCGAGTGTTGTGTTGGTGAGATAGATAATTATTTCATCATACTTTTCTATCCCTCTGTTAAAAATAAACAACCTGATTTGATTATAAATTCCATTGTTGCTCCATTTGCAGAATTCATAAATCTAATTTCATCAGAATCAAACGAAGTCTGTGGCAGAGAAGACAGAAGAACAATTGCACCAGAACATGTACTCAAAGCATTAGAGGTTTGTTACTTATGTACGTAACTTTAACAACTTACAAAGTTACAACCTTGCCTCCATATCACTTTTTCCCATGTATTCATGAACTTAACAAAAGTAAAAAAACTTTTTCAGGTTCTTGGTTTTGGAGAATACATAGAAGAAGTATACGCTGCATATGAACAACACAAACTTGAAACCATGGTACTTTTTCATCTTTTTTATACCAATGATAACTCATACTGATATTGATACCGATGGTGATGGGAATGATACACAGGATACAGTGAGAGGTGTAAAGTGCACAAATGGGGCAGAGATGACAGAAGAAGAAGCATTGGCAGAGCAACAAAGGATGTTTGCAGAGGCACGTGCTAGAATGAATGGTGGTGTTGCAGTAGGAGGTGTAGTTGCTAAACAACCGGAAGTGGGAGTGGAAGTGGAAGTGGAAGTGGAAGTGGAACCTAATTTGGAAGCAGCAGACTCTTAGAAGATGATGAAGAAGAAGTTATGTTTAGTATAAAAATAGGCATGACCACCGATTTCGTTTTAGGTTGTTATTAGTTATTACCATTCAGTGTCATGTACAAAATCCGCTTGCTTTAGTTGTTTTGTGTACTTTTTAATTTGTGTATATGTTTGGTGTAGTAGTTTGGAAGATTTTAGTTGGTAGCTGTTACATGGTAACATTTTAGATTTTTCTGATTTTTAGAAATGTTATAATGGAAATGAAATAGATGGATGGATGGTTAGTTGGTTTACTTGGTTGATGATAGTGCTGCTTAGTTTCATCATTTAGAATGATTTGGTTTATATTTATTTAGTCATTTTATGAGTATTTCAGAAGTGTTTGACAAAAATAGCTTTCATATCAACAACATACCTGCGAATCCTTTCTTATCTAAAATGAGAATCTGTATACGGGACAAACAAGGGAAGAATGAGTGAAAGAATAAATCAAAATACAATTATATAAGTAATTGGCAGCCTGGCAGGTATCAAAAATAAAAACCAAAAGGACAAAAAAACATACAAAAGTTACTCATATACATAAATAATGCCAACATGAACTTAATTAATTAAAATGGATGATAGGGATGCCATTAATTAACTTATCATCCAATCCTACTTACTTAGAATTTGAAAGAAAAAAAAAACACAAATGGAAGATGAGGTTTGGCAGCATTCCAATTTCCAATGATGATGTCTTTCTTTAAACTTCACTTCAAACTTTTAACAAACATGAAACATGTATGTATGAATTGGTGGGGTTTACTTGAAATAACATAGAGATTGTCAACAAATTGACGCGAAAGTTTGGCTGAATCTTTATTATTATTATTATTATTAATTAGGGAGAAAATTTGTGAAATGACCAAAAAAATGGGAGTGTTTGAAAAAAATGACCAAGAAAACGGATGTTTCAGAAAATGACAACGAGTTCCACACAGAGCGTCTCTGCAGAGAGGGTCTCTGCAGAGAGGGTCTCTGCGGAACTCCTTCAGCTGTAAGGAATTGAAAAAGCTCTAAGCAAGTGACGTGGCAGGATTAAATCTGTAAAAACACAAAGAAAACTTAACAAAATTGAAAGGGTGCTGCAAAAAAATTATGTTTGAAATCGAAAAAATTGTGTTTGAACTTACCAAAATCGAATAAATTGTGTTTGAAATCGTATGAAAAAAATTGTATTTGAAATTAAAAAAACTTACCAAAATCGTTTTTTGTCATGGTTATGCGAATAAAAATTCCTCAGAGACATTTGTTTGAAGAACAATTCCTCAAAGGGTCCATCTGAGAAATTGTTCTTCAAACACATGCCTCTGAGGAATTGTTCTTCGCATAACCATAAGCAAAAATCGATTTTGGTAAGTGTTTTCTTGTTTATTTAACGAGGTTTCATCATTTCTCACATACCATTGATTATAACAAATTAAACAAGAAAACTACGTTTATAAGACAATTTTTTCAATTTTGTTAAGTTTTTTTTGTGTGTTTTTACGAATTTACTCCTGTTACATCATTTCCTCAGAGCTTTTTCGATTCCTCAGAGCTGAAGGAGTTCTGTAGAGACCCTCTCTGCGGAACTCGTGGTCATTTTCTAAAACTTTCATTTTCTTGGTCATTTTTTTCAAACACTCCCACTTTTTTGGTCATTTCACAAATTTTCCCTTAATTAGGGATGTGCACAGTGCGGTTTTGAGTTAAAACTGCAAATTGCACCGTATATGCTGTTTGAGAATTTTAGAAATCGTGAACTGCATCACATGAGCTTTAAACAACATTATGTCGTGTGTTTCGGTTCTAAACTCACTTTATCCGGTTCCAACCTACCCACATAGATGTTTCTGAGGTTTTCCGGTTCTACACCCACTTTACCCGGTACCGTATCCGAAACCGAACCGGATGCGGTTCCTATATACAGGTCCGGTTTTCGGTTTTACAAAATCCCGTTAACCGGTTCTGGGTTTTCCGGGTCCGGGTCCATCCGGTCCAGGTTTGGACCCACTTTTATCCCTACAACTTAACAATAAATTGACGTCCGGAAAAAGAAGAAACAAGTAGATACCAAAATTAAAAAATAAAAATAAAAAACTCTAATTTTTTATGTAAAAAAATGTAACTAAGACCGAAAAATTAGTAGAAAAAAAATATGTGTCCGGGAAGCGTAACTTGCAACTTTGACCGGTGACGATTCTTGTATCGGCCTGTCAAGACTCAAAATTGTCAAGAACATGATCTTACTCAAGATCTATTTATGTTTTGTAAGATCGTGATCGTAAGATCCTACCAAAATGAACTAATAATCAAATTTACTTGTAAGGTATTGGGTATGCAATATACATTATAGCTTGATGTTGATTAAGGCGTCTATACGGAGTTAACTTTTACTTTTCAAACATGAACCATAATTTTTGTTTTTTCAAACCCTAAAAATTAGGAAGAAAACATCTTAATTGCAAAAAAGAAACAAGATAATTATGATCATATAACACTAAAGTCATAACATCACAAAAGGAATATCATGAGTGTGACCTGCTTAATTCGAAATGAATCGATGAAATTCTTTGAGGCTTCTTGAAACTTGCGATGCTCGATTTCAATTTGATAAACGAATTTTTGAAGCTCGACTATATAATAAAACACTCGAGAGGTGGGATTGGATCGTATTAAGATCTTAATATCCTAGTCGGGATCTTAAGATCTCACTATAGATCTTGTTTCAGATAGATCCTACTGAGACCAGGATTGTTTTTGACTTGTAGGATCTTAAAATCGTAAGATCTTAAGATCAAAATCGAGATCTTAACTCAAGACCATTTGACAAGTCTCGACTTGTCTAACTGTGACATCCCCTAATTTCTCGGCCAGAAAAGACCGATTTAATTTATGTTTTTTTAAAATAAAATCAGAGAAATCTTTTCAAAAGATGTTGCGGAATAGGTCCCCAAAATAAAACATGATACAAGTTTATCAAAACCCTTCTTTAAGAAGGTATATATTTTCCATATATATCAAAACCTCGGGATGTCATGTTCCGATACAGATCAAAAGCATAAACAAGACATTATAAGCCTCTCAACAGTTATTTACAACTACTGGCCTATAATCCAAAAATCTCTCATCGTCCTCCGACTATGCTCGGGGTCCACTACCTGTAATCATAAAAAGTTGAGTGGGTCAGGCTTGGGAGCCTGGTGAGCATATAGGGTTTTCAACCCACAATAATAATAAAAAGTTGAGTGGGTCGGCTTCTTCTTTCGCAGCTTCGAGTGTCATCTGAAAGGCTCTCGCCTTCGGCTTTGGTGGCAGATTGGGTTTCGCTGCGTCCTTCTTCTTCGGGCAATCCCTCAAAATATGCCCTTCTTCATGGCACCCATGACAGACGCTATTAGTGAAGGTGCAATTATTGGCATAATGCCCTGGCTTTCCACACTTGTAACAAGTGAGTTCCACGCTGCACTTCCCAGCATGTTTCTTCTTGCACCTGTCACACCATTTGGCTTCGGTTCCTCCTCCGAATTTTCTCGAACCAGACTTCGAGAACTTGTTCTTTTTATTGGAACCTGAAGTTCCTTCAAACTTTCTCTTTTCGCCAACTTCAACCTTGCTGGCGGCTCTCCCCTTTATCATATCTTCAACAGACTTGGCAGCCCAGATAGCTGCCTCCAAAGTAAGTGCTTGACGTACTGGCACCGCATACTCCCATGGAAGTCCCTTTGCGTACCTGTCAATTTTTGCCAACTCATATGGGACAATACGCAAAGCAAACTCCATTTTGTCCGTGAAGTTATTCGTATACTCGTCAACGGTCATACTCTCCTTCTTCAACGTTAGAAATTGGTTTTCTAACTCAAGTACGTTTTGGGCCTAGCAGTACTTGCGCTTAAAGTGCACCAAGAACTCTGCCCAATTCATTTGCAGTGGCTCATTAGGGCTTAGGGTTTTCCCCAATGTGTTCCACCAACGAGCAGCACTACCCCTGAACTGACGCACTGCAAAGGTGGTTTGTAACTTGCCTTGGCAATCACAAGTCATGAAAGCCAACTCCATTTCCGAGATCCAATCCATTACTCCGACAGGATCTTCTTTTCCAGTGAAGGTCGATGGCTTGCAAGTCATAAAGTCCTTATACTTGCACCCATTTCTCTCCACTCTACCCTCGTGGTTATTTCTCCCAACCACAAGCGGTTCACTATGACCAACCGATCTGCTATTGTTCCCTTCTTCAGATCGATCGTCATTCAATTCACGTCGTTCAACAGGAACTGAAGGTTCATCCCTGTTGTTCAACAATATTTTGCCTCAACTCCTCCCTTTGTTCAACCATCATGGTCTGAATCATAGTTCGTACTCCAGCCATGGTGATGGGTTCGGGTGCAGCTCCTACTATCGGCAGCTGTTCCACCACTTGGGGTTGAGGTTGTTGGTTTCTGTTTTCATTTCCCGCTCCACTTCGAGTTCTTGCCATTAAAATCTATATACCGCATAAGGCGAATTTAGGTCTTTATCCTTGTTAGACATGTCAATTCCCTTATCACTCCGAAACGTTTACATGTTAGTTCTAATCTCGTAATCATACGCTTAGAATCCTACACACATAAGGTTTCCAGATCCGATCGGCAACAGACCATAGATCCGAACAAATAATGGCATATATGGCAACATATAACATTTAGCACATAAAGGCATTTTAGGCATCTTTCCTAAAATAAACTAGTGCTCGTGTCTAAAATATGGTAGACACTAATCTCACAATCATCACTTAGCATTCTAAGTTTAAGTCTAGAAATCCTACAATTTCTTAGTTCGCTTAAACTAATGCTCTGATACCAACTGGGACATCCCCTAATTTCTCGGCCAGAAAAGACCGATTTAATTTATGTTTTTTTAAAATAAAATCAGAGAAATCTTTTCAAAAGATGTTGCGGAATAGGTCCCCAAAATAAAACATGATAAAAGTTTATCAAAACCCTTCTTTAAGAAGGTATATATTTTCCATATATATCAAAACCTCGGGATGTCATGTTCCGATACATATCAAAAGCATAAACAAGACATTATAAGCCTCTCAACAGTTATTTACAACTACTGGCCTATAATCCAAAAATCTCTCATCGTCCTCTGACTATGCTCGGGGTCCACTACCTGTAATCATAAAAAGCTGAGTGGGTCAGGCTTGGGAGCCTGGTGAGCATATATGGTTTTCAACCCACAATAATAATAACTTATTAAGTTCACCAATCAATAATAACCCTGATTACCCATTCCCGTTGTCCTCACTTTACGTCCCTAAACACCTAACACAAGGGACTTAGCCTAAGGAATATCATCGGGTTGGACACTACTGCTAAGGGGACTCCTCAGCTATACATGTCCTAAAGGCAACCATGAGGGGGATTGGAGTACACCAATGAACATTTAGTTCATCAACACCTACAAGTTGCGAACCTGCTAGTGTGCCACTGGACTGTCTAGAAAAGTCCGTGGTCGTCATCTATACTCCGTTAGACGACTTCGCCAAGAACAACAACAACAACACCAACATCGAGGCCTCTCACCATTTTAACACACACCGACTATTTCGTCTACCCATGTTCTACCCAACATATTTGTAGATAAAATACATATACAGTTTAAAACTTGTATAAAACATCTATTCAACAGTCACCTCAAATAAACAATTAACATATTTACACATAGCACGTATTTTAAGCTAAATACTTCATATCTATCTGTAAAGTGAAAGTAACTACACACTCACATGATTTGATGATAATCGGGCAGCAATTCGTTTCCTAAAACGATCGTTTCTAATAAAACTGGGAGTTTTATTGAGAAACCGGGCTCTGCAAAGGTCGGGCTTCGAAACCGAAAAGATAAATTTTCCGGGCTTCACGGGCACTTCGTTGCGTATTCCGGGGGTTATAATCGATACCGGGGCTTTAGGGGATGTTAAAATGAAGAAAATATGGAAAGAGGGGCTAGAAGTGGCAATTTCTTAAAAAATTCCGAGAAGGCTCGCCGCCTTCTATTTATAGGGAGGAGCTTCTGATCGGACGGCTGAGAAGCCTCCAGGTGGCGAAGATCCGAGGCTCGCAGGGGAGGGCTCGCACGAGGGCTGCGCGTGCGAAGTGGCTGCTGGCAGCTCCTGATTGGATCGAGGCCTAGGTCCGAAGTAGGGGGAGTCCGTGGCTTCATGCGAGGGCTCGGTCACGTGAAAGAGGGTACGTGTCGCCTTCTTAGTGGACCACTTCCGATCAGCTCCTGAGATCGGATGACCCAGCAGCTCAGACACGTGGCTCGCATGACTCACCAATTTCGGACACGTGGTACGTTCTAAGCGAAGGCGACGTGGCCGAAGCCACCTATGCGAAATTTCTCGGTTTTCGCGCCAAAACTTCTAAAATCCATAACTTTCGCATACGAGCTCCGGTTTTGACGTTCTTTATATGCACGCGTAGGTAAAATTACGCTCTACAACTTTCGTTTAGACTTCGTCAGCTAATTTTGACTTTAATTTTTAAATTATTATTTTTAACAGACCGGGACAGGAAATCCGTTAAAAATTCATAACTTCTTCATCCGACGTCCGTTTTCGTCAGACTTTTTACCGTTGTGCTACTAATGACGAGACCTTCGATTATTGTTTTGGTCGTGTCGGCTAAAAATCACTCGATCTAAAATTCGAGTTTTTAGCTGTCTACTGCTAAACTGAAACTTCGAAAAATCATAACTTCCTCATACGAAGTCAGATTTGGGCGTTCTTTTTATACCTACTCTCGGTTTAACGAACACTACGAGTTTCGTTTAGATCACTAAGGCTAAAAAGTAGTTTATCAAAAACTCACTTTTTACGACATTCAGCACCGAACCGGTTTTGTCGTGAAACTTCAACATGTCATAACTTCTTCGTTATAACTCGGATTTCGGCATTCTTTATATATCCGTAATCCTTGTCACGACCACTACAACTTTCTTAATAGATATCGGCTTTATCTAATATTTATTTTCGACGCTCATTTTTATTCTTAATTAATTAATTCCTAGTAATTAAGCATAAAACATATAGAATTCACATAATTCCTTTTTCATTTCTTCAAAATGAGTTACAAAGGTTAACCTAGACTATCATATCAAGATTAATGTCTAGGCTAGAAACACGAGTGTTACACTAACTGACCAATCCACCCCATAAGTCTGATGATTTACCCGTTTTGTCCATTTTAGTTATAATTTGATTTGCTCCGGGTCAAAGATGTTGCATATGTATTCATCAATTATTTCGGATCTGGTTTTTTGAGTAGCCCTAAGATCATATTATAAAAAATGTGAAAAATATGAAAACTCATGAGGGTTACATTTCCACATTGACGAACTTTAGAGACTATAATTGATTTTGGCACCATCATCTTCAACTTTTTTACGTTCATTATCCTTATCGTAACGAAATACGTATAATAGATGGACTGATGGAGAATTTGCCACAAAGTAGAATGGTCGTATATATCTTCCACCTCATTGTCCAGGGTCGGTCCAAACATATATTGGGCCTAAGGAGAGACAATAAAAAGGGCCCCCAAGTTATAATTATAGTGAAGATTCTAAAATACATACACCATGAAATTAATATGACGACTAATTCCTTTTAATTACTAAATATTGTTGTATAATATTTAAAATCAAACTTTGTTGACCAGACATTTGAAATTGGAATATATGTGGACTGACATTTTAATTTGAAGGAGATAATGCTTATATCTTACCTTATGCCACAAAAATAATATAACAACACACAACCAGTTCATTATAAAGAATCTAACATAATCTTTTGACATATTAATTAAGCATTCAAACAAGAACCCTAAAATGTTGTAATTTACTAATTTAACAACTCATTACAATCAAAATAATACAACCTTATCATCTCCCCTTTTAATGCCTTCCAGCTTCTAAATTAACCTTGGTAACATGGAAAAAGTGGTAGGAGTTAACCATTTCCTCCAATAGAAGCTCAGTTTCTCTACATTTATTTTTCTTCAAAACCTCTTGAACTATAACATTATATGTCACACTATTTGGCAAATAACCATTCTCTTTTATCTTCATAAACATTTGTTTCCTTCAACAAATAACCCATTTTGACAATGAACATGTATCATCATCCTATAACGCCTAATACATGGTTTCAAACCTTTCAAAGAGATTTCATCAAACAAATTCATCGCCAAATCCATCTTCCCACATTTACTACAACCATTAATCAAAATATTATACAATCCAACATATTTCATCAATTGACACCTTCATCATCATATAACTTCTAATGGCTTCAAATAAGTCCTAAATGGCGTTAAGCAATTAGAATTTTGAGTCTTTGATCAGAAATTCAGATTCTATAAAGAAAAACAAAAAAAGTCAAAACAAAAAAGAACAAAAATAAAAATCAAACATTTTCTCCTAATTGATTTAGAAATCGTATTCATATGTTCCTGATTCCAATTTCCAAGAGACCAGAGCGGGAAATAGAAAAAGGCAAGACAAGATTGCAGAACTGAAAGGTGAGATTCTTGTGATTGTAAGGCGAGATTGAATCTACAAGGAAAGGAAGGAAAGATTGTAAGGCGAGATTGTAAGGAAAGATTGTAAGGCTGGTGGGTGTGGTGTCATATTTGTCACGGTTCACGTAGACGCCACATCACACTTGCCACATTCTTAGCAAAACTAGCTATTTGGTAGGCGCGGTGTGCCACATGTAGATCGGGACTCTATCTTTATTCTCGTCCGATTAATCAGTTCTTCAAAAGATCTATCAGATTATGGACATGTTATTTTTTTTAATATACAAAATAAATAATTTAAATGTAACATTTTTTTAAAAAAACTTAAAATTCATTAAACTTAAAATAAAAATACAACACACAAAAAAAAAACCATATAAATTCAAATTACAAACCGAGAAATTTAAAAAAACATAGAAATGTAAAAAAAAAAAGACAATAAAATTAAAAAACACAAACTAGATGTTATATTTTTTTGCAAACTCCTCTTTGGCTTTTAAAGCCATTTCTCGTTCACGTCCGGATAGCTCGGTTGTGGGTCTCGTTAAAATGGAAATATCACAATTTTTTTCTCTCTCTTGTGCAAAGTTCAAGTAGCGCTCCAAGGAAGACTTCAAACCGTCCATTTTCGTTGATAGTTTCTCCACGTCTTCAGAAGTAGTTGCCGTTGCTTTTCCCTTTCGCTTGGCCTTGTCTCTTTCCATGGGACGAGTGGCTATTGGAACCTCAAAAGGCTCCTCTTCATTGAGATTAATTCCAATATGTGCATCAGACGATTGACTATGTGTCGTTTCAGACATTTTGGTTCTTTTAGACGAACCACACGTAAAGGTTTGAGAAGATGCCACATCCTGCCACTTTTTTGACATTTTTACAATGTTCCAAACATGTAAAAATTTAAATGGCGCCCTTTTTTGTTGCCGATACATTTCAAGAGTTTTTTGCAAAATGGTTTCGTCGTTTGCACCATTTTTCCATCGTCGTTTGACACTCGAAAACAACCCGTTGAACTCCGTCACAACTTTGTTAACATTTCGCCACTTAGAATAAACTTTATCTTTTTTCCGGTAATCACCAAGATTCATCTCGTTCCGAAACCGGCGTGTGATTTTACGGAGGAAAGTTGGACAATCCTGGTTGTTTCCAACCACATGATCTTCAGAAACATCCACCCAAGCACGCGCTAACATCTTTTCTTTGGCGGATGTCCATTGCTTTGGAGGCACCCTTCCACTTTTTTTCGGTCGTGGTTGATTCTCTTCCGGCTCAGATTCTGTTTTCGGGACGACTTCGGGTTCCGCTTCAGTTTGGAATTCGGTTTGGTGGTTCATTGGAGACTCAGGAAGATCATCAAATGGATTGAACTCATGCATCATTTGGGATGAGAAGTTCATTTGTGGTTGATTTTGAAACTGAAGTTGTCTTTGAAATTGTGGTTGGCTTTGGAATTGAGGTTGATTTTGGTATTGCGCTTGATTTTGGTATTGAGGTTGATTTTGGCCTTGAAATTGGCAGTAAACACCACCAAAATGAAGATTCGGTGGAGAATAAATAGACCGATCGCGTTGGTTTTGGATGAATGTTGGTGAAGAAGGAGAGACGTTTGGGTTTTGAGTGTTTCGTTTGGTATTTTTTGAGCATTTTGGGTTGGAGGAGGAAACCATATTTTCAAAAAAATTTGAATGGTTTGAGTGATAATTTGAAGGTTGTGAAGTGAGGTAAAAAAATGTGAAAGATTGGTATGTATTTAAAGTAAAAAAATAGATTTTTTTGAGTTTTTTTTTTGAAAAAAACAGTCAAATTTGACCACCTCAACGTCCACTTCCTTCTCCCAATGCATTCTCTCTCATCGGTGAATAGTAGCCGAATTGCCGAGGGGTCGGTACGGTGTTTGCCGAGCTCGCTAAGCTCCCTGTCGAGGTAAGCCGAGTCCACACCGTCCAGCATAAATGAATCTTCTGATGTCGAGATTGAGGAGGTGTTAAATTAGCGGTTCACGAGGAGTCCAGGACGTCGATTCAGTTCCCACATGATGGCTCCCTAATTCAGTTCCCACATGATGGCTCCCTAATTCCCGTTACTTTTTTTCCCATCCCATTAATCCCAGACGCATTTCATGCCATCTGTTTAACTTTATGGGCTGATTTGAGGTTGTTGAGCCCTTAAGAGCACTCAGTATGGGCATGTTAAGGGAGCCGTTATGGCTGACAAAACGACGTTATGACTTGATGAACACCACCCCCTTTTCTCGTTAAGGGGGTGTTATGGTGGATCTTGTGGTAACGAGGACAAGATAAAACAAGAAAGATGATTGACTATCTCCTTCATCAAGCAATCAAATAATTTTCTCTATTTTCTCTCTCTACCTCTTAACATAATATAACATGTGGAACACCATTTCCCCCTTGGTGTTATGGTGATGTTATGGATGAGGTGGCACAAATTTGGTGTTACATCCAGTTGCCTACACCCAATCCTCTAAGAAACATGTGAATATTATATATATATATATATATATATATATATATATATATCAACATACGTATATATTGAATCGTCTAGAAGTTTTGGCCCCTTAGATATATGAGCCCTGGACGGTCGTCTGAGTTTCCCACCGTCAGGATCGTCTGTCATTGTCCTAGTTTATTGATTCGGTTAAAAAAAACGTTATCGATGTACCTCCAAAGGATAGCCATCATCCTCATCATTGTTGTCTTGGATGGTCGATTCATATATGGTCTCCTCAGATGGTGAACTCAATTGAAGTTCGAGTTAGTAACACACGTTGGCATATGTGTTCGATCACAATGTTGCCTTTGTTGTATCATGATACCTTGGGGACACTCCATCTTCACACCCATCGTTGTTATGGTTTTGCAACAGCGCAAAGTCTTCCATAGTCAACCATCTAGGCTATGATACTGGGATTTCATACTAGATGATATGAAAACCACATCTATAAATGATTATTTGACGATAACAAATATTAAATACTATAATCTAAGTTAATTTATGACAAATAAAAATAATTATGAAAATATTAACAAATTTTTTTATTTAGAATTTTTTTTTACTAACCCGTAAATAAAAATCACTGTAACAAAAAGTATGAAATCATTCATTTACATAAATGCAAACACTATGTGTGCACAAAACAAAACACCACAAAATTCTAGAAAAACATTCCAAACATTTTATATGTATTTAACTTCTTTGAAACATTTTAACAAACACTTTGAATGTTTCATCAAAGTTGGAGTTTACATTAGATATGTAGTCTTATATCTTGTACAATATTTTGTCAATGAAAAGTCAACTTAATCTATGAAATTTTATACAAAAGTAATAAAAAATGTAACAAAGATTACATTAATCTTATTAGTATGATGAAAATCAAGTTTTAATTGAAAGAAAATTATATTTTAACCTAAAAATAAAAACTCAACGTAATATCAACGTTGTTTTATAAATCATGTTTTGTCAATCAACAATTGCATTATATCGAGTATACATTTGAATTAACTTGTTTTTCCGGGAAAAACACAAAAAGTTCGTCAATTAAAGATGTAATTTAAAGAATCGGTTTTTGTATAAGCTTTGTAATGCAATCAATCTAACAAAAAATTGTTCTAGTTACTGGAAACTAACATGCTCATATATGTTTCTTATCTTATACTATATAGAGTAAATCACACGAATGTCCCTATGGTTTGGGGTAATTTGCACGTTTGGTCCCTAACTTATTTTTTTAATTCGGAAAGTCACTATTGTTTGTTTTTGTTACGCGCTTGGTCTCTACTGTTTGTTTTTGTTACGCGATTGGTCCCTGTCTTACCTAAAAAGACTATTATTTAATTAGGAAAAAATTATGAGATATGTAAGGTAAGATTAGGGGGTTGGGGTGTGTTTATTTAAATATTTTAAAAAATCAATGGCAAAATAGTTTTTTTAGGTAAGACAGGGACCAAGCGTGTAACAAAAACAAACAGTAAGGACCTTCTGAGTTAGAAAAATAAGTTAGAGACCAAATGCGCAAATTACATAAACCATAGGAATCATTCGTGTAATTTACTCTACTGTATATGATTTTGAAATTCGAAAGTTTCGTTTTATTCAACGAAATTTAATGGATGCATGCCCTCAATAATTTGGGCTTAAATTGTTAGTGTCCACTGGGATCGCCACAAGTAACGAAATTGAAAGTGTCAAATTGGGCTGAAAATGAAATTTATTATTTCTTTTAGTCTTAGACGACATACATGGAAACCAAAAAAAATGCTAAGCTTTCCTTTGGTAGAGACATCGATTTTGTTCTTTCTTTTATTATAAGTAAAACTTTCTTAACTTAATTCATATTTTTTTGTATTTTAATACACTTACACTATTAATTATTTATGTAAATTGTGTGTTTAATTTTTAAATTTATATAAAGTAGTAAATTATAAAATTGAGAATTTATGATCTGGGTTTCATTTGATCTCTCTTAGATACCCAAATGTATATAGTTTGGTCAGGATAGCCATCCGGATATGAGGTTTTTTCCTTCGGTACCAAAACACCGAGACGGTGTTTCCACCAGTACCTACTTTCCCTTACCTTTGTGTGTGTTCTTAGTATAGAGTTTTAAATTTAAATATTTACATATTATGTTGATGTAGTTTTTTTTTTTTTTTTTTTTTTTTTTTTTTTGAGAAATAATAACTTTAAAATAAATATATGTTGGTCATTTTTGTAGACAGTTGGATAAAGTGGCATGAATCATGGTGAAGGATGGGTCACCGTCCCACATTAGTTAGGTATTTGCATCAGTGCACGTATGTGACATGAGTACGTCATTAATACGGTACCTCCTTTCCCACCTAATCAATTCTACATTTCAGGGTTTGAAAACAATTTCTATATTGTGTTTATAAAAATTGAAGTTTTGGGTCTAAAATTATTCATGTTTTCGGTTCTTGTTGTGGGTAAAATAGAATATTGTCTTTTTGAAATGCATATGATACTTTGGAATTTGGATTAAAAAAAGTTATGGCAATGGTGTGTTAAATGAGTACGTTTAAACACCCTAATATCAATGGTGTGTTAAATGAGTAAGCGATTTGGTGAAAAACTATTTATTGTCAAGAAGTTGACAATGTTACGTTTTTTTTTTTTTTTTTTTTTTTGCATAACCACATAAAGGTTTAGGTCCGACAGGTTTTTAAGTTTTGAGATTAATAATTACGAATACTTGAACTGTTTTTTTTATTTCATTTGTCCAAAAATATATTTTACTTTTTTGTTAAATTCTATAACATAATTGTTTTGCCTATTTTATCTTTAGAAATTAAAAAGATTATTGGTCATGAGAAAAAATATTTCTTTGGCTTAATAAGTTTTTATATCTGATTAATAATAAAATAAATTACATGTCCATTTGAATGTTACATTTTTTATGTTAAAGGGTAGGATGGTAATTTCATTTGGTTTTTGATGGATCCAAGCTAATACCTCTTCTAGTCAAACAAAAACACAAAAAAAGCAGTCAAGTATTTTCCTTCACTAACCCCACATAGAAAGTGAACTCACATATTGACCTTGTCCCCCTGCCCTTCCCCCACTCTCATGTAAAATTACGAGACTATCCTTAACTGTGTGTTTTGTAAAACTCTAATTCCACAAATCCTTATAGCAACAAGAGTGATTCCCGTATGAAATTTGAACCAAACAAGGCTCTGTATAAATCCTGGACTCCAATTTCTTTGTCGGTATTTCTTCAAGATAAAAACAACTAACTTTAGACTAACATATAACTTTTATTATGATGTATATAATGTACAACTTTTATTGTATGAAGACGAAGTATAACAGAATATATTATTGTTTTATTCAGATTGGGTAGAATCTTGTAAAGATCGGATTTTGCTTTGCATTCTTTTTGTTTTCTTGAGACTCACACCCCTCCACTGTCATGTTCTTTTGTTCACTTATAGGTGGGGCTACTTGTATTTTTTTTTTTTTTCATTTAACTATTTGCTCTACATATGTAAAACCAACCAATATTAAAGATAGTCCATTTTCGAAAAAAGACATTGTTATTTTTCACTTATTGACTAATTCATCAGAGGTTAGAGTAGACTATGGATTATGTTACTGAGAAACAGACAATTTAATTTTATGTGGCGAACACGAGCAACATATTGAAATTACATTGTGACGTTTGAGCTTGGATTATTATGGAGGACTTGACATGTTATTTGAGGTATGTGATTTTGGCATTGTGGAGTGTGGAGTTAAATGGCCAGACATGAGGCTTTCTATCTGATCTGACGTGGAACGCAACATGTGGGGCCAGGAACCATAGCAGAAATTTGAGCACCAAAATGTAATTGGGTATATATTTTTTTTAATATGTACGTAATATATCGGTGAATAATTGAATGTTGCGTACATATTTTTTTAGTAACTACGGTGATTTGGAAAATTTGTAATGGTTAGTTTTTATCATTTGCATTAGTTGTTTTTATCGCTTGCAATTATGGGTGCAAACGAGTCAAGTCGAGCTCGAGCCTCACAAGGCTCGGACTTGGTTTGTTTAAAACTTTTGGTCTCGAGCTCCAGCTCGGTCCGTTTCGAGTCTTATGGGACGAAGCTCGTGATCAACTCGTTTAGAATAATACAGGCTCGAGTTCACCTTACGCTCGACTCGTATAGGGTATATCCTAATTCCCTAAAATAGTGTTTATTAAATATTTATTTATTATTTATTTTAATATATAAAAATAAAATTCAAAATTTTATATTGTATATGTAGGCTCGTTTAGACTCGCAAACATAATCGGGCTTAGTAACATAGGCTCGAGCTTGAGCTCGCTTAATAAACAAGTCTAATCTTAAGCTTGAGTTCGGTTCAGACTCGTTTAAAATCGATTTCGTTTAACGAGTGAATCCCTAGTAGCTCACGAATAACTTAACTCGTTAGTACACCTATTTGCAATGATTAATTTTTCTGTTTCATTGATATGACCTTATTTAACTATGTATTTTAGGTCATCATCTTAATAAATTTAATCTAAAATGATATATTTTAAGATATATGATACTTAGTATGCTTTGAAATGATTAATTGCAGTTAAAGTCAAAGCTCGAATTCAAAAGGAAGAAATGAAGTTGAAATTGATGAAAATCGACAAAAACCGGAAAGTTGGCTTAAAGCGAGGCGCGTCGCGCCTCTTTAAAAATTTGTCTTTTTCGCACTTTCCCCGAGGCGGTTACGACTTCGTGTCCAATATGGAAACCCGATACTACGACATGACAAGTCTTTAACAACGTCGTGACGACGCTGAAACCTATAAATTAAGCAGAAAATTAAACCCATATATATATATATATATATATATATATATATATATATATATATATATATATATATATATATATATATATATATATATATATATATATATATATATATATATATATCTTACATTCCACTTCGTTTTCTGCAAAAATTATAACATCCCAAAATAGTAGTAAAATTTTCATTTTAAAACATCGAATCTGTACAACCATTTGTTTAAAACCAATCAGAGTAAAATGTATTTTTCAAACATTAGAGTAATACATTAACAATCGGTGCGGAAAATACATCAGGGGATGTTGTGCAGTCAAGTCGGGCCATTCCTTTTGGAACTGGAAGTACCTGAAAATGTTTTCCTCAAAATACCACATATCATACATATTAACGGGCCCAACCCATCATGCCAACGAGCCCAACCCCACATACCAATGGGCTCAACCCAACATATAAATGGGCCCATCCTAACATATCAATGGGCCTCACCCAACATGCAAATGGGTCAATCCCAACATGCATACCAATGGTCTGAACCCTACACATAATGCAAGAGTCACAAAGACAACTAACATCCTACACAATATAGTGAGAAGACTCAGCTGACTCACGAAATCAGCTAAACCACAGCTCAATGCTACGCAACCGGTGCTAAAACACAAAAACATACAAGGTCCTACCTTAGCCTATACTCTGAATCCAACAATTTAACCAAAAGTCAACCATAACCAAAAAGTCAATGGTCAAGGCCAAAGTCAACAGCCAACAATACCAACAATTGAACCTCACGTCGTGACCAACCCTTGGTTACGTCGTGAGAGCACACTCAGCCCGATTCCTAACTCGGTCACACGCCAACTCAGCCAACTCGGTCACGGACAGCTCAACAGCAGGCATCATGACGTGAACTCTCCAACAGATGAACAGACAGATCTACAGATCACTAAGCATAACAACATCATATATATACCAAGATACCGATCTAACAGATCACTACAACATGATAACATACTATCACATAACAGGATATTAAATCCAAATGGGCTGACCTTGGTGCCTACGACCCGCAAGTACAGTGAGAAAAACTCACCTCACAAACTGAATATAAGTTGATGAGGTTCCGACTCTGAATCTCAGCTCTCTAACCGACACCTATTCCCACCAATGACCAATTTCCATCAAAATCCCAAAATACCCTCAAGGTCAAACTTGGTAAAATATAACTGGTCAAACCAACTAGGTCAACCGAGTCAACCCAACCGAGTCAACTCGGGATGGTTGGGTGTACACGCAACCTCGTACGTTGACCACCATCGGGGTGGTTGACCTCGTACGCAGGGCGTACTCTGAGTACGCGGGGCGCACCCTTGCAAGTCCCAAACTCCTCTATGAGTTTAATGTCTTAAGCTCTTACATCCATACTTCAGATCCATGGCTAAAATCCTCCTAGGAGTCGTAAAGTCTCCAACTTTATGACCTAGCATGTTCAATAAGTGCTTAACACAAGGTCTTATTCCATTAAGACCTTCTAAAAGATACATGGAGCAAAACTAACCATTGGGACTTCATTTTATGACTTAGGACCCTTCCAAGGGCCTGAAAGGACAACTTAAAACGTCAAGAACATGCCATTATCAAGATATAACATTTTGGGACCAAAAATCATCACTACAACCCCCATTTCTAGATTTATATGATGGAAAGATAAAGTTGCAAGCTTTTTTTTTACCTTAGAATGGTTGCAAATGATGAAGAAGTCCTAGATCCAAAGTGCTTCACTCTTCCAAGATGAACTTGGCTTTCTTCCTTCTTCTTCTTCTAAACACACAAATACACACTTTTAGGCTAGAAATGGCTTCTCAAGGTGAACTAGGGTTGCAAAACATCTCAAGAGGGATGGAGGCTGATGAGGTGAGGGGAAATGAGGTTATAAGGATGCTTATATATGAGCTAAACCCTAAAAATTAGGGTTTCCAAATCTGGCTAGTACGCCCTGCGTGTGCTGATGTACGCCTAGCGTACTAGGGCGCGCCCTAGTACGCTAAACGTACATACGTACGCATGGTGTACTCCCATTCCTCTCAAATTACAAAAATGCCACTAGGGTTTCCAATGAACACTTTCTTCTACTTAGGGACTGAAATGCAACATAATTAAATTATAGAGTTGAAAATAGAAGTACCTTACCATCGGGATGTTACAATTCTCCCCCACTTGAACTAGACTTCGTCCTTGAAGTCTGCTGCGACGAATAAGTCAAGATAATGCTCCATCATCTCAGCCTCTGACTCCCAGGTCCACTCGGAGCCTCTCCGATGCTGCCACTGTACCTTTACCAAAGGTATCTCATTGTTATGCAGGACCTTCATATTTCTCTCCACAATATCTACTGGTCTTTCAACATAGTTCATGCGCTCATCAACCTGAATACCATCCAAGGATACCACTGTCTCATAATCCAATACGCATTTTCGCAGCTGCGAAACATGAAAAATGTTGTGAATCCGTCTGAGCTCCTCAGGTAGATCCAACCTGTAAGCAACCCTGCCAACCCTGGAAATCACTCGAAAAGGTCCAATATACTGGGAACCCAACTTCCCCCTCTTCCTGAAGCGTATCAAACCTTTCCAAGGTGAGACCTTCAGTAATA
The DNA here is from genome assembly GCF_052849685.1 of Lactuca virosa. Taxonomy (NCBI): domain Eukaryota; kingdom Viridiplantae; phylum Streptophyta; class Magnoliopsida; order Asterales; family Asteraceae; genus Lactuca; species Lactuca virosa. The sequence goes on from NC_136426.1 coordinate 29,428,317, forward strand.
CCATATCACCAACCTGAAACTTCAACTCGGATTGGCGTTGGTCGGCATAGCTTTTCTGCCGACTCTGTGATGTCTGCAGTCTCTGCATGAACTGCTGGATAAGCTTTGTGGTCTGAAGGACTACTTCGGTCCTTCTCATAACTCTGTGACCAACCTCCCCCCAACAAACCGGGGTACGATATCTCCGACCATACAAGAGCTCAAAAGGCGGAGCACCAATGCTGGAGTGATAACTATTGTTGTAGGAGAACTCCGCAAGAGGTAGGTAGGAATCCCAACTCCCACCAAAATAAATAACACAGGCCCGCAACATATCCTCAAGGGGCTGTATCATCCGCTCACTCTGACCGTCGGTTTGCGGATGATATGTAGTGCTGAAATGTAACCTCGTGCCCAGTTCCTCGTGGAACTTCTGCCATAATCGAGAAGTGAACCGAACATCTCGGTCAGAAACAATGGAAACCCAAACCCCATGGCGAGCAAAAATCTCTCAGATATAAACATCGGCTAACTTTTAGGCCGAAGAGCTCTCCCGGATGGCCAAAAAGTGGGCACTCTTGGTCAATCGATCCACGATGACCCATATAGCATCAAAACCCTTTGCCGTCTTCGGCAACTTGGTGATTAAATCCATGGTGATCTGCTCCCATTTCCACATGGGAACCTCCAGAGGCTGCAGCTTGCCATGCAGCCTCTGATGCTCAGCCTTGACTAACCTGCATGTCAAGCACCTCTCGACATACCGGGCGATCTCCCTCTTCATACACGGCCACCAATAACTCAATCTCAAATCCCGATACATCTTGGTGGTCCCCAAGTGAATAGAAAAGCAAGACTTATGAGCCTCCTCCAACACAATCTGCCTGATCCCACCCAAAACTGGAGCCCAAACCCGACCACATCGGGTCAACAAGCCTCGACTATCCATGACAAACCAGTCGATCTCACCCCTGATCCTTTCTTGTTTACAGTTCTCCTTCCGATCTCCCTCAACCTGAGCCTCTCTGATCAAACCCAAAAGCAAACAATCAACAGGTATCCTCATACACATCTCCCCGACCGAAGATCCAGCCGACTTGCGGCTCAAAAATCCGCTACCACATTCTCTTTGCCCAGGTGATAAAGGATCTAGCTGTCATAATCCTTGACCACGTCCAGCCACATGCGCTTCCTCAAGTTCAGGTTCAACTGATCCATAAGATGTCTCAAACTCTAGTGATCCGTGTAAACTGTACAATAGACCCCATAAAGATAATCTCTCCAAATCCTGAATAAATCTCTGATAGTACCCTGCCAAACCCAAGAAACTCCTGATCTCTGAGGGAGATTTCGGAACCCCCACTGCATCACAGCCCCGATCTTGGTCGGATCGACCAAAATCCCATCCTGGTTAACGAGGTGCCCAAGGAATTGGATCTCTCGTAACTAAAACTCACACTTCGAGAACTTGGCATAAAGTCGTTCTAGCCTCAAAACCCCCTCAAAGATCTCGAAGGTGCTCCTCCTGTTGCTCTTTGGTCTTGGAATACACCAAGATATCATTAATAAACACAATGACGGATTGATCGAGCATCGACCTGCATACCCGATTAATCAAATCAATAAACACAACAGGCGCATTGGTGAGCCCAAATGGCATCACCACGAACTCGTAATGCCCATAACGAGTCCAGAATGTGGTCTTCTCCGTGTCCTCCTCTCTCACTCTCACCTGATGCTACCCAGACCTAAGATCTATCATGGAGATCCAAGATGCACCATGCAACTGATCAAAGAGGTCATCAATTTGCGGAAGGGGATAACGGTTCTTCACCATTAACTTGTTCAACTCTCGGTAATCAATGCACATCCGGTGTGAACCATCATTCTTCTTGATGAACAGTATTGACGCTCCCCACGAAGAACTGCTCGGTATGATGAGCTGTTTGCCTAGCAGCTCTTGCAGCTGAGATGACAGCTCCTGCATCTCAGGCGGTGCCAAGCGGTACGACGCCTTGGCAATCGGGGCCGCACCTGGCATAAGGTCAATCGTGAACTCGACCTGCCTCTCGGGAGGCACACTGGGTAACTCCTTCGGAAATACATCAGCAAACTCCTTAACAACTGGAACCTCTGATACTGAAGTCTGTTCCCCAACCCGGGTATCAACCACATAAGCCAGATAACCGACACACCCGTGCTGAATATATTGTCAAGCCCTGGCTGCTGAACAAAACCCTGAACCAATCCTGGTGCCCTCCCCACAGATAACCAGTTCTCCCCCACTTGAGGTTCAAACTACCACTCGCTAGCCCTCACAATCAATCATGGCACCAAACTTACTCAGTCAGTCCATACCCACGATCACTCATACATCCCCCATGGGGATAGGGATCAGATCAATCAGATAAGACACCCAAAGGTTTCTAAGACACAACCCTAACCCATTACGGCCTAAAGATGCTAGCATAATAGTTCTTACAATCTACTACATGAATGACTATCAATTCACAATTAAACCGAGGATCAAAATTTCATACTTGCGATTTCTTGCGCTTTAACTTTGACCTACCGCATGACGGTGGACACCTGGGCTTGCACTCCCTCCGCTATCCATGTAGGACAGTCCGGTTTGAGATGAACCAGTTGGTAACAGTGGAAACGCACTCGGTCCTTCTTGAAATCGCGAAGACATGCCATCTCTCTCCACACTTATAGCATTTGAACTTGTGACAAGCAAATTTGTGGGTTCCCCGACACTTCCCGCAGATATCATAGCTCCCCAAATTTCCAGTATACAAGTTAGAAGCCTCGAACTCTTCACATATTGCTAGAAGAGCCCTTCTTCTCTTTCCGAGTTGCGTCCCCACATCTAGACCTCCCCCAGTAGTTATCTCAGCAGCACCTCTCACAGTCTACAAAGCTGCAGTTCGCTCCTCAAGCTTGGAAATTAGCCTGCTAGTGATTCGATCCATGATACCAGACAATTCTTCTTGCAAAATCTGAAAAACCTCCATGGTAATCATCTCCCGGAACTGATCAACAGTCAACACCGGCCTATCTTGACCATCAGCTCTAGATCCTCTCGTGAACTCCATACTGGAAACGAACCAAAATGCGTCAGAAATGCTACAATATCCATAAAATCATAACAAATCCAGACATACGAACCCTCGGGGTTGTGACTTCCTTGAGACGCGTATGGGTCTTGTGCTTTCGGTAGTACGGACCCATACTACCTTCCACAACTACCCGTATTTGTCTCAACGATCGTCACAACCACCACAAACCAACACCACAAGTAGGATACGCATACATCGTATTCTCACTTCCTATAGAAAGGCTAGACATTCCTTAACTCGTCGGCTACTTACGTATAATCCCTCCATGGAACTTCTAACCAAATCGCACCATGAGCACTACATACTCCTAGGCTATCTTAGGATCAACATCTCACCCCACCATCAACTGCCAAAACGACCGCCATTGGTTCCAGTTAAATATTGCATGAATACAATCACATGCAACATAACTTAAATAATCTTAGATTAAAAACGGTTGGACTCAGACAAGAGCTGCGCGGTAGGACCAAATCCTTACCCTAAATTTATTTAACCCATGCAACATTTTACTGAATGTATTCAATTAGTAGTTAATTCACACCCGAATGTGTCATACAGCAAGCAACAAGAAACTCTATAGGGAATAAGGCATCATGTATCAGGCAATTCTATCATACAATTCCTGAAGATCCCTAGCCTATCACTAGCCTGTTGTTCTAACATATCACAATATCAAATAACAATGTGGTAATTTGGGGTCTACTTACAGGCTCTAGCTGATGGTACACATCGCATCCTCTTTGATTATTTTGAAAACAATTTGAAAATCATTTTTAAAACCTTTTTCCTTAGTTTGAGACTGGATTCACACGAGTGTTCTCCAAATCACTCAAACCAAGGCTCTGATACCAACTTGTAACATCCATAAAATCATGATAAATTTAAACTTTTTAAAACCAACCCAATTCACAAATTGTTTACAAACATAGTTTTCAAAAACATTTCAACATCAGATTTTTCCCAAAATCATAAGTCAAAACATGAGGATGTGTACGGTCATGCCTACGCCTTCCCGCGGTCATCTGAAGTACATGAAACATAACCCAAAACTGTAAGCCAACGCTTAGTGAGATTCCCTAATGTACCAACACAAAAACAAATAACATATACGATAACAACATTTCGGGTCCAATCAAGCATCAGGTTGGAATACCCAGTCCCCTCAACCATGGGGTTGCAATGCCAATACGCTATGGGTCTAGTCAACCATCAGGTGGGAATACCCCAGACCCATCAACCATCGGATTGGAATGCCAATACACAACGGGTCCTGTCATCCTCGAGATGGAATACCCTCGGGCCCATCAAACATCGAGTTGGAATGCCCCCGGTCTGTTGGCTTACACACAAAGCATTAAAGCCTCAACCACTAACCAAGTATGTTCACATATACATAACAGATAAACATATAATCAGCCAACAGATGAACAAACAGATCTACATATCACCAAGCATAACAACATCCTATATACCAGGATAATGATCTAACAAATCACTACAACATGATAACATATTATCACATAACAGGATATCAAATCCAAAGGGGCCGACCTTGGTGCCTTCGACCCGCAAGTACAATAAGGTAAACTCACCTCACAAACTGAACAGAAGTTGATGAGGTCCCGACTCCAAATCTCAGCTCTCTAACCGACACTTATTCCCACCAATGACCAATTTCCATAAAAATCCCAAAATACCCAAATACCCTCAAGGTCAAACTTGGTCAAGTCAACTGGTCAAACCAACTAGGTCAACTGAGTCAACCCAGCCGAGTGTTTCCAATGAGCACTTTCTTCTACTTAGGGACTGAAGTTGCAACATAATTAAATTATATGGTTGAAAATAGAAGTACCTCGCCATCGGGATGTTACATCTATAAGATATGTTGCTCTAGGGACTCTAGAGGACCATAAAGTTGCCAACTTTAATCCATCAATTCACTCAAATCAAAACCATGAACCAAAAGGGACTTAAACAACTTAGATCTAAGAGAATAAACGATAAAGGTGGAAGCTTGAATTATTACAAATGGTCCAGGAGGTGAAATCAAAGATGAAATGATGTTGCTTGCTTCATACTTGCATCAATCCTCCTTTTACTTCCTTCAAAGAGCACCAAAAACCACCAAAATGAGCCAAGAACCACCAAGAGGAATTAGGGTTAGGGTTTCTGAGGTTTGAGGGCGATGAAGTGTGACATCCCCATTTTCACGGCCAGAAAAGACCAGTTTGTTTATGCTTATTAAATAAGAGTATCCTTTTTAAAAAGGTTTACTTTGCGGAATTTGTCCCAAAAATATGATAATAATATTATCAAGACATTTCCAAGAAATGTATTTTATTTATAAAACTCATGGTGTCATCGCCAATACAAGAAATATAAGCATAAAAGAAGACTTACAACATCCCTTTACACTAATACTATATATCTCCTTTGAATCTCTCGGCATATACCGATATCATCATATATATAATTACCTGTGATATAATAAACTGAGTGGGTCGAGTTGGGAAACCTGGTGAGTACATAGGGTTTTCAACCCACAATAATATAATTTATCTCTTTATATAATTCACACCTATAAGTTAACCCGGTTACCCATTCCCGTTACTCTCTCTCTCTCTCTCTATCTCTATCTCTTTCTCCCTCTCTCTCTCTCTCTTTGTCTCTCTCTCTCTCTCTCTCTCTCTCTCTCTCTCTCTCTCTCTTTCTCTCTCTCTCTCTCTCTCTCTCTCTCTCTCTCTCTCTCTCTCTCTCGGGTTCTACCTTAAGGGTTACACGTTGATATGGTAACCAAGGAAAAATAGAGTACTCAAATGAATCCACAATCCATACTCTCGGTTTGTGTGATTTCATTAACACCTACAAATTGCAAGTCTTCTAGTGTTACACTTGACTGTCTAGAATAATCCATGGTCGCCATCAATACACTGCTTGATGACTGATCTATGTTGGGCATTGTCTCTTTTCCCTATCTCTAGCATGGTATCTCACCACTAACTTATCTCTGGTATGGTTTCTTACCATTATCTCTTTTCTCTTATGTTCTCTCACCATTATCTCTACTCTTGTGGTCCCTAACTGTTATCTCATTTCTCTTATCTCTTTCTACCTGTCCTACTCAATACATTATGAGTACGGTAAAATACATATATGATATTTTAGAAAAATCATTATCCCATCTAACACAGATATCATAAACTCAAATAATAAGCACATAAAGCATTTAGGCAAATTAAATAATTGATATCCATGTGTAAGTTGAAGGTAACTATGCAATCACTTGTTAAAGTGGATGGATGGAAACTTAGATAGTGCTTCGCTTTAGCACTTGGCTTTTCCTTTGATATGATAGAGATTTTCTTGACAAAAGTTAGGAAATTGCACTGGCAGAGCTTCTACTTGCTAGCTACTACTATTTCAGGGATCGCAGGGCTTCGACGAAGGCTAAAACTAAGGGAAAATGGGCTAAAATTGAAAGGATGTAACGCCCGTGTTTCTGGGCTAGGCATTAATGTTGTTATAATAGTCTAAGTTAACCTTTGTAACTCGTTTTGAAATAATAAGAATGTGTTATTTGAGTATTATGTGTTTTATGCTAAATTATGTGGCTTAATTGAATTAAGAATAAAAATAAGTGTAAAAATAAAATATTAGATAAGCTCGATATCTATGAAGGAAGTTGTAGTGGTCGTGGCAAGGTTTCCGTTTATATAAAGAATGCTGAAATCCGAGTTATAACGAAGAAGGTATGACCTGTCGAAGTTTCGCGACGGAACCGACACGACGCTGCGTGATGTAAATAGTGAATTTACGATAAAGCCATATTTAGCCTTAGTGATCTAAACGAAAGTCGTAGTTACGTTAAACCGAGAGCGTGCATGAAAAGAACGCCCAAATCTGACTTCGTATGAGGAAGTTATGATTTTCCGAAGTTTCGACTTAGCAGTATGCAGCCCGAAACTCGAATTTGAGATCGAGTGATGTTTGGTCGAAACAATCCAAACGAGAATCGAAGATCTCGTTAATTGTAGTACAACGGTAAAAAGACAGACGAAAACGGACATCGGATGAAGAAGTTATGATTTTATAACGGAGTTTTCCTGTGCCGGCCTATTAAAAATAATATAATAAAAATAAATTCAAAACTAGCCGACGGAGTCTAAACGAAAGTTGTAGATCATAGTCTCACCTACGCGTGGATATAAAGAACTTCAAAAACGGAGCTCGTATGAGGAAGATATGATTTTCTGAAGTTTTTAAATAATTAAAATATATAAATAAAATTATTTATTCGGATAATACTCGAATCCGTGACTCAGCCGATCTGATCCACCCGGTACGCCCCGCGTACCAGGAGTACGCCCAGCGTACATGTCGACGAGGCGTTACGCCCCGCGTAAACTTTAATTACGCCCAGCGTAATCCGGTGCTCAACACCCTATAAATAGATCTCGAGGGCAGCCGATCTTGGTTGCTCAAATTCTTCTCTTTCACCCCTTTTCTTTCTATTTCTTGGCAATTTATACCCCCGAAGCCCCGGTATCATCCCGAGACTCGAAGGAAGTCCCGAAGATCCCGAGAAGTAAAGTTTCTGAGCCGAATCTCTGCCCGCGTAAAGCCCGGTTTTGGAGAAAAAGTCTCGGTTTTATCGAAAAATATTATTTTAATAGACGAGGTGCTGTCCGATCATCGTCTTATCAAGTGAGTGTATATTCCTTTTCTTCTAACACATAGATACGAAGTATTCTCTACAAAATACATGTTATGTGTTTGTATATTATTTGCTTATTTGAATAATTTATTGAATGAATGATTTGTACAGGTTTTAAGCTGTATATAAATGTATGTATTTTTATCTACTAATATGTTGGGTAGACAGTTGTTGTGTGATGAAATAAAATGATGAGAGGCCTCGATGTGATTGTGATCTAGTCATTCAGCAGAATATGGATGACGACCACGGACTTTTCTAGACAGTTCTGTGGAATGCTGGCAGACTCATAACCTGTAGGTGTTGGTGAACTTGGGTGTTCATTTGCTGTATTCTATCCCCCTCATGGTTGCCTTAGGACATTCATTGGTGAGGAAACCCCTCTGCATTAGTGTCCGTCCCGATGAAAATCCTAGATTAGGTCCCTTGTAATAGTTGTTGTCATAGGGACGTAAAGTGAGGATAACGGGAATGGGTAATCGGGTTATTGTTGGTTGGTGAAATTAAATATAATTATTTATTGTGGGATGAAAACCCTATATGCTCATCAGGCTCCCAAGCCTGACCCACTCAGTTTCTTTGTATTACAGGTAGTGGCGCGAGAGCATAAGTTGGAGAACTTGTGAAGATGTTTTTGTTTATAGACCAGTAGCTTTATAAACTGTGTAAGGTCTATGTTTTATTGTTTATGCTTTTGTGTCTGTATCGGAACATGACATCCCGAGTTTTGATATATAATGAAAATACATTTCTTTAAGAAATGCTTTGATAAACCTTATTTTATCATGTATTGTTTTGGGGACAAATTCCGCAACTCTTTTAAATCAATGGATTTACTCTGAAATTATTTTAAAAGCATAAATGAAACCGGTCTTTTCTGGCCGTGATTTTAGGGATGTCACAGTTGGTATCAGAGCATTAGTTTAAGCGAACTAGGAATTTGTACGATTTCTAGACTTAAACTTAGAATGCTAAGTGAAGATTTTGAGATAGTGTCTGTTATATTTTAGACACGAGCACTAGTTTATTTTAGGAAAGTTGCCTAAAATGCTTTTATGTGCTAAATGTTATATGTTTGCCATATATGATATTATTTGTTCGGATCTACGGTTTGTTGCCAACCGGATCTGGAAACCTTATGTGTTTAGGATTCTAAGCGTAGGATTACGGTATTAGAACTAGCATGTAACGTTTCAGAGTGATAAGGATGATTTGATTATCTATCGTGATTGAGGATCTAAATTCACCTTATTCGGTGTATAGATCAAGAATGGCAAGAACAAGAAGCGGAGTTGGAAACGCTAACGAAAACAGGAATCAACAGCCTCAACCACCAGTGATTGAGCAAGCTCCTATAGTAGCTGCAGCACCTGAGCCAATGACAATGGCTGGGGTATAAATGATGATTCAAACTATGTTGGATCGTCAAATGGAAGAAACGAGGCGTCTGCGTCGAAAGAATCGTGAAGAACTGTCAATTCACGTGGAAGAGCCCGAAGTTAATGGAGGGCAGTTTGAAGGAGAGAACTTTAGTGGGATAATTGGTCAAGACAACCCACTGATAGTTCGACAAAACAACCAAGATGGAGGGAATAATGGACTGGGGTGCAAGTACAAGGACTTTTTGACTTGCAAACCATCGACCTTCACTGGAAAGGAGGATCCGATCGGAGTCATGGATTGGATCTCTGAAATGGAGCTGGCCTTCATGACGTGTGGTCGCAAGGGCAAGCTACAAACCACGTTTGCAGTATGGCAGTTCAGGGGTGGGGCTGTGCGTTGGTGGAACACTCTGGGGAAGACCCTAAACCCTAATGAACCACTACAATTGACATGGGCAGAATTCTTGGTGCAGTTCAAGCGCAAGTTCTGCTCGGCCCAAAATCTACTGGAGTTGGAGAACAAGTTTCTGACATTGACAAAAGGCAGCATGTCAGTTGATGAATACACTAACGCCTTTACAGACAAAATGGAGTTTGCTTTGCGCATCGTTCCAGATGAGCTGACAAAAGTTGACCGGTACGCAAAGGGACTTCCGTGGGAGTATGCAGTGCCAGTACGCCAGGCACCTACTCTGGAGGCAGCTATTTGGGCTGCCAAGTTTGTGGAGGACATGATCAAGGGAAGAACCGCCATCAAAGTTGAATTTGGTGAAAAGAGAAAGTTTTAAGGAACTTCAGGTTCCAGCAAGAAAAGCAAATTTTCGAAGTCTGATTCGAAAAAGTTTGGAGGAAGAAAAGGAGGCGAATCAAAATGGTGTGAGAAGTGCAAGAAAAAGCACTCTGGGAAATGTAGCGAGGATGTAACCTGCTACAAGTGTGGAAAGTTGGGGCATTATGCCAATGAGTGTCCGTCCAACATGTAACGCCCGTAGATCCGGGCTAGTCAATTTAGAGACGTTAAGCGTCAAAAATGACTTTTTGATAGAAGATTATTTAGAATGAATAATCTTAACTAAGTTGTAGTATATGTTACAAGGATTCCGTACATATAAAGAACGTTGAAATCCGAGTTATAACGAAGAAGTTATGACCTGTCGAAATTTCGCGACAGAACCGGCACGACACAGCGCGACGTAAATAGTGAATTTACGTTAGAGCGATATTTGGCCTTAGCGATCTAAACGAAAGTCGTAGAATACGTTAAACCAAGAGCGTGCATAAAAAGAACGTCCAAAATCTGACTTCGTTTGAGGAAGTTATGATTTTCGAAGTTTCGATTTAGCAGTATGCAGCCCGAATACTCGATTTGAGATCGAGCGGTTTTTAGCCGAAACAATCTAAACGAGAATCAAAGATCTCGTCAATGGTAGTGCAACGGTAAAAAGATACACGAAAACGGACGTCGGATGAAGAAGTTATGAATTTATAACGGAGTTTTCCTGTCCAGGCCTACTAAAAATAATATATTTATAATATATTAAAAATAAAGTCAAAATTAGCCAACGAAGTTTAAACGAGAGTTGTAGAGCATAATTTCACCTACGCGTGGATATAAAGAACGTCGAAAACGGAGCTCGTATGCGAAAGTTATGAATTTCTGAATTTCGGGGCGTGAACCCCAAGGCTGTGTCAGAGCTCACGAGGTGAACATATGTAGTTCACGAGGTGAGCCAGTTCACGAGGTGAGCATTAGTGGCTCACGAGGTGAACAGATGATGGACGTCTTCCAGGGCAAGTGGCCATGACGAACGCAATGACGTATCGAGCTCATGAGGTGAATATTAGAAACTCACGAGGTGAGCCTAGCTTACGAGGTGAATATTAGAAACACACGAGGTGAACCCAGAAAATTCACCCTATAAATAGAAATCGAGGGTCAGCCGATTTTGGTTGCTCCTTCTCATCTCTCCCACTCCCGATACTCTCTCTAAGCCCTATTTTAACCCCCCCCACCCCCCCCCCCCGCGAAGCCCCGGTATCATCCCGAGACCCGAAGCGAGTCCCGAAGCCCGAAGATCCCGAGAAGAAAAGAGTTTCCGAGCCGAAGCTCTGCTTGCGAGAAGCCCGGTGTGTGAAGATATCCCGGTTTCACCGGAGAATTACTACTCAAAGAGCCGTAGTACTGTCTGAGCATCGTCTAATCAAGTGAGTGTGTGGTTACTTTCTTCTAACACATAAATATTAAGTATTTGCTATGAAATACGTGATATGTGTTTATATATATTGTTGTTTATATGTGTGAGTGTATAGTCCCTTTCAAAATACGATTTTAGTACAAGTATTGTTTAGAGGTATTAAGTATATGTTTTGTGTGAGTGTGTAGTTACTTTCTTCTAACACATAGATATGAAGTATTTACTATGAAATACGTGCTATGTGTTTATATACTGTTATTTATTTGAGATAAGTGTGGAATGGATGTTTTATATGGTTTTTAAATGAGTTAAACTGTATATGTATTTTATATCTACTAATATGTTGGGTAGAACATGGGTAGATGAGATAGTTGGTATGTGATAAAATGATGAGGTAAATGATGAGGTATGTAAGATGATTAAGAATAATATTGGTAGACGCACCAATTAGAGAATGTCATAATACTAGCAGATGCGCTTAAGAATAATATTGGTAGATGCACCAATTAGAGAATGTCATAATACTAGCAGATGGGCTTAAGAATAATATTGGTAGATGCACCAATTAGAGAATGTCATAATACTAGCAGATGCGCTTAAGAATAATATTGGTAGACGCACCAATTAGAGAATGTCATAATACTAGCAGATGCGCTTAAGAATAATATTGTTAGATGCACCAATTAGAGAATGTCATAATACTAGCAGATGCGCTTATAGGATAATCCTGGCAGATGCGCTTAAAGGATAATGTCGGCAGATGCGCCTAATAGTGAATGTTGTAATCCTGGCAGAGGCGCTTAAAGGATAAAGTTGGCAGATGCGCCTTATGTAGCAATGGATTTTGTGCCAATTCCTTAGGTCAATCCTTAGGAATGAATGAATGAAGGATAGTTGGTTCTTAGGGTTAAACCTTAAGAAATAAAGAAGATAATGGGGATGGGTAATTGGGTTGATTGTTTGATGGTTGAATATAATAATTATATTATTGTGGGTCGAAAACCCTATATGCTCACCAGGCTCCCAAGCCTGACCCACTCAGTTTTCTTTGTATCACAGGTATTAATACGAAGACATATTTCACTGAGAGATTAAAGGAGATGTAAATCATTAGTGTAAATAATTGTAAGTTCTGTTTATGCTTATGTGTCTGTATTGGAACATGACATCCCGAGATTTTGTTATTTAATGAAAATACATTTCTTTAAAGAAATGCTTTGATAAATTCTTATCATATTTTGTTTTGGGAACAAATTCCGCATCTGTTTTCTATAAAAGATTACTCTGATTTTAAAAACAAAGCATAAACAAATCGGTCTTTTCTGGCCGTGAAATTGGGGATGTCACACAACAAAAGAGTGTGCTTTGGATGTAACGAAGAGGGGCACATTTTGAAAGACTGTCCGAGAAAGAAGGAGGCAGCAAAACCCAATATTTCCCCAAAGCCTAAAGCAAGAGCCTTCCAGATGACACTGGAAGCTGCTAAAGAAGAGGCCGATGTCGCTTCAGGTACCTTTCTCGTAAACGAATTTCCTGCCCAAATTTTATTTGATTCTGGAGCCAACTACTCCTTTATTTCGCATGAATTTGGTAGAAAACTAGCTTTGCCTGTCGATAGACTAGATAATGCTTTATTAGTCGAAGTTGCTAGTGGCAAGTTTGTACCTGTTAGCCATTGTATGAAAACCATCTTAATTGATTTGAATGGGAATAAGTTCTACGAAGAATTATTGCCTATTGAGCTAAATGGTTTCGACATCGTGCTGGGAATGGATTGGCTTAGCGCCAATGATGCCGAGATATTATGCCGGAAGAAGATAGTAAAAGTAAACCCTCCAGGGAAGGAGTCATTTATGGTGTATGGGGACAAACGCAGGGTAAATTCTGGAATCATTTCTCTAATGAAATCCAGAAAGTGTTTGGCCAAAGGATGTACATCATATTTGGCATTCGTGATCGATGCTAAGAAGGAGAAAAAGGAGATGCAGAGCATTCCTGTCGTGTGTGATTATCCGGAAGTATTTCCCGAAGATCTTCCTGGATTACCGCCTGATAGACAAGTGGAGTTTAGAATAGACTTGTTACCAGGGACGACACCAATAGCAAAAGCACCTTACCGATTAGCACCAACGGAGATGAAGGAGCTGATGATGCAACTTCAGGAGTTATTGGACAAAGGTTTCATTAGACCAAGTTCATCACCCTGGGGAGCTCCGGTGTTATTCGTGAAGAAGAAAGATGGAAGTATGAGAATGTGCATCGATTACAGAGAGTTGAACAAGGCAACAATAAAGAATAGATATCCGTTGCCAAGGATTGATGACCTGTTCGATCAACTACAAGGTTCAAGTTATTTTTCAAAGATCGACCTAAGGTCAGGATATCATCAGCTGAAAGTAAGAGAGCAGGATATGGAGAAGACTACATTCAGAACACGATATGGACACTACGAGTTTTTGGTTATGTCGTTTGGACTAACCAATGCTCCCGCAGCATTCATGGATTTAATGAACAGAGTTTGTAATCTGTTCCTTGATAAATCTGTGATAGCGTTCATAGATGACATTCTGATTTATTCGAAAAGCCAAGAGGAGCATGGCAGACACTTGCGAGAAGTGTTGGAAGTCTTGAAGAAGGAGAAGCTGTATGAAAAGTTCTCCAAATGTGATTTTTGGATTCGAGAAGTCCAATTCTTGGGTCACGTGGTCAACCAAGAAGGAATAATGGTTGATCCAGCAAAGATTGAAGCTGTGATGAAGTGGGAACAACCAAAAAGTCCCACGGAGATCCGAAGCTTTTTAGGATTAGCCGGATATTACCGAAGGTTTATCCAAGGCTTCTCTTCGATCGCTACTCCATTAACAGCTTTGACTCACAAAGGAACTACTTATGCTTGGAGTGATAAGCACAAAGAAGCATTCGAGTTGCTAAAGAAGAAGCTATGTGAAGCACCGATTCTTTCTCTACCCTATGGAGTTGAAGACTTCGCTGTCTATGGCGATGCGTCTGGTGTTGGTTTGGGTTGTGTTTTGACCCAAAGAGAAAAGGTGATAGCATATGCGTCTCGACAGCTGAAGGAGCATGAAAAGAACTACCCCACTCATGATTTGCAGCTGGCAGCAGTAGTTTTCGCTCTAAAGATATGGAGGCATTACCTCTATGGCATGAAGTGCAAACTTTTCACTGATCATAAGAGTCTCCAATATCTCTTTAATCAGAAAGAATTGAATATGAGGCAATGACGCTGGCTAGAGTTACCCAAGGACTACGACTGTGAGATACTTTACCACCCCGGTAAAGCAAACGTTGTTGCTGATGCTCTCAGTCGGAAAGTCAATCTTGAAAAAAAAGGCCGAGAGCGTTGAGAATAGAAGTTGTCTCGACCATTGTGGAAAGTATAAAGAAAGCTCAAGAGGAAGCTTCTGAGAAGAATGACAGGAAGGAGGAACGTTTGGGAAAAACGTTGGTGTTTGGTACAAACGGTCATGGGCTGAAGGTATTCCAAGATCGTATTTGGGTACCTAAGTCAGGAGGAATAAGTGATCTTCTGACGGAAGAAGCTCACAAAACCATGTACTCGATTCATCCTGGCAGCACTAAAATGTATAGGGATCTAAAACCCTATTACTGGTGGCCGACGATGAAGCTCGACATTGCGAAGTATGTGGCGGAGTGTGTGACCTGTGCGAGAGTCAAAGCACAACATCAGAAACCATACGGGAGTTTAGAACCTTTACCTGTGCCTATGGGTAAATGGGAAGACATTGCTATGGATTTTGTCACTAAACTGCCCAGAACAAAGAATGGTCACGACATGATTTGGGTGGTCGTTGATCGCTTCACTAAGAGTGCGCATTTCATAGCAGCCAATGAGAAATGGTCTATGGATAAGCTTGCGAATTCTTACGTGAAAGAAATTATGAGGCTTCACGGTGTTCCGTTAACGATTGTATCGGATCGTGACAGCCATTTCACCTCAAGATTTTGGAAAAGTCTACAAGAGGAATTGGGTACCAAGTTGTGTTTGAGTACAGCTTACCATCCACAGACTGATGGTCAGAGATAGCGGACGATACAAACGCTTGAAGATATGTTGAGAGCATGTACCCTGAAATTCCAAGGTAACTGGGATGAGCATTTACCTTTGGTAGAATTTTCCTACAATAATAGTTTCCACTCGAGCATTAAGATGGCACCTTATCAAGCTATGTACGGACAAAAATGTCGTACGCCGTCTTGTTGGCTTGAGGCTGGGGAAAAGCAGTTTATGGGACCGGAGATAGTCCATTAAACTGCTGAAAAGTTAAAAATAATTAGGGAGAGAATGTTAGCAGCTCAGGATCGTCAAAAGAGCTATGCTGACAACAAGCGAAGACCGATGACTTTTGAAGTTGGATATTCGGTTTTGCTTAAAGTCTCACCGTGGAAGGGACTTATACGATTTGGTAAAAGGGGAAAGTTAAGTCCAAGGTTTATTGGACCGTTTAAGGTTCTTCAGAGGATTGGGAATCAAGCTTACAAGCTGGAATTACCAGAAGAGCTGAATGGTATTCACAACAATTTTCATGTGTGTTATCTTAGGAAATTCACGGGAGAAGTTCCCGATATAATTCCAATTTCTGAGTTCAGAATTGATGAGAACAAAAGGTTAATTGAAGAACCAGAGGCAATCGTTGACTGAAAGACTAAGAAGTTGCGACGCAAGATGGTCAAATTAGTGCTTGTCCGATGGAAACATGCGAATGGGCCAAATCTCACCTGGGAAACGGAGAGCGACATGATGAGTCGCTATCCGCATTTGTTTGTTGATGTGTGATTCCGGGGACGGAATCATTCTAAGGTGGGGAGAATTGTAACGCCCGTGTTTCTGGGCTAGGCATTAATGTTGTTATAATAGTCTGGGTTAACCTTTGTAACTCGTTTTGAAATAATAAGAATGTGTTATTTGAGTATTATGTGTTTTATGCTAAATTATATGGCTTAATTGAATTAAGAATAAAAATAAGTGTAAAAATAAAATATTAGATAAGCTCGATATCTATGAAGGAAGTTGTAGTGGTCGTGGCAAGGTTTTCGTTTATATAAAGAATGCTGAAATCCGAGTTATAACGAAGAAGGTATGACCTGTCGAAGTTTCGCGACGGAACCGGCACGACGCTGCGTGACGTAAATAGTGAATTTACGATAAAGCCATATTTAGCCTTAATGATCTTAACGAAAGTCGTAGATTACATTAAACCGAGAGCGTGCATGAAAAGAACGCCCAAATCTGACTTCGTATGAGGAAGTTATGATTTTCCGAAGTTTCGACTTAGCAGTATGCAGCCCGAAACTCGAATTTGAGATCGAGTGATGTTTGGTCGAAACAATCCAAACGAGAATCGAAGATCTCGTTAATTGTAGTACAACGGTAAAAAGACAGACGAAAACGGACATCGGATGAAGAAGTTATGATTTTATAACGGAGTTTTCCTGTGCCGGTCTATTAAAAATAATATAATAAAAATAAATTCAAAATTAGCCGACGGAGTCTAACCGAAAGTTGTAGATCATAGTCTCACCTACGCGTGGATATAAAGAACGTCGAAAACGGAGCTCGTATGAGGAAGATATGATTTTCTGAAGTTTTTAAATAATTAAAATATATAAATAAAATTATTTATTCGGATAATACCCGAATCCGTGACTCAGCCGATCTGATCCACCCGGTACGCCCCGCGTACCAGGAGTACGCCCAGCGTACATGTCGACGAGGCGTTACGCCCCGCGTAAACTTTAATTACGCCCAGCGTAATCCGGTGCTCAACACCCTATAAATAGATCTCGAGGGCAGCCGATCTTGGTTGCTCAAATTCTTCTCTTTCACCCCTTTTCTTTCTATTTCTTGGCAATTTATACCCCCGAAGCCCCGGTATCATCCCGAGACTCGAAGGAAGTCCCGAAGATCCCGAGAAGTAAAGTTTCTGAGCCGAATCTCTGCCCGCGTAAAGCCCGGTTTTGGAGAAAAAGTCTCGGTTTTATCGAAAAATATTATTTTAATAGACGAGGTGCTGTCCGATCATCGTCTTATCAAGTGAGTGTATATTCCTTTTCTTCTAACACATAGATACGAAGTATTCTCTACAAAATACATGTTATGTGTTTGTATATTATTTGCTTATTTGAATAATTTATTGAATGAATGATTTGTACAGGTTTTAAGCTGTATATAAATGTATGTATTTTTATCTACTAATATGTTGGGTAGACAGTTGTTGTGTGATGAAATAAAATGATGAGAGGCCTCGATGTGATTGTGATCTAGTCATTCAGCAGAATATGGATGACGACCACAGATTTTTCTAGACAGTTCTGTGGAATGCTGGCAGGCTCATAACCTGTAGGTGTTGGTGAACTTGGGTGTTCATTTGCTGTATTCTATCCCCCTCATGGTTGCCTTAGGACATTCATTGGTGAGGAAACCCTCTGCATTAGTGTCCGTCCCGATGAAAATCCTAGATTAGGTCCCTTGTAATAGTTGTTGTCATAGGGACGTAAAGTGAGGATAACGGGAATGGGTAATCGGGTTATTGTTGGTTGGTGAAATTAAATATAATTATTTATTGTGGGATGAAAACCCTATATGCTCACCAGGCTCCCAAGCCTGACCCATTCAGTTTCTTTGTATTACAGGTAGTGGCACGAGAGCATAAGTTGGAGAACTTGTGAAGATGTTTTTGTTTATAGACCAGTAGCTTTATAAACTGTGTAAGGTCTATGTTTTATTGTTTATGCTTTTGTGTCTGTATCGGAACATGACATCCCGAGTTTTGATATATAATGAAAATACATTTCTTTAAGAAATGCTTTGATAAACCTTATTTTATCATGTATTGTTTTGGGGACAAATTCCGCAACTCTTTTAAATCAATGGATTTACTCTGAAATTATTTTAAAAGCATAAATGAAACCGGTCTTTTCTGGCCGTGATTTTGGGGATGTCACAAAGGAACTCGAGAGGAATGAATGGAAGAGGTGTGTGGAATGAAATGGGGCATTGCAGCCTATTTATAGCCATTTTTGGGGCGCACGACATGCAAAAAGGGTGCACGTCGTGCATTTTAAGGCTATGTCTCCACAACCACTTTGTGCCACATGTCGGCCACTACGTGGTCTGCGCTTTCACCTTCTAGAAGGGTGCGTTGCGTACCCGACGTGTACCTGGCGCACACTGCACGGGGTGCTAATCGTAAATTTCGTAAATTCCATAACTTCTTCATACGAACTCCATTTTCGACGTTCTTTAAATCCCCAGAAAGCACGCGACGAAATCTACAACTTTCCTTTAGGATCCATCATCTAATTCTGACTTTATTTTTCGTCCATGTTTTTATAAGATTTAATGATTTTGCAATAATCATAACTGTTTCGTTCGGACTCTGATTTTGGTGTTCGTTTAACCAAAATTCCTATCTTAAATAGTACTACAACTTTCATTTTGGTGACTTTACCCAAAAGTCAACCATTCTCTTCGTACCTTTTAACGTCACACATTTCATGTGTGCGGCTGACTTATATATCTTTATAAAAATCGTATCTAATTCATACGGAGTCAGATTTCTAAGAAATTTATATTTTTGAGATTGGGACGACATGTACTTTCTCTCTCTCTCTCTCTCTATATATATATATATATATATATATATATATATATATATATATATATATATATATATATATGCTTTGGCCCACTTATTTTTACGACTTACGGACGATTTTGCCGATTTTTCCTATTTTTAATATGAAACTTGTATTATATAGTTTGCAACGCACACGACTATAGATTATCCTAATCAGGGATTTAATTTTAATAATTATTACTTATTATATGTAGCCTGAATTTGCGGGTGTTACATGAAGACTGATAATGAACCCTAAAAATCATGGGCTTGGGTTGTAGCCTTCCTCACGTCGTGACCACATACGTGTCACGTCATGACCACTCTCTAAATGCGCGTTCTTCACTTTGGATTGTCATGTCGTGACCTCCATATGGCCACGTCGTGACACATGGTTTTCCCCAAAAACCATGCTTTTAACTCCTTAATGCCCTAAACCGATCCATTATGGAATACAGGTGTTAGAAATCTCCCCCACTTAATTTATATTTTGTCCTCGAAATCATTATTTACAGCTTTTTCCGCCACACCAGTCGACCCTGTCAGAATATCCTTAATTCCACTTAGGACTGAGAAGTTATCTCCCATCGACGATCGCCTACCAACACTGCTATCGAAGCCCAATCTTCACAAGAATCACATACCCTGACGAAGAACAAAACTTAACACTCCGCCCTCATCCAACAAAAGAAGATCTAACTGTTCTCCCCGAAAAATGAAAATCCTATACCATGTATGACTTCCAAACAGAAAGAACTATTCCATACCACATCCATAATGACTCCACTTCGCAACCAGAACTGAACGAACCCCTCCGACCCTGAATTATCTTACTGATAACGGGAAAAACAGAATCCCTGACCACTCATCGATGCCGATAACATTGCACTCGAAAACAAAGGCGATAACCAACACGGGTCTCAACCATTGGTGCCAAACCAATGCATAAATCACATCCCGATAACCAAAAATTCGCATATTCGATATGTTCGAGATTTCTTTATTCCATGCTGACCTTTTAATAAACTAGGATCCTCGACCGTTTGTTGAGACTGACAACCTCACGCTCGGTCGCACAATGAGACTTTGTCCAAGAGTGTAACTAATAAAGGCTACCCTAGCCTATCTATCATATAGATCTAACCCACTGATCATTGAGCTTCCATATTCCCAACTTATTCAAACGCCCTAGTAATGCCAGTGACTACCAGGTCCTACCCGCATGAGTCATACACTTACTAATTCATGATACACTGTGACACCATTTAATCCACTTGGACATTAAGATTATAGAACACCCTGATCTTGCAAAGATTCCATCACTGGCCTGGGAACTCACAACCGAAACCACATGCCCTAAGCATGACCTCAAACGTATGAATGATCCGCACCCCCATTGGTGCCAAACCAATACATAACTCACAACCTGATAACCAAAAAATTTGCATATTCGATCTACCCGAGATTTCATGATTCCATGCTGACCTTCTAATAAACTGGGATGCATAATTGTAACATCCCAAACATCAAGACCAAAATTTCATTTTAATTCATTAATAAAACCATAATTTATCAAAACATTTCATCAAAACATTGTCATCATATTTCCATATCAAAAATCAGAGTAAAACATCCCAGGCTAAACATCATGGTGTGTGCGATGCAGTCATCCCGAGCTATTCCCTCCGCTACCAGAAGTACCTAAAACCAAAACTCAAAACCGTAAGCACGAAACTTAGTGAGTTCCCCAACCTACCACATACCATACTCATAACCACATACTAGGCCCCCGCCCGCTGCATCGGGACTTGCCCGACATCGGACTCGCTCCGGCATCGGGCCCCGCCCGGCATCAGGCACCGCCTGGCATCGAGCCCCGCTCGGTATACAAATATGTTTCTCTTAGGCCTCGCCTGTCTCCGGGCCCCGCCCGCTATACATATACAATCACATAAACATACTAGCACATAAAGCAAACATACACTACTGAATTCCTGTTCTAAGGCCTCGCCTATCTTGGGCCCCGCCCCTATCCTGCTACTGAAGAGTCATGGAACCCCGTCCACGCTCCTGCTAATGGTGAGATACGGGCCCCCGCCCACACTCACCTCTCTCTTATCCTGGGCCCCGCCCTTGCTATGCTAATAATGAGATACGGAACCCCGTCCGTACTCATCTAGTGGTGAGATACGAGACCTCGCCCACACTCACCTCCCTACCAGACACATACATGCATCGCAAAGACAACAAGTATAATCTACTATGCAACATATAACATTTCGCGGGCTTACCCCGGCATCGGACCCTAGTCCGGAAACATACTACCGACACATGCAAGAATCACAAAGACCTCTAGCATACTAACATACCTCGGGCCTCGCCCATCATCAGATCGTAATCCGGAACATATATTAGGCTAACCCCCGGGTCTTCCTACTATACACAAACATAATGGGATGGCATTGTGGCCGTAGACCCATGCACACAATGAGGAGACTCACCTCGAACTGCTGAAATCCACCGATAAACCTCTGGCTGCTAACTGAAAATTCTCCAAACTGCTGCTCCTTCGGCTCCTCGAGCTATCAGTACCAAGATAACATTTAGCCCAAAACCAATAATCCTCATTAGGATAAAATGACCATTTTACCCCTGGTCCAAATTGGTCCATATCTAAGGCCCAAAACCATAATATAAAAGGCCCAACACTAGGTAGGCTTCCCAAGCCCACTAGTGGCCCACTAATGGCCCAATTTTCTAAATTGGGCCCAATCCCTCTCATGGGCCTTACTCTAAGCTCAAACATATTCTTGGCCCAAAACATTTAACTTCTGATGGCCCACTAAGGCCCAAAGACCCAAAGTCCATTGCTTGGCCCAACCCGAGGCCCAAAACACACCAAGCCCATAACTGATGAGTACGCGGGGCGTACTCTTCTGTATGCTAAGCGTACTAACTGAATGGGATGTACGCTGCGCGTACCTACATGTACGCCCAACATACTCCTCTGTTAAGTTACTTTTCCATTAAGTGCTTAATACTCTAATCCATAAGCTACAATCACAGATCAAGTCCTTTTCAACGTCTTAAACCATAAAGTCGCTTACTTGGTGGCTTGCAACCCACCAAATGAGCCCAAACTTGAAATGTGACAACATACTTCCATGGAAATGGCTATATCTCATGCATGAACCCATTAAGACATTCTAGATGGCAACTTTCTGCCTTAGGGACTCATTTAGAACTGAGAGTAGCAACTCCAAGTCCTAGAAATCGGATTGAACCACAAAGCTTCAACCTTTGGACCAAAATGGTCCAAAAACTCAACCTAAGAGATCTAAGGAAGTAATCACCAAGTTCAGATCTTTATACCTTAAAATGGCCGGAAATGAAACAACAATCCCAGATCTACGACCTCTCCTTTGAACAACCACCTTGCATTGCTCTTTTCTTGCTTGGAAAATGGATCCACAACACCAAAATGCTCTCTAGTTGTGACAACCCGAAATTTCTATCTTGTACAGTCATTCAATTCAATCACAGTCAGACTCATTTCTGCTATGTTTTAACATTGTTTAGGGTCTGTTTGAGTGTTCTAAGCCTAGTACATTCAAGGTTTGGGTTTAGGGATGAGTTACCTTAGGTTCATCGGGTTGCATTCGGGCCAAACACTCCATCAAGAGGAGTGTACGGCCGTACACATGAGTGTACGACCGTACACATGAGTGTACGGCCGTACACCCAAGGTGGTCGTGAACCCAAACCCATATATAAGCTTTTCCTTCATTTCTTCACACTTTCTCACACTTTCACCTCAATAAATCTGATTCTCTCTCAACTATCATCAAGTTTTACACCTTAATCTTCAAAGATGTAAGTATTCCTTCCATTGATTAGTTGATACATGGCTTTATCTAGTGAAGATCCATGTTTTCATCCATGAAATCTTCTCTTTTGGATAGATCTTCAAGTCTTCTTCACTTTCACCAAGAACACCAAGAATACCTACTTGTTCTTGGGCCGTGAACTCTTTAGAAGCCTTCAAAAGTGTGAGTATCTCTTCTATCTGCTAGTTAAGCTTGGGAAACACTTGATTCCTAGCCTTGATTCGTCATCTAATGCATGAACACCAAGGGTGTACGGAGGCCGTAAACCCTTGTTTAGTGCATGTATTGGCCTCAAACTCACATCATGTTCCAACATAATATCATGAACACTTAATGGATGCTAGATAGGGCCATAAACCCCCTTTTTGCATACTTCTTCCATGAGTGTACGACCGTACACTCCATGACCGTACACCCATGGGCCGTACACCACATTGGCCGTACACCCATTGACCGTACACCATCTTGGCCGTACACATCTTGGCCGTACACACCCTTGTGTGGTCGTAAACCCCTTAAATGCAATCACATGTGATTGTAACACTTCAATTCAAGTGTTTCATAGTCCCTAAGGTGGTTTCCTATCATAATTAGTTGTTATATATATATACTAATTATATCCATATATGTGTCATTATATGCTTATTAGGATCCGTTTGTGCTCAAGACTTCACTTGACACTTAGCATCCTACATCGATCTTGCATTTTAATCACTCACTACAGGTGAGTTCATACCCCCGTATTTTCATAGTTTTTACTGTTTTAAGGGGGGGGGGGGGGAATACAAGTCTAACACAAAGATTTTGTGTTATAAACAAATGGTTTCAAATATCTTATCAAAATGGATTTCAGTTATCATCAAATCAAATGGTTTTCAATGATTGTATCAAAATGACATCAAGTCACCAAAATGTATTTCAAATTATTAAATTTCTTTTAAATGTTTTTATAAACTTATATTTCTCCCAGAAATCATACTTGTATATATATATTTATGTAAATAAGATTTAAAAGGCTTAGGACTGATAACCCACTTTGGTTCCTTTTCCTTGTTTGGATGTGGGATTATAAGCATCAGTTATTTGTCCGAGTGTCATTTAAATTTTACTTATATATATTTGTATATGTATTCAAGTATAAAAGTTAGTTCATTAAGTTCAATCACCCTTTGTAACGTGTTGAGCAAGGGGTTGCATTCATGAATACTCAGTATTAATTCAGAAAGTACATATAAATTATAATAGGTATAATTTATGATTCACAGAACATTAATTCACGATCAAGTATACTAAAATACATTGTTTTACAAGAACAAAGGTTTGATTCAAAACTAATCAAGGATATACACCTTTCAAATACATGTTAAGAATACTAATTCAAGAACATATTGTCAGTCATTTATTTCAGAATGATTGGGTTTTTCATAACTATTATACATGTAACGTTTATATGCTTTTTATGAGTCAATTGATACAGGTTGTTTAATTCAATTAAACAATATAGTTAAAGTCCTGACATTATAACCAGAATCTCCAGCCGGGGATCGAAACAATGTGTGTATAGATCTATATTGGGATTGACAACCCCGCACTCAGACTGCTAGCTACAGTCAGGCATACACACCTACGAGTGACAGTTGTTATCAACAGCTTTCAACGCATTAATAGCGTTGGGTCTGGCCATCTAGTCAGTATGGTTATAATAACTCATATAAAAGATATTAACAATACATTAGTGTATAATTAACTAAACAGAAGTACATTTTCAAAGTACTAGTTTACAAGATACAATTTACAGTATTACATTACAGTTTACAATAACAGTTGATGAAACCAGGCACACTCTCAGATACAAGTTTACAAAAGGAATACAAATACAGAACATTGGTTTACAAACAGAACGGTTTTATGTAATTAAAACTACTTTTCATATACAGCAGAAAATATAGGATTTTCTGGAACAGTTTACCTATTCAAGAAACAGAAAACATTCTTTCAAACAAAAATACTTATGCACTCACTCAACTTTATGTTGATACTCTCTTTTCAAATCACTTGTATTCTCAGGGAACCAGTAGACAGGTACTCCCCGTGCTTTTGAGAAGATGGAGCTATTTATGTCTTGTCTTCTTTTTTTGTATAACTATTTGGTTTCGGTATACAATGATGAAACACATGTAAATACTTATACTTTTTAAATACAGTGGTTGTTTGTACTCTGATTACTATAATGCATGTGTTGTGATACTACAAATAAAGTCCTCCACCCCCGGACGTTTCCGCCGTCTGGTTTGGGGGTGTGACACTAGTGGCCTTCTAAACTCCAAGAACACTCAAATATGGATTAGGGTTTCGTAGCAGCTCTTTTAGGGTGGAAATGGAGGCTGGCCTTCGAGACATAAGGTCCTTTATATAGGTCTTAACCCCAAAACTTGGGTTTAGTGACTCTGAGCGTACGCTGGGTGTACGCCCCTCCGCACCCGCGACCATTCTCCTTTATACGTTGGGCGTACTTTGGCGCCTACCACCTTGCATGCATGCTCCTTTCTTGCCATCTTTCTCCATTAAGGACCAATAATGCCAATAACTTCAAAGTGTCATAACTCCTTCATTCTAAGTCCGTTTCCGATGAACTTTATATCCATGAAAAGGTGGCGGGAAACCCTACGCTCTTAGTCATGCCCCCAATACTAAAACCTTACTAATAAACCCGAGATCCATAAAAGACCGAATCGCCCCTACCCTTTGGCCTCCGAGACCACAACCGAGTACTTTCAAAACTGGGTGTTACAACTCTCCCCCACTTCAACTAGACATCGTCCTTGAAGTCTTCTGCGGATACTTATCTCGGGTACTTCTCATGGGTCATAGTAGCCACTCCAAGCTAGCCTGAATGCTCCCAACCATTCTTATACAACGCTTACCCTTGTCTGCTCAGTCCGATCCCCGAAAGGATCGCTACACTTGACCTCCTGAAGTCCAACCATTACCCTGCGCAATAGATGGTCTTCCTAAGGCAACTGTACATAAGCGACAACCTTTCCTGTCTCTGCGAAGGACAGATCGTTCACTGTAGCTAATCTCCAGCCATTCCCAGTGCCGATCCCTTTGCTGTTACCACTGAATGCTTCCACTTACTATGTCCAGATGCTGAACACTCAACTCAATGTGAAAATAAGATAATCCTTCAAGTAGAAGATTCATCCCTGCAACGGTTGGACTCATACGAGAGCTGCGCAACAGAGTCAAGCCCTTTACTCTGAGATTATTGAATCCAGTTGTAAGCGTCTTAGCACCTCTCGGTCAGCTAGCTGGTCCACTCCAGAATTCTCTTATCAATACCTGTCCGAAGATCCTGTTGTCTGTTATCCGCTTTCCGGATGAACCGGGACCACCCTGGTCCCAACTGGTCTGCCATCATCTGGGTTACCGGACTCCCACCGGTTACTAAACCCAAGCTTGATCTCTCAGTCGCTCCCAGCGACTTCCGAAGAAACTTCGGCTATCTAAACATGCTCTATCTACCTGGCCACTCTGGCTCTATAAGTACTGGGATCCTCGATCTCCTACCTTGACCCTACGGTCTCTACCAGGTCCCACCTACGCTGCTATAAGTACACGGTCCTCGCCCACGGGTCTCACCCAAACTTTATCTTGGAGCGGCCTCTCCCACAGGTCTCACCTTTCTAGGGCTTTGCATGCCCACTCCTCCTCGAATCTCAGCTTTCTATCCTTTCCTAACTCTTATCATGCTGACTAGGAGATACGGGCCTCGCCCACACTCCGCTCACTAGGAGATACGGGCCCTCGCCTACACTCCGCCATCTAGGAGATACGGGCCCACGCCCACACTCCGCTAACTAGGATGCTAATGAATTCTACAACTATCCCGTAGACTTACATCCCTTTTCTCACTGTCTGACTGCTGGTGGATGCTATGGCTATCCCATAGTCTTACCTCCTGGCTAAACCCGCTTCCTGTCGGAAATTCTCTGACCTGGTTTCCCAAACTAGCTATCCGATGTCGTGCATACACGAACCCTGCGTCGGGAAGTTTCCCAAACTTCCAAATCCTGCACTACTCTATCCACATGGTCAATCGGGCTACTTCCCTACCCAACATGATGTGAACTTATCCCGGCTCGCACTTACTTCTGCTCCTGAATACTCGGATGGTTCTCCCCCACTTCAATTCAGCTAACTCCTTACAGCTCACAGCCTTGGAAAGGATTCCCCATCCTTCTTACCGTCCAACGATCGATCCACTCGCAATCCGACGCTCACCACTGCTAGTGATCTAACTGACCGGTACCAATCAATACCTCTCTTGAAATACTAGCGACACATATCCTGAGTTCTAGTCACGCTTGCTACAGTTACTGCATCCTGATAACCTTCTCTAAAAGGGAACAACCTCTAACTACTATTCTAAAATCCAAGGTATGAAAATGGCATATAACTCAATATCGATGCAATACCATAAAAATAAAATCATAAGTAAAAGCTGATAGGAAAGAAAAAGATACGCACCTGCAACATCGGAAGCTGCTCGTGTCTCCTCTGCGGTCAGCTGGAAAGTCGTGCTCCTCACCGTAGGTGCCTCTGCCCGGCCCTGACGGCTGTTGATGATCCTCAACGTCGCAGGGGCTGGTGCTATCACCTGTCCCGTGGTAACCAAGCTCGGACACTGGGCCTTCTTGTGGCCCCGTTGACTGCAGTGGAAGCAGATCATGTCTGATCCCTGGATGGTGGTAGCTGTATAATCTCTGCTAAAATGACCAGTCCGACCGCACTTGAAGCAGCCATAATCACCACCACTACCACTCCTGCATGCACCCTCGTGCGTCCTGCCACACTTGCCACATCGGCTGCGGCTCTGATAGTCCCTCGATCTCGAGTCTGACCCCTTGGGTCTTTTGCCTGAACCCGTGGCTACCTGAATCTCATCCTACTTCCTCTTCCTGAGGTGCTCTTGGTCGATCTCCCTCACCCTAGCTCGAGCAATCATATCCTCCAGCGTCTTGCAGCTGGACCTGCTCACAAACTGCCTGATGTCATCCCTCAGCATCTCGTGATATCGGGCCTTCTTCATCTCCTCGTCCGCGACATACTGCGGAACAAGAAGAGCCCTCTCCCTGAACTTGGCGGTAATCTCCGCCATAGTCTCAATCGTCTGCCGGAGGTCCTGAAACTCCTGCGCTAACTGCTGCACCTCAATCACCGGTGCAAACTCGACCTTGAACATGGCCGCGAAATCACTCCATGTCATTGCGTCTAACGCGACATCATCCCCAATGGCATGTCCAACCTCCTCCCACTAATCCCGTGCTCTGTCCTTCAGAAGACAGGAGGCAAGTCGGACCTTGTCCCCCTTGGGACATCGGCTCGTATGGAAAGCGTTGGCAACATCATCCAACCACCTGCTGCTAGCGATGGGGTCCCGAGCCCCATGGTAATCCGGAGCTCCACAAGCTCTGAAATCTCGGAATGTCAGTGTACGCGCTCCCATCATGGCTATCATCTCAGTACGGAAAGCTCCCAGCTTCTCATCCAAAATCTCAAGTATGCCCTCCTTGACCGTAACGAAGATCAAAGGAGTCTGGTCTAAAATAATGCGCATAATCTCTGCTGAAATAAACTCTCTCATCTGCTCCTTGAGCTGCCCGGCTCCTGAACCTGAGCCTGATCCCTCGCCTGCACCAGAGCTGCCCACTGGTCTAGTACGTAACGTCACCATTCTGCAACATATCATAATAACCATTAAAATACTCATCACTACTGAGGGATCACACACGCACTACAAGTTCCCTGGTTTTATCTCAGCCCTATTTGATTCGAGTACAGATCCTCTGCTTTCAGTAGTATGGTCCCCTACTACCTTCCACATCTATCTGTACTGTCCTTAAAGATTGAATTGACTCCACCAAGTCCCTTGCACAACTACAATTTCTCCCAGCACTAATCTCATCCTAGGCTTACCCTAGGGAAATCTATAACCCAACCCAGTTCTCAGCTATTGAAGGGCTCTTCATAATGCCAATTAACCACAATGTGAATACCATCACATGTGACGAGGCTCGGGTAATCCTTCGAGTAAAGGACTCATCCTTACAACGGTTAGACTCAAACAAGAGCTGCGCAATAGGGTCAAATCCAATACTCTGAGATTATTCAACCCTGGTCACATGTGACTTAACGTATTCACCTAGTAGTTAACTCCCATCACTCAAAGTCTTAAAAAGCACAAAGCAAGCAGCATTCAGACCAACGGAAAATCTAACCAGAAACATAATCAAGCAATTATGTCCACTTATCAGGAATCTGTACTAGCATGCGATTCTAAGCTCATACACATATAACAGACACATAAGGCATCCTCCTAGATCCTTAGCCCTAATCTAGCATGCAGTTCTCATAAGCATATCATATCTAACAAACATGTATGGGTAATTTGGGAGAACTTACTTGAGCTTGGCTGATTGCATGCACCACACCCTTTTCTTTTTCAAAGTTCTTTTGTCTTTTCAAATTCTTTTCTCTTTTCTAGATTCTTTTTATAAAATGATTTCAATTCCTTTCAAAAAATTTCATACCAAGTCCTCAGTTTGAGTTCAGACACACCCGAGAGTGTGCCCGAATCCCTCAAACCATGGCGCTGATACCAACTTATAACATCCAGAAAATTAAGACCAAAAAATTCAGTTTAATTCATTAATAAAACCATAAGTTATCAAAACATTTCATCAAAACATTATCATCAGAGTTCCATATCAAAAATCAGAGTAAAACATTCCAGGCTAAACACCATGGTGTGTGCGATGCAGTTATCCCGAGCTCTTCCCTCCGCTACCGGAAGTACCTGAAACCAAAATTGAAAACCGTAAGCACGAAGCTTAGTGAGTTCCCCAACCTACCACATACCATACTCATAACCACATACTAGGCCCCCGCCCGCTGCATCGGGACTTGCCCGACATCGGACTCGCTCCGGCATCGGGCCCCGCCCGACATCAGGCCCTGTCTGGCATCGAACCTCGCTCGGTATACAAATCTGTTTCTCTTAGGCCTCGCCTGTCTCCCGGCCCCACCCGATATACATATAGAATCACATAAACATACTATCACATAAAGCAAACATACACTACTGAATTCCTGTTCTAAGGCCTCGCCTATATTGGGCCCCGCCCCTGTCCTGCTACTGAAGAGTCATGGAACCCCGTCCACGCTCCTGCTAATGGTGAGATACGGGCCCCCTCCCACACTCACCTCTCTCCTATCCTGGGTCCCGCCCCTGCTCTGCTAATAATGAGATATGGAACCCCGTCCGTACTTAGCTAGTGGTGAGATACGGGACCTCGCCCACACTCACCTCCCCACCAGGCACATACATGCATCATAAAGACAACAAGTATGATCTAATATGCAACATATAACATTCCTCGGGCTTACCCCGACATCGGACCCTAGTCTGAAAACATACTACCGACACATGCAAGAATCACAAAGACCTCTATCATACTAACATACCTCGGGCCTCGCCCAACATCAGATCGTAATCCGGAAGATATATCATAAAAATGCCTAAGGCTAACCCCCAAGTCTTCCTACTATACACAAACATAATGGGCCGGCATTGTGGCCGTAGACCCATGCACATAATGAGGAGACTCACCTCGTACTGCTGAAATCCCACCGATAAACCTCTGGCTGCCAACTGACAATTCTCCGAATTGCTGCTCCTTCGGCTCCTCGAGCTATCAGTACCAAGATAACACTTAGCCCAAAACCAACAGTCCTCATTAGGGTAAAATGACCATTTTACCCCTTGTCCAACTTGGTCCATATCTAAGGCCCCAAGCCCACTAGTGGCCTAATTTGCTAAATTGGGCCTAATCCCTCTAATGGGCCTTACTCTAAGCCCAAACATATTCTTCGCCCAAAACATTTAACTTCTGATGGGCCACTAAGGCCCAAAGACCCAAAGTCCATTGCTTGGCCCAACCCGAGGCCCAAAACACACCAAGCCCATAATTGATGAGTACGCGGGGCGTACTCTTCTGTACGCTAAGCGTACTAGCTGAATGGGGTTTACGTTGTGCGTACCTGCATGTACGCCCAACGTACTCCTCTGTTAAGTCACTTTTCCATTAAGTGCTTAATACTCTAATCCAGAAGCTACAATCACAGATCCAAGTCCTTTTCAATGTCTTAAACCATAAAGTCGCTTACTTGATGGTTTGCAACCCACAAATGAGCCCAAACTTGAAATGTGACAACATACTTCCATGGAAATGGCTATATCTCATGCATGAACCCATTAAGACATTCAAGATGGCAACTTTCTGCCTTATGGACTCATTTAGAACTGAGAGTATCAACTCCAAGTCCTAGAAATCGGATTGAACCACAAAGCTTCAACCATTGGACCAAAATGGTCCAAAAACTCAACCTAAAAGATCTAAGGAAGTAATCACCAAGTTCATATATTTATACCTTGAAATGGCCAGAAATGAAGCAACAATCCCAGATCTACAACCTCTCCTTTGAACCACCACCTTGCTTTGCTCCTTTCTTGCTTGGAAAATGGATCCACAATACCGAAATGCTCTATATTGGCCTTCTAAGCTCCAAGAACACTCAAATATGGATTAGGGTTTCGTAGCAGCTCTTTTAGGGTGGAAATGGAGGCTGGCCTTCGAGACATAAGGTCCTTTATATAGGGCTTAACCCTAAAATTAGGGTTTAGTGACTCTGAACGTACGTTGGGCGTACTTCTCGTACGTTGGGCGTACGCCCCTCCGCACCCGTGACCATTCTCCTTTATACGCTGGGCGTAACCCAGCTTACGATGGGCGTACTTTCGCGTGTACCACCTTGCATGCATGGTCCTTTCTTGCCATCTTTCTCCATTAAGGACCAATAATGCCAATAAATTCAAAGTTCCATAACTCCTTCATTCTAAGTTCGTTTCCGATGCACTTTATATCCACGAAAAGGTGGCGGGAAACCCTACGCTCTTAGTCACGCCTCCAAGTCTAAAACCTTACTAATAAACCCGAGACCCATAAAAGACCGAATCACCCCTACCCTTTGGCCTCCGAGACCACAACTGAGTACTTTCAAAACTGGGTGTTACAAGAATCCTCAGTCGTTTTTTGAGACTGACAACCTCACGCACGGTCGCACAACGAGACTCTGTCTAAGAGTCTAACTGATAAAGGCTACCCTAGCCTATCTTACATATGGATCCAACCCGCTGATCACTGAGCTTACCTATTCCCAACTTGTTCTAATGCCCTAACCATGCTAGTCACTACTGTTGGGTTTTCTATGCATCAAATACACTCTAAACTAGGTAGCGGAAAAATCTTAACTAAGATATACCTAAGTGTACATGCAACCTATGAATCTATGGTTTCATGCTAATTACATCTACCCTAGAAAACATAAAACAAATAAGAAAAACATACCTGAAAGACCCCAACACTAAAATTACCATAAAGCCAAACATGCTACATGCATATTCATAAATCTAATTAACATTAGTGGTCTAAATACAAAAGCATGGATACAAACCAACTAACAGGGTTTTTACAAAGTTTCATAACTAGTTGTATAAATACACAACTACCCAGGAATTTATAATACATATACATATATGTATACCAAGTACAAACGTAGTAGTGGCAACTACTCTAAGTCCTCCAACAAGGATTGTCTACTCTGGATGCTCATCACATGAAATAGTTAAACACTGAGAGGGATAAGTGGGTGTCATTTAGTGAGTTCAAAAATAGATACAATATAACGCTATGCCATATACATAACAATATGACAGGAACAAAAAGAAACAAATGAGAACAAAGGCTTATATGTGTATCAAATGAAGGGCTTTCTAGATCAATCAATGGTTAGATTCAAGGGATTACAATCAATGAGACACAATATTTTAGGATCATAAACATCATAAATTCCAGCCCAAGTGGCACATAGAACACAATTCCTTTTTATCATGTTGCTAGAATATACATGCTTTCAGCCCTACCTAGCATGAAGCCAATACCAAAGTGATACGAGTCATGCTCTACATGGCCAAAGGCATCTAAATCCAATATCAAGTAATAACCACTTAGATCAATAACACAAGAAAGCACATTGCACATATAACACATAACATACAATTGTCCCTATATTGAACTCACTGTGTTGTAACCGAATGTTACGATAGAATTCCGAATTCTGATGAAATTACATCATCCTCAGGCCTATAAAACCTTCAATTATACCCCTGGAGTTCATACTTCAAATTTCATAAGCAAGTAATCAACTAATCTCAAGTTATGTTGTTTTCAATTTAGAAATTTTAGCTTTTGTTCTTTGTATAGCTGTCATTTGCAGATCTGTTTTACCCTTATTAAATATCAAAATAACTAAAAAATTATAAATATTAACAAAATAGACTCTTATATATTTCTAATGCCACTGACCTCACATTTTTATGTTTTTTCTATAATTACTACGAATTTTACAACACAACATCCTAAAGCTGTCAAAATTCAGCCTTACTGCACTGAACATATAGCTGTTTTTACCCATCTTAAGTCCGGAATTAGATTTTGGTGTTAAAACGAAACTCAGAGTAGACATTCTTATATTTCCAGGGATATATAGCACATATCCATACGAGTTTTCTACAATTTTTGGTGATTTTTACAAAAACAGGACAATTATACCCTTTATGATTTCATTTTACCCTTCACATGATCAAACCTCATGATCAATATCCCTAAGTTCTTGTTTTACAATGATAACACTGAATAATTTAGTAATCCATGCTAATTCAAGTATAAACCATGAGTTTCATTACTAATTTTCACTAATTACTCTTAAACCATGATTAATTCTCAAGTTTACATGTAGTTACTTGATTTCCATTTAAGATTCTAGGTTAATAACATAAACTCATGCCTAATTTCATGAAATCAGTGGTAAACCCACTTTGATCAAACCCTAATCTCTTAATAACTCACTAATTACAAGGGTTAATCCAAAAATTAAGTGTTTATACCTTGATTACTAGACTTGATACTTCAAGAACACTCAAAATCTTGATTTAATCTTCAAAGTTTGTTCAAGATTGATCATGTAGGTGAACATCTCCCATAGGGATGATGAGGAACTGAAAATGACAGGAAAATAAGTCAAACTAGTATTTTGTCACCCTCGCGCGTTGCAGCGGAGAACACCTTTGCAAAGTTAACCATAAAAGTATAAAATAAAATTTTGACCGAAACAATTATTTATGTAGGATGCGAGTAAAAATAAATTTTGACATCATATATTGATTCGTACACTACATAAATGACAATTATTTAAGAAATTATAATGACAAAAAATAATATTTATAAAAACGAAAACTACAAAAACAAATTATGTATGAGACCAAAGGCGTAACTTAAAAATATAGTAAGGGACCAAATTTATAATTTATAAAATACCAATGATTTAACTTTAAAATTATAAGGATAAAAACTGTTAGATCAAAATTAGTTTAGGGTAAAGAATGTAAAAAACGAATGAAATTCAGGGACTGGAAATGAAAAAACAAATGAAAGTTACAGTAGAATAGTTGATGGGTCAAAATTAGTTTGGGTAAAGAATGTAAAACAAAATGAAGCTTAGGAGAGTAAAATGAAAAACATAAATGAAAAGAGCAAAAGAACCGCTGATTTGATTACCATTTTCTCAAATCAAACGGCTGAATTCATTTGAAATGTATAGTAACTTCCCATCACAAACCAATTTTGGTATTTATATATATATATATATATATATATATATATATATATATATATATATATATATATATATATATATATATAATTCGTGTTTTAATTGGTAAAAACCCGAGTTGGGTCGAGTTTGATCCGGTTTTGGTACCCGTTTTACCCATAAACACTAAAAATTACATAACTTTTCGCTCAGAACTCCGTTTTCGATGAGGTTTTCGAGTATACGTTTCTAACGAGGTAATTTACAACTTCCAATAAAAATATCCCAGAAAGGATCTTCCAATAAAATCATTTTTATTTATTTCCAATTTAGACGTTATACTTTCATTATTTCTGATATTTGACTTTTTGATCGGAATCACGTAAGACTTCCCACAACTCTTCCAATACCTTCTAAATGATTCTAAACTTATTTTTAAAAGTAAAACTTCAAATCTTATAAAACTATTTCGTTCGAACGAAACGCTTAAAACCATACCGAAAAATAGTAATTTTAACGCTTACAATTCTATTATATTATAACTACCTACTTTAAACGTTTTAAACCACATAATATCTCATAATATTCATTTTTTTTAAACTAATGAGCATACGAGACATGATAATTGAACAAGGTTAGTAAAGTGTATGTTACAATACCTCTAATGTAGCCCTTGATCTCCATGTATGAGATCTTGATCCTCCATGAAGTTGCTTGGATGAGAGGACCCAACCCAAAACCCCTCTAATAGTATCACACCCAATGACACCAAATAGTGGAATAAAAATAACTAGGAGAAGGGTCAATTTCACAAACCCTAAGAGGGTTAGAAATCGTCCCTAAGAGGGGGAGGAAGAACGGTTGGCGAAACTTCAAGCCAAGGTGCAAGGAAGAATGAAATCCCTAAGGCCCTATTTATAGCCGTGGATACCTTCCTAGGTTTTGTACTCCTTCCCATGTGGTATTGAATACCTAGAACGAAATTCACACATTCTCCCATGTAGGATGAAGTGATTTTCATATAATATTCCTGATTAACCAATTATCGATTAAGGGATATTCAACCCTTTAATTAATTAAACTGTTAATTAATTCCCAAAATAATTAGTTTCTATTTAATTATTAACCATAATAATTAATAAACCAATTTCTCCTTTATTTTTTCTACTCAATTTGGGTCTTGATGACAACCCAAAAGGACCCTGTTATTATTAGAAATATTACAAATAGTTAATGACATTGAACACTCTTTCCAACAATCTCCCACTTGGACAAGTCATCAACTATATGAGGACCAATACTTCTCCTATAATCAACAAAGTGTTAGCCATCCAATGCAACTACCGAACTCTTGATCTAACCAAGATTCAACCCTTAGATAAGTGATCAACTATTTCTTCGTTCTATGATATCTGTATGAATTCGAGACATGGATAATGGTCAATCTCAGAATTCAAGATTATGTTTCTCGATACATATTTGTGATTACTTCATCTCACTACTAAATTGAACACATCAATTCCAGTCAGGGCTCAGCCAAACACTTTAGATGTCAGCACCAAATCATCGAGGGTCCCATAAATATCGCTTCTCCTGTTAAGACAGAAGGAACAACTAAACTTCGATTACATAGTTTTTTTCAATTTTATCATGTCATACATGGACATACCCTTTATGACTACCAGTTACGGATAGCGTTGGATTAGACCAATTCATAACATAATTATAGAGCAAAAACTCACATGTATCTAGGTTTGAAGAATATAATATATTATCGTTTTAGAATTACTCGTGACTGTATCCATAAAGTAATATATAAGCGTGGGTTGGTCCAATACTTAAATCTCTATTAAGTACTCATGAATGTTAGCGCAATCTTTATGATATGTCCAATCATTATGGACAATCCACTAATACTCATGACAGTCTTGAATCACTACTTACTTCCAAGAGTATGGAGGGTATGGATGTTTGAGTAAATTAATACTCGATAAGTGGGTACCAAACATGCAAAAGGAGAACACAATGATAAAGTAATTGAAATGATTGATCTCCATCATATATTAAGATCTCCACTTAATAATTACCAAATCCAATTAACACTTATACTGCTTAAGTTATCAAGTTTAAAACAAACTAAACTAAAAGTGATGAAGCCAATTCATTTACAAATCTAATGCCTCTAGACTTTGTACGATTGTCAGACTTGGTCAGTGACATTGGCTTATGGAATGGATCGACAAGATAGCTTTCGATATGAGCCATTGACTATGATGTATTTGCATTTGACTCACTATCAAATGTGTTGGTACTTACTGAGTATGTGTCTTGTGAGCTTGTGTGACTTGGGATCCATACTCGAGGTAAGTTCCCCCTTATTGTCACAAGAAAAATTCAAAAGGACCATCAATAATAGAAGTGATAGAAATGTTGTAAGACTTCGGGGTGGCCGTAACATTCACTAGGTTGACAGATAGTGACAGAGGTGTTGTATGACTGTGGGGGTGGTCGTAGCATTCACTTGGTTGGCAAGTAGCGTTGTAGATTTGTAGTGTTGTAAGACTACGGGGTGGTCCTTAGCATCCACCTGGACCATGAGCAGCTGTGAGAGTGTGGTGAATATATGATTTGGCTCGTAGTTTTCCTTTAGGTGGGATTAGACCATGGCAGGATAAGTTGTGAGACTGTGGGAAGGCCATAATGTTCGTGTAATTAAGGAAGGTTGTGGGCCGTATGATACCGGTTGTGATATAATACTACAGTTAGGCATGTAGCATTCATTTATAGCATAGTGGATTGTTGAATCAAAGTTAAGGTTGGTTATGTTATCCTTGGATGGATCAGGAGGGTTGTTGGAGCCATTATGGCAAGAAAGATAGAACAACTCTTGCCAAATAGGCCCTCGCTCAGGAGTATCATGGTGCGATTATGTGAGGCTATTAGCCTCAGCAACCAATTGGAAATCCAATATATCAGCTAATTGGTAGGTAAGTATGAGACCAGGGGGTCTCAGTTGCATCAGAAATGTAATTATGGGACAACAAGATGAGTCTGAGATGGTACCTATGACGGAGACTCGTGATAGGAGTCGCCTTGTTATCAAGTGAAAGGTTTTCAGCAGCGATGAGTGATTAGGGATTCTGTTTCCCAGTGGAAACAACAAGATAATCCATGGTTGGAAGGGTTTATGCTCGGTTTGGATTGCGTAGTGGAGCCAAATTGGAAGTGTTTAGAATGGTCTATCTATCGAGGAGTCAGAAAAGATTATAGGATTTCAGATTTCAGGCAGAGTAGTAATGGGTATTCTTTAGTGGTTAACTCTAGTGGGGTAAGGATTCGTTCGTCATCAGGATTTGGGAGCCCTGCTAAGGTTGGGTTCATTTATAGTTTTGGAAGTTCGTTATATGCATGAGTCGACTTCTCAGTCCGTATTGAGGTTGTGGAAGTATCGCCCAGGATGTCTGGCATTTCTGGAAGGTTGTAAGGAGTGATTTCGAGGACAAAATCAATTTTAAGTGGGGGAGAGTTGTAACTCATATTTTCCAGGATGAATCGAATTAGGGTTTTGAGGACTCAAAAGGTTGGATTTTGGAAGAAAATGATCCTCACAACGTGAGATTGGAGGTTTACAACGTGAGATGGGTTGTATGAAAACTTTTGTTCGGGACTAGTCTCACGACGTGAGACATGGAGCTCATGACGTAAGAGTTGATGCAGCCCAAGCCCATGATCATTTTACGATTTCCTTCGTATTTAAGCATCTTTAAACTCATTTTAGGGTTTGTTATCAGCCCCAAACCATATTTCACCTCAGAAAATTCCTCTTCTTCATCCTTGCTTGATCTTTGGTCATTTTGGAGCTTTTCTTATTTTGGAAGAAGGAGAAAAGAAGAAGAAGAAGGTGATCTTTTGTTAAGGCTTGCAATAAATCATCATCATCATCATTTTACATTGTTTCTGGATCGTTGTAAGTATTAAAGATTCCTCCTTTATTGTTCTATGAGGCTAGATATAGGTTTTCTCCCACTTTTCTTCTTGGTTGTGTAAGTTTGATGGATGGAAACCATAAATTTGGTACCTTTATGAGTTATTAGGGTCTTAAGAGTGACATGGAGTACATATCTAGTGAATGGTTGAATTTTAGGAACCTTGCATGAAAGTTGGATGTCTTTTCTTCAACTTTGACCCAAATAAGATCTAGACATGTATTGGACATATATGTCTTAAAAGCATCGACTTCTTAGTGAACTATGGAGTTATAAGACCTTCTCGAAAGTTAGAGTTCATGGATTAATGGATTAAGGACTTAAAAGTTGTACTTTTTACTTCATACTGTTCTCATAACGTGAGGGATGAATGAACCCGTTTCTGGTTAGCTTCTTGGAGCTCATGAAGTGGGATGAGGCTCTCACGGCGTGAGGTTAGCTCCTGTGACTTTTCATGTCTAAGTTGACTGAGTTGAGTCAGGATGAGTTGGAATCGGACTGAGTGAGATCTCACGACGTGACCAAGGACTGGTCACGACGTAAGAATGGATAAGTTGACATTGGGTTGTTGACTTTGACTTTGACCGTTGACTTTTGGCATGGATTGACTTTTGGTCAAAATTCTATATTTAGAAGGTAGACTTAGGGTTTACCTTGTGTGGATTGATAGGAGGTTTTAAGCACCCATCTTTTGGCAGAGAGTGGTTAGTTGTGGTCGGCACGGTTCTGAACTGAGTGTTAGTCGACTTTGTGATTCAAGTGAGTCTCCTCATTATACTAGGGGTCGAAGGCACCAATGCCAACCCATTGGCTTATATTGTATATGAAGACCAGGGGTGGCCTTGGCATTTGTATGAAAGACTTGGAGGTGGCTCCCGACAAATCGTACGAAAGTCTAGGGTTCGGACCCTGGCAATTATATGTAGTATGCTATTTGTCTATGTGATATTTGCATAGAAGACCAGGAGGTGGCTCTTGGCACTTGCCAATAAGACCCAGGGTTTTGGCCCCCGGCCTGCCAAGGAAAGACTATGATACGGCTCATGGCATAATGGCAAAACTATGCTTGGCACATAACATTCTCTATTATATGTATGGTATGTGGTATTTTGGGGAACTCACTAAGCTTTGTGCTTGCGGTTTTATGTTTATGGTTTCAGGTACTTCTGGTACGAAAGGGAAGGGCCCGACGTGACAACACATCATCCCCCAGAGTTTTCCGCATTGGCAAATTATGATCTTTACTCTGATGTTTTCCGCACCCGCCTGACGTGACAACACCTCAATTTTAGAACAACTCTTTTGTATGGTTTATTATTTTAAAAATGAAAATTTTAATATGAATTTTTGGGACGTTACATTCTAGTTCTGGCTCTAGTGCTGAAGCAATTGATGAGAGGATACATGAGTTCATCATGTCTGAGATCACTCGCGGTATCTTGGATTCTACTCCTGTGATGTTTGGTACCATCAAGGAGGGGATTATGGAGGTTTTGGATGAGTGTCCGGGGCTTTTTGGGCTGATATTGCGGCGGGTCAGTTGAGGGAACAAACTCTCTCATTTCGGGAGTTCAAGGCTTGTGGAGCCCTAAAGTTCTTCAGGAAGAAAGACCTTAGAAGAACAATCTAGTTATAAATATTCTTGAATCATAGTTGTTTTATTACCATAAAATAATTGTGACTAGTGTTGGATCAAAACCTAGGGTTTGGTTAATAAAGTTATGAGCTTTAATGTGTGTGCATGTTTTAGATCACCAATCTTAGCATGATTTAATTCTAATAACCTTTATGATTAATAAAAATCAAATCTTGCATGATATGAACTGAACAATGAATTTACGGATAATTAATGACATGACGATGAAATTAAAAGTCCTTAGTGTCATTAGTATTCGTGTATGGACCAAATACACGAATCAATTTAGGAATCGGTGAATAATGAATAAATTACCATTATACTAAAGTCCATGATTTTGAGATGTAATCCAATTTGAATCAAAGTACCTAAAGTGATTCGTTTCCATTCAGTTTATTTAGTTAGTTTAATTATTGATTTGTTGGAGGTTTAATAACAACCCCCCCTTTTATTGCTTTTTTTATTTAGTATAACCTATAAAATGTTAATTCACTACCGTTCCCTTTGAGTTCGATAACTTTGTTTATCAAAACTATATTATATTCGATCATGTTCACTGTCTATAAGGTGTGGTGACTAGGAATTATAAATGAAAAACTAGTACATTAAAACTACACATCATTTATACTTTATAATGGACCAATAATTTCTTTTATGACTTTTAATGATTAGTTTTATGGTTTGTAATGATAAAATGTTTTATAAAAACATTATAACCGGGTACTGGTACGTAACCACTTCTAAAATCTAAAGAACCGTTTTCATTTTTGGTATTAATATAACAAGACCAATTGGTTATGGTTCTAGAAAATAAGAGCAATGTTCCCTTCTATTGCCACCCTTAGTTTAATTACATCATTTCTAAATCCAATTGACAACAATAATAATACACACCATAATTTCCTAATTTCACGTCACGATACTTAGGATTTTAACTCATCTTCTTGACCACTCTAGATTTGGTCCATGTATAGAGTTTATTATTCAATGTACATTTTAATATACTTTAAAGAGTCCATTAAGGTCATAAGTTTACAAAATCCATCTATTACAATGTAGGCCTTCCTTTTTGACAAACCCCGAGCTTATTTTCAATTCAAGAAGATGATAAATGCTAAGATACATACATTTGATGTTGATTAGAGGCAAGTTTCTAAAAGGATTGTCATGTCTGTGCCATGACGCGTCATGACTCTAAGGCCTGTACTTGATACATCGTTTTAAAAAATTTCATCTTAAGTCATTTATGTATATCAAAATGAATAATAGTAGAAAATACATATATAAATATTAATTATATACAAAATTATTGTCTTTAGTCATGCCTTACAAATGACATGGCTCGCCACACTCATAAAAGCTTGAGTGTTGATATTGTTTCCAAGTCATGTATCGCCCAAATTTTTAATACAAAGTACACCAAAAAATTTCATTTGTTAAACATGAATCATTACAAATTCGGTGTACATTCGTATCACAAATATATTAACTACCTTCACATTTGACTAATATACCATTAGTAGCAAAGCCACACAAATTATCAACATGTCAGATTCATTTACAAATATAATTACAGACATCAAGTCCGCCATTGATTTGCGTTATCCGCCAA
Source organism: Lactuca virosa (assembly GCF_052849685.1). Classification (NCBI taxonomy): domain Eukaryota; kingdom Viridiplantae; phylum Streptophyta; class Magnoliopsida; order Asterales; family Asteraceae; genus Lactuca; species Lactuca virosa. Next base: position 29,470,260 of record NC_136426.1, read on the forward strand.
TGATGATATTACAGCCACCAAGGCTACCATCATAAACCAAAATAATAACACACAAGTATAACATTACTGCCACTAAGGCTGCCATGACTTGCAACTCCATCAATGATGATATTACATCCAACAAGGCTACCATCATATATACCAGTAATTCTAATCATTATCACACCTTCGTATTTCCTAACAATATACAAGTATAGTGTTACAAACACTAAGTATGATATCGACTTGCATTATCCAATATTAATATACAAGCATGGTGTTCCATACACTAAGTCCGCCATTGACTTGTATTTATCCGTAGTCCTTCAAATTTAATATAGTAGTGTTACAATCATAAGGCCACCACAATACTTATTCATTCTTATAGTGGTATTTACAACACTAAGCATACCAATAATAATCAATTCCCATACAGTGGTGTTTTTTACAACACTAAGCATACCGATAATAGTCAATCCTCATACAATGACATTTACAAAACTAACCATGCCAATAATAATCAATCCTCATACAATGGCATTCACAACACTAAGCATATCGATAATAATCAATCCTCATACAATAACATTTACAACACTAAGCATATCGATAATAATCAATCCTCATACAATGGCATTTATAGCACTAAGCATATCGATAATAATCAATTCGCATTCAATGATATTTACAACACTAAGCATATTGATAACATTCAATTCTTATTCAATGATATTTACATCACCAAGCATACCGATAACATTCATTCATGATATTACAGTTATTCAGAATATCATGATTAATTAAGTCTAATAATATAGCTTTCCTATAATATAGATAAGCCCATTAATTATTTCATATGAAAATAACCTGATATAATATTCACCGCAATTCTAAACCATATACAACCTTACAAGTTCCAAACCTAAGCAGTCACAATAATCATACTGTTGTATTTAACACGTAATCAAGGAAATACAATGTGACATCCCTATTTTTATGGCCAGATTAGACCGATTTGTTTATGGTTATTAAATCATAGTATTCTTTTAAAAAGGATTGATTATGTGGGATTTGTCCCAAAAACATGATAAAAATATTATCAAAACATTTTTGAAGAAATGTGTTTTATTTATAAAACTCGGGATGTCATCGTCAGTACAGAAACATAAGCATAAACAAGCCTTACATTATCTTAGACTAACAAACTACATCTCCTTGAATCTATCATCATGCATGCAAATTTGTACTGCTACCTGTGATACAAAGAAGCTGACTGGGCCAGGTTAGGAAACCTAGTGAGTACATAGGATTTTCAACCCACAGTAATATAGTTAATGTGTTTAATCATCAAACACACAATTAACCTAATTACCTATCCCCGTTTTCTTATTTATTATTCCCTAAGGGGTTATACTAAGGGTCATCACCTACATCTTGTTTACCTATCATCTCCTACATCGCATTTCCTTATATGATTATTGCTAAGGACTTTTCCAAAGGATCATCGCCTACATCGTATAGACAATATTGTTTCGGGGATTACTCCCCCAGTATGTGTCCAGTATGGGTTAGAGTATCATCGCATGAATATGTAGTTACTACATCGCCTGAACTCGTAATTCATCACCTACAGGTTACGAGCCTACCGGTGTTTCCACATGACTTGTTTAGATTAGTTAGTGGCTGCCATCTATACTCTAGTAGATGACTACATCGCAACATCGCAAGTCAAGGACAGAGCATCTCCTAGTCATCTCTTATTTATCATCACCTATTTATCATTACCTATCTACCATCACCTATCTATCATCTCCTATTTATCATTACCTATCTACCATCACATATCTATCATCTCCTATCTACTCCCATATCACTACCTAATACATATTTATAAGTGTATACTACTTATATGATCAAATCAAATTAAATGTCATCTCATACTATTTTATCTAACACATAAAGTTTTTGGCACAGATAATAAGAACATAAAGCAGATAGTTATCTTCATACTTCATATCTATGTGTAAGATGAAAGTAGCTATGCACTTACTTGATAAAGTGATGACTCGAAACTCGGACATTTCTTCGCTTTAGCACTTAGCTATTCCTTTAACGTGACCTATGTTCAATTAACACTACGTCTTATGCTAATATTCCTTATGAGTAAAGATAGCCTAGATCCATCATTAATTCCAATGTATAATGATCTATAGTTTATAAAGGATAACCAGGAAGGATCATATTGGAGGTAGGGTCCATTTGTTATATAGAGTATACTGTTTGGAAATCCCACTTTAAACACCTCACTAAATCTAGCCTAGACATCATCCCTGTAAGTAGACCAATCAGTATAACGACATGGAATTACTAATAAATCTTATTTATAGGTTCAAAATAACGACTTATGACTATAAATATAAGTTACACTAAAAGAGATAGAGTGTAGCTTAACTAGTAGAGATTTTCCTAACAAAAGTTATGAAATTGCGCTGACAGAGCTTCTACCCGCTAGCTACTACTAATTCAGGGATCGCAGGGCTTCGCCGAAGGCTAAAACTAAGGGAAAATGGGCTAAAATCAAAAGCAAATCAAGAGGAAAGAATGGAAGAGGTGTGAGGAATGAAATGGGGAATTGCAGCCTGTTTATAGCCATTTTTGGGTGCAAGACGTGCAAAAGGGGTGCACGTCGCACATTTTAAGGCTACGTCTCCCTAGCCACTTTGTGCCACGTGTCGACCTCTTCGTGGTCTGCGTTTTCACCTTCTAGAAGCGTGCGTCACAGAACCGGCGCGCACTGTTTGGGGCACAAATCGCAGATTTTGTAAATTCCATAACTTCTTCATACGGACTCCGTTTTTGACGTTCTTTTTCACGCACAGCTCTCGACGAGTACTAAAACTTTCCTTTAGGATCCATCAGCTAATTCTGACTTTATTTTTAGCCCTTATTTTTATATGATTTAATGATTTTGCAAAAATCACAACTCTCTCATACAAACTTCGATTTTGGTGTTTCTTTTACCAAAATTCATATCTTAAAAAGTACTACGATTTTCATTTTGGTGACTTTAGCTAAAAGTCAACCATTCTCTTCGTAGATTTTAACGTCACATATTCCTTGTGCCCGACTGACTTTTATATCTTTCTAAAAAATGATATATAAGTCATACAGACTTGGATTTGTACGAAATTTATATTCATACATACGGCTGATTTTCGTCACTGTCTCGGTACCCTGTCTCAGCTCCAAAAAATCCTGAGATAACCGCTCACGCTCGACCCTCGGAATGTAGCGAGCACGGAACATGTCCCTGAACTGCTCCCAAGTAACAGCAGCTCTCTGGTCATCCGTATACGACCCCATCATCAATCTCCACCACTCCTTTGCCCCGGACCTCAGCAGGTTCAGGGTACATCTGACATTCTGGTCAGTAGGACATGAACATGTAAAGAAACATCCCTCCACATCCGACAGCCTCCTCATGGCTACAATGGGATCCTGAGTACCATCAAAAGTCGGGGGCTTCGTGTTATCGAAGTCCCGGTACTGGAAGCCCCGACTGGCTCCTCCTCCTTCTGCTGCTGTTACAGCCGCGGTAGCTGCAGCGGCAGCCGTCTCAGCAAGGGCTGCATATCTTTTATCAAAGTACTCCATCATAGCGGACTTAATAGTCCCAAACAACTCTGGAATCTGACCCCGGACAATCTCGACCACCTCCTCGCGGATGGTCTCCCTGACCCGATCCTCTGTCAACACTGGCCCCTCCAGGCCGATAATCTCAGGTGCCGCTGGGGCCTCCTGATCACCCTGTCCTGATCCCGATCCGGATCCTGTCACGAAACGCCTCGTAACCACCATACTGAAAATATAACAGGAAGATATCAGTAAATCCGCATAAATGACCGGGAACCAACTCCCGACTAAACCCTAGGGGTTGTGACTTCCTTGCTACGCGTATGGGTCCTGTGCTTTCAGTAGTATGGGCCCCTACTACCTTCCAAACCTACCCATATTTGCCTCAAGTATCACCACAACACCCTAACACTATACATACATCTGGTGGTCGCTCAACCTCACTCCTAGAGGAAGGCTAACTGTCTCATAACTGACCTACCGGTCTCACACAACCCACTCATCCATGAAACTTCCACCAACCCTGCAGCACTAGTGTATGCTAGCCATACATAACGTTGGACCCTATAGACTTTTGAATATCCAATCCTACCCTAAGCTCCCAATCAAACAAGAACAGAACATAAGGCCAAATCAAACATTTTCAGGCTATAAGATCTTAATTATGTATAACCGTGATGCATACACTAAGAAACTACAGTAATGATGTCAATCTCATATAAAGGAAACCCTAGGCTAGCAGACATCATGTAATCAGACAATTCTATCATGCAATTCCTGAAGATCCCTAGCCTAGCACTAACATGATGTTCTAACATATCACATAATAAAATAGTTGTATGGTATTTTGGGGTCTACTTACTGGCTCTGGCTGATCGTACACCCTGCATCCTCCTTTACTTATTTTGAAAACCATTTAAAAAAATCATTTTAAAATCCTTTCCTTGGTTTGAGACTGGATTCACACGAGTGTTCCTCAAATTCACTCAAACCAAGGCTCTGATACCAACTTGTAACACCCATAAAATCAAGCCAAATTAAAACTTTTAAAAACATTTCAACCCATTAAAAATCATTACATCTTGTTTTCAAAATGTATAATATCAGAGTTTTTTCATAAACATAAACAAAACATGAGGAGCTGTACGCTCATACCTTCGCCTTGCCGCGATCCCCTGATGTACCTGAAACAATGAACTGAAACTGTAAGCCCGAAAGCTTAGTGAGTTCCCCCAAAATACCCATACCCGCAAGAATATGCATATAATCATAAACAACATACTATGGGTCCAGTCAACCGTCGGGTTGGAATACCCCAGGCCCTCAACCATCCGGTTGGAATGCCAACATACTATGGGTCCAATCATCCTCGGGATGGAATACCCCAGGCCCACAACCAACAGGTTGGAATGCCCACATACTATGAGTCCAGTCATCATCGGGATGGAATACTCACGGCCCACAACCAACAGGTTGGAATGCCCAGGTCTATTGGCTTTCGCATAAAGCATATAAGACTCAACCGCCAAACAAACATGTGCACATATAACAGATAATCACATAACAGTCTATAGACAACAACTGATCTAACGGATCATACCACATACCACATAATATTATCCTACCCTCTACGATACCGAACTAACAAGTCATACCACATGTCACATAATGTCATCCTACCCTCTAGGATACTGGTCTAACAGATCATACCAACATAACATAACCAATAACAATTCAAAGGGCCGACCTTGGTGCCTTAGACCCTTGAGTATAGTGAGGATAACTCACCTCACAATGTCGCACTGAAAATGATAGGCTCAACTTTCGAATCACCAACACGAGCTCCACCACCTATAGTTAACATAAAACCCTTTTTCCATAAATTTCCAAATTACCAAAATGCCCCCAGAGGACAACTGGTCAATCCTTGGTCAAAGTCAAAGTCCACAGTCAAAGTCAACAGTCCATGTTGACCCGACTCGTCAAGTGTAGTTCACCGACTAGTTGAGTCCATCCTGAACTCGAGAAGTCATGAAATCCTTGGTTGACTCGTCGAGTTCCCCTAAAACTCGTCGACTTCATGCGTGTCCAAAGGTTGGGAAAAACCCTAGCCGACTTGCCGAGTCATTCGACTGACTCGCCGAGTTGTTCATCCAACTCGTCGATTACATGACTATCTTCATATGACTCGCCGAGTCGACCTTGCGACTCGCCGAGTCCCTTCAATCCTTCAACTATGCAGATGCTTTTTAAGTCATGCAAAGGCTCCATATTGCAGATCTAAGCTCCTAGTGCATGATTATCACGTAAAGTTGCAAACTTTACATGCATTCAAGATGATAATGCCCCAAAACAAGCTAAAGGAGTGGCTTAAGGTAGAGGAAAGGACAAAGCTTGACAAAGACTGATACTTTATGATAAGGAGGGACTAAAGGAGTCCAGATCTGAGGTTGCAAACCTCATATCTTAACCCAAAACTGAGAACCACCTCAAAAACACCAAAAAGGCTCTAAACCCATAAATGAAAAGATCTAACTAAAGGAGAGTCAAGGAAGCAACTTCTTATCTTCAAAACAGTGCCAAAACAGAGAAGAATCTGGATCTACAACAGCCCCTTGCTTCAAACTTCTTGAACTCCAAGCCCCTTTACTCCAAGGTTCTTCTTTCAAGATAAGAGACACACAAAAATAGAGGGAAAGCACAATTAGGGTTTCTGAATTCGAGGGAGGCAGTAAGAGAGGTTAGGGGAAGTAAATGATCCTTAAATATGGTGCAAAACCCTTGAAATTAGGGTTTCTTCCTCCAGCTCCTACTCGTCAAGTCCCTTCTTGGACTCGGCGAGTAGGTCACTAAAAACACGCAGACCAACCCGCTGCTACTCGACGAGTAGGGCAACCAACTCGTCGAGTAGACTTTGAACCAAGGAAATTCTTATTTAAAATCGATACCTGAGAATCGAGGCGTTACAATTCTCCCCCACTTGAACTAGACTTCGTCCTCGAAGTCTGCTGCGGTGAACAACTCCGGATGGTGCTCGCACATCTCTGCCACTGGCTCCCACATACACTCGGACCCTCTCTGATGCTCCCACTGTACCTTTACCAAAGGTATCTCCTTGTTCCGTAGAATCTTCGCCTTCCTTTCTAATATGGCCACGGGCCTCTCAACATAGTTCAGGCGCTCATCGACCTGAATGTCATCGAGTGATACCACCGCCTCCTGGTCCATAATGCACTTTCGCAATTGCGAAACGTGGAAAGTGATGTGAATTCGACTAAGCTCCTCCGGAAGCTCTAACCTGTATGCCACTTTACCAATCCTGGTAATGATCCTGAACTGCCCAATATATCGGGGACCCAATTTTCCCCTCTTCCTGAAGCGGATCACACCCTTCCATGGCGAGACCTTCAGGAGTACCATATCACCGACCTGAAAACTCTAACTCGGATCGGCGCCGGTCGGCGTAATTCTTCTGCCGACTCTGAGCGGTCTATAGCCGCTGCCTAATTTGCTGAATCTTCTCGGTAGTCTGCAATACTACCTCTGTCCGTCCCATCACCCTGTGTTCGACCTCACCCCAACATACTGGGGTGCTACATCTCCTTCCATACAACAGCTCGAAAGGCGGGGCGCCAATACTGGAATGATAGCTGTTGTTGTAGGCGAACTCCACAAGGGGTAGGTGGGAACCCCAGCTCCCACCGAAATCAATAACACAAGCCCTCAACATGTCCTTGAGGGTCTGTATGGTCCGCTCGCTCTGACCGTCGGTCTGCGGATGGAATGCTGTACTAAAGTGCATCCGCGTGCCCAGTTCCTCGTGGAACTTCTGCCAAAAACGGGAGGTAAACCTAACATCCTGGTCGGAGACAATGGAGACCGGAACCCCATGGCAAGCCACAATCTCGCGGACATACACGTCGGCCAACTTCTCGGCTGACGAACTCTCCCGTATGGCCAAGAAATGGGCACTCTTGGTCAATCGATCCACGATGACCCATATGAGATCAAACCCCTTCGCCGTCCTCGACAGCTTAGTAATAAAATCCATCGTGATCTGTTCCCATTTCCACATGGGAATCTCCAGGGGCTGCAGTTTTCCATGCAGCCTCTGATGCTCGGCCTTGACCATCCTACAGGTCAAGCACCTCTCAACATACCAAGCGATTTCTCGCTTCATGCACGACCACCATAAGCTCAAACTCAAATCCCGGTACATCTTGGTGGCCTCCGGGTGAATAGGAAGTGAGACTTATGAGCCTCCTCCATGACCGTCTGTCTGACCCCACCAGTCATCGGAACCCATACCCGACCGCATCGCGTCAACAACCCCCGGCTATCCTGCACAAATCGGGCGTTCTCGCCCCTGATCCTCTCCAGTTTCCAATTCTCTGGTCGCATACCCTCCACCTGAGCATCTCTGATCAAACTCACAAGCGGGGAATCCACTGCTATCCTCATACATATCGTTGGGGAGGGAGTCCCAACTGACTTGCGGCTCAGAGCGTCCTCCACCATATTCGCTTTACCGGGGTGGTAAAGGATCTCGCAATCGTAGTCCTTGACTACATCCAGCCACCTGCGCTGCCTCATGTTCAGGTTCGGATGATCCATGATATGTCTTAGGCTCTTGTGATCCGTGTAAATGGTACAACGGAACCCATATAGGTAATGTCTCCAAATCTTGAGAGCGAAAACCACCGCTCCCAACTCTAGATCATGATTAGGATATCTCGTCTCATGCGGATTCAACTGCCGCGACGCATAAGCTATCACTCGTCCCCTCTGCATGAGGACTGTCCCTAAACCTATGATGGATGCATCATTGAACACCACGAAATCCTCAACTCCCTCCGGGAGTGTCAAAACTGGAGCCTCACACAACCGCTGACGGAGGGTCTCAAACGCCCTCTGCTGCTCCGGGCCCCACCGGAAATCCACCCCCTTCCTCGTCAGACGAGTGAGGGGTACTGCAATCTTGGAGAAATCTTGTATGAATCTCCGGTAGTACCCTGCCAATCCCAGAAAACTCCTGATATCTGAGGGAGATTTCGGAACCTCCCACTGCATTACTGCCTCGATTTTGGCCAGGTCGACCAAACTCCCCTCCTGGTCAACGAGGTGTCCCAGGAACTGGACCTCTCGTAACCAAAACTCGCATTTCGAGAACTTGGCATAAAGCCGTTCTCGCCTCAGAACTCCCAATAACTCCCTGAGATGCTCCTCATGCTGCTCTCGAGTCTTGGAATACACCAAGATATCATCTATAAACACGATGACCGAGCGATCCAGCATCGGTCTGCAGACCCGATTCATCAGGTCCATAAATATTTCCGGCACATTGGTGAGCCCAAACGGCATCACCACGAACTCGTAATGACCATAACGAGTCCGGAACGCGGTCTTCTCCACGTCCTCCTCTCTGACCCGGACCTGATGATACCCCGACCTCAAATCTATCTTGGAGAACCAAGATGCCCCCTGCAACTGATCAAAGAGGTCGTCTATCCTCGAAAGTGGATAACGGTTCTTCACCATCAACTTGTTCAACTCCCTATAATCAATGCACATCCGGTGCGAGCCGTCCTTCTTCCTGACGAAGAGGATCGGTGCTCCCTATGGGGAACTGCTAGGTCGAATGAATTGCTTGCCTAGCAGCTCCTGCAGCTGTGATGACAACTCCTGCATCTCGGGTGGCGCCAACCTGTACGACGCCTTGGCGATAGGGGCCGCACCTGGCACTAGGTCGATCCTGAACTCGACCTGCCTCTCCGGAGGCACTCCGGGTAACTCCTCCGGAAACACATCAGTAAACTCTCTGACCACCGAAACCTCTAAAACTGAAACCTGCTCCGTGGCCCGCGTATCAACCACGTATGCTAAATAACTGTAACGCCCGTGTTTCTAGGCTAGGCATTAATATTCACATAATGATCTAGGTTAACCTTTGTAACTCATTTTGAAGAAATGAAAGGGAATTATGTGAATTTTATGTGAATTATGTGTTTTATGCTTAATTATTAGGGTTTAATTAATTAAGAATAAAAATGAGCGTCAAAATTAAATATTAGATAAAGCCGATATCTATTAAGAAACTTGTAGTGGGCGTGACAAGGATTACGGATATATAAAGAATACCAAAATCCGAGTTATAACGAAGAAGTTATGACCTGTCGAAGTTTCGCGACAAAACCGGCACGGGGCCGAATGTCGTAAAAAGTGAGTTTTTGATAAACTACTTTTTAGCCTTAGTGATCTAAATGAAACTCGTAGTGTTTGTTAAACCGAGAGTAGGTATAAAAAGAACGCCCAAATCTGACTTCGTATGAGGAAGTTATGATTTTTCGAAGTTTCAGCTTAGCAGTAGACAGCTAAAAACTCGAATTTTAGATCGAGTGATTTTTAGCCGACACAACCTAAACGAGAATCGAAGGTCTCGTAAATAGTAGCACAACGGTAAAAAGTCTGACGAAAACGGACTTCAGATGAAGAAGTTATGAATTTTTAACAGATTTCCTGTCCCGGTCTGTTAAAAATAATAATTTAAAAATTAAAATCAAAATTAGCCGACGAAGTCTAAACGAAAGTTGTAGAGCGTAATTTTACCTATGCGTGCATATAAAGAATGTCAAAAACGGAGCTTGTATGCGAAAGTTATGGATTTTAGAAGTTTTGGCGCGAAAAACGAGAAAAATCCCCAAAACCGAGGAATTTCGCATACGTGGACTTCGGCCACGTGTCCTCGCTTCGCATCCGACGCGTGTCCGAAAATTGGCTGAGTCACCGAAGCCACATGGCGAGGCGTGTCATGATCTTCTCGAGTCCGAGGTTCTGTCCAGTAGAAGTGCGACGCGTGCCTCTTCCCTCGTGCGTCCGAACCCTCGCAGGTGCCACGAACCATCCCTACTTCGGACTAGACCGCAGTCCACTAAGGAGCTGCTAGGAGCCACTTCGCATGCGCAGCCCATGTGCGAGCCCTCCCTGCGAGCCCTCGGATCTGCGACGCGTGGCTTCTTCTCAACCGTTGGATCAGGAGGCTCGGCCCTATAAATAGGAGGGTGCGAGACCTCCCGGGTATATTTTTGAAAATTGCCACTTTTAGCCCCTCTTTCCATATTTCTTTCATTTTAACGTCCCCCGAAGCCCCGGTACTTATTCCAAAGCCCGGAATACGCCACGAACTGCCCGAGAAGCCCGGAAAATTTATCTTTTCGGTTTTGAAGCCCGACCTTTCGCAGAGCCCGGTTTCTCAATAAAACTCCCGGTTTTATTAGAAACGATCGTTTTAGGAAACAAATTGTCACACCCCGAAACTGATGGCGGAAACGTTCCGGGGCGTAGGACGTCATGTGTAGCATCACAACCAATGAATAATAGCAATCATAGCAACGCAACCATTACAATGAATACTTAAGTAAAAATGTTTACATCGATTCTGAAAATTGTTTGAATTACATCATATAGTTTGTATGAATATAAACATTAAACTCTTATTGCTTCAACTCTTCAAAAACCCAGCAGGTACCTGTCTACTGATTTCCTGAGAATACAAGCAGTTTGAAAATATCAGCATAACGCTGGTGAGTTCATAAGCAGTAGTTCGTAATGAAACTTTGTTGATGAGCTAGCATAAATGTTTGTATAGTTTCAAGAAAATCCGATATTTTCTTTAGTGAAAGAGTAGTGTTATCAACTTCCGTATAAAACCATGAATGTTCGTTACTGAAAACCATGAAATGTTCGTAAGGTCGGCGTGGATACTGAGTGTCAACTGATGTTTTGTACGCAAGTGGATCCTATTAACATATGGTATCACATATATGTATCAGACAAGGACATAACATTATCTGTTATGGAGGAAACCACCTTAGGGACTAGGAATCGTTTGAAACTAAGTGTTAGAATCACACGTGATTGAAGCTAGGGAGTTTGCGGCCGTAATTAGGGGTGTACCGTCAGGGGTTTGCGGCCCAACAGGGTTTATGGCCCATGAGTTTACGGTCCAATGGGGTTTACGGCCCAAGTGTTTGCGGTCCATGGGTTTACGGCCCATGGGTTTGCGGCATGTGGGTTTACGGCCCATGAGTTTACGGCCGTAAACACTGGGTGAAATGTAGGATTTTTGGTGTTTCAAGGTCCTTTCTAGCCTCTTGGGAGTGTTCCGAGTCTTTTGCATAGCAAAAGAGGTGCTAAAGGTCAAACCTTGATCATTTACTAGAGTTTACGCCCAAGGCGGGGTGTATGGCCGTAAACTCTTCGTGCTCATGTCTTTTGGGTCGATTTTTAGGTGGAAATCCAAAGTTTCAAGCAGATAACAAGCATAGAGAGTAGCTACTTACTATGAGGAGGCTTGAAATGCGATTTTTAGCCTCTAAGAACTAGTGTGTTCTTGGTGAGAGAGAAAAATCTAGAAAAAGATGAACTTTATGAGATGAAACATGGATTCATCAATAGAAAAGGGATTGAAACACCATAGAAGTGAAGAATCACTTACATTCTTGGGGATTCTTGAGCTAAAATCGATGGTTGAAGAGAGAGAGTAGAGAGAGAAAGTCCTTTGAGTGCTTAGAGTCCGAAATGAAGGCCACTCATCCCTTATATAGGGGGGTGAGTTTGTGGCCGACCGTAAACGAGTTTACGATCTCGAGTTTACGGTCACGAGTTTACGGCCGTAAACTCCTGGCCGTGAACTCTTCCTGGCCGTGAACTCGGGCTGTCGAGTGAAGTTTCGAGTTTTTCGCGTGATTTCCGGTTAATTCCGACTTGGATAAATACATATTATTGATTTAAAAGAGTAAGATCTTTTCCCAAATTAAGAATGTTGACGGAATTTAATAAAACCCCAAATTTTATTAACGGAAATCGGGTATAGATAACGGAAAAAGTTTCGGATTGTCACATCATCCCCCCGTTAGAGGGAATTTCGTCCCAAAATTCGAACATAGAGCACAAATTATGAATTTAGGGAAAGAGATGCGGATACTTCTGTTTCATCTGATCTTCGCGCTCCCAAGTGAATTCAGGACCTCGCTTGGCATTCCAGGGAACCTTCACTATCGGGATGCGACTCTGCTTTGTACGCTTGACTTCCCGGTCCATTATTTCAACAGGTTCTTCCACAAAGTGTAGACCCTCGTCCAATTCGATTTCGTCGAGAGGGATCACAAGTGTCTCGTCGGACAGACACTTCTTTAGGTTCGACACGTGGAAGACAGGATGAACGTTGCTGAGTTCTTGCGGTAACTGGAGTTTGTAAGCTACAGGACCTATCCTAGCAAGGATCTCGAATGGTCCAATGTACCTTGGGTTTAGCTTTCCACGTCTTCCGAAACGTATCATGCCTTTCCAGGGTGAGACCTTCAGGAGGACACGGTCACCAACCTGGAATTCCAAGGGTTTCCGTCTCTTATCAGCGTAGCTCTTTTGTCTATCCCGAGAGGCGTTCAGCCGTTCTCGGATTTGAACAATCTTCTCTGTTGTCTCTCGGATGATTTTAGGTCCAGTGATAGTACTGTCGGGGGCTTGACCCCTGGCTAGCTGCGTGTCACCCACTTCAGCCCAGCACAGAGGGGATCTGCACTTACGGCCATAGAGGGCTTCAAACGGCGCAGCCTTGATGCTGGTATGGTAGCTGTTGTTGTAGGAAAATTCAATCAAAGGAAGATGAGCATCCCATGATGCGCCGAAATCGATGACGCAGGCTCTCAACATGTCTTCCAATGTCTGAATTGTTCTCTCACTCTGTCCATCAGTCTGCGGATGATAAGCCATGCTCATATCCAATTTAGTTCCAAGAGCCTTCTGTAGTGACTGCCAGAACCTCGATGTAAACCTGCTATCTCGATCGGAGATAATGGATGCAGGTACACCATGAAGGCGAACTATCTCTTGAATGTAGATTCGTGTGAGTCTCTCCATCTTGAAGTTTTCTTTGATTGGCAGGAAGTGGGCGGACTTCGTTAATCGATCGACAATTACCCAGATGGCATCGTTCCCACTCGGAGATCTGGGTAACTTGGTGATAAAATCCATGGTTATCCTTTCCCACTTCCACTCAGGTATTTCCGGCTGCTGTAGTAGACCTGAGGGCTTCTGATATTCGACCTTCACCTTGGCGCAAGTCAGGCACTTGCCCACGAAGGTAGCGATCCCTGCTTTCATGTTTGGCCACCAATAGAGCTGTTTGAGATCCAAGTACATCTTATCCGAACCTGGGTGAACGGAGTATTTCGTCTTGTGAGCCTCATTCATGACAACCTCTCTGTACCCGCCGAACTTTGGGGTCCAGATCCGGTTCATAAAATAGTACGCTCCGTCTCCTTTGACCTCCAAGTTCTTGTCCATTCCTCGCAGTGACTCATTTGCCACGTTCTCGGGTTTTAAGGCTTCCAGCTGAGCCTCTCTGATTTGCACGGTTAAATGGGAATGGATGGTCATTGTTAGTGCCTTCACCTTACGTCCTGAATACTCCTTTCGACTGAGGGCATCTGCTACCACATTGGCCTTTCCGTGATGATAGCGAATTTCGCATTCGTAGTCACTGAGTAACTCTACCCATCGCCGTTGTCTCGAGTTTAACTCCTTTTGATCGAAAACATGTTGCAAGCTCTTATGGTCGGTGAAGATAGTGCACTTGGTTCCATAGAGATAGTGTCTCCAAATCTTTAACGCAAAGACCACTGCTCCCAACTCTAAATCGTGAGTTATGTAATTGACTTCGTGTGTTTTCAACTGCCTCGAGGAATAGGCGATGACCTTTCCTCTCTGCATGAGCACACACCCTAGGCCCTGATTGGATGCATCACAGTAGACAACGAAGTCTTCTGTCCCTTCGGGCAGGGACAAGATAGGCACGCTACATAGGGCCTGCTTCAATGTTTGAAACGCAGTGTCTTGCTTGACTCCCCAACTAAAGGTTACCACTTTTTGCGTCAGGGTAGTTAAGGGCTTAGCGATTCTGGAGAAGTTCTGGATGAACCTGCGATAATAGCCCGCGAGACCCAAGAATTGTCGGATTTCTGTGGGTGTCTTTGGTGCAGACCAGTTCTCAATCGCCTTGATCTTGGAAGGGTCCACGTGTATTCCTTCCTTGCTAATCACATGTCCAAGGAAATTCACCTTCCTGATCCAGAATTCGCACTTCGAGAATTTCGCGTATAGCTTTTCTGCCCTTAATGTTTCCAACACTTGCCTTAAGTGCTGTTTATGATCATTCTCACTCCGCGAATAGACAAGTATATCGTCGATGAACACAATCACAAACTTGTCTAAGAAAGGGCGACACACCCGATTCATCAGGTCCATGAACACTGCCGGTGCGTTGGTTAGACCAAAGGGCATTACTACAAACTCGTAGTGTCCATAGCGAGTTCGGAATGCTGTTTTGGGCACATCATTCTCATGAACTCGCAACTGATGGTACCCTGATCTCAGATCGATCTTTGAGAAATAACTGGCTCCCTGAAGTTGGTCGAAGAGATCGTCGATTCTGGGTAAGGTATATCGGTTCTTTATGGTCAGTTTATTCAGCTCTCGGTAGTCAATGCACATCCGAAAGGACCCATCTTTCTTTTTCACGAATAAGATCGGAGCTCCCCAGGGCGAGGAACTCGGCCTTATGAATCCTTTGCTGATCAGCTCATTGAGCTGACTGGATAATTCTTGCATTTCCGTTGGTGCTAAACGGTAAGGAGATTTAGCTACAGGAGTAGCTCTGGGGATCAAGTCGATACGAAACTCGACTTGGCGTTCGGGAGGGATTCCTGGGAGATCTTCGGGAAAAACATCAGGAAAGTTACAGACTTCGGGGATGCTCTCGAGGTCTCTAACTCCTTGTGTCACGTCTAAAAAGTGAGCTAGAAATGCATGGCACTCCTTTCGCAGATACTTCCGAGCTTTGATGCATGAAATGATTCGGAGGTTCGAGCTAGGCTTATCTCCGTAAATCATGAGAGCTTCTCCAGAGGGAAGATTAAGATGGATAGACTTCTCGAAGCAAATAATATCAGCATGATTGGGACTCAACCAATCCATGCCGATAATGACATTGAAGCTCTTGATGGACACATGCATAAGATCGATAGGAAAAGAATAATTGTCTAGGGTAAGAGTACAGCCTATGAATATGTCGTTAGTGCTCTCCTTCTTTCCGTTAGCCATCTCGACGGTAAATGTTTCGGTTAGAGGTTGGGATTTACATTTGATTAGATGTTTGAATGCGTGACTAACAAAACTCCTCTCCGCACCAGAATCGAAGAGAATGCATGCATAAGAGTTGTCAAGGAGGAACGTACCCGTAACAACGGTAGGATCAGCAACTGCTTCCTCCTGGCCCATCACCAGAACTCTCCCTGTATTGCCACCAGTTGTTGCCTTGGGGCAGTTTCTCCTGAAGTGCCCAGCCTCCCCACATCCATAACAAGTTTGACCAGCGCCCGCTCCCGGAGCCTGGTTAGTTGGTTGAGCTGGTGTCTTGCAGTATCGAACTGTGTGTCCCTTCCTTCCATAGTTGTTGCAACTCAGCTCACGGCAGGGTCCGTGATGATGGAAGTTACACTTGTTGCACAGAGGTAGTTTTCCAGCATAACCGCCGGTAGGAGATTGGGTGGTTGGAACAGCAGTGGGAGCAGCAGCAGGAGCAGTAACAGCATGAACTGCCACTATTTGTTGTTTCTTGGAGGGATCCTGCGAAGACCGACCCTTTCGTTTGTTACCAAGCTTCTTCTTCTTCCCACCGCTTTCTTTTTGTGGCTCGGAGACAGCTACCACTTCATCCAGATCGATTCCATGATCGATCAGAGTCTGTGCCAGATCCTTGGCGCTTTCAAATATGGTCGACCTTGCAGCCAAGACATTTCCTTTTGTTGGTTGTGTTAGTCCCCATATGTACCTCTCGATTTTCTTGCTCTCCAGGGTGACCATTCCCGGACAGAGGAGAGCCAGATCACAAAATCTCGCGGTGTACGCAGCGATGTCGGAACCCTTCATCTTCAAGTTCCAGAGTTCGTGCTCCAACTTTTGCACTTCGCCCCTTGGGCAGTACTCCGCGAGCATAAGCTCCTTCAGTCTCTCCCAACCCATGGTATTAGCCACTGGCAAGGTTAGGGTTTTGACTC
Organism: Lactuca virosa; assembly: GCF_052849685.1. Taxonomy (NCBI): domain Eukaryota; kingdom Viridiplantae; phylum Streptophyta; class Magnoliopsida; order Asterales; family Asteraceae; genus Lactuca; species Lactuca virosa. The sequence goes on from NC_136426.1 coordinate 29,486,987, forward strand.
GACCATTCCACCAGGTCAAGGCTCTGTCGGTGAAGGTGCAGGCGGCGAACTTCACCTTGTTTGCTTCAGAACAAACGCAAATTTCGAAGATGGATTCGATCTTATCGAACCATCGAGTCAGGGCGATGACACCTCCATTTCCGTCGAAGGACTTGGGTTTTGCAGTCATGAAGTCCTTGTAGGAACACTCTTTTTGATGTCCCTGACTTCCATCTTGTCTCTGGGGGTCGGTTCTGTTGGATTAATGTCTAAGTCCATAACTATAATTGGTAAGACTTGACCCGACCCGGCATGGTCCATTTGGGTTGCATGGCATCATGCATTTGGATAGACTATAATGAGAGAAATAACACTTAAGGTTGGTTAATATATTATAAGTTCTAATATATTAATAAGGTTATTTAATTAGTATTGATCAAGAATTAATTTGGAATTAATTAAGTGATCAAAAGGAGACTAATTAAATATATGGGTTGATTGTGTAAATCATTCATTCTTATATATGTGGGCTTGTGATCCAAGATTCCTTATGTTGGACTAAGTCCATGGGGTGACCCATGGATACTCCATGGAGGTTAAAATCCATGGAGCATAAGGAATGGGTAAAGTTATGAGTTACATGGTGTAACCCTAATAGCCACCATATAAAAGAATCCCATGGCTCAAGAAATCGTGCACTAATGTGTGAGTGTGAGGGCTAGACGATTTCAAGGAGTGTTCAAGTTTCTCTCAAGTTATTCCAAGTGTATTTGGTGTTGTGTGAACCATTTGAGGTGTCACACTTGGGGCACTAGGCACTCAAGCTTCATGAAGACATTCTACATCAAAGAGGTATGTATTCTATCTTGTTATATTTATTATTTTGTATGCTAGATTAGGATAATACCTTGGATGTCCATAATTGTATGTATAATAGAGAAAACATAGATCCAAGGTATTTAGGGTTGCATGTACACTTAGGAGTGTTAGAATGCTCATAACCTAACAGTGATGTCAGAGCCTAGGCTTGTTTTCTTGTTATACTTGCAAAAGTAGCTGAAAAATCGAGTTGGATGCATATATTCGATTGTTTTGGCTGGAATTGGACTAGGAACATTACCCTAAGATGTTTTTGGACTTATAAACTTGTTTTTGATGTGGTAATGTTCATGCTAATCCAATTTCTAAGATAATTGTCATAATTTCAAGATTTGTATTAGTTTGTATGTTCTTGCTAATTTCTTGAAGATTGATGATTTGAATTATCTTGTTCTTATGAGGTTCTTAGATTAATAGAAAAGTTGTGTGAAATAGTTGTTTTCAATCCATTTTAATCTAAGAGTTGATTCCAAAGTGTGTTTTTGTAACTTGTCCTCAAGTTATATGAAAAGTCACATTTAAGAATCATAAAACTCATAAAAGTTGGCAAAGGTTACAAAATGAAGAGTCTAGTTCTAATTAAATGGTTTTATGACTCCATAACTTGTCCTCAAGTTATGGAGGTTCAAGAGTCTCTTCATTAAATTAAAAAAAAAGTGTAACCTTAATTAGTTCCATAAGTTACAATAAAAAAAAGTTATTTTTTTTATTAATTAGTTTAAAGTCTTCCATAACTTGTCCTCAAGTTATGGAACTTGAAGAGTTTTAATTAAAAAAAAAACTACTTTAAACTCATAAGTTATGGAATTAATTAGTTTTGAATAGTTTCAAAAACTTGCCCTCAAGTTTTGGAATTTGAAAAGTTTTCACTTATGAATACTTTAATTCCAAGTTAGCCCTTAGAATTTTAAAAGTTAAAATTCAACCCTTATACTTTATAATATTATAAGTTAATAATATTTATATATATGTATAAGAGTAAAGTCAGTCTTACCATTAGTAGGCCTCATTCACGAAGCCGGTCTATAAGGGGGGTATAAGGTTACTGCCTATAAAATGGCAGTTTAATGGGTGTCCACTCTCACCCACCGCTTCCTTGACTGGTGGAGGGTCGTTAGCCGAACGGGTAGGACAAGGACTATAATTCTCCTTTCATTAAAAGTATTAATGATAAATACTAAGTAACTAAACTCTTATTAATGCCAAATCTTAGTTACTTAGGAAAATGTGAATTTGGTGCTAACCCATGAAATTACACTTTGCACTTTGCTTAAGTCGTTAGTGGAGCGTGTGTGGTTAACCGGCACACTAACCTGGACTTAACAAGGTAGGCAAAGGGTAACTTAATATTTATCATAGTATCGGTGGAGCGTGTGTGGTTAACCGGCACAATGATTAAGGGGTAAATATTAAGGGTACCAAGTATATTTGCATGGTTATTCACACCTTGTTTTGTGATCCTCGGCATCCCAGTCACAAAACCTGAAGGGCACACTCGAGATAGAAACATGCCTTTGAACAGTTCAATGAATCTCAAAAATCTAGGACTTTCAAATCCAATTAAAACCTAATAAATTATTTCGTTTTTCATGGTGGAAATTGGTGAATCGTCATTCACCTACCTTCAAATATTTTATAGCTTGGATTACGACATCCCTCTTCTAAGTTATAAAATAGTTTGTTGGGTCCTAGCCTTAATATTTCATATTGGGTGTCATATTAAGGACTTTAAATCAACTATCTTGAATATCTCCCAAAAAGATGTCTGGTCTAGACATTTATGATCTTCCCAAATCTCTTGAAACAAGCTTTCCTAAATGAAGATGATGTCCCATGGATATCATACTTCTTTCACCTCCTCCAATTATTCTCCCTAACCCACAAGCTCCTAAAAAGTTTAAGGTCACTCAAGCCCTATTGGCAAGGCAAGGTCTAGGTGTGATCACATCTTGGAGATGTAGTCACATATTGACAAGCCGGGAGAGTTGGGTGTCAAAGTCTTGAGAAAGTTGGTGGCTCAATTACTTTCTAAGTCACATAGTGAGTTCTTTTGGGAATCCTATGAAACAGACTAAGACAAGACCCTTAATGATCTTATCTATTTGCTAAGATCAACTTCCTAAAACGCTATGGACATTGACAATGATGACATTGGATATCCAGTAAAGCTCTCTCTTCCCAATGGAAAGGGATCGGCCATAGTCAACTCGGTTGACCCAATGGTAAAGAGAGAGGCGAAGTCTGAGATAGTCCCATTATCAAGGGTCCATAGGTAACTATTGCCAAAGGAAGGGGCATTGGTTACGAAGCTGCTAAATTTACCTAAGGATGTTAAAGTCAATAAGTTTGGCTCTACTTCAGGTAAAGTCCATTGTCTAACTCTATTAAGTATATGCTGATTCTGATCGCGAAGATGGATTTCAATCGCATGGTTCGGTGATCAGAATTTTGGGCTATTACTTAAGAGTTATGATATTTATATTGCTTAGGAATAGATAACAACAAGGTTTTCATATGGATTGTAAGGATAAGTTTTTCCGCAAAGTTTTAAAATAAAAGAAAAAGGTTTTGATTTTATTTATTTTAAGTATCCTTACAATGGCATTTGTGAAAAGTTGTTGCTTATAAGATTCCATTGATAGCAATATTGGAAAAATGGATTTGATTATTTCGGTTGTGGTAGTGTCTAATATTACCAAATAAGGAAAGATTCTCATCACCCAAGGTTCAATTGGACCGAAACTTGGAATCATGCAAGTTGTATAGTATGATGAATGAGAACTTTCAGCTTGGAAAATTAAGACTAATTCCTTATGTGAATAAGGAAAGGACTAAGGGATCGAGTACACATTCTTGTGCACTGGTCAAGTCCACCACAAAAGATCAAGAAGACTATTCGTCATGATTTACTTAAGTTCAGTAAATATGGTTATACTTATAAGTTTAAGTATAAGTCTGTAGCATTGGAGAAGGTTCAATGTGAGACAGAACGAATAAGAAGAATCAAAGTATGGCAGAAAGATAAAAGTTTCTCAAATCTGAAAAGATGGGAGAGTACTTTAGTATCATGTTTATGATCATCTTAATGATTAAGATACCATATCACAATTGGTCCTCTAAAGTCATCTTAGTGCATTCTTATGACTAAGAAGAGGAGTCATGAATTGTTGAAATGGTTAAATCAAAAAGATGAGTCATACTTCGTTCCAAAACAATTCTTAGAGTCATACTCCAAGATTGTAACTTGAGTGACATATCTTAAAGAGGGTTCGTTAACACTAGTCAAATGTAAGAGTAAAAGGTTATCTACTCTTGTACATTTGAAATTGGTAAGTTGTGATGTTTTGGATAAAACAGAGACCAACTTAGGCCAATTGTGTAAAGTGTTAGTCTTGATAAAGAATCCGCACTATCTCTTGAATATTTGACAGTGGGAGTCTTAAAGCTCTTGAAAGTTTCAAGACTTAATCAAGAATAAAACCTAAAGTCCTTCACTAGCACACGACTTGAGGTTTATAACCTATCGTGTTGAAATTTTTGTGCCTATTCAAGTTGGCTTTGCATAGGAGTTCTGAGAGTTCTCAATTGGTTGCACAACTACTTGGAAGCAATGGCAGGCACCTGAGCTGCCAAATGGCAAGAATTTAAGATTGCACAAGTTTAATCAATATGAGTTTGGATTTGTCACTAATCTTGTCTTGTGATTATGGTTTTGAGAAATTCACATGGATAAGAACACATACACTATTAAATCTAAGTGTCATAAGGTTTCTCTTCGATTCATGAAAATGATGGCGAGGAAACACTTTCACTAAGTAGATTTTAGCTAGATAGCAATTGTGATATTTGCATTCTCAAAGTCGTTAGTGGAGCGTGTGTGGTTTACCGGCACACTAACATGGACTTGTGAGAAGTGGCAAAGGTCTAAACAATTGAGACTATGATTACGGCATCCCAATTCATTGTTCTAAAATTGTTTAGACACACATGTGAGCTATCTAAGAGAGGTGTATGATTTTGATAAAGTTTTATCAAAACAATCTAGTATCAGAAATCTGAACTTTGGTAAGAAAGTCAGCTGATTTCTGAGTACATGTCAAAGCTAGTGGGAGCATAAGTGTTATGCTAATAATCATCATGTTAGTGGGAGTGTGATAATTATGACAAAGGTTGCAAGTTAGCAATGTTAATTATAGAAAACAAAAGTTTCAATTCGTGAGGTTGCAGGGGTTGAAAAAGTTGTTTTGCTATAATTAAGGGAGAGGAAATTATACTTCATTTCAATTCTAAAAGCTTAGATTGAGATTTTAATCGTATTTAATCAAGGATATATATATGAATTTCATGTTGGAATGGCTCAACATAAGGAAATTCAATACATGGGTCCATTATTTGCGTTCTAAAATTCGATTATGATTACGGCATCCCTTTTCATAATCTGAATTTTGAGAACTTGGCAAATTGAAATGGAAATATTATAGCAAAAGACTGGTTTAGTCTTTATGTGAGACATCATGAATCGTGTCCCATATGCTTCGGATATAGGATCGATTACATGTGCTATATTCATCCTTTCTAAAATTTTCTAAATGCCTAGGGCATTATGAAGGGAAAAGGTCTAGAATTGGATATGACTAAAATGATTAAGCAATTGTTGAGGACAATCTAAGGTTTACCAAAGATTGGTTGCTCAAGGACAGTTGGAAGTATAATGTTAATTCTGGAAGGACCATATTGACATAATCTGTAAGGAGGCAACTCTTGTTCAGAAGTGATAGTCAAAATGGAATATGGAAATGTTTCAAAGTTAGAAATTATTCAATCTGTGTAAGATTAGGAAACTTAATGAAAGAAGGATGTTTCCAAGGAGCTGATCTCCTTTGGAATGCTCTGTAATGATTGTTGTCAAGTCTTTCTGACTTCGTGCATAATCATTAAGAGGATCAATGCATATAAGTTTAGAATCTAACAGATTTCAGTAAATGGCATGAATTTGGAATTCTTGCATTTGCAGTAAGGATTTGGGACTATGAAAAGAGGATCATTTGCAGAAGTGATAGTCAAAATGGAATATGGAAATGTGTTAGTCCCCAGATGTACCTCTCGATTTTCTTGCTCTCCGGGGTGACCATTCCCGGACAGAGGAGAGCCAGATCACAAAATCTCGCGGTGTACGCAGCGATGTCGGAACCCTTCATCTTCAAGTTCCAAAGTTCGTGCTCCAACTTTTGCACTTCGCCCCTTGGGCAGTACTCCGCGAGCATAAGCTCCTTCAGTCTCTCCCAACCCATGGTATTAGCCACTGGCAAGGTTAGGGTTTTGACTCGACCATTCCACCAGGTCAAGGCTCTGTCGGTGAAGGTGCAGGCGGCGAATTTCACCTTGTTTGCTTCAGAACAAACGCAAATTTCAAAGATGGATTCGATCTTCTCGAACCATCGAGTCAGGGCGATGACACCTCCATTTCCGTCGAAGGACTTGGGTTTTGCAGTCATGAAGTCCTTGTAGGAACACTCTTTTTGATGTCCCTGACTTCCATCTTGTCTCTGGGGGTCGGTTCTGTTGGATTAATGTCTAAGTCCATAACTATAATTGGTAAGACTTGACCCGACCCGGCATGGTCCATTTGGGTTGCATGGCATCATGCATTTGGATAGACTATAATGAGAGAAATAACACTTAAGGTTGGTTAATATATTATAAGTTCTAATATATTAATAAGGTTATTTAATTAGTATTGATCAAGAATTAATTTGGAATTAATTAAGTGATCAAAAGGAGACTAATTAAATATATGGGTTGATTGTGTAAATCATTCATTCTTATATATGTGGGCTTGTGATCCAAGATTCCTTATGTTGGACTAAGTCCATGGGGTGACCCATGGATACTCCATGGAGGTTAAAATCCATGGAGCATAAGGAATGGGTAAAGTTATGAGTTACATGGTGTAACCCTAATAGCCACCATATAAAAGAATCCCATGGCTTAAGAAATCGTGCACTAATGTGTGAGTGTGAGGGCTAGACGATTTCAAGGAGTGTTCAAGTTTCTCTCAAGTTATTCCAAGTGTATTTGGTGTTGTGTGAACCATTTGAGGTGTCACACTTGGGGCACTAGGCACTCAAGCTTCATGAAGACATTCTACATCAAAGAGGTATGTATTCTATCTTGTTATATTTATTATTTTGTATGCTAGATTAGGATAATACCTTGGATGTTCATAATTGTATGTATAATAGAGAAAACATAGATCCAAGGTATTTAGGGTTGCATGTACACTTAGGAGTGTTAGAATGCTCATAACCCAACAGGTTCCACCTCCAGTTCCACCAGCGTTCACTTGTGCCATTGCTGCAGTCACGGCGGCGGTAACTGCAGCCTGAAACATGACAGGGTCGAACTGAGGAGGTGGTGGTGGTGGCGGAGTGTCGTCGTTCCTTCTGATGGGTCTTGGTCGAGGAGGCATCTTGTTCTAGAAACAATCAGGAAGAAGAGGATGGTAAGTCCTCGAGATATAAAAACAAAATATATCTCATCCTGATAATGAAAGTATTCTACCGAGCGATAAACACAGAAAGGTTACTAATACAAGTAAGTTATCGCTTAAGGGAGAAGAGGTAGAAACTCTTAGAGTGAATCTGTATACTGAGTTTGATTCTAGCGAAAATACTCCTATAATATTTTATGTGAGATGATTTTGGTAAGTTTTAGGCCTGCTATAGCACCACCGTCACTCCCAAACACATGTTGGTCATGTCTCAACTGAATATAGTTGATCAGGCTATATTCACCCTAGACATGATTACATAACTGCCCAGGTTTAACCGCAGTGTTCCAGCATCCAAATCCTTTTGTTCTTTTCTACTAGCGACACGAATTTTGTTATGTATGCATGCTCGTATACTTTTTATAAAAATACTTTATATTTTGAAAGTATACTTTTAGCGTAGAGCACTTAGGCCCCTTAGTGTTTATAGTTGTATACCACGTACGGTTCGGTAGACTAGTTCGGATTGTCAGACGAATTGCTGCCCGATTTTCATTAAATCAGGTGAGTGTATAGTCACTTTCACCTTACACATAGATATGAAGTATTTACCTTAAAATACGTGTTATGTGTAAATATATTAATTGTTTATTTGAGGTGACTGTTGAATTGATGTTTTATACAAGTTTTAAACTGTATATATATTTTTATCTACAAATATGTTGGGTAAAACATGGGTAGATGAATTAGATGATGTGTGATGAGAGGTATCGATGTTTAAGATGATCTAGTCATCTAGCAGAGTATAGACAACGCCCACAGACTATTTTAGATAGTCCAGTGGAACGTTAGTAAACTTGTAATCGGTACGTATGTTTGAACTATATGTTCATCAAGTGTTCTTGAACTATATGTTCATTAGGTGTTTTTGAACTATGTGTTCATCCATTAGTTCTTCCTTTTGACACTATTACGTGTCGGGGTACAGGAGCGTACGGGAGTACTTTATCAGTATTTTCCCTATACTTTTATTTGGAAGAGCTTTGGAGTCTTCGTTCTTTTATGAAGTGATCGGACTACCTTCATGAGTTAGTGATATAGATCATGAGTTAAATAGTGGGTGTGTGATGAAAGGTGAGTTGGATAGATGAGATGATCAGTGATATAGATCATCAGTTGAGAGTGAGTGGTGAAATATGGGAAAAGCTTTTACCCAAATGTTGGCGTGAGTGGTGCAATGTGAGAAAAGCCCTTACCCAACGTTGACCCCCGTCATTCAGCAGAGTAGGGATGACAACCATGGACTGTTCTAGACGGTCTGCGGAACACTAGCACGCTCGCAACCTGTAGGTGTTAATGGACTTAAGTGTTTATTCGTTGTACTCTATTCCCCTTCGTGAGGGGTGAAATATGAGAAAAGCCCTTACCCAAACATTGACCCCCGTCATTCAGCAGAGTATGGATGACAACCATGGACTGTTTTAGACGGTCTGTGGAACACTAGCAGACTCGTAACCTGTAGGTGTTAATGGACTTGAGTGTTCATTCGATGTACTCTATTCCCCTCATGAGTGCCCTTAGGGCATGTAAGGCTGGGGAAACCCCTTAAGTATGTTCATCAGCTGTATGGAAAACCCATTGACATGTATTGTGAGGGGGGGGGGGGGGGAACTCCCGTGGGAAATACCGTCGATGAATAAGAGCTATGGACTTAGTATATGGAAAAACCATTGACATGTATTGCGGGGGGGGGGGGGGGAACTCCCGTGGGAAATACCGTCGATGAATAAGAGCTATGGACTAGCACATGGCGACGATGTGACTTCGTGCCTATTTGACATAAATTGCTGAAGGAAAGCAATGTTGTCACCTTGTTGGTTGTTTTATGTTAGGATGTCTTGTTTGACATAACTTGCTGAGGGAAAGCAATGTTGTCACCCCGATGTTTGTTTTATTTGACATAACTTGCTGAGGAACCCCCAAAGCAATGTTGTCACCCCTAGTGATAATCCTTAGGCTAGGTCCCTTATGATAGTTGTTTTAGGGACGTAAAGTGAGGATAAAGGGAATGGGTAATTAGGGTTATTTTGGTTGATGGAATTAATAAATTTATTGTTGATTGAGAACTTAATAAGTTTATTATTTATTGTGTGTTGAAAACCCTATATGCTCACCAGGCTCCCAAGCCTGACCCAGTCAGTTTAATTGTATCACAGGTATCGATACGAAGTTGCTTTACACTGAGAGATTAATAGAGAAGTAGATCACTAGTGTAAATGAATGTAAGTTTTGTTTATGCTTATGGTTTTGTATTGGCAATGACATCCCAATGGTTTAAGTGAGTAAAATACATTTCTTCGGAAATGATTTGATAACATATTTATTATGTTTTTCTGGGAACAAATTACGCAACACTTTTAATCAAATGATTACTCTGAAATTATTTTAAAAGCATAAATTAAACCGGTCTTTTCTGGCCGTGAAATTGGGGATGTCACAGTTGGTATCAGAGCATTAGTTTAAGCGAACTAAGAAATTGTAGGATTTCTAGACTTAAACTTAGAATGCTAAGCGATGATTGTGAGTTGAGTGTGTCTATTATATTTTAGGTAGTACACCTAAATTGACACGAGCACTAGTTTATTTTAGGAAGGATGCCTAAAATGCTTTTATGTGCTAAATGTTTTGTGTTATAGCTATAATGATGCTATTATTTGTTCGGATCTATGGTCTGTTCCCGACCGGATCTGGAAACCTTATGTGTGTAGGATTCTAAGCGTATGATTACGAGATTAGAACTAACAAGTAAACGTTTCGAAGTGATAAGGAGATTTATACGTTTATCGTAAATAAATCTTTCCTATCTTAAATTCTCGCCATGTACACCGAACGTCTGCTTAGGTGTACAAAACGTTATGGTGAAGACTCGTAGAGAATTGAGTAGATGGAGGAAATGAAAAGCTTACGATAGTGAATGATACCTATCAGAAGATATCGTAAGAGTGGTATCTTGTCTTAGAATATGTTTGATAAAATAATGAAAAGTTTAGAGGAGTATGGTACGTCTGAAGTACACCTTCGATTGGCAGGATGATGGAACGATTGGTATAATTCCTGAAGTTGTCCCATCATTTGGAATTTCCATCACCAACCAAGTTGAAGTAGAATTGATGACTGAAGATACGCATGGAAGAAGTCCTAGTAGAGTCTAGGAAAATTATATGATTAATTGGACACATTCATATGTGTTAAATTGTTTTGTGATTTTAGGACTTGGGGACTACGAGACAGTACTTGGGACGAGTATGAGTAGGTGTGAATAGTAGTAGAGATCTATACTACTGGAAGCACAGGACTCACACTTGGATCAGGGAAAGTCACAAGGTTACCAAGGAACTCGTAATTGATTCCGTCTTATTCTAGTCTGTCGTTACCATCGTTTCGGTAATGACTAAGAAGATGATTGTTATTCCGACCCTAGTGGTCATATCAAATTGAGTCCGACTACGATGAGTTTGTTATGTGGTTCAGAGAACCAAGTTCGATGTAGCAGTTGACTTAAGCCGAATTGAAGTAAAGGCTAATCAAAGCGATCAATAGAAGTATCGCGTTCGTTGTTAAAGAAGTTGGGTTAGGTTGTGTTCTGACCCAAAGGGGTAAAGTGATAGCGTATGCATTGAGGCAATTGAAGGAGCATGAAAAGAACTACCCCACTCATGATCTGGAGTTAGCAGTGGTAGTATTTGCCTTAAAGATAGGGAGGGACTATCTTTATGATACTAAATGCAAACTTTTCGCTGATTATAAGAGTCTTCAATATCTCTTTAATCAGAAGAAATTGAACATGAGGCAACGGCGTTGGCTGGAGTTACTCAAGGACTACGACTGTGAGATACTTTACCACCCTGGTAAAGCAAATGTTGTTGCTAATGCTCTCAGTCGGAAGGTGAATCTTGAAAGGAAGAGGCCAAGAGCGTTGAGAATTGAAGTTGTCTCTATAATTGTGGAAAGTATAAAGAAAGCTCAAGAGGAAGCTTTAGAGAAAAAAAATGACCGAAAGGAGGAACGTTTGGGAAAAACGTTGGTGTTTGATACCAACGGTCAAAGACTGAAGGTATTCAATGGTAGGATTTGGGTACCTAGGATGGGAGGAGTAAGAGGTCTTCTGATGGAAGAAGCTCACAAAACCATGTACTCGATTCATCCCGGCAATGCGAAAATGTATAGGGATCTAAAACCCTATTACTGGTGGCCGATGGTGAAGCTCGATGTTGCTAAGTATGTGGATGAGTGTGTAACTTGTGCTAGGGTTAAGGCACAACATCAGAAACCGTATGGGAGTTTAGATCCTTTACCTGTACCCATGGTTAAATGGGAAGGTATCACTATGGATTTTGTGACTAAACTGCCCAGAACAAGGAACGGTCACGACATGATTTGGGTGGTCGTTGATCGCTTCACTAAGAATGCGCATTTCATAGCAGCCAACGAGAAATGGTCTATGGATAAACTTGCGAATTCTTATGTGAAGGAAAGTGTGAGGCTGCACGGTGTTTCGTTAACGATTGTATCCGATAGTGACAGCCGTTTTACCTCAAGATTTTGGAGGAGTCTATAAGAGGAATTGGGTACCAAGTTGTGTTTGAATACAGCTTACCATCCACAAACCGATGGTAAGAGCGAACGAACAATTCAAACATTGGAGGATATGCTGAGAGCATGTACCCTGGAATTCCAAGGTAACTGGGGTAAACACTTACCTCTAGTAGAATTTTCCTATAATGATAGTTTCCACTCGAACATCTAGATGGCACCTTAACACGCTTTGTATGGAGAAAAGTGTCGAACGCCGTCATGTTGACTGGAAGCTGGGAAAAGCAGTTTATGGGACTTGAAATAGTCCATCAGACTACTGAAAAGTTGAAAGTGATTAGGGAAAGGATGTTAGCTGCTCAAGAGAGCTATGCTGACAAGAAAAGATAACCGATATCATTCAAAGTTGGAGATTCGGTTTTACTTAAAGTCTCGCCGTGGTAGGGACTTATAGGATTTGGTAGAAGGGGAAAGTTGAGTCCAAGGTTTATTGGACCATTTAAAGTTCTTCAGAGGATCGGGAATCAAGCTTACGAGCTAGAATTACCGGAAGAACTGGAGGGTATTCATAATACCTTTTATGTGTGTTATTTGAGAAAATTTACGGGAGATGTGCCCGACATAATTCCCATTTCTAAATTAAGGTTGGATGAAAACAAGAGGTTGATTGAAGAACCTGAGGCAATCGTTGACCGTAAGACTAAGAAGTTGTGATGTGAAAATGGTCGATTTAGTGCTTGTGCGTTGGAAACATACGAATGGGCCAAATCTCACCTGAAAAAAAAAGGAGAGTGGCATGAGGAGTCGCTACCCGTATTTGTTTGCTGATGTGTGATTCCGGGGACGGAATCATTCTAAGGGGGAGAGAGTTGTAACGCCCGTGTTTCTAGGCTAGGCATTAATATTGACATAATGGTCTAGGTTAACCTTTGTAACTCATTTTGAAGAAATGAAAGGGAATTATGTGAATTTTATGTGAATTATGTGTTTTATGCTTAATTATTAGGGTTTAATTAATTAAGAATAAAAATGAGCGTCAAAATTAAATATTAGATAAAGCCGATATCTATTAAGAAACTTGTAGGCGTGACAAGGATTACGGATATATAAAGAATACCGAAATCCGAGTTATAATGAAGAAGTTATGACCTGTCGAAGTTTCGCGACAAAACCGGCACGGGGCCGAATGTCGTAAAAAGTGAGTTTTTGATAAACTACTTTTTAGCCTTAGTGATCTAAATGAAACTCGTAGTGTTCGTTAAACCGAGAGTAGGTATAAAAAGAACGCCCAAATCTGACTTCGTATGAGGAAAGATTTTTCGAAGTTTCAGCTTAGCAGTATAAAGCTAAAAACTCGAATTTTAGATCGAGTGATTTTTAGCCGACACAACCTAAACGAGAATCGAAGGTCTCGTAAATAGTAGCACAACGGTAAAAAGTCTAACGAAAACGGACTTCGGATGAAGAAGTTATGAATTTTTAACGGATTTCCTGTCCCGGTCTGTTAAAAATAATAATTTAAAAATTAAAGTCAAAATTAGCCGACGAAGTCTAAACGAAAGTTGTAGAGCGTAATTTTACCTACGCGTGCATATAAAGAACGTCAAAAACGGAGCTCGTATGCGAAAGTTATGGATTTTAGAAGTTTTGGCGCGAAAAACGAGAAAAATCCCCAAAACCGAGGAATTTCGCACACGTGGACTTCGGCCACGTGTCCTCGCTTCGCATCCGACGCGTGTCCGGAAATTGGCTGAGTCACCGAAGCCACCTGGCGAGGCGTGTCATGATCTTCTCGAGTCCGAGGTTCGGTCCAGTAGAAGTGCGACGCGTGCCTCTTCCCTCGTGCGTCCGAACCCTCGTAGGTGCCACGAACCATCCCTACTTCGGACTAGAGCGCGGTCCACTAAGGAGCTGCCAGCAGCCACTTCGCACGCGCAGCCCATGTGCGAGCCCTCCCTGCGAGCCCTCGGATTTGTGACGCGTGGCTTCTTCTCAACCGTTGGATCAGGAGGCTCGGCCCTATAAATAGGAGGGTGCGAGACCTCCCGGGTATATTTCGGAAAATTCCACTTTTAGCCCCTCTTTCCATATTTCTTTCATTTTAACGTCCCCCGATGCCCCGGTACTTATTCCAAAGCCCGGAATACGCCACGAAGTGCCCGAGAAGCCCGGAAAATTTATCTTTTCGGTTTTGAAGCCCGACCTTTCGCAGAGCACGATTTCTCAATAAAACTCCCGGTTTTATTAGAAACGATCGTTTTAGGAAACGAATTGCTGCTCGATTTTCATTAAATCAGGTGAGTGTATAGTCACTTTCACCTTACACATAGATATGAAGTATTTACCTTAAAATACGTGTTATGTGTAAATATATTAATTGTTTATTTGAGGTGACTGTTGAATTGATGTTTTGTACAAGTTTTAAACTGTATATATATTTTTATCTACAAATATGTTGGGTAAAACATGGGTAGATGAATTAGATGATGTGTGATGAGAGGTATCGATGTTTAAGATGATCTAGTCATCTAGCAGAGTATAGACAACGGCTACAGACTATTTTAGATAATCCAGTGGAACGTTAGTAAACTTGTAATCGGTACGTATGTTTGAACTATATGTTCATAAAGTGTTCTTGAACTATATGTTCATTAGGTGTTTTTGAACTATGTGTTCATCCATTAGTTCTTCCTTTTGACACTATTACGTGTCGGGGTACGTGAGCGTACGGGAGTACTTTATCAGTATTTTCCCTATACTTTTATTTGGAAGAGCTTTGGAGTCTTCGTTCTTTTATGAAGTGATCGGACTAGCTTCATGAGTTAGTGATATAGATCATGAGTTAAATAGTGGGTGTGTGATGAAAGGTGAGTTGGATAGATGAGATGATCAGTGATATAGATCATGAGTTGAGAGTGAATGGTGAAATATGGGAAAAGCTTTTACCCAAATGTTGGCGTGAGTGGTGCAATATGAGAAAAGCCCTTACCCAACATTGACCCCCGTCATTCAGCAGAGTAGGGATGACAACCATGGACTGTTCTAGATGGTTTGCGGAACACTAGCAGGCTCGCAACCTGTAGGTGTTAATGGACTTAAGTGTTCATTCGTTGTACTCTATTCCCCTTCGTGAGGGGTGAAATATGAGAAAAGCCCTTACCCAAACGTTGACCCCCGTCATTCAGCAGAGTATGGATGACAACCATGGACTGTTTTAAACGGTCTGTGGAACACTAGCAGGCTCGTAACCTGTAGGTGTTAATGGACTTGAGTGTTCATTCGATGTACTCTATTCCCCTCATGAGTGCCCTTAGGGCATGTAAGGCTGGGGAAACCCCTTAAGTATGTTCATCAGCTGTATGGAAAACTCATTGACATGTATTGCGGGGGGGAACTCCCGTGGGAAATATCGTCGATGAATAAGAGCTATGGACTTAGTATATGGAAAAACCATTGACATGTATTGCGGGGGGGGGGGACTCCCGTGGGAAATACCGTCGATGAATAAGAGCTATGGACTAGCACATGGCGACGATGTGACTTCGTGCCTATTTGACATAAATTGCTGAAGGAAAGCAATGTTGTCACCTTGTTGGTTGTTTTATGTTAGGATGTCTTGTTTGACATAACTTGCTGAGGGAAAGCAATGTTGTCACCCCGATGTTTGTTTTATTTGACATAACTTGATGAGGAACCCCCAAAGCAATGTTGTCACCCCTAGTGATAATCCTTAGGCTAGGTCCCTTATGATAGTTGTTTTAGGGACGTAAAGTGAGGATAAAGGGAATGGGTAATTAGGGTTATTTTGGTTGATGGAATTAATAAATTTATTGTTGATTGAGAACTTAATAAGTTTATTATTTATTGTGGGTTGAAAACCCTATATGCTCACCAGGCTCCCAAGCCTGACCCAGTCAGTTTAATTGTATCACAGGTATCGATACGAAGTTGCTTTACACTTAGAGATTAAAAGAGAAGTAGATCACTAGTGTAAATGAATGTAAGTTTTGTTTATTCTTATGTTTTTGTATTGACAATGACATCCCAATGGTTTAAGTGAGTAAAATACATTTCTTCGGAAATGATTTGATAACATATTTATTATGTTTTTCTGGGAACAAATTCCGCAACACTTTTAATCAAATGATTACTCTGAAATTATTTTAAAAGCATAAATTAAACCGGTCTTTTCTGGCCGTGAAATTGGGGATGTCACAATAACCTGCACACCCGTGCTGAATATACTGTCGAGCCCTGGCAGCTGAACAAAACCCTGATCCCACTCTGGTGCCCTCACCATATACGATCAGTTCTCCCCCACTTGGGGTGCAAACTACCACCCGTTGGCCCTCACAATCTATCATAGCACCGAACCGACTAAGCTAATCTATCCCTACAATCACGCATACCTCCCCCATGGTAATCGGTATCAAGTCTATCGGAAAGGACACTCCGAAAATCTCTAACTCACATCCTCGGTAGACCGAAGAAGAAGAAATCCCGTGTTCGTTGGCGATGGAGACTCGCAACGGACACTCTAGCTCGCCTACTGGCACACTAAACTCCCTACTGAAAGTCTGAGATACAAACGACCGACTTGCCCCCGAGTCAAATAACACCAATGCGGGTAAGGAATTTACTAAAAACGTACCTAATCACAGGTACAACATATAAGCATACAACAGATATAACAAATGGGAGTAAGGATAGAAACATACCAGCAACCACATTTGGTGCTGCCCTGGCCTCCTCGGCTGTAAGCCGGAAGGCACGACCCTGAGCCTTCGGAGGCTCTGCCCTGACTGGTGTCCCATCCGTGATCCTCAAAGTAGCCGGTGCTAGTAGAGGATATTGGGCCTTCATATGGCCCACCTGCTCACAATGATAGCAAAGCCTGACTCCAGAAGTCGGATTCGGCTGCCTGCAATCCCTGGCCAGATGGCCCTGCTTGCCACATCGGTGGAACCCACTCCCTACTCGGAACGTCCCTGAATGAGCCTTCCTGCACTTCCCACAATTGCGGCCTGGATGTCCCCCAGTCCTAGTATCAGCGGTCTTGGACCGCTTCGGCGCCGGCTGCGACTGTGTCGGGGCTTGCCGCTGCTCCCTCAACTGCAGCTCAAGCTCTAACTCACGCTGCCTGGCGGACCCCTGTAACTCCAGTAGAGTATCGCATCTCTGAGTGGCAACAAACTGACGGATGTCAGTCTTGAGCATGCTCAGATAGCATGTCATCTGAGCCTACTCTGAGGCAAACTCCGGGAAAAACATCGCCCTCTCAGTAAACATACGGGTGATTTCCGTCACTGTCTCAGTACCCTGTCTCAGCTCCAAAAACTCCTGAGATAACCGCTCACGCTCGACCCTCGGAATGTAGCGAGCACGGAACATGTCCCTGAACTGCTCCCAAGTAACAGCAGTTCTCTGGTCATCCGTATACAACCCTGTCATCAATCTCCACCAGTCCTTTGCCTCGGAGTTTTCCAAGAAACATAAACAAAACATGAGGAGCTGTACGATCATGCCTTTGCCTTGCCGCGATCCCCTGATGTACCTGAAACAATAAGCTGAAACTGTAAGCCCGAAAGCTTAGTGAGTTCCCCCAAAATACCCATACCCACAACAATACACATATAATCATAAACATCATACTATGGGTCCAGTCAACCGTCGGGTTGGAATACCCCAGGCCCTCAACCATCCGGTTGGAATGCCAACATACTATGGGTCCAATCATCCCCGGGATGGAATACCCCAGGCCCACAACCAACAGGTTGGAATGCCCACATACTATGAGTCCAGTCATCCTCGGGATGGAATACTCACGGCCCACAACCAACAGGTTGGAATGCCCAGGTCTATTGGCTTTCTCACAAACCAGATAAGCCTCAACCGCCAAACAAACATGTGCACATATAACAGATAATCACATAACAGTCTATAGACAACAACTGATCTAACGGATCATACCACGTACCACATAATATTATCCTACCCTCTAAGATACCGAACTAACAGGTCATACCACATGTCACATAATGTCATCGTACCGTCTAGGATACCGATCTAACAGATCATACCATCATAACTTAACCAATAACAATTCAAAGGGTCGGCCTTGGTTCCTTAGACCCTTGAGTATAGTGAGGATAACTCACCTCACAATGTCGCACTGAAAATGATAGGCTCAACTCTCAAATCACCAACACGAGCTCCATCACCTATAGTTACCATAAAACCCTTTTTCCATAAATTTCCAAATTACCAAAATGCCCCCAGAGGATAACTGGTCAATCCTTGGTCAAAGTCAAAGTCCACAGTCAAAATCAATAGTCCATGTTGACCCGACTCGTCGAGTGTAGTTCACCGACTCGTCGAGTCCTTCCTGAACTCGAGAAGTCATGAAATCCTTGGTTGACTCATCGAGTTCCCCTAAAACTCGCCGAGTTCATGCGTCTCCAAAGGTTGGGAAAAACCCTAGCTAACTCGCCGAGTCATTCGACTGACTCGCCGAGCCCAAGGCAAACTTCATCGGACTCGTCGAGTTGTTCACCCAACTCGTCGAGTACATGACTATCTTCATATGACTCGCCGAGTCGACCTTGCGACTCGTCGAGTCCCTTCAATCCTTCAACCATGCAGATGCTTTTTAAGTCATGCAAAGGCTCCATATTGCAGATCTAAGCTCCTAGGGCATGATTATCACGTAAAGTTGCAAACTTTACGTGCATGCAAGATGATAATGCCCCAAAACCAGCTAAAGGAGTGGCTTAAGGTAGAGGAAAGGTCATAGCTTGACAAAGACTGATACTTTATGACAAGGAGGGACTAAAGCAGTCCAGATCTGAGGTTGCAAACCTCAGATCTTAACCCAAAACGGAGAACCACCTCAAAAACCCCAAAAAGGCTCTAAACCCATAAAAGAAAATATCTAACAAAAGGAGAGTCAAGGTAGCAACTTGTTACCTTCAAAATAGTGCCAAAACAGAGAAGAATCCGGATCTACAACAGCCCCTTGCTTCAAACTTCTTGAACTCCAATCCCTTTACTCCAAAGATCTTCTTTCAAGATAAGAGACACACAAAAATAGAGGGAAAGCACAATTAGGGTTTCTGAATTCGAGGGAGGCAGTAAGAGAGGTTAGGGGGAAGTAAATGATCCTTAAATAGGGTGCAAAACCCCGGAAATTAGGGTTTTTTCCTCCAGCTCCTACTCGTCGAGTCCCTTCTTGGATTCGGCGAGTAGGTCACTAAAAACACGCGGACCAACCCGCTGCTACTCGACGAGTAGGGCAACCAACTCATCGAGTAGACTTTGAACCAAGGAAATTCTTATTTAAAATCGATACCTGAGAATCGGGGCGTTACAAAAATGATATTATCAAAACATTTCCGAAGAAACGTATTTTTTTTATATTAAAAACCTTGGGATGTCATTGTCGATACAATACATACGCATAAACGAAATAATACATGTCTTACACTAGTTTATCTAAACTACTGGCCTATAGGCATCCATAAATATCTCATCATATCATCACACATGTGCTCTTATGCCACTACCTGTAATATAAGAAACTGAGTGGGTCAGGCGTGGGGGCCTGGTGAGCACATAGGGTTTTCAACCCACAATAATTAAATCTTTATTTAATATTATCAAATCATCAACCCGATTACCCCTTTTTGATATCCTCACTCTCTGTCCTTCACATCTAATTTCAAGAGACCTATCTTAAGGATCATCTTCGGGATAGACAATAATGCTTAGGTGAGTCCATGGCAATATATTTCAGTAAGGCAACCATGGGGGGGGGGGATGGAGTACACCTGGTGTACACTAAGTTCAAAAATACCTACAGGTTTTGAGCCTGCTAGCGTTCCACTTAACTGTCTAGAAAAGTATGTGGTCGTTATCTATACTCCATTACACAACTGAATCATATTTAAAGTTAAGGCCTCTAATCATCTATATCATCTTTCATCTCTCGTTATCTGTATCACCTTTCATCTCTTATCATCTATGTCATTTTATATCTACCCATCTTTACCCAACATATTTATAGGTAATTAAATACATATACAGTTTAAAATCGAGTAAAACATGTATAAATCGTTCATCTAGCATAGATATCCGAAACACAGATAATAGGCACATATAGCATGTAATTATCTTGAATACTTTATATCTATGTGTAAGATGAAAGTAACTATGCACTCACTTGATAAAGTGAACGATTCACAATTCGGGCAGAGCTTCGCTTCTAACTACTGACCTTTGCTTTGACGTGACCTAAAATTATTAACACTAATTCTAAGTCTATAATTATACGACTGAAAATAGTCTATATCTATCAATCATTCCAATGAATACTGATAGTTCTATAAGGATCAGCCAGGCATGACAGTTAGGAGGCATGACCATTTCAACATATAGTCTTTCTGATACTTTATGACAAGGAGGGACTAAAGCAGTCCAGATCTGAGGTTGCAAACCTCAGATCTTAACCCAAAACGGAGAACCACCTCAAAAACCCCAAAAGGCTCTAAACCCATAAAAGAAAATATCTAACAAAAGTAGAGTCAAGGTAGCAACTTGTTACCTTCAAAATAGTGCCAAACAGAGAAGAATCCGGATCTACAACAGCCCCTTGCTTCAAACTTCTTGAACTCCAATCCCTTTACTCCAAAGATCTTCTTTCAAGATAAGAGACACACAAAAATAGAGGAAAAGCACAATTAGGGTTTCTGAATTCGAGGGAGGCAGTAAGAGAGGTTAGGGGGAAGTAAATGATCCTTAAATAGGGTGCAAAACCCCGGAAATTAGGGTTTTTTCCTCCAGCTCCTACTCGTCGAGTCCCTTCTTGGATTCGGCGAGTAGGTCACTAAAAACATGCGGACCAACCCGCTGCTACTCTACGAGTAGGGCAACCAACTCATCGAGTAGACTTTGAACCAAGGAAATTCTTATTTAAAATCGATACCTGAGAATCGGGGCGTTACAAAAATGATATTATCAAAACATTTCCGAAGAAACGTATTTTTTTTATATTAAAAACCTTGGGATGTCATTGTCGATACAATACATACGCATAAACGAAATAATACATGTCTTACACTAGTTTATCTAAACTACTGGCCTATAGGCATCCATAAATATCTCATCATATCATCACACATGTGCTCTTATGCCACTACCTGTAATATAAGAAACTGAGTGGGTCAGGCGTGGGGGCCTGGTGAGCACATAGGGTTTTCAACCCACAATAATTAAATCTTTATTTAATATTATCAAATCATCAACCCGATTACCCCTTTTTGCTATCCTCACTCTCTGTCCTTCACATCTAATTTCAAGAGACCTATCTTAAGGATCATCTTCGGGATAGACAATAATGCTTAGGTGAGTCCATGGCAATATATTTCAGTAAGGCAACCATGGGGGGGGGGGGGGATGGAGTACACCTGGTGTACACTAAGTTCAAAAATACCTACAGGTTTTGAGCCTGCTAGCGTTCCACTTAACTGTCTAGAAAAGTATGTGGTCGTTATCTATACTCCATTACACAACTGAATCATATTTAAAGTTAAGGCCTCTAATCATCTATATCATCTTTCATCTCTCGTTATCTATATCACCTTTCATCTCTTATCATCTATGTCATTTTATATCTACCCATCTTTACCCAACATATTTATAGGTAATTAAATACATATACAGTTTAAAATCGAGTAAAACATGTATAAATCGTTCATCTAGCATAGATATCCGAAACACAGATAATAGGCACATATAGCATGTAATTATCTTGAATACTTTATATCTATGTGTAAGATGAAAGTAACTATGCACTCACTTGATAAAGTGAACGATTCACAATTCGGGCAGAGCTTCGCTTCTAACTACTGACCTTTGCTTTGACGTGACCTAAAATTATTAATACTAATTCTAAGTCTATAATTATACGACCGAAAATAGTCTATATCTATCAATCATTCCAATGAATACTGATAGTTCTATAAGGATCAGCCAGCCATGACAATTAGGAGGCATGACCATTTCAACATATAGTCTTTCTGAAATCCAACAACCAAACCAACGTGATCATTCTATACACCAATCCTATAAGTAGATTAATCAATATAACGACTTGGAATCACTGATAAATCTTATTTATAGTTTTATAATAACGACTTATGACTATAAATATAAATTACACTGAAAAGGCTAGAGTGTAGCTTAACTTGCCGAGGTTTTAGCAAAAACCGGGAAATTTGCATTGGCAGAATTCCGGGCTGATAGCTACTAGATGTCAGGCTCCTAGGGACTTCTAAACTTTCCAGGATATTCTACCACTAAGAAAAGATTCGGACCAAAGGATGTGAAATCGAGAGAGAGAGAGAGATTTGGAAGTGTGAGGAATGGTTGAACACAAATGAGCTATTTATAGGTTGATCATCGACCAGGCGCGTCGTGCAAGGGCCATGCATGCCGCGCACAGGGCTGACATTGCTCCCCATGCTTGCTGACACATGGCGACTTTCTACAGGGGCGATGTGGCTAGCTTCGGGCGCAAGTTATGCGCGTCGCGCACGCGCGCGTACCGATTTTTTAGATTTTAAAAATTGCGTAACTTCTTCATATGAGCTTCGTTTTCGACGTTATTTATATCCAAGGAAAGCTCTCGATCCGATCTATAACTTTCCTTTAGATTCCGTCGGCAAATTTTGACTTTATTTTTAAAGCTACATTTTTAACAGGCTTAGACTATTAAAGTCCGTTAAAAATTTATAACTATCTCATATGACGTCCGATCTCGACTGTCTTTATATCAGTGAAATACTAACAACGAGATATTCAACTCTCGTTTAGATTGTTTTGGCTAACCAAATACCAATCTAAAATTCGATATCAATGCGCAGACTGTTGCACCGAATTTTAGAAAAATCATAACTTCCTCTATTGAAATCAAATTTAGACGGTACCTATACGCACGAATTCGCTTTTACGATATATACGACTTTTGTTTAGATTACTAAGGCTAATAATCTTCCTAACTCCGATTTTCTATTTAAGATATCATAGCCATGCCGGTTTAAACGTGAAACTTCAACGGGTCATAACTCATCTGTTATAAGTCCGTTTTGAGCACTCCTTATAAGTCTGGAATCCTTATTACGACTACTTCGTCTCACTCATAGGCTATTGGTCCTAATCTTTAATCAATTTAGACACGAATTCTATCCCTATTTATTACGTAGCTATAAACATACAATGTATACATATATACATACAAATACCACGTAATAATCAAATAACCCTCTTTTATTAACCTCAAAAGATTACAATTATTGACCCTAATCACTTCATCATCTTTATTAATGTCTAGTGGGAAACGCGGACGTTACAGATAAGCGAACGAGTTTTCTTGTTCATGTAAATGAATATAAACGAACGAACAAAGATAAAAAAACACAATTAAGCATATATGAACATAAACGAACATATAATATAGTAATGTAATAAAAAAACATTTGAACATATATGAACATAAATAAACTTAAACGAATGTTCACGAACATAAATGAACGAATGAGAATGTTGTTCATGTTCGTTTGTTTAACTAAACAAATGAGAATTTGTGTTCATGTTTGTTCGTTTATTAAATAAACGAACATAAACGAACTTCCCACCGAACAGTTCACGAACGGTTCGCCGAACATTCGGTTTGTTTACAGCCCTACCTGCTATGAAAAATATGACTTACAAGTCACGCCTAATGTTATTTAGAACTTTGGTTAGAGGTGATTAACACTTGTTAATTATTATTTTCACCTTCAAATTTAATTAATTTGTGCCAAAACTTCTCCTAAGGTCACCTTTCATTAGATAATACAAATGGGTGGGGTGAAATGGGGCTCCCATGAGGATTTCTCCTCTAAAAGCACTTAAGAAATCTCCATCGACTCAGCTTTGTTTGGAACGAGCAAGCCCATGCATTGTAGAGGTCCACGCTATAAAAGATCCACCGAAATAAAAAGAATTTATAAATATTTCTTGCCCGGCTTGAGCAAGAACTCCCTGTATATGGTGTGCGGACCGAGCATAATATGCAATTCTTATAGTTTTAGCTAAAACTTTTTCATTTATTGTCCAAAAGACTTGATTCTTTTTGCGTTAGTTTCTTTTTAGCTTATATACATGTTAAAATAACAATAGATAAGTTTTACACTAGGGATGTACTTGTACAATAGTTCCTACGCAGTACATCATTTAGAACAAAAATAACATTCTACTTTATAAGCTTTGCCACTTAATATATATACATGACTACATCACTTCCCAACTTCTCAACCTAATATATACAAACTATGCAATATTTATATTGTTTTTATAAGTTTGCAAATAGATTTTCACAATCCAAGTACTTCTTTCACTAATTAATCTGATTTAGGCAACGTACTTTGAATAAATTGTCAAGTAGACCATATGTCACCAATTGTCCAAACTACATTTCATACACCCTATTTTTTCTTACCATATTATTTAACGTCTTCCTGCCTCTTACTATTCCATTTCACACTTTAATGTCCACAAATGCTAATTTACCTTTTTTGGCTCCTTACTTTTCCATTACTTCCTAAGTTCAGGGCATCATCACATAGGCATCATCACATAGACATGTCCCTAAATAGTCCAAACTCCTTCTCGATCACAAGAATATATTATATACCAACTCTAGGTAGTGGCGCATCTAACTTATGTGAAGGTGGGTCCTAGGACCCACCTATTTTAAAAAAAATGTAAGTCATACATAAATACTAAAGAACTACCTTGTAAATTTTCTAGAACCTACCTAATATATTTTATTTTGAAAAATATTATAATAAAATACGAGCCAATATTTTTATTATAATCTATTTAAAATAGCCCAATGCATCAATCCATTTAAATGCATTGTTCAATCCAATAAAACTATATAAAAAAATTAAAAAAAACAAGGAAACGGAAAAACGTTGAAGGCCTTATCACTGATCAACATGCAAGTCTTGTAACATCCCAAAAATACAGATAAAAATTTTGTTTTTAAATTCATTCAAAACATGCATTACTCATATCAAATCAATCAAAAGTGTATCATAGCAACATATTATCAGAGTACAAATTCCCAAAATCTCAAAATGCAGAAATCATAAGGTGATGCGGTGCGATCAGGCCGGACCCTTCCCCTTCGAATTGGAAGTACCTGAAACAAAAACTGAAAGTTGTAAGCACAAAGCTTAGTGAGTTTCCCCAAAATACCCCATAAAATACAAACATACAACCAAGCATATCTGGGTGCTTGCAATCCCCTTCGGTCTATTTCAACCGGATACAGTTAAGCATATATGGGTGCTTGCAATCCCCTTCGGTTTATTTCAACCAAATACAGTCAAGAATATATGGGTGCTTGCAATCCCTTTCGCTCTATTTCAATCGGATATCGGGTCTATTTCACCCCTACCACTACCATATAATATCATAAAAACGAATCATAGAGCCATCAAGCAAACACAAGCATATCTGACAGTTGTCACGAAGTCAACCATCATACTACAACATAAACTAGTGGGTCAGTATTGGTGCCTTCGACCCACAGATACAGTGAGGGAAGCTCACCTGATACTAAAGTCATCTAAATCTTGCACTCGAACTGCCGAAACTAGACTCCGCCTAATAACATAATAATTAACACTGATTAACAATTAAGGTCCATTACTCAACTCGCGAGTCCAAGACCCACAACCAAACCCCTTAAGGGCAAAAAGACCATTACCCCTCCCATTGTCCAAAACCCTAAATCTTAACCAAAAGTACAAAAGTCAATAAAAGTCAACTGCCCAACGTGTACGTTGGGCGTACTCTCTTCCTACGCGGGGCGTACTTGAGAAATCAGGCGGGATCGGGGTCTCACCTGGCTACGCTGGGCGTGGCCAGTTATAAGCGGGGCGTACTTCGTCTGACCCTAAAGACCAAACCAAAAAGGTCTTAATAATTAATACATGCATCCAAACACAGATTTGAACTTCTTAGAACGTCTTAACCCATAAACTCTAAAACTTTAAGCCTTTGTATGGCTGAAAAGGGCTTAATCCTTAAAATCTAACTTGATCCACACTCATTACCACCAAACTCTTGCATGGCTAGAAAAGGACCATGAAGCAACCATTTTTATGAATCTACAAGACCTAACATGCATGAAAGGACAACTAATATGCTATGGAGTGTCCCAAATTCATAAAGGTCCAAACTTTGGGACAAAAAGCTCATAAAACCAAACTATGGAGATCAAAAAGGAAACACATCAAGGTATAGACTTGATACCTTCAAAAGATGCAAAAGGAGGAGTAGTTTCTGGATCTATAAGCTTGCAAGCAACACCTCCTTCTTGAATGGTCTTCTTCTTCAACCAATAAGCACCAAAAGTCACTAATAAGCTCCAAACTCTCACAAACAAGGCTTAAACTCGAGATTAGGGTTTTTTAGGGAAGGTGACTGATAAGGAATGTTCAAGGGAGAAATAAAGTGGGTTAAATAGGGAAGCAAACCCTTAAAATTATGGTTTTGAGGTTGAGCTAGTACGCCCAGCGTACTAGCAGGGCTTCCGCGATCAGATCAAATGAGTACGTTGTGCGGACCCACAGGTACGCCCAACGTACTAGATGAAATGCGAAACTCATTAAATGGGATCAAATGTGCAAACTCCAATAGGTTAAGGGCTAAAATGGAAATACTTGATATTTGGATGCTACAATTCTCCCCCACTTGAATCAGACTTCGTCCTCGAAGTCCGTTGCCGGAAATAACTCTGGGTAATGCACCCTCATCTAGTCCTCCTGCTCCCACGTCCATTCTGAATCCTTGCTGTGCTGCCACTACACCTTTACAAACTCAACAACCTTGTTCCTCAAGGTTTTTGTCTTCTAGTCGAGGATCGCTACCGGTATCTCAGTGTAGTTTAGGCGGTCATCCATCTAAAGATCCTCCAATGGAACCACTGTGGAATCATCGACCAAACACTTCCGCAGCCGAGAGACGTGAAAAGTGTTGTAAATCTGACAGAGTTCCTCCGAAAGATCCAATCGATAATCTACCCTGCCCACCCGGGATACAACCCTTAATGGACCGATATACCTAGGGCCCAACTTGCCCCTCTTCCTGAATCGGATGACACATTTCCAAGGTGACACCTTCAAGAGAACCATATCCCCAACCTGAAACTCTAGGTCTGATCGACGCTTGTCGGCATAGCTCTTTTGCCGACTCTGAGTTGTCTGAATCTAATCTGAACCTGCTGAATCAACTCGGTGGTCTTAAGTACCACCTCGGTACTCCCCATGACTCGCTGACCGACCTCACCCCAGCATATCGGGTTCCTGCATTTCCTCCTGTAGAGCATCTCAAAATGAGGTCGATCGATGTTGGCATGATAACTATTGTTATATGAAAATTCTGTTAACAGAAGATACGTATCCCAGCTACCACCAAAATCCCGAACACATGCCCGCAGCATATCTTCCAATGTCTAGATGGTCCGCTGACTCTGACCATCCATCTGTGGGTAAAAGGCCGTGTTGAAATGCAGACAAGTACCCAAATCCTCGCGGAACCTCTTCCAAAACCTGGAAGTAAACTGAACATCCTTGTCTGAAATCACCAAAACCGGCACCCCATGTCATGCTACAACCTCCATGATATAAATGTCAGCCAAATTCTCCGCAGATATGCTCTCCTGAATCGGAATAAAGTGCGCGCTTTTGGTCAATGGATCGACAATGACCCAAATCGAATCCACTTCGCGCGCTATCTGACGCAACTTCGTAATGTAATCCATGGTAATCTCTTCCCATTTCCAAACGGGAATGGCTAATGCCTGCATCTTGCTGTGAAGCCGCTGATGTTCGGACTTGACTTTACTGCAAGTCAAGCACCTCTCCACATACCAAGCTACGTCCCGCTTCATACAGGGCTACCAATAATCAGGATGGAGATCTCTATACATCTTCGTCGCCTCGGGGTGAATGGAAAATCTCGATTTTTGTGCCTCCTCCATCAGAACCTGATGCGCACCACCCCAATAAGGGACCTACACCCTCTTATGGAGAGTCAATAAACCCCGACTATCATAATCAAAGGAAGCCACCTCACCCACTATGCCCTCACTCTTTTAGTGCTCTTCATTCATAGCCTCGACCCGAGCCTCTCGAATCTGCTCCAAGAGTGGAGTAATCACTATCATCCTCATACATTTATATCCATGATCGGAGCCGCGACCGCCTTGCGGATGAGAGCATCGACCCCCACATTGGCCTTCCCTGGATGGTAAAGGATCTCACAATCATAATCCTTCACCACATCCAACCACCGACGCTGCCTCATATTCAAATTCAGTTGATCCATCAAGTAGCTCATACTTTTGTGATCCGTGTAAATAGTGCAGCGGACCCCATAAAAGTCATGTCGCCAAATCTTGAGGGCAAAAACTACAACCCCCAACTCCAAATCATGCGTCGGATAATTCGCCTCATGAGGCTTCTGTTGCCTCGAAGCGTAAGCAATAACGCAGCCCCTCTACATTAAAACCGCACCCAAACCCGTGATCGAAGCATCGCAATAAACAACGAAATCCTTAATACCCTCTGACTGGGTCAGAATAGGCGCCTCACATAATATCTGTCTCAAGGTCCCACAAATGTTGCCTGCTGCTCAGGCCCCCAACGAAAAGTGGCAGTCTTCTTCGTCAGTCGAGTCAGAGGAACTGCTATCTTGGATAAATCTTGAATAAATCTCCGATAATAACCTGCCAACCCAAGGAAACTCCGAATCTCAGATGAAGATCTCGAAACCTTCCACCTCTCCACAGCCTCGACCTTGGCCGGATCGACCAAAATACCATTCTAGTTGACAAAGTGCCCCAGAAACTGCACCTTGCGCAACCAAAAATCACACTTAGAGAACTTCACATACAGTCTCTCCCTCCTCAGGGTTTCCAATACCTCCTTCAAGTTCTCCTCATGCAGTTCCTAGGTCTTAGAATAGACCGGGATGTCGTCGACGAATACAATCACAGACCGATCCAACATTAGTCGGCACATGAGGTTCATGAGGTCCATGAACGTGGCCGGAGCATTGGTGAGCCTAAAGGGCATCACCACGAACTCGTAATGACCATAATGAGTTCGGAAGGCCTTCTTCTGCACATCGTCCTCCCTGACCCTCATCTGATGATAACCCTAATTAAGATTAATCTAGGAAAACCAAGATGCACCCTGAAGTTGGTCAAACAAATCATCAATCCTCGGGAGTGGATAACGGTTCTTCACCGTTAACTTATTCAGCTCTCGGTAGTCAATACACATCCGATGCGACCTATCCTTCTTCTTTACAAACAAGATCGACGCCCCCAAGGTGAACTACTCGGTCGAATGAACCTCTTGTCTAACAGCTCCTACAGCTGTGTAGACAACTCCTGCATCTCCGGAGGAGCTAACCGATATGGTTATTTGGCTACCGGAGCCGCACCAGGAAGTAAGTCAATCTGAAACTCCATTTGCCTCTCTGGAGGCACTCCAGGAAAATCCTCCGGAAACACATTCGGGTACTCCCGTACAATTGACGCCTCATCTACAGTCGCCTTACCCTTCTCTCTAGGGTCCCCATAACATATGCGACGTAACCGGAACAACCCTGATGAAGGTAGCGCCTGAACCTAGCTGCTAAACACAGAACCAGACCGTGTTGCGCCCCCTCTCTCCGGACCACCAACTCTCCCCTATTTGGGGTCCGAACACGCACCATCTGACACTCGCAATCAATCACCGCCCCATTGGGGCTCATCCAGTCCATCCCCACTATAACCTTGCTCCTGCGCAAAGGAATAGGAACCAAATCGATTGGATACTACTCGCTGAACATCTCTTAAACACAATCCCGATGAACCCTCCATGCCCGGACAGATCGCTCATCCGCAATCTCAACCTCTAATGGACAATCCAGCTCTCCCGGAGCTCCGAGAAACCTCTTGTTGAGCGCAAGAGACACGAAAGATCGGGTAGCCCCAAATCAAACAATATCAAAGCAGGGATACCGTTCACAAGAAACGATCCCGTCACCACATCCGGTGCAACACGTGCCTCCTCGGCTGTCATATGGAAAGCCTTGCTCCTCACAACGGGCGCATTCGTCTTGTCTTGGCAGCCATCAGTAATTCGTGGGGTCGCTGGAGCAGGTACTACTACTGGTCCTCCTGATGCTATACTCAGGCATTTGGCCTTCTTGTGTCCCCTTTGATTGCAATGAAAGCAAATCAGATCTGATGTATGGGTGGTGATGATAGCATCAGTGCAATCTTTCTAAGGTGCCCTGTCTTGCCGCACTTGTAGCAACCCGAACCACCCACTCTGCAAACCCCATCATGCGACCTGTCACATTTGCTGGCCCTTCGACCTAGAGTCGAAACCCTTGGGTTTCTTCGTTGAAACCCCAACCATCTGCCCAAGCTCCGCCTTCATCTTCCTTACGTGCTCCAGATCAATCTTTCGTTCCTGCACCCTGGATATCATGTCATTCAGAGTCGGGCAGGCAGAAAAACTAAGAAACTCCCTGATGGCATATCTCATCATATCATGGTATCGGGTCTTCCTCATTTCCTCATCAGCCACATACTGGGGTACCAATAAATCTCTCTCTCTCTCTCTCTAAACTTGGCGGTAATCTCTGTCACAGTCTCAATCGTCTGCCTCATGTCTAGAAACTCCCTAGCTAACTGTTGTACCTCAACAGTTGGTGTAAAGTCTGCTCGAAACCGGGTCACAAAATCAGGCTTGGTCAAGGCCTCAATGGCTGGGCCTCCCAAAGTATAGTCGACCTCCTCCCACCAATCTCGGGCTCGCTCCCTCAGACATCCTGCAGCGAACCTCACCTTCGACCCCTCGGGGCAAAAACTCGTCATATGGGCACACTTAATGTCAGCTATCCAACGCCCGACTGCGATGAGGTCCTTCACCTTATAGAAATCTGGTGCCCCACATCCCTTGAAATCCGTGAAGGAGAGAGTGCGGGCCCCAGACTGGCTAGCGTCCAAATCGGCCCTGAAGATCAGACGGCGATCCTCCATCTGCTTGATGATACCCTCCTTGATCGATCGAACATCACCGGGGTCACATCAAGGATGCCACTAGTAACATCGGATGCAGTGAAATCACGTAGCCTCTTATCAATCGGTTCGATGCTCGTTCCCGAACCTGATCCCGATCCTGAACCCCCTGCTTCATGACGTGTCACCGCCATACTGAAACATAACCACATAAACAATTAGCAAATACACGAGAAGGTTCACACTCTCAAGTTCCCTAGATTCATCGTGGTCTTCCTGGTCTCAGGTATAAATCCTGTGCTTCCAGCTGTACGAGCCCAATATTACCTTCTACACCTATTTATACCCTCATCAAGGACTACCCCGACTCCTCCAAGTCGCTCTTCCCATCTAGTACATTCCTCATACTATAAGGCGTCCTACACACCAATGCATCTCTCAGGGATTTCCCAAGACTCCCTTCCTCACCCCTCCTTCCTATTAGTTGCAGAAGGAACTCCCACTAATACCACCTAACTACTATATGGGCACAATTACATACTATCATTACTAGATAATTCTTCAAATGGCAGGTCCCACACTACAACGGTTGGACTCAAACAAGAGCTGCGAATAAAGTTAAACCTATCCTTCTAAAATTATCCAATCA
This sequence comes from Lactuca virosa, assembly GCF_052849685.1. NCBI lineage: Eukaryota > Viridiplantae > Streptophyta > Magnoliopsida > Asterales > Asteraceae > Lactuca > Lactuca virosa. The sequence goes on from NC_136426.1 coordinate 29,518,709, forward strand.
CAATAATATGTAACCCAACACATTCATCCACTAGTTAGTTAGTACCAACATAGTTCCCAAAAGCACAAAGCATGCAACATTCGAGCATCAGGCAATTCAACTCAGAACATAACCTATACATGTCATCCTATCAAGTAACTGATCTGATACCAGCATGCGAATCTATAAGCTCATACAAATAGACACATAAGGGCATCTCTCCTAACACTCTATCATGAAATTTTGAGCAGATCCTTAGCCCCTAATCTAGCATGCAATCATCATATCATAGCATAAAACATATAAGATGTATGGGTATTTTGGGAAGACTTACTTTAGCTCGGTTGATTGCACACATCACACCCCTTTTTCTTTTATTAAAATCCTTTGGTTAATGAATCTATTTGTGGAAAATCTACCAAACCCTAGATTTGAGTCCTTGCACACCCGAGAGTATGCCTGAGTCCCTCAAACCAAGGCTCTGATACCAACTAACATCCCAAAAATACAGATAAAAATTTTGTTTTTAAATTCACTCAAAACATGCGTTACTCATATCAAATCAGTCAAAAGTGTATCATAGCAACATATTATCAGAGTACAAATTCCCAAAATCTCAAAGTGCGAAAATAATAAGGTGATGCGGTGTGATCAGGTCGGGCCCTACCCCTTCGAATTGGAAGTACCTGAAACATAAACTAAAAGTTGTAAGCACAAAGCTTAGTGAGTTCCGCCAAAATATCACATACAATACAAACATACAACCAATCATATTTAGCTGCTTGCAATCCCCTTCGGTCTATTTCAACCAGATACAGTCAATCATATCTGGGTGCTTGCAATCTCCTTCGGTCTATTTCAACCGGATACCGGGTCTATTTCACCCCTTACCACTACCATATAATATCATAACAAAGAATCACAGAGCCATATAGCAAACACAAGCATATCTGACAGTTGTCATGAAGTCAACCATCATACTACAACATAAAATAATGGGTCGACATTGGTGCCTTCGACCCACAGATACAATGAAGGAAGCTCACCTCATACTGAAGACAACTAAATCTCGCACCCGAACTGTCGGAACTAAACTCCGCCTAATAACACAATAATAAATCCTAATTAACTGTTAAGATCCATTACTCAACTCGCGAGTCCAAGACCACAACCAAACCTCTTAAGGGCAAAAAGACCATTTTGCCCCTCCCATGGTCCAAAACCCTAAATCTTGACCAAAAGTCCAAAAGTCAATAAAAGTCAACTACCCAACGCGTACGTTGGGCGTACTCTCTTCCTACGCGGGGCGTACTTCATAAATCAGGCGGGATCGGGGTATCACTTGGCTATGCTGGGCGTAGCCAGTTGTATGCGGGACGTACTCTGTCTGACCCTAAAGACCAAACCAAAAAGGTCTTAATCTTTAAGACATGCATCCAAACATAGATCTGACCTTCTTAGAACGTCTTAACCCATAAACTATAAAACTTTAAGCCTTTGCATGGCTGAAAAGGGCTTAAACCTTAAAACTCTAACTTGATCCACACTGATCACCACCAAAATCTTGCATGGCTAGAAAAGGACCATCAAGCGACCATTTTTATGAATCTTCAAGACCTAACATGCATGAAAAGGACAACTAATATGATCTGGAGTGTCCCAAACTCATAATGGTCCAAACTTTGGGACAAAAAGCTCATAAAACACAATTATGGAGATCAAAAAGGAAACACATTAAGGTATAAACTTTATACCTTCAAAAGATGCACAAGGATGAGTAGTTATTGGATCTATAAGCTTGCAAGCGACACCTCCTTCTTTAATGGTCTTCTTCTTCAACCAATAAGCACCAAAAGTCACTAATAAGCTCCAAACTCTCACAAACAAGGTTTAAACTCGAGATTAGGGTTTTTGAGGGAAGGTGACTGATAAGGAATGTCCAAGGGAGGCATAAGGTGGTTTAAATAGGGAAGCAAACCCTTAAAATTAGGGTTTTGAGGTTGAGCACGTACGCCCGACGTACCTCACGTATGCCCAACATACTAGCAGGGCTTCCGCGATCAGATCACATGAGTACGCTGCGCGTACCCACATGTACGCCCAACATACTAGATGAAATGCAAAACTCACTAAAAATAGGACCAAATGTGCAAACTCCAATATGTTAAAGGCTAAAATGGAAATACCTTGTATCCGGATGCTACAAGTCTCCTCTAAGTTACGCATCTTTGACAAACTTTATTATAACTATTGAAATTACGTTTAAATATTTGAATCATACGACGCAACCGCACAATATCTTTTTACTCTTTCATTTTTTAGGTTTTGATTACATAAAGAACCACATGGTTTTTGGTTCTAGATTCACCGGTAACTCTAGGATCTTAAAGTCCAATTATACTCCCCCTTTTGTGCTCAATGTACAAACATTAAAGCACAATCTCACTACAAGAAATTCTTATTATAATGTCTTTACGGAATACTGGCATACACCAAGTGTGTCTATAATTTTTTGGAGTGCTATAAAAATATTCGAACAAATGATATCATTAAGAAACTTGGTTTATGGTGGATCAGGAAACCAATATTCTAAAACATTTAAGAACAAGAACATCTTTGTATCCATATTAATAACTCGACAAATAACAAAATCACATCTTTAATAAAAGTAGCCGTAAAAGTTTTATAGACTTGTCAAACTAATTAAACTATAATGTAACACAAAATAATAAAATAAGCTCACTGAATATGATGCAATAATATGGATCAATGGTATGAATTAGAGGGATTGCAAGTTTAGTTAACATAAAATATTTTTTAGAAACAAATAGTATAGTGAAATAGACAAGTTATAGGGCGCAAACGGCGTTATAAAATATAAATTACTTCAACACTATTTGTATATTCAACAGTGGCGGAACTATATGAGTCGTTGGGGTACTATAGCATCCAAAAAAATTGTTTTATGTATATAAAAAAAATATTTGTAAACATTATACCCCAGCTAAAGAGATAATATCATGTTTTTTAATGTCCTGGATATGATAAATACATAGAATATTTCTTGATAATGTTTGTACCATCATATAAAAATTTCCGGCTCCCTCATTCAAAACTACCATTAACAAGAAACAACCTGAATATCAATTTCAGTCCAAACTTGTTGTATTAAAGTTCTAATTTAGGTTATACAGTTTTAATTTAAAAAATTAAATTATAAATCTATTTTCACTTAACAAATAAGAATTATATGTAAAAAATAGATTGTTGCATAAAATATCTTTATGCAGTGAGGTTGCTTCTAGGAAACAAAGCTGTAACCTCCGAGCCACACGACATCACATAAATCGGCGCATCAAGGCTTTCCTCCAAACACGAGTTAACTGTATCAATATCAAAGACATGTTCGTGATAAATGATATATTATGGTTATTAAAGATCGAAAATTTGTCAATAAAATAAACTTTGAAATTTTAATATTGCCAAAATTTGATGTTATTTTATTTTCTACATTTAGTAAGGACCGACCTTTTATTGAAAAATGGCTAACTTAGAATCATATAATCTTACATAAGTTTTTCTAGAATTAAGAATTTTAGCAACTTAAATCATATAATCTTAAATAAGTTTTATTTTTTTTAATTAATATTTTTTTAGTAACATAAAACTTTAATCTCAAAGTAAGAATAAAAAATAACAATATTTTTATATAATAATAATATATAATATAATACAATTTACATCAAAGTTACTATTATTTTTTCAAAAGTTCATCAGAAGGCAGGCAGCAAAAATATGAAAATTGGGATTTTTTTTAATAAAGTAATGTGATATTTAAAAAAATAAATAGTATAAAAAAATCATAAAATAGTAAATTTAATGTAGTTTCCCCTCTAAAAATACCACCCACAAATCCATAAAAGAGACAACAATCTCTCTCTTTCTCTCTCTCACACACATACACACAGAGATACACACTGTTTAAGAAGTTGCCTTCTCCCCTTTTCTGGTTATTCTTTATTTCTTTTCTCATTTCCATACAGCCATGGCAAAGACCTCTATGCACTTCCATTGGTCAAATAAGGTCAGCAATGAAGATCAAGAAACCCCAACACCCATCAATCCTTGCCATAAACCCAACGTCAACCACGCCGAACCTCACAAACCACCACCACCACCTCCGCCACCCCTACCAAAAAAGAAACTCCAAGCTGTAACAGTTGCTAGATTCCGCTCAGTTCTTACCGCTATCAGGCAAAATAGAGCAAACCTTCAAAACACTCTTGGCCCTAAAGTTGTCGGAACCCTATTTGGATCCCGGCGAGGCCACGCCTACTTCGCATTCCAGAAAAACCCCACTGCCCAACCAGCTTTCTTGATCGAGCTTCAGACACCAATTAGTGGTCTTGTTAAAGAAATGGCTTCCGGGCAAGTTCGAATCGCATTGGAATGTGATAAAGAAGAAGAGAAGACGAAAAAGGTGGGTACTTCAAGAAAGCTTTTGGAAGAGCCTGTTTGGAGGACTTATTGCAACGGGAAGAAGTGCGGGTTCGCCGTGAAAAGAGAGTGCGGAGAAAAAGAATGGAGAGTTCTTAAAGCGGTGGAGCCGATATCAATGGGGGCTGGGGTGTTGCCGGCGGAGAAAACAGTCGCCGGAGAAGATGAAGAAACCATGTACATGAGAGCGAAATTTGAGAGAGTTATGGGGTCAAGAGATTCAGAAGCTTTCTATATGATGAATCCTGATAGCAATGGTGCTCCTGAACTTAGTGTTTATTTGCTCAGAGTTTAAGAATTCAATGCAGAATTTGGAAACTAAATCTAAGTTTTAGTTCTTAATTTGTAGCATGAGAATATTTCTTTTTCTCTTTTTCTTTCTTCTTGTTATTAAAAATGGAAAAGGACGAGTTGCTTGTAATTTGTAGTTTTTGAGGGGAATGGGATACATATTATTAACCAAATTTTTTTATTTCGAATGATCTAAAATGGGAAAAAAAAAAAGGTTGGTAAAGTATTTATTTATTTGTTTATTGTAAGAAATTACATGATTTGGGATTTATTGTATGAGTAACCATAATATTTGCACATTTTTAGCAATCACACTTCACTATACTTCTTTTTGTGAACATTTAGGGGAAGGTTTGAATGTGTTGAAATTTTGATTATTGATGTCTTAATTCAAAAACAAATAATTTTACAATGTTTGATAAATTATGATTATTTACGTGACAAACTAATTACATTTAGAGAAGGTAAAACTTTGATTCGATAAAAGGACTTTTAATATAAAATATAAAGAGTATCTAAATGTCAATCTTTAACTTTAATCATGTATTATAATTATTTGTTTCTAATTTTATAAATATCACAATAATAAAATAATAATACTGATTCATTGTATTCAAACTACTTTTAGGAATAGATATGAAAATCGACTTTGTGGGCTATTTTTTATAACAAAATTGGGAAATTTATTAATGTTAAGTGCAACATGGCATGATGATTAAGTTCAATAATTAGTTTGATTCTCATTAGTATTTTCCAAACTCATGTGATTATTAAATATTTAAGATTCTTTTTCACTTGGAAAAAAACAAAACTAGAGAACAATGAATAAAATAAATGGCACCAACCCAAAGACCGAACTCTTTCTTTATGCATTTAGGATTTCTCGAAGATTATTTTTATGTGTATCCTTATGAGGAACTAAAAAAAATATAAACAATAATTCTACATTATTCAATTAAATTTATAATGAGACCGTTAGTCCTACACATTTATAAAAGAGAGCTTGATGAGCTTTCTCCAAAAAAAAAAAAAAAAAAAAAAAAAAAAAAAAAAAAAAAAAAAAAAAGTAGCTTATGCTAATGGATAGTTAAAGAAGTGGATTTATTACAAAAAAAATTCCACACATTTTTATTAGCTACAATCCGATTAACCATTAATGCGTATAACATTAATTAGTTCCCACAAATAGAGACAATTTTGGGCAAACCCATTTGGTAAAGGATTTACCATTTAAATTGGAGGTCTCATTTTCTAATCCAGACGTTGATAATTTTTAATAAATTGATGATACTAACTTTAACCACTAACCATCCGTTTAAAATAAAGTTCCCACAAATAATATGACTATTCCATGGATGTGTTGGTACTTCTAAATGCGTTCCATGCTTGGGTAATGCGCTCTACCATGAAAGATGCATCCTTGATGTTCATGTTTGTGTTGATCATGGAGGCTCAATGATGCGTTGTTATGATGTTGGATGCGCTCTACGCATGGTGAATGCTCCATGTGCATTAGGTACATGACAGGTAGCCACACACATCCCTCAAGATTAAATATTCTAGAAGCAGCTGCATGACGTATTGTGATTGGATGATTCCGTTTGAGGTCTATTTTTATATGTGAATCACCCATCATAATTACAGTATATCTATGATTTGCCTATAAATTGATTCATATCCCACATCAACATTCAAATGCGAGATACGTACCTGTATGAGTGCATAGATTTCAAGAGAAAAATAATTATAAGGTTGGGAGAAAATTCAAATGGGAGATACGTACGCGTATGAGTGCACATATTTTAAGAGAACGATCATTGTAAGGTTGAGAACATATTTGCAATACAAGAGACTAGAGAGATTCCTTTTGTTTGGGAGCTCCAGTAAGATGCAACATTTTGTGAATGATTGTGATTGTTCTTAAAAGATTAATAAAATCATCTCTCTCTCTCTCATCCGTGGACATAGATCACATCGATCAAACCATATTAAATACTATGTTCAATTTTACGTTAAAGCTTATTTGTTTGTGTAAAATTGTTTAACTTGTTTTGTTGAATCCCAACAATATTAAAAAACTAGGAAAAATAAAATTTGTGAAAATTTTCCCCATTATTTAAATATTTGTCGTATTTTAGAAAGTTATGAATAATGGGAACCAATTGGCCAATATGGCGAGGGTTTATGCACGTTGTCTAAACATACAATGGTTGTATACAACAAGAAAAAAGAGTAACACGGACGACATCTGATTGGACGAGTTGGATGTCACCCTATAAGACTAAAGGGAGTGGTTGCGGTTCTACCACAGTTTTGCCACGGTGTCAAAAAGGAACAACGCCCCTAGTGTGCGGTTTAGGGTGCGGTTTGGCCGCACTTTTCTTCTCTCTTTCTATATATATATATATATATATATATATATATATATATATATATATATATATATATTCCATCTTCAACTCTCTCTCTCTCTCTCTCTCTCTCTTCTCCTTCTTTTCTTCTTCCTTCTTTTTCGGTACACCACACCTAATGTGTGGCAAAGACCACACAAAAGTATGGTAAAATTGACATGGAGTCCATGTGACATCTACGTGGCATAGGAGGGGGTCCAATTCTTGTGGCACCACTCCCTCCAGCCTTACAATTACCATTTAGGAACTCGAACAATTCAATTTATTCGGTTTGTGGCAAAAATAATAACAATAATAATAAGCCCAATTGTAACACCTCAAATTTCAAACCAAAATTTCATTTTTAAATTACCCAAAATATTGTTCATAAACTAAACCATCAGAAAATTACAAGTATCAAATACAAATCATCATCGCAAATATCAGAGTGCCACAAAATGCCCATTAACAAAATCTCTCAGCGAGTGTGTACAATCAGACCTTCGCCTTCCCGCGACCCTCAGAAGTACCTGAAACACATATAAATAACAAATGTAAGCAAGGAGCTTAGTGAGCTCCCCAATATATCTCATACAACACAACACATAAAGAGTTATGGGTTATCAGCAACCCTGGAGACTACACGAAGTCTCAGTGGGCAAACAACACGCCTTGTGGGTTATCAGTAATCATGGAGACTACCCGAAGTCTCAGTCACACGTAAACAACATAACACAATAATAACAACTAGACCCAGCTTGTCATCACAGATACAACTATTCTACCACACATGTAAGAATAAGTGAGGATACTCACCTAATACTGATGATTGATAAATCTCACTCCCGAACTTCCGAAACTAGACTCCGACTAATAAACACAATAAGTAACCCTAATCAGTTAAGGTCATTATCCTGAATCACAAGTCCAAATCCCACAACTACGCTCCTTGAGGGAAAAAATACCATTTTGCCCTTTCCATGGTCCAAAACCCTAAATCTTTTACCTAAGTCAAAAGTCAGCAAAAAGTCAACATGTCCAACGCGTACGCTGGGCGTATACTCCCTACGCGTCGCACACTCCATGAACAAAATCGGTCGGGGTCAGGCCTGGCTACATTGGGCGTAGCCAGAAGTACGTTGGGCATACGCGGTCTGATCCCAAACTTAACTTCTTAACGTCTTAATCGTTAAGACATGCAACCCAAACTCAGATCTGACCTCAGAAGAATGTCTTAACCCATAAAGTTCATAACTTTAAGCCTTTGCATGGCTGAAATAAGCTTAAACCTCAAAACCTTAACTTAAACCATACTCAAACCACCACACTCCTGCATGGAAAGAAAGGGACCTTCAAGGAAGCATTTTTATGATTCTAGATGACCTAAAACACATGAAAGGACAGCTAATATGTTATGGAGTACGCCATACTCACAAAGATCCAAGCTTGGGACAAAAAAGGTTCATAATAACCCATTTAAGAGATATAGAAAGAAACACACCAAGGTATAAACTTTATACCTCCAAAAGATGCACAAGGTGAGGTAGTTTCTGGATCCACAAGTTTGCGAGCAACACCACCTTCTTCAATAACCTTCTTTTTCAACAAGAGAGCACCAAAATCACTAAAAACCTTCAAAATCTTCACAAAAAGGATGATACTCGAGATTAGGGTTTGGAAGGAGTTTAGGCAGTCTCTAGAAGGTCCAAGGGAGGTATAATGTTGATTAAATAGGGAGCAAACCCCTAGTTTCTGAGCTAGTACACCCTGTGTACCGCATGTACGCCCAACGTACTAGCATGTAACCTGCTTGTAACGTTTACAAGGCTTGATCATGTACGTTACGTGTACCTCACGTACGCCCAACGTACGGGCTGAAATGCAAAGATTTTGATGCAAGGGACCAATAATGAAAAATGTTTGAAAATCGAATGTTACAATTCTCCCCCAATAGAATCAGACTTCGCCCTCTAAGTCAGCCTCAGAAAACAGATCAGGGTAGTGCTCGCGCATCTCATTCTCGGGCTCCCAAGTCCACTTCGAGCCTTTTTGGTGTTACCACTGAAATTTGACCAAGTTCACTACCTTGTTCCTCAAGGTCTTCACTCTCCTATCCGGAATCGCCAATGGCCTCTCGATGTAATTCAGGCGGTCATCGACTTGAATGTCCTCCAAAGGAACCATAACTATCTCGTCAACTATACACTAATTTAACTGGGAAACATGGAAGGTATCATGAATCTAAATCAACTCCCCAGGTAGCTCCAACCCGTAAACCACCTTGTCCACACGCGCCAACACTCTGAAAGGGCCAATAAAACTGGGGCCCAACTTTCCCTGCTTCCTGAAGCGAACAACACCCTTCCAGGGTGATACCTTCAGAAGTATCAAATCTCCTACCTGAAATTCTATCTTAGAGCGTCACCGGTCCGCATAAATCTTCTGGCGACTCTGGGCCATCAACAATCTCTGTCTGACTTGTTGGATGAGCTCGGTCGTCTTAAGCACTGTCTTAATGCTCCCCATAACCCTTTGACCAACCTCGCCCCAACAAATAGGAGTCCGACACCTCCTTCCATACAGAAGCTTAAAGGGAGGCATACCGATGTTGGCATGATGGGTGTTGTTATAAGAAAACTCAGACAAGGAAGACAGGAGTCCCAAATCCCACCAAAATCAATGATGCAGGCGCGCAACATATCCTTGAGTGTCTGAATAGTCCGCTCGCTCTGCCCGTCGGTCTGTGGATGATAGGCGGTACTGAAATGCAATTGGGTTCCCAACTCTACGTGAAACCTCTTCCAAAATCTAGAAGTAAAACGAACATCCCGATCTGACACAATAGAATTCGGCACCCCATGCCGAGCCACCACCTCCCGAACATAAATCTCAACTAGTTTCTCCATTGAAGAGCCCTCACTTATGGCTAAGAAGTGAGCACTCTTCGTCAAACGGTCAACTATCACCCAGATAGCATCAAATCCCCTTGAAGTCTTCAACAATTTTGTGATAAAATCCATTGTGATCTGCTCCCACTTTCCACAGTGGAACCTCCAAGGGTTGTAACTTGCCGTGAGGGCGCTGGTGCTCAGCCTTGACCTTCCGGCAGGTCAAGCGTCTCTCTACAAACCAAGCCACATCCCTCTTCATACATGACACCATTAACTATGCTTCAGATCAAGGTACATCTTGGTAGCCCTCGGATGAATGGAGAATCTCTACTTGTGGGCCTCCTCCATGACACCATTAACTCCTGCTGTCGATATCAAAGGCTGAAATCTGATCGATCAACCGCACACTTTTCCGATTTTCTTCCTTTATGGCCTCTGACTGTACTTCTTTGATCATTTCCAAAACTGGGGTCATCACATTCATCCTCATACACACATCCTGAATCGGGGTACCGACCGCCCTCCGGATCAAGGTGTCGGCTACCACATTGGCCTTGCCTGGGTGATACAGAATCTCACAGTCATAATCTTTCACCACATCCAGCCACCTCCTCTGCCTCATGTTCAGGTTAGGCTGATCCATAAGATATCTCAGGCTCTTGTGGTCCGTATAGATGGTACATCGAAGTCCATAAATATTGTGGCGCCAAATCTTGAGAATGAAAACCACCGCCCCCAATTCCAAATCATGGGTGGGATAATTCGCTTCATGAGGCCTCATCCGCCTCGAAGCGTATGCAATCACATGCCCCTCTGCATCACCACAACACCCAATCTGAAATGGATGCATCGAAGTAGACCACACAATCCTCAAATCCCTCAGGGAGGGCAAGTATTGGTGCCTCACACAATCTCTGGCGAAGAGTCTCGAATGATTCTTGCTACTCAGGCCCCCAAATGAACACAACATCCTTCCTCGTCAACTTAGTGAGAGGAATAACAATCTTGGAGAAGTCTCAAATGAATCTCCGATAATATCTCGCCAACCCGAGGAAGCTTCGAATATCAGATGGAGAGTTTGGCACTTCCTACTGCATCACCGCCTCTATCTTGGCTCGGCTAACCAGGATACCGTCCTAGTTGACGAGGTGTCTTAGAAACTGAACCTCGCGTAACCAGAAATCACACTTGGAGAACTTGGCATAGAGCCTCTCCATCCTCAAAACTCCGAGAATCTCGCACAAATGCTCCTCATGCTGCTCTCTGTCTTCGAATATACCAAACTTTCATCGATGAAGACGATCACCGATCGATCCAACATGGGGCTGCACACCCGGTTCATGAGATCCATGAACGCCGCCGGTGCATTGGTGAGTCCAAAAGGCATCACCACAAACTCGTAATGTCTGTAACGAGTTAGGAAGGCCGTCTTCTAAATATCATCCTCTCGCACCCTCATCTGATGGTAACCAGACCTCAAATCGATCTTGGAAAAACAAGATGCCGCCTGCAACAGATCGAAAAGATCATCAATCCTCGACAATGGATAACGGTTCTTCACCATCATCTTGTTCAACTCCCGATAATCAATACACATCCGGTGTGAACCATCCTTCTTCTTGACAAAAAGGATCGGTGTTGCCCACATAGTTCCTGAAGATGAGAGGATAACTCCTGCATCTCAGGAGGTGCAAGACGATATGGTGCCTTGGCAATTGGCGCCGCACCATAGATCAGATCGATCCAGAACTCCACTTGCCTCTTAGGAAGCACACCAGGTAATTCCCCTGGGAAAACATTGGGGAACTCACGCACAACAGGAACATCAGAAATAGAAACCAATCTCTTCTCATCAACCTGAGTATCCACTAGATATGCCAGATAACCCATACACCTATGCTGTAAACTTTTCCTCGCCCTGGCGGCTGAACAGAAAGATGATCTTAACCTAGTTCCCTCGCTGTAAATGGTCATCACTCCCCCACTAGGATCTCGAACCGTCAGCATTTGTCGATCACAATCAATCAGGGACCCAAACTGGCTCAACCAATCCATTCCCAAGATAACACATACATCTCCCATCGCAATAGGGATAAGCTTTATCGGATATCCAACACCAAAAATCTCTAGTACACAACCCCAATAGATGTCAGTAGTGGAGACCGAACACTCATCAGGTATAGAGACTCTCAATGGACTGCTCAAGGCCTCCCGTACAATACTAAAACCACGACAAAAAGATGATGAAACAAAAGACCGACTTGCACCCGAGTCAAACGGCACAAGCATAGGTACATAATTCACAAGGAAAGTACCTAACAAGATCAATAACATAAGAAACATAAATAAATCAACAGAATAATAAAGAACACATACCAGCCATGACGTCTGGAGCTGCTCAGGCCTCCTCTACTGTCAACTGAAATTCTCTCCCTCGAGCCCTGGGAGCCTTGGCCTTCCCCTACCGGCCATCAATAATACACAAGGTCACGGGGGCCGGAGTCTGAAACGCCCTAGATGCAAGATGAGGACACTCGGCCCTCAAATGACCTATCTTGTTGCAATTAAAGCAAATCCAAAATCCCTTGGGGCAATACTTAGCCAAATGCCCCTCCTTGCCACACATGTAGCAAATAGTCCAGGACCGACAGGGTCCCTAATGCCCCTTGCTGCACTTACCGCAAGTGCGGCCCTTATGGCCTCCAGCTCTCGAGTCAGAGGGCTTGGGTCGCTTAGTCATCGGCTGCGACTGCACTGGTCTCCTATGTCTCACCTGGATCTCCCTATCCTCTCTAGCATGGGTCTCCAACTCAATCTCTCTCTCCTCCTGGCATTGGTCTGCAGCTCAGCCAATGTCCGATATGAAGTGTTCGCCACGAACTCATGGATATCCCTCCTCAAAATACTCAGATACCGACTTACATGTGCCTGCTCAGTCGACACGTGCTCAGGGAAAAACAGATCCCTCTCATGAAACATCCTGGTGGTCTTAGTCAACGTCTTTGTCTTCTACTTGAGAGACAGGAACTCCTGGGCCAACCTCTCTCTCTCTCTCTATCTATCTATCTCAACCATTGGTACAAACCCATCTCTGAACATCTCGGTAAATCTCTCATAGGTCACTGAAGAACGCTCTGTAAGAGTATAAACAAATGTCACAAATTTCCACCAATCCTTCACTCCCAAGCGAAGCAGATTCAGCGCGAAACGATCCCTCAGATTCTCCGGATAGGAGCAAGTGTAAAAAAACCCTCAACATCAGAAATCCATCTCATCGCAGCAATCAGATCATGGGCCCCATCAAACTCTGGTGGCTTCGTGTTGTTGAACTCCCAGTACCACAACGAATCACCCACGTGGTCTCTCAGCAGCAACAGTTGTGGTGGCTGCGATAGCAGCAGCCTCAGTGATTGCGACATAGCGCTCGTCGAAAGTCTCAATCAGCATGGTCTTAATAGACACAAACATCTCTGGTATATCCCCTATAATAGATGCGACCACCTTGGCTGAAACGATCCTACGAATCTCATCATCTCTGGCACTCGGCCTCTCGGGGTCGCTGGAGCCTGAACCTCGGGTAACCACCATACTGAAACATACAAGAAAACCATCAGAAGCAGGCTAAAGTGCACGCATAAACACCCACACAGTCCTGCAAGTTCCTTATTTCCTTAAGATTTCTCCTTGGGTCGCGTACGGATCCGGTGCTTTCAGTAGTACGGGCCCAATACTACCTTCCACACTAACCCATATTTGTCTCAAGTCGTCCTCTCAAGACCCTAAGTCACAAGGACTCTATTTCTCAAGATCATCTATACACTCGCCCTGCTGGTTCCTCAGAACCACTACTAAGCATCTAGGTACTCATTCTAGACTGCTTCCCAGCACTGCTCAGTCTCGCAAGATCTCCGTTGTCCTCGCCATTTTCCTTACACATGCCAATCGTACATAATACGAGACTCGATAGACATTCAAATAAAATATTCTAACTCAAATACACAACCAAACAAGGAACGGGAAGAAAGGATAAATCAGGCATTTTAAGGCTATAAAATCCTAAATATGTACAATTATGCAGCATACACCAAGAAAATAGCAATGACGGATTCAACCTCATAAGAAAAAACTCCTAGGATAAAGGCATCACAAATCACGCAACCCTATCACACCTTTCCTGCAGGATCCTTAGCCTATAACTAGCACATAGTTCTATCAGCTCATAAGATATCAGCTCTACATTACTTATAATATAATTCGAGATATTTTAGGAAACTACAACTCAAGCTCTGGCTGATTGTATATCCTGCTTCACTAGGTTTTCTCCTGTAAAATTCTTTGTTTCTTGGAAAAGTTTTTATGAAAATCTTCAGATCCTTAGTTTGAGTTTAGAATTCCCCTAGAGTTCATCCAAATCCCTCAAACCAGGGCTCTGATACCAAATTGTAATACCTCAAATTTCAAACCAAAATTTTCATTTTTAAATTACCCATAATATTGTTCATAAACCAAACCATCAGAAAATCACAAGTATCAAATACAAATCATCATCGCAAATATAAGAGTGCCACAAAATGCCCAGTAACAAAATCTCCCAGTGAGTGGGTACAATCAGACCTTCGCCTTCCCGCGATCCTCACATATAATCAATAAATGTAAGCACGAAGCTTAGTGAGTTCCCCCAAGATATCTCATACAACACGACAGATAAACAACTATGGGTTATCAGCAACCCTGGAGACTACACGAAGTCTCAGTGGGCAAACAACACGCCCTGTGGGTTATCAGCAACCCTGGAGACTATCTGAAGTCTCAGTCACACGTAAACAACATAACACAATAATAGCTAGACCCAATTGATCATCACAGATACAACTATTCTACCACACAGGTAAGAATCAGTGAGGAACTCACTTGATATTGATGACTGATAAATCTCACTCCCGAACTGCCGAAAAAACACTCCGCCTAATAAACACAATAAGTAACCCTAATCAATTAAGGTCACTATCCCAGATCATCGTTGGAAGAATGTTGTGTATTTGAAGTACATTCAAACTATATCGTAAAATAATATTTATCAAGTGATATCGTAAATATTGTATTAATACCTATAGAGTGGTGTTGTACATTCAAACTATGTTTACTGAAATAATAACACCGTTGGAAGAATGTTGTGTATTCGAAGTACATTCGGACGGGATGAATGTTTTGGCATAACCGATGAAGTTGTTCCACCGCTGTCCAGAATGAAGCAATGATTGCTTATAGAATAAGAAGAACCGAAGATGGTGATCAATACTTCGGCAGTATTGCAATTGATGTTGTGCAAGATTTAGAAGAATTAAATGAAGATCAAAGGAAAGGCTAATGAAGTTTTCAGACTCAATAGGCCAAGACTTTGCCTAAACATTTTGATGTAGTATGTAGTTCAAGTAGTAACCCTATATAGGATGTTCAGACTTAGTATTTAATAATACTGAGTGACGATTGACTTCTATCACATCCTTATGGAAGTTCCATTGTGTGTTAAGCCGACTTTAACATACATGATTAGGATGGTAAATTAAGTCATTTAGTGGTAAAAGGCTAAGTAACTTACTTGCCTAAGTAAGGTAGAATGCTTAGTTGAAGAAGATATACACTCAAAGTGTTGTATGAGAAGAGATGTTGTTGTTAGGAATGACAGAGAACCAAGTTAAAGCTAGTAGAGCTTACTGAGATGCAGCTATAATGCGGACTTCTTTGGATAGACTTCTATGAAGTAGACTTAAAAGATACAACCATGAGAAGAAAACTTACTCAGATACAGGAATAACGATGTCATGAAAGGATAATGAAACGAACAAATGTGTATGATGATTTGCATCAGTTAGAAGATGATGCAGGTAGTTGAAGACCGTTTGTCTCCATGCTGCTAGAGTAAATTCTGGTATAGTATGTCTTGCAGAGTAGACACTACCCGAGAAAGAATTTATATGAAGAATTGGAAGTAAGATTTCTATCGACCTACGAAAAAGTATTAGGATATGCTAGATCGAGCATATGCATGAGAAGAATCCTAGAAGGCGAGTATAGGAAATCCAAGATATGTTTGATAGAAACGCGAAATCCTTAATTGAGTCTAGGAGAAATTGTCGTATGTGCTTGTTTGAACACATTCATGTGTGATAAGTTCCTTTGTAAAAATTCTTGATATGGTGACTTGGGGACTGCGAGACAATACTTGGGACGAGTATGAGTAGGTGTGAATAGTAGTAGAGGCCTATACTACTGGAAGCACATGACTCACACTTGGATCAGGGAAAGTCACAAGGTTACCAAGAAACTAGAAATTGGTTCCGTTTTTGTTTGAGTATGTCATTACCTTCGTTTCGGTGATAACTAAGAAGATGATTTTCGTTCAAACCTTAATGGTCGTAAAGAATCGAGTCCGATTAAAATAGATCTGCGAAGTGAGGTGATTGGTTCAGAGAACCATGTCTCGTGTAGTGACGAAATTTCAGTCAGAGAATTGAAGAAGGAGATGGTCAGACGGAGAGAACAATCCAAACAGTAGAAGATATGCTTTGTGCATATGTCTCGGAGTTGGTGCGCGTCAAGTGGAAACATCATCGAGGCCCAAATTATAATTCGGAAAATAAGAATGAGATAAGAACGAAATATCCCCATTTGTTTAAATCATTGTGATTTCGGGGACGAAATCCTCAAAAGGAGAAGGTATTTGTAACATACACGTTCAGTTATCGTGTTATGTAATTTTAAAAGTGAATAATATAATGAAATATCATATGAATTTAAGCGTTGAGTTCTAAAAGATAGTTTTTACTAGAAATGAAGTAAAACTATGTTTAGAATCACTCGGAAAATATTGGAAGTCTTATGAGATTCCAATCTAATATTGAAAGTTAACGAAAATATAAAATTTGAAATAAGTAAAATTTTATTATTGAAATTTGTATAGAATCCCGTTAGAAACATTTAGGTGAAAACCCCATCGAAATCCGAGTTATAACGAAGAAGTTATGACCAATCGAAGTTTCGTGACAAAACCGACACGACGCCGTATAACGTAAAAAGTGAGTTTTCGATAAACTACTTTTTAGCCTTAGTAATCTAAATGAAATTCGTAGTATTCGTTAAACCGAGAATTTTCATAAAAAGAACGTCTAAATCTGACTTCGTATGACGAAGTTATGATTTTTCTAAGTTTCGGTATAGCAGTAGACAGCTAAAAACTCGAAATAAAGATCGAGTGATTTTTAGCCGACACAACCTAAATGAGAATCGAAGGTCTCGTTAATAGTAGTACAACGGTAAAAAGACAGACGAAAACGGATGTCGGATGAAGAAGTTATGAAATTTTAACGGACTTTTCCTGTCTCGGCCCGTTAAAAATATAATATTAATATAATATTAAAAATAAAGTCAAAATTAGCCGATAGAGTCTAAATGAAAGATGTAGAAAATAATCTTACCTACGCGTGGATATAAAGAAAGTAAAAAACGGAGCTCGTATACAAAAAAGATATGGATTTTTGAAGTTCGGAGCACAAACTTCGAGAATTTGACTGCATTCACGACGTGAACACAGTGTTCACGACGTGAACTCAGTGAACGATGCGTTTCGAGCCTAGAAGACACACGGCAAGCCTAGGGGATGGCCAGGATCAAAGTCACGACGTGAGAGTCGATTTTTCAGCCTATAAATAGAAATCGAGCCCTCCAGGTTTATGTTACAAATTCTCACTCTCATTCACTCTCTAGACTCTCTCAAGACCCTCTAACACCCTCCGAAGTCCCGATATCATCCCCGACACCCGAAGCAAGTCCCGACGCTCCGAAGTTCCCGAGAAAATTATATTTTCGAGTCGAAACTCTGCCCGCGCAAGGTCCGGTTTTCGATAAAAATCCCCGGTTTCATCACAGAAAGTTATATTTAGAGCCGAAGTGCTGCCCAAAATTATCACTTAATCCCCGGTTATTTCACGGTGAGTTCAATATATAGGAACAATTGTATGTTATGTGTTATATGTGCTATGTGTTTTTCCGTGTTATCATCTCGTGTTATTATTTCTGCTATTTTGATAGCAAAGTTGTACCTTTGGCCATGTGATTAGTGAAAGGACTTAGATTCACAGTGGTATTGGTATGTAGCCTCTGGCCATGTAGAGTATGTATCGTAAGAGAATGACTTCTATTCTATGGCATTGGCAGAAGGTTAGATAGGGCTGAAAGCCTGAAATCTACCAAAATGTTTAATCAGAAATTGTATGTCATCTGTGCCATTTGGGCCGAAGCGTTATTGATGTATATCAAGTATTGAAATTGTTATGTCTCATTGATTGTTATGGAAAGCCTGTCGCATGATTCACATATGCCTTTGTTGTTCCTTGTTCCCTTTGTTTCTGTCATATTGGTATATATATGGCATAACGTTATATTGTATCTATTATTGAACTCACTAAGCGTCACCGCTTACCCCTATCAATGTTTAACAATTGCAGGTAATGAGAATCCAGTATAGTCATATACTGTTGGAAGATTTAGAATAGTTTATACTATTACTTTTGTACTTGGGTTTACGTATGTATAAAGCTTAAATATCCTGGGTAGTTATGTAATATACTAAAACTTAGTCGGTTTGTATCCAGTCTTTTGTAAGCACACTATCAATGTAAAATATTATTTATAAATATGCATGTAGCATGTTTTGGAGTAATATTGTTTCAGAAATACGAAAGTTAGGGTCTTTCAAAATTGGTTGCAACGTAGTAGGTCAATAAGCGTTGAAGAGAAGATGATTATATTTTTACTTGTTATAGGACATAATGAACGTTTTCGAGCCGTTACAGGAGGGTTTCACAACTCCTTACAAACGATTCATCTATGTTTTCACGAGGTCCTAAGTGTAATGATGTGTTTTGCAAGAGAAATTATAGTACCAACATCTTCTAATACAACAAGACATACCTCGGAGCGACATAGACGGCTAAAAGACATATTTCCTGAAGCAATAGGTGCACTAGATGGAACACTTGTACATGTCGTAGTGTCCGTTGATGAACAAACTCGCTATAGAGGAAGAGGGAAAGGTGAATGTTATCAAAATGTAATTGGAATTTGTGATTTTGATATTATATTCACCTTTGTATGGGATGGATGGGAGGGCATAACACATGATTCAAAAGTTTTGAAAGAAGTTTCATTTAATCCAACGTTTGGATTTCCATTCCCTTCACCAGGTATGTAATCTTTTATAACTTTTATTATCTATATTCTTTATATAATCAGTATTACCTTTTTAACCAACACACAAATATAATAAATGTGACATTTATAGATAAATATTACATTTGTGACGCCGCATATACCAACACACATGGATTTATGGCTCCCTACCGCAATATTATGTATTAGTTAGCCAATTTTCGAAGAAACATGGCTTTAACTAAGGAAGAAAAGTTCAATCATGCTCATGCACAACTTAGAAATGTTATTGAACGTGCATATGGTGTATTGAAGACGAGATTCTCAATCTTAAAACGAATGGCTCCTTATCCATTTCCAGTGCAAAGAGACATAGTCATTGCTTGTGTCGCGATCCATAATTTTATACGGAAATTCAATATTCAAGATAACTTATTTACAAACTTTGAACAAAACAATATGGATAATCCTAACGTGCAAGGTGGAGGAAGTGAGAGCCAAAATGTACAAGGCATAGAATGAGGTTCAGAAATCGTTGAATATATGACTACTTTGCGTAACCAGATTGCTAATCAACTATTTTTAAATGGTGAACGTTAAATATCCTTGCAAATTATTATGTTGTTTTTTATTTGTATTTGGATTTTTTATGACAATTTGTATTTAGATTTTAAATGATGAACGTTAATTTATTTTATCTAGCACAACATAAGGGTAATACAGTCATTTTTTATAATTCACCACAGTCAGTCAGATAAATAATCAAACAACATAAACTCAGTCAGATGTGGATACAGTCAGAACTTCTAACCCTGTCAGCTTTAACATAGTTAACAACTATCAAACACCTAAAAGGAGTCGTTATTTTTGTTTTCATGGAACATGCTTTTAATTTATCATAACCGTAGGTTATATATATATATATATATATATATATATATATATATATATATATATATATATATATATATATATATTTTTTTTTTTTTTTTTTTTTTTGTGGTTTAACTGATTATAATTTATTCTATTGTATTTGAGATTTGTACGTTTTTATCACCCCCGTATTAGTATTAGACTTATTAGATTTAATTTTCCTTTTAGTGTACTAAAAGTTCTAGCAAGGATAAGCCTCATATAGTACATATATATAGTACAGAACTGAAAACACCTTTACATCAAAGTGAGACATAACATTAACGTTTAGTTTCTTGTAAACTTAATTTAAAGTACTCTAGTGCATTGTATTTTTGTAGGTAAATTGAAAAAACTAGACTTTTTTATAAATTTATAAATAGGTTCATATATTGATAATAAACTTTAACTGGTAAGTTGTTTGTACGTGGAATTTACTACTGCAACGGGGAATGAGTTGTCTAGGCGTTTCTATGTGTATGACGTCACATATTTGGTCATCCTCTTTTTTTGCTTTTGCTTTATCTTTTTTGCTTTGTCTAACGTCTCATGTTGTTTGAGAATGGATAACGGTCAGATCCCACCGTTAAAAAGAAAACGCTCCTTTCATTTTAGTGGGTTAAAAGTTGAATATCATAGTTAAGGCGCTTGAGTAATGGTATGTGTGTGCGGAATAGCTAAAAAACTATCTGCTAGTTGATAAACAAAATAATATGATGGTTGCTAAAAACTAGTTGATAAACAAAATAATATGATAGTTGATAAAATAGATGCAATATGTCAAATGACATAAAAAAACATATATAAATTAAGTTTTATAATCAATAAAGGTGTATGTAAGAAAATTTTAAAATAGTCTTATAAGTTATTTTTTATTGTCTACAACCTAAAGGCCATATAAAGGTTGTACGTGAGAAAACCTAATTATTGTTCTATCGAGTACTGAAGTACATACATTCATTATTGATCATTATTTTCTCTCAAAATTTATAATTGTGTGCTTTAAACTTGAACTTAAAGGCCATATAAAGAAACCTGAAACGTGTTTTATGTCGACTTCAATCGACCATTCTTCCACTCAAAACAAACATAGATCAACTTTTGACAAAAGGGTAGAATTGTAACTTTGTCCATGATTCAAGGGTAGTAATGTAAGTTGCAACTACAAAGTGGAAACCCTAGAAACAAAAGAAAATAAAGGATATATCTTTTTAGGGGTATTAAGCTGCATATGATAGGGGAATAGGGGTTGTTTGATTTTGGTGCAAACTTTGAGTAACCAAAGTGGGATGGAATCCCTATAAACATTTTGAGAATAAACGATGATAATTAACAAATAAAACAATACATGCAATTACATAAAAAACAAATATTTCCTAAAAATTGAAATGATGAAGAATGATTGGGTTGAATATTCTTTTTCCTGGTTTCAAGGCTTTGTTTATATATCAATTGTCATCTCCAAAGTAGCGATGGGGCCATCTTGAGCATATTAGTGTCAAACAAATATTCACTCAATGACAATTACACATTTTAATGAGATCTCATCATCTACTTATCATTCCTTCAAGATTCCGATTTTGGTGTTTCTTAAACTTTATAATTATTAACTACATATATAAAATGGTATATACATAGTTATTTATTGTTTGTTATTTATATTTACAAAGAAGTTGCATGATATATATGATTATATATCATAACAATTATTTAAATTAATCTTATAAGCGTTCACATAATTCAAATATTTCGGCTGTGAGAAAAGCGCTAGCCAAAGTAG
Source organism: Lactuca virosa (assembly GCF_052849685.1). Classification (NCBI taxonomy): domain Eukaryota; kingdom Viridiplantae; phylum Streptophyta; class Magnoliopsida; order Asterales; family Asteraceae; genus Lactuca; species Lactuca virosa. The sequence goes on from NC_136426.1 coordinate 29,540,656, forward strand.
AGTTCAATTGTTGCAATTCTGATTTCTGAAAGCTAAATGCTTCACTACTAATTAAGTAACCAAATATTGCAATAAAACCCCTTCGTGGTTTCATCATTTTCAGTAAACCCTTTCATATATATAGTAAAGATTGCTTTCAAGTTTCAGAATATTCAGCAATAAAATGATTCGCCTTATAATTTAATCGTTTTGCCATTAATAAATATTATATCCTAACAAATCATAATCCAAAGTTTTCATTTGTACAAAAGTTTTACAAGGGTGAGTGGGGGTCTATAATTTATTTACCAAAGATATATATATATATATATATATATATATATATATATATATATATATATATATATATATATATATATATATATATATATATATATATATATATGTTGGGTATATACTTATATTTTACATAATTATATCAATTACAAACGTTTTCATCCTGTGCATGACTGAATTAAGAAGTCGAAATAAAGGTCTAAAGAGCTTAATGAATCCTTATATCAATAAATATGAAGTAAAACATAAATTGTAAAACTATTATGTAATTGTGGAGTCAGGAAATTAGTTAATTTACAGTCTATAAAATTAACGAATGGATTATAACTTCTATTTTGAGAGGCACAAAAAGTTTTTAGTTCATGATTTATATGTACATAAGATTTTAGATATCTTTATCAATTATAAATATTAAATAAAAAAGTAGAAAATGGATATAAATTTTTTATATAAATAACGAGATTCTATACGGAAGAAAAACACAGCGAATAGAAGTGAGTGTAGCAATCTTCCCAATATATTTGCTTTTGAAGACATATAAGATCTTTCAAGTGGCTTTGGCTTTCTCTACCAACCCTTTTGCTTTTAGAAAACATTTATTTATATAATGCTTGTGTCAAAAATATTAAAATACTATAATGTAATGCACGTGTTTCTAGGCTAGACATTAATATTGACATTATAGTCTAAGTTAACATTTGTAACTCATTTTGAAGAAATGAAAAGGAATTATGTGTTTTATGCTTAATTATTAGGGTTTAATTAATTAAGAATAAAAATGAGCGTCAAAAATAAAATATTAGATAAAACCGATATCTATTAAGAAACTTGTAGTGGGCGTGACGAAAGTTGTAGAGCGTAATTTTACCTACGCGTGCATATAAAGAACGTCAAACGGAGCTCGTATGCGAAAGTTATGGATTTTAGAAGTTTTGGCGCGAAAACCGAGAAATTTCGCATAGGTGGCTTCGGCCACGTCACCTTCGCTGTATGAGTGCCACGTGTCCGAAATTGGTGAGTCATGCGAGCCACGTGTCCGAAATGCTGCTGAGTCATCCGAACCGGAGAGCTGATCCGAAGCGGTCCAGTAGAAGCGTGACGCGTGCCCCTTTCCTCGTGCGTCCGAGCCTCGCAATGAGCCACGAACCCACCCTACTTCGGACTAGACCTCGGTCCACTTAGAAGAGGACAGCGAGCCCCTCGCATGCGCATCTACGTGCGAGCCCACGTGCGAGCAGGTGCTGCGAGCCCTCGGATCTGCGCCACCTGGAGGCTTCTCAACCGTCGGATCAGGATTTTCGGCCCCTATAAATAGGAGGGTGCGAGACCTCCCGGGGGTATTTTGAAAACTTGTCATCTTTAGCCCCTAAACTCATATTTCTTTCATTCTAACTTCCCCCAAAGCCCCGGTATCGATTATAACCCCCGGAATACACCACGAAGAGCCCGAGAAGCCCGGAAAATTTATCTTTTCGGTTTTGAAGCCCGACCCTCGCAGAGCCTGGTTTCTGAATAAAACTCCCGGTTTTATTAGAAACGAACGTTTTAGGAAACAAATTGCTGCCCGATTTTCATCAAATCAAGTGAGTGTATAGTCACCTTCATCTTACACCTAGATATGAAGTATTTTATATGAAATACGTGCTACGTGTAATTATATTAATTGTTTAGCTGAGGTGACTGTTGAATTGATGTTTTATACAAGTTTTAAAATGTATATGTATTTTTATCTACAAATATGTTGGGTAAAACATGGGTAGATAGTGATGTGTGATAAAATAAAAGTGATGAGAGGCCTTGATGTGATTTGAGATCCAGTCATCTAGCGGAGTTTGGATGACGACCACGGACTTTCTAGACAGTCCAGTGGAACACTGGCAGACTCGCAACCTGTAGGTGTAATGAACTAGAGTGTTCATTCGTTGTACTTCATCCCCCTCATGGTTGCCTTGAGGACATGTATGGCTGAGAAAACCCCTTAGCAGTAGTGTCCATCCCGATGATATTCTTTAGGCTAGGTCCCTTGTGATAAGTGTTTAGGGACGTAAAGTGAGGATAACGGGAACGAGTAATCAGGGTTATTGTTGATTGGTGAACTTAATAAGTTTATTATTACTGTGAGTTGAAAACCCTATATGCTCACCAGGCTCCCAAGCCTGACCCACTCAGCTTTTTATGTTACAGGTAGTGGACCCCGAGCATAGTCGGAGGACGATGAGAGATTTTTGGATTATAGGCCAGTAGTTGTAAATAACTGTTGAAAGGCTTATAATGTCCTGTTTATGCTTTTGATCTGTATCGGAACATGACATCCCGAGTTTTTGATATGAAATGAAATTATATATTTCTTAAACAAAGGTTTTGACAAACTTTTATCATCTTTTGTTTTGGGGACCAATTCCGCAACATCTTTTAAAAAGATTTCTCTGATTTTATTTTAAAAAGCATAAATTAAATCGATCTTTTTTGGCCGAGAAATTAGGGGGATGTCACATATAATCTTTATCACATAATGATTTTATAAACTAATGCTTAATCTTTATTTTTATTTAACAATATCTAATTAAAAGTGTTATATCAATTATTATTTATTCTGTAAAAGAATTGTTTTGTTTGTTTCTTATAAATTAAGTTTTACGCATTAATATTATATGAATAATCGAATTTTCAAAGTTTATATATATATATATATATATATATATATATATATATATATATATATAAAAGTGGTTCAAATGAGAACCACAAAAGATTAAGAACCGTAAAAACCCAATTTTATAAGAAAATATGTACACACTACTTATTAAACATGTTAAAATCCTGATTTTTTTTTTGTCTTTTTAGTATGAAAAAGGCAAAATTGTAATTTTTACAGTCTAATAGTTTCATTCATACATCGATGCATATTTTAACACAAAAGTTATATAAAATACAAAATTTAATATAGTCCTAGTACACAAAATTCACACTTTAAATATAATCATAATGTCAATAATTCACTAATATACGAGAGTCATACTCAAACTCTGTCACCACCACCAACTACCACACGTCAGCACTAACCATCTATGTCAACGTCGAAATCATCATTCCATTCAAACCGAATCTGTATATAAAATCATGCATTGTCAGCTTAAATACTATATTTACAGTTTAATAAACCTATTAATTCACTAATTTAGAGTTTAATGCAACAATTATAAAAACTAATACATTCTTATATATTTACTCCACAAAAAAACACTCACAAGAAAATTAATACAAATATTCATACTTTAACATAAAATTCAAAAAAAATCACAACATAATACAATCAATTCATAGCTTAATACAGTCATTCACAGCTTAATATGGTCAATTTACAATTTAATGCACAAAATTAACAGCTTGATATATTAAATTCACAGTTTAATGCACAAAAACTATACATTCACATCTATATTCTCTACTTAAAACTTACATTTGTACCTTGAGATATTTGGGCTATTGTTTCTTTCAAATTTTAATTTACATAATATTCACAATTTAAATTTTACATATTTTAATCAAAATTAGAGAAAATAAAATATATGTATAATGCTTCTTTCATCTCATATTTTAGAAGCAAACATAAAATTCGTAAAAAAAAAAATTAACAGTTTAATATACTCAATTCACAGTTTAATACATTTAATTCACAATTTAATACACAAATTCAGCGTTTAGTAAAATATATTTACAGGTTAAAAATTACATTTGATGATGTTTAGAGGCTTGAAGGTTGTATTAGATAGCAGTTCACAGTTCACACACTCATCACAATTCACAACTTAAAAACTCTAAATTCACATTATTTGAGAAAACACTAATATAATAAAAACACGTTTAAATTCACATTAAAACTTATAAAAATTCATACATATAGTGCTTAAAACTTTTTAAAAAAATCATTTAATCACAACTAAATCTTATGAAAAAAAATCATGTATTCACAACTTAATATTTACAAAAAATCATGCATTCACAACTTAATATTTATAAAAAATCATGTATTCATAGCTTAAAACTTTTTATAATTGAAACAGTCAGATATGTATAAAACCTGTGCATTAATAACTTAATAATTATAAAAAAAACAGTTATTCACCGCTTAAGAAACTAGTTTAAACTTTCATTCACAACTTAATAAATTAGTTCAGAAACTAATTCATATTATTCAAAATTTAAATACGTACCTTGTTTTTAGTGAGACATTTCATTAAACATCTTCAATGCATCTTATGTACAGATCTGAGATTGTTCCCTTGCTTCAGATCCATGAGCGCCGATGGCGGGCAGCAACAACGGTGGTACGACGTCGATTGTGGTAGAGGTGTAGTCATATCAACGGTGGTAGCATCAGATCTGGATGTCAGGTATGTTGGCGGTGATTTCCGTCATATTTATTGTTCAAACGAAGCAAATCGGAGAAGTTTTCTTATATTCCATCAGATCTGGACGTCGAAGATCTGGAGACGAACTAGATCTAGACTTCGGAGTATAGTGTGACGTTTTTTGGTGTCCGGCGAAACACAGTAGCTGATGTTAGGCGGTGGTCGGTGGTGATAAGGTCGCCTATCAGATCTGACCAAATCGCACCAATATGTTTTGCATTTTAGAGAGAGAACGTAAAGCTGAAACAACTTCTTGACTCTAGATCTGAGACCAGGTGACGATCAACAGTGATGGAGGAAAGTGGTGGTTACCACCGCTCGCCAGAGCTCATAATCTGAAGGGGAAAATCGAAGATCTAAATTCAAAATAGTAGATCCGAAGACGAAAATCATTGATCTGAAGAGGAAAATCGTAGATCTGAAGTTGAAATTGTAGATCCGAAGAGGAAAATCGTACATCTAAAGCCGAAATTGTAGATCTGGAGCCAACCGGAGCTTGTGGATCTGGTGGCGGTGGTTCTTCGGCGGTAGGAGGCGACGGCGATTCGTCGGTGGTAGGAGGCAGCGGCAGTCAATGGTGGTGGCTGGTGGCTAACTAGTGGTAATGTTTGTGTATTATTCAAGTTTGAGATGAGAGAGAAGATAATCATGTGAGAGTATATGTAGTATGTGTAGATCTGATATAACAAAAGATGAAAGTGGGTTCTTGTGTTATACTTTAATAAAAATGGTTCTTAAGTGGTTCTTAACCTTTAATGGTTCACACATATATATATATATATATATATATATATATATATATATATATATATATATATATATATATATATATATATATATATATATATATATATATATATATATATATATATATAGAGAGAGAGAGAGAGAGAGAGATTACAACCCAACCTAAGCTTATGTACTAAACTTCATGAAACTACGCGGTTTCATTAGCTAAGGATTTTCTTGAAAAAAAATACTATGTAATTTCCTAACAAATTTAATCATTCCTAAAACATAACGTGATTTCTTGAAACAAGTTTTTTCCAAAAGATTTTCTTCTCATTATTCGTTGTTGCATACAGAGTGAATCATATTGAATTACTTATCATTCGTGATTGGTACATGAATTAAAGGATAATGGAGAAAGAAATGTTATGGGGGACGGTATATTTACAAAGTCAAAACCGAACTGAGTATATATTTACTAAGTTAAAAGACACAGTTTAGAGATTTAGTATCAAAACTTAGGTGAAGCTGTAATGTATATTATTTATGCCATATATATATATATATATATATATATATATATATATATATATATATATATATATATGTGTGTGTGTGTGTGTGTGTGTGGAAAATTGAATATATCCTACAAGATATATAAGCTTAGGTACTCAAATCCACCATATTATGTCGTTTTATATCATGTATGCATTACAATGTTCTTAAACTTCAACCCTAACTTGATTTACTTCTAAGATTTTTGAAAATTTACTATTATTTTTCTCTTACATCACATCTTTCTGTTGAACATCTACGAGGCTATATATATATATATATATATATATATATATATATATATATATATATATATATATATATATATATAGAGAGAGAGAGAGAGAGCTAGGTTCAAACGTTTCTCACATCTATTGTGTGCTAGAATGCACCAATAAGAATTTAGTAAAAATTAAATTATTATTTAATTAAATAAAGATAAATATTAAATGATTTCCATAATTATATATATATTAAATGATATCCATCATTATAATTCTTTTTTTATTGAAACTAAATAAATTCGTCATTAACATCAGCAATAATATTCTTTCAGAATGAATTCGCATCTAGTTTTTCATGTGTGGGTTCGTATTTTGTTTCATGACCGACTCACTCAAAAATACAACAAAGTAGCTTAGAACATGGAGGACGAGAGTGTATTCTAGTAGAATGAGAGTCTATTCTATAAGAATGGGCGTATATTTTAACAAAATGAGTAGAATACACTCTCTTTCTTCATATTCAATATAAATTTGTTGTATTTTAAGTGAGTGGGTCCATAAACAAAACACGAAGTCATACATGAAAACCTAGATGTGAATTCATTCTGAAAGAATGCTATTACTGACATTAATGACAAATTTAAATAGTTTTAAAAAAAAAGAGAATTATAATTATGGATATCGTTTAATGTACATACAATTATGGAAATCATTTAATATCTATCTTTATTTAATTAAATAATTATTTAATTTTACTAAATTCCTATTGGTGCATTCTAACACACAATAAATGTAAGAAACACATGAACCTAGCCCTATATATATATATATATATATATATATATATATAGAGAGAGAGAGAGAGAGAGAGAGAGAGAGAGTTAAGTTCAAATGTTTCTAGCAACTATTGTGTGCATGAATGCACCAATAGGAAATTAGGAAAAAATAAATCATTAAATAAATCATTTAAGGGTATTATAGTAATCTTTTCATAGTTAATTATGGTAGATCAACAAAAATTCCTTATATCACGCAAGAAGCAAAGATAAATATAGAACATTAGCCCTAAATCGATTTCACCGCTTCCCACCACCCTTGTAGATCTATTTCACCATTTCTCTCTGTCTTCTCTATTTGTTCCATATTCAAGCCCTAAATCGATTGACGAAGCGAATGATATGTGTATGGCTGTTACAATTGTAGAAAGAAAAGAGAGAGAATGAATGAAGAGATTGAATATGGAATAAATAGACTAACTGTTCAATTTTCTTCATTGACCCTTTTCATCCGTCATCATCATCATCATCCTGTGTTGCCGCTTCTCCTTCTCCTTCTCCACCGTCAGGAAATCAATTTTAAAACCCTATCAGTAAGACCAAACCCTTCACCAGTTTGTCATCGTCAATCAAGGAACCCCTACCCCTTTTAATGTTTGGTTCTGAATATGAAAGACACCTGCATTTGTGCTTGATAGCCGCAAGAAAAAAATCAACAACCTTTCCCACTTATTTGAACCAATTACCAGGTGAGTATGGTGTGTGATTTATGATTCTTGAATATTTAATTGATTATTAATTGGTTCGACTAACTGTTCTTGTGTATTGGTGGATGAATTTGATTTATAATCCATTTGAATAAATATCCCTAAGTTTGTAATGGTTGTTTTTAATTTAATTGACTTGGTTTTTTAGATTTTTGGGTTGTAAACAAGATTTGGTTTCATTTGACAGGAATTGGTGGCTTATTCAGGTGCAAGACAGTTGAGGAGTACAATATTGCTGCTTCTGTAAGCATTAGCACTTTCCCCTTTTTGCCCTTTTCCCCTTTCTGTAAATCTAATTGTTGATTTCATGATTGTTTTTGTATGTGATTAATTTAGATGAATTCGATTAGTATGTTAGTGTGTTTGGCTGTAGTTTATCTTATTGCAGGTAAGGTGTTTGTGAAAATGTCTAAAAGAGAACTTGATATAATATATACAATTTGTTTGATTGGTGGGTTTGGATGTGCATTATCTCATGATTGCTACTTGTATTTTACTTGACAAGATCTGATGTGTATATACATGCTTGTATGTGTTCAGTAGGTCTTTGATGGACATAACCAAAGAATAAAACATAAACAATAGAATGAGAAAACACAATATTCTTTTAGAATGAGGTTAGTAACACTCATCAATTTGATGCCTATTATTATGACAAAATTAGATTTCAATCTCCTTATTTGTCAAGATAGGAAAAGTAAAAACAATTTTGTGATGTATTTTTTGTCATATAGAAGAAAATAATATGATTTAAGTGTATTCTGTGATGTATTCTGTCAGAATTTATTTGTATAAATGCATTTTGTCAGAATGTCAAAAAGAATGTTTGTTGACAAGTATATTTGCTTAACTAGTAATAATGAGTAATGCATGTTATTCTTTTAGAATGCCTTCAAGAACGAATCAAATATTGATCATACCAGAGAAAGACTTGGAATGAAGTTAAAAAAAAACAAGTATTGTGGCGATTAAAGCTATAACTAGCACAATGTATTCTATGTATTCTGTTAGAATGTATTTTATGTATTCTGCCAGAATGTATTATATGGATTCTATCATATTATACGTATTCTACCATAATATATAAAGTGAGAGGAATTGCAAGTAACATGCTTTTAACCATTCTTCGTTTTTTTTGTATTTGTGATACGAATGGCTGGAATAACGGGTTTAAGACATGATAGGAATAACTTGAAGAATGAATAAAAGATTGATCACACTCACAATTTAAGAATGTTGTTATTTTTTAAGAATTTTATACATTTTTGTTGATATTCTTTTAGAATATGTATAATTATCTTAAAATGTATAAGACTATTAGTCTGTTAGAATATGTAATAATTTGAATTTATGTTTGAATGTATAAAAATATATTAGAATGTTGTTATTCTTCAACCGGGGATTCAAGAATTATGGTATTCTTCAATAATATTCTAATAGAATAAAATTATGAAAGAACATCATTCTAACAAAAAAAATTCTGACGGAATAAAATCGGTTATGTTTACAAATTACATTGGAATTAAAATTGAATTAATATAAAAAATCCATATTTTCAAAATTAGGAGAATTAATTATCCCTAAAACTCAGAAAATTTCCTTTTTTAAATATAGTTAATTGTCCAAAATACCTTTATGCTGAAATTTGTGTGATTATATGGTACATTCTATCCCATTGTAATATCATAGACTCTTAGATCATGACCATTTATTATATTCCATCCGATGGTCCAGATCTATGCATTATGGCACACAATAGATGTAAGAAACAAAATAACCTAGCCCTATATATATATATATATATATATATATATATATATATATATATATATATATATATATATTATAGTTGCAAATAAAAATTATATAAAAACAAGATAATTATGAAATTTCTAAAAATCTTGGAAATAAATCAAGTTAGGAGTTGAATTTTAAGAACTTTTTACAATTACAATGCATACTGTAACACCTGGTCTTTGCAAATATATATATTTTATTTATTTTTAAACTTCAAGTATTGGGAAGCTTGGTCCTACGTGGAGCGTAGGGTAGTCTCCTGCGCAACGCGTATGAGGGAAACTTGGACATAGGATTTAAATGATCTACACGGGGCATAGATTCCAGAACCAAAACCCTAATTCTTGGAATTGTGAGCCTTATTTAAAGGCTCTAACCCCTTGAGGCATTTCCATTCTCAACCTCCACCCCTTAAGCAGCCACCTCGAAACCCTAATCTTCTTGTGTGAGTTTTGGTGGCCTTTGAGTGTTTTGTGTGCATCTTTGATGGAATAAATCTATCGGGAAGCACTTGGGAAGCTCCAAGCATTGTGGATCTGGAACTTGCATCACATAATCATCCTTCAGAAGGTATAAAGTTCCCACCTTGATGTTATTTATGTTAGATCTAATTAATTCTTAAGAATTTCATGATTTTGTCCTAATAACCATGGTGTATATGAGTAAGAGCTATTCCAAACCATTGGAGTACCATTTTCAGTCCGTTTTTGGGGTTGCTAAGTCACAAAAATGAGAGCTTGGCCACTCTCATCAAGCCATGCTTGAGATTTTGAGCCATAGAAGGCTTTTTGGACCTACGGTTTGGATTAGTGCTCTTTGTATGCATGCAAATGGATAAAGTAAGAGATTTATTCATTAAGACGTCCATTTAGTATAGATCTGGAAGCTTGGAGGGTTAACTTTCCATATTAAGCATTTAATAGGAAAAGTTGGACAACAACGTACTACGTAGGGCGTAGTTTTGGTTACGTTGCACGTAGCTCACTTCTGTCTCGATTTGCCACCTTAAGGTCTACGTTTGGCGTAGAGCTGCTATGCTGGGCGTAGATCAGCTGAAAGTTTACTGTTGACTTTTTGACCGTTAACCGTTGACTTTGACCAAGTTTAACTTTAGGTCAAATGGAGCATTTTGAGTTGTAGGTTGAGACTTGGTCAATGTTTGTTGTATATGTCACCTGTAGAGCCGGTATTTGGATTTGTGATCAGTTCAACTATCTTCTAGACTTTGAGGTGAGTTCTCTCACTGGACTCATGGGTCGAAGGCACCAATGTCGGCCCATTAAATTGTGTTATGCATCTTTATGTATAAGATGTTTGAATGTTGTAGTGATTGTTGTATTGGTAGATTTGTTATGATTACCTGTTCTACTTGGTTATTTGTTTATGTGTATATGTTAACATAATGTGGTTGGTTTGAGGCGGTCCTGCTTTATGTTTAAGGCCAAGATACCCGGGCGGTCCAGTTGATACTGTAGGCCCAAGGGAGCGGTCCAGTTTATGGTGTAGGCTCGGGAGCGGTCCAGCTTGTTGCTGAAGGCTCAGGTGGCGGTCCAGCCTTGTGTTGTAGGCCTTGTGTGCATGTATCGTATATGTGTTGTGTGTATGGTATTTTGGGGAGCTCGTTAAGCTTTGGTTTACAGTTGTTGATTTCAATGGTTTCAGGTACATCATATGTAACACCCATAAAATTCATGAAAAATTTAAACTTTTAAAACCAATCCACAAATCATCGTTATTTACAATATAGTTTTCAAAACATGTTTAATATTAGAGTTTTCTCAAAAGCATAAATCAAAGCACGAGGAGGTGTACGATTACGCCTTCGCCTTCCCGCGGTCATCTGAGATACATGAAACATAACCCAAAATGTAAGCCCAAACCTTAGTGAGTTCCCCCAAAGTACCAACACATAAACAAATAGCACATATACAATAACAACATGCACTGAGTCCACAGCTAAAATACTGGATTACCCCTGAGCCCACAACATAAATCTGGCTTGCCCTCGGGGCCCATAACTTATGTCTGGCTTGCTCCTCGACCGGATCAGTCCTCGGACTAAATACCACCAAGCCCTCAGCATGAGTCTGGCATGCCCTACCCGACCCTCAGCTCGTATCTGGAATGCTCATGAGCCCTCAGTATGAGTCTGACATGCCTAACCCGACCATCAGCTCATATCTAGATTGCTCCAGGGTTTGTTGGCTACCGCACGGAGCAGTACAACCTCAACCCAACCCACACAATATGTCGACATATAACTGATACTAACATATACAGATAATCATACATACAGTATCAGACTACTCTCATTCACAACTAAAACCAACCTAGCCATTTATTAAAATATATTTTCTTTTTCATCTATATATCCAACCAACCAAAATAATTTTTATCAACCACATTAACAACTCAAACCAACCCAACATTTTATTATTATAAAATAATGAGAACTATACAAAAACATATCAATATTGGTCTTTATTTGTAAAGAATTTTTTTTATAAATATGGGTCTATTTTTTATTTTTATTTTTAAAAAAGATAAAGCCTCATTTAATATTTATAAGATTTATTTAAGAAAAGAAAAGACAAAAAAAGCAATTGAAATTCCAAGACAAATGTTCACGACTAAGTTTGGTGGAGAGACCCTTTCCCTCTTTAGTTGGCCATTTTTCTTTATTTTTCATTTTCTTTTAATCCATTTTTAGTGAACAACTAGAAAAATGGTCATCAATGAGAGTATTCTCAACAACGGCTTTATTTACACTACAGTACACAAAAGAAACTACCGGGAATCTGTGCTAATTAAACGTGGGTTTTAAATTTTATTATTTGTATATAAAAATTAATATATAATACAATAAAATACATTTACATATAAATAAATTTATATATATATATATATATATATATATATATATATATATATATATACACACACACACACATACAAATCTTATGGTCCGGTCCGGTTTTTATACGGTTTGAAATCTTAAAAACCTTAAGCCGAACTGTTCACTACGGTTTTAAAAGTTCAAAACCACAAACCAAACCATAAAAAAAAACAAACCGTAAAACCAAACCGATGACCGGTTTGACCGGTTTCACGGTTTCATAGCGTACCACGAACACCCCTAAGTATCACATGTAGTCTTACCAATCTACCAGACTAGCGTATCAAAACTAGCATGCATATCTATTCCGTACTCAACATATCAACGAATATCAGGTTATCAAAACAATGGGCCGACCTTGGTGCCTTCGACCCGAAAATACAGTGAGGAAAACTCACCTCGCAAACTGAACAGAACCGATGAGGTCCGACTCCGAATCTCAGCTCTCTAACCGATACCTATTTCCACCAAGTGACCAATTCCATTAAAATCCCAAAATACCCAAAATACCCTCAAGGTCACACTTGTTCAAACTTGGTCAAAGTCAAAGTCAACTGGTCAAACCCACTAAGTCAACTGAGTCAACCCAGCCGAGTCAACTCAACCGAGCCAACTCAACAAGGCTGACCCATGCGAGTACGGGGGGCGTACTCCGGAGGTACGCTTAGCGTACGCGAATCCTCGCGGAAGACCATCATCGGGGTGGTTGGCCGAGTACGTAGGGCGTACTCCCATGTACGTGGAGCGTACCCTCGCAGCCTCCAAACTCGATTTAGTGCTTAATGGTTTAAGCACTTAAGCCCATATTTCAGATCCATGACCAAAACACACCCTAGAGTCATAAAGTTTCCAACTTTATGACTTTACACGCCTAATAAGAGCTTAACACAAGGTCTTAATCCATTAAGACCTTCTACAAGATGCATGGATCAATTCTAACCAAAGGGACTTCATTTTTATGGCTAAGTACCCCTCCTATGATCTGAAAGGACAACCCAAAACGTCTAGAACATGCCATGCTCAAGATGAGACTTTTGGGATAAAAAAGGTGACATAAAACCCCCATTTCTAGATCTATAAGAATAAAAGACAAAGGTGCAACTTTATACCTTGAAACGCCTTCAAATGAAAGATGAATCCCAGATTTAAGGTGCTTCTTCCTCCAAGTTGAAGATGAATCCCAGATCTAAGGTGCTTCTTCCTCTAAGTTGAGCTTGATCTCCTTCCCTCTTCTTCTAATCACACAAACACACTCTTTAATGCTTGAAATGGCCTTACAAGATGCTTCTAGGGTTTCAAATCACGAAGAGAGGGTAGAGGCTATTTAGGTGAAGAGAAATGAGGCAAAAAGATGTTTAAATACCACCCAAACCCTAAATATTAGGGTTTCCAAATTTATCTAGTACGCCCCGCATACATAAATGTACGCCCTAGTACGCTCAACGTACACACATGTACACTTGGTGTACTTCTCCTGCCAAAATTACGAGAATGACACTAGGGCTTCAAGGCACATTATCTTGGACTTAGGGACCAAAATGTCATATGATAAACTTAAAGGGATGAATTTAGAAGTACCTTAACACCGGGATGTTACATCAGATGATCGGGACATGGCTAAGGTGTGATCGTACACATCCTCCTGCTTATTTATGTTTTGAGAGATTTTTGATACACTGATTCTATGGATTTGATTTGAAAGCAATGGTTTATATCTTATGGATTTTGTGGGAGATGTTTTTATAAAAATGAAAAACATTATCATAGTTTTTGGGATGTCACAAGTTAGTATCAGAGCCCTGGTTTGAGAGAATTGGATGGACACTTGTGTGATTCCAAACTCAAACTATGGAACTGCAAAATATTTTCATAATTATGATTAAAATAATCAAGGGAAAGGATGCGATGTGTACAATCAGTCGGAGCCAAGGAAAATTATTCCGCAAGATACCCACACTTGTTTTGTGTATTGATGATATGATAGAATTGCATGCTAGTTTGTAGGCTAGGGATCTTTAAGAATTGCATGATAGAATTGCCTGATTTATAATGCCTGATAGCCTAGGAGAACTTCTTGATATTCTATATGGAACTAACATTACTACTGCGGTTGCTTAGTGTGTGCATCATAGTTATACATAACTAAGATTTCATAGCCTGAGAATGTTTGATTTAGCCTTATTTCATGTTCCTTGTTTGGTTGTGGGCTTAGGGTAGAATTAATTATTCGACTGCCTATCGAATCCAGTGTTATGTTTGATTAGCATACACAAGGCGGCTACAGGGTTAGTGGAAGTTTCATGAGTCAGATTGGTTAGTAGGGGGCCAACGTATGGAGAGATTAGCTACACTTGAGGGAGTAAGTATAAGGAGTATGTGCATCCTAGTTGCTTCCGCTTTATGGCCAAGAAGTTCGTGATGATCCTTTGATACAAATACGGGTAGGTGTGGAAGGTAGTATGGGCCCGTACTACTGAAAGCACATGACTCGTACGTGTGGTAAGAAAGTCACGAATTTCGGGGGTTTAGAGGTCAAGTGGTGGTGTGATAGGATATAATGTGATGATCGGATTTGTTGTGGTTTATTTTCAGTACGGTGACTATGAGAGGTTTAGGATCAAGAGCAGGCGGCCCGGAGAGGCCAAGATTGACTAATGATGAGATCCGCGAGATGATCACCACTCAGGTGACCATGGCGGTCAGGGACAAGATCTCGGAGATGTTTGTGTAACATCCCAAAAAGCACGGTAAAATTTTCATTTTTCAAAAACAACCTAAAACCATAAATGTTTACAAACATAGTTTCAAAGTGTCAATAGTCACAAATCAGAGCATCCCAAAATCAAATGTCATAAAACTGAAGGATGTGCACGATCAAGCCTTCGTCTTGCCCCGATCATCTAAAGTACCTGAAAACATGAAACCAAACTGTAAGCACGAAGCATAGTGTGTTCCCCAAAGTACCAACACACAAACATGTAACATATGCAATCATGCATGATGGGTCCAATCAGTCATCGAACGGGAATATCCTCAGGTCCACAACCTCCGGGTTGGATTACCCCTGTGCCACAACCTTCCGGTTGGATTGCCCTGGCCCACAACCTCCCGGTTGGATTCCCATACATACTACATTCTAGGTCCATAACCTCCCGATTGGATTACCTTAGCTCACAACCTCCCGGTTCGATTGCCATACATACTACATACTGGGTCCACAACCTCCCGGTTGGATTACTGTTGGCCTACAACCTCCCTGTTGGATTGCCCCGGGTTTATTGACTGGCAGCACAAAGCAGTATAGTCTCAACCCAACCACACTATATCAACATATGCATAAGATAAACATATAACCAATCAGCAGAAAAACGGGCAGATCTATATATCACTACCGCATAACAACATCCTATATATCAGGATATAGATCTAACAAACCACTACAGCATAACAACATCCTATATACTAGGATACATAATCTAGTGGGTTGGTATTGGTGCCTTCGACCCACAAGTACAGTGAGTAAAACTCACCTGAATCGAAGAACTCTGAAACACTGCGATACGATCCCTTTTCTGCACTGCTTGCACCCACAAATCCACTAACACCAGAACCATATAGAATCTTAATCAATAGCCCAAAATACTCAAGTTTTACCCAAATTCAAACTTGGTCAAAAGTCAATGGTCAGCGGAAGTCAACGAAAGTCAAAGTCCAAGACTGGTTGCGTACGCCCAACGTACTCCACATACGCCCAACATACGCGATTCAAGTCCAGTATTCCAAGCGTACTCCCAGGCACGCCCAGCGAATGTTGGCTGATCCCAACATTCCATTAAGCACTTTATCCCTTAAAACCTTTTGTCCAGAGCTAAGATCTAGACTCAAAACATCGAATTAATTCATAAATTTTCCACTTTTATGACTTTGCATGGCTAGAAAAGGTCCAAAAGCTAAAACCCTAACTTATTAATCCATTAAGACATCACAACTCTTGAATGGAAGGGATAGAAGGACCAAGATCACATTTTTATGGTTCCTAATAGCTCCATAACGGATAAAGCTTCCAACTTTATCCATTAGAATGGTCCAAACAACCAAGATCTAGTCTTTAAGTCTCAAGGGGACCAAAAGTGCATCTTTCTCAACTTATTCCATTAAGTCTAAGTTTCCAACCTTCAGATCTGAATCAAAATGATGTTTAGATGGATAAAGTTTCCAACTTTATCCATAACAAGGTCCCAACTTTCAAGATCTAAACATTATGCACTAAAGTGACCAAAAGTTCACAGCCCCAAAACTAGCTAGATCTAACAAATGCAACATCAAGATTCACGCTTTATACTGTTGGATTAATGTCTAAGTCCATAACTATAATTGGTAAGACTTGACCCGACCCTGCATGGTCCATTTGGGTTGCATGGGATCATGCATTTGGATAGACTATAATGAGAGAAATAACACTTAAGGTTGGTTAATATATTATAAGTTCTAATATATTAATAAGGTTATTTAATTAGTATTGATCAAGAAATAATTTGGAATTAATTAAGTGATCAAAAGGAGACTAATTAAATATATGGGTTGATTGTGTAAATCATTCATTCTTATATATGTGGGCTTGTGATCCAAGATTCCTTATGTTGGACTAAGTCCATGGGGTGACCCATGGATACTCCATGGAGGTTAAAATCCATGGAGCATAAGGAATGGGTAAAGTTATGAGTTACATGGTGTAACCCTAATAGCCACCATATAAAAGAATCCCATGGCTCAAGAAATCGTGCACTAATGTGTGAGTGTGAGGGCTAGACGATTTCAAGGAGTGTTCAAGTTTCTCTCAAGTTATTCCAAGTGTATTTGGTGTTGTGTGAACCATTTGAGGTGTCACACTTGGGGCACTAGGCACTCAAGCTTCATGAAGACATTCTACATCAAAGAGGTATGTATTCTATCTTGTTATATTTATTATTTTGTATGCTAGATTAGGATAATACCTTGGATGTTCATAATTGTATGTATAATAGAGAAAACATAGATCCAAGGTATTTAGGGTTGCATGTACACTTAGGAGTGTTAGAATGCTCATAACCCAACATTAGTATCAGAGACTAAGCTTGTTTTCTTGTTATACATTGCAAAAGTAGCTGAAAAATCGAGTTGGATGCATATATTCGATTGTTTTGGCTGGAATTGGACTAGGAACATTACCCTAAGATGTTTTTGGACTTATAAACTTGTTTTGATGTGGTAATGTTCATGCTAATCCAATTTCTAAGATAATTGTCATAATTTCAAGATTTGTATTAGTTTGTATGTTCATGCTAATTTCTTGAAGATTGATGATTTGAATTATCTTGTTCTTATGAGGTTCTTAGATTAATAGAAAAGTTGTGTGAAATAGTTGTTTTCAATCCATTTTAATCTAAGAGTTGATTCCAAAGTGTGTTTTTGTAACTTGTCCTCAAGTTATATGAAAAGTCACATTTAAGAATCATAAAACTCATAAAAGTTGGCAAAGGTTACAAAATGAAGAGTCTAGTTCTAATTAAATGGTTTTATGACTCCATAACTTGTCCTCAAGTTATGGAGGTTCAAGAGTCTCTTCATTAAATTAAAAAAAAAGTGTAACCTTAATTAGTTCCATAAGTTACAATAAAAAAAAGTTATTTTTTTTATTAATTAGTTTAAAGTCTTCCATAACTTGTCCTCAAGTTATGGAACTTGAAGAGTTTTTTTTTAATTAAAACTACTTTAAACTCATAAGTTATGGAATTAATTAGTTTTGAATAGTTTCAAAACTTGCCCTCAAGTTTTGGAATTTGAAAAGTTTTCACTTATGAATACTTTAATTCCAAGTTAGCCCTTAGAATTTTAAAAGTTAAAATTCAACCCTTATACTTTATAATATTATAAGTTAATAATATTTATATATATGTATAAGAGTAAAGTCAGTCTTACCGTTAGTAGGCCTCATTCACGAAGCCGGTCTATAAGGGGGGTATAAGGTTACTGCCTATAAAATGGCAGTTTAATGGGTGTCCACTCTCACCCACCGCTTCCTTAACTGGTGGAGGGTCGTTAGCCGAACGGGTAGGACAAGGACTATAATTCTCCTTTCATTAAAAGTATTAATGATAAATACTAAGTAACTAAACTCTTATTAATACCCGATCTTAGTTACTTAGGAAAATGTGAATTTGGTGCTAACCCATGAAATTACACTTTGCACTTTGCTTAAGTCGTTAGTGGAGCGTGTGTGGTTAACCGGCACACTAACCTGGACTTAACAAGGTAGGCAAAGGGTAACTTAATATTTATCATAGTATCGGTGGAGCGTGTGTGGTTAACCGGCACACTGATTAAGGGGTAAATATTAACGGTACCAAGTATATTTGCATGGTTATTCACACCTTGTTTTGTGATCCTCGGCATCCCAGTCACAAAACCTGAAGGGCACACTCGAGATTGAAACATGCCTTTGAACAGTTCAATGAATCTCAAAGATCTAGGACTTTCAAATCCAATTAAAACCTAATAAATTATTTCGTTTTTCATGGTGGAAATTGGTGAATCGTCATTCACCTACCTTCAAATATTTTATAGCTTGGATTACGGCATCCCTCTTCTAAGTTATAAAATAGTTTGTTGGGTCCTAGCCTTAATATTTCATATTGGGTGTCATATTAAGGACTTTAAATCAACTATCTTGAATATCTCCCAAAAAGATGTCTGGTCTAGACATTTATGATCTTCCCAAATCTCTTGAAACAAGCTTTCCTAAATGAAGATGATGTCCCATGGATATCATACTTCTTTCACCTCCTCCAATTATTCTCCCTAACCCACAAGTTCCTAAAAAGTTTAAGGTCACTCAAGCCCTATTGGCAAGGCAAGGTCTAGGTGTGATCACATCTTGGAGATGTAGTCACATATTGACAAGGCGGGAGAGTTGGGTGTCAAAGTCTTGAGAAAGTTGGTGGCTCAACTACTTTCTAAGTCACATAGTGAGTTCTTTTGGGAATCCTATGAAACAGACTAAGACAAGACCCTTAATGATCTTATCTATTTGCTAAGATCAACTTCCTAAAACACTATGGACATTGACAATGATGACATTGGATATCCAGTAAAGCTCTCTCTTCCCAATGGAAAGGGATCGGCCATAGTCAACTCGGTTGACCTAATGGTAAAGAGAGAGGCGAAGTCTGAGATAGTCCCATTATCAAGGGTCCATAGGTAACTATTGCCAAAGGAAGGGGCATTGGTTACGAAGCTGCCAAATTTACCTAAGGATGTTAAAGTCAATAAGTTTGGCTCTACTTCAGGTAAAGTCCATTGTCTAACTCTATTAAGTACATGCTGATTCTGATCGCGAAGATGGATTTCAATCGCATGGTTCGGTGATCAGAATTTTGGGCTATTACTTAAGAGTTATGATATTTATATTGCTTAGGAATAGATAACAACAAGGTTTTCATATGTATTGTAAGGATAAGTTTTTCTGCAAAGTTTTAAAATAAAAGAAAAAGGTTTTGATTTTATTTATTTTAAGTATCCTTACAATGGCATTTGTGATAAGTTGTTGCTTATAAGATTCCATTGATAGCAATATTGGAAAAATAGATTTGATTCTTTCGGTTGTGGTAGTGTCTAATATTACCAAATAAGGAAAGATTCTCATCACCCAAGGTTCAATTGGACCGAAACTTGGAATCATGCAAGTTGTATAGTATGATGAATGAGAACTTTCAGCTTGGAAAAATAAGACTAATTCCTTATGTGAATAAGGAAAGGACTAAGGGATCAAGTACACATTCTTGTGCACTGGTCAAGTCCACCACAAAAGATCAAGAAGACTATTCGTCATGATTTACTTAAGTTTAGTAAATATGATTATACTTATAAGTTTAAGTATAAGTCTGTAGCATTGGAGAAGTTTCAATGTGAGACAGAACGAATAAGAAGAATCAAAGTATGGCAGAAAGATAAAAGTTTCTCAAATCTGAAAAGATGGGAGAGTACTTTAGTATCATGTTTATGATCATCTTAATGATTAAGATACCATATCACAATTGGTCCTCTAAAGTCATCTTAGTGCATTCTTATGACTAAGAAGAGGAGTCATGAATTGTTGAAATGGTTAAATCAAAAAGATGAGTCATACTTCGTTCCAAAACAATTCTTAGAGTCATACTCCAAGATTGTAACTTGAGTGACATATCTTAAAGAGGGTTTGTTAACACTAGTCAAATGTAAGAGTAAAAGGTTATCTACTCTTGTACATTTGAAATTGGTAAGTTGTGATGTTTTGGATAAAACAGAGACCAACTTAGGCCAATTGTGTAAAGTGTTAGTCTTGATAAAGAATCCGCACTATCTCTTGAATATTTGACAAGGGAGTCTTATATGTCAAGAGGACAGTGAGATTCTTAAAGCTCTTGAAAGTTTCAAGACTTAATCAAGAATAAAACCTAAAGTCCTTCACTAGCACACGACTTGAGGTTTATAACCTATCGTGTTGAAATTTTGTGCCTATTCAAGTTGGCTTTGCATAGGAGTTCTAAGAGTTCTCAATTGGTTGCACAACTACTTGGAAGCAATGGCAGGCACCTGAGCTGCCAAATGGCAAGAATTTAAGATTGCACAAGTTTAATCAATATGAGTTTGGATTTGTCACTAACCTTGTCTTGTGATTATGGTTTTGACAAATTCACATGGATAAGAACACATACACTATTAAATCTAAGTGTCATAAGGTTTCTCTCCGATTCATGAAAATGATGGTGAGGAAACACTTTCACTAAGTAGATTTTAGCTAGATAGCAATTGTGATATTTGCATTCTCAAAGTCGTTAGTGGAGCGTGTGTGGTTTACCGGCACACTAACATGGACTTGTGAGAAGTGGCAAAGGTCTAAACAATTGAGACTATGATTACAACATCCCTTTTCATAGTTCTAAAATTGTTTAGACACACATGTGAGCTATCTAAGAGAGGTGTATGATTTTGATAAAGTTTTATCAAAACAATCTAGTATCAGAAATCTGAACTTTGGTAAGAAAGTCAGCTGATTTCTAAGTACATGTCAAAGCTAGTGGGAGCATAAGTGTTATGCTAATAATCATCATGTTAGTGGGAGCATGATAATTATGACAAAGGTTGCAAGTTAGCAATGTTAATTATAGAAAACAAAAGTTTCAATTCGTGAGGTTGCAGGGGTTGAAAAAGTTGTTTTGCTATAATTAAGGGAGAGGAAATTATACTTCATTTCAATTCTAAAAGCTTAGATTGAGATTTTAATCGTATTTAATCAAGGATATATATATGAATTTCATGTTGGAATGGCTCAACATAAGGAAATTCTATATATGGGTCCATTATTTGCGTTCTAAAATTCGATTATGATTACGGCATCCCTTTTGATAATCTGAATTTTGAGAACTTGGCAAATTGAAATGGAAATATTATAGCAAAAGACTGGTTTATTCTTTATGTGAGACATCATGAATCGTGTCCCATATGCTTCGGATATAGGATCGATTACATGTGCTATATTCATCCTTTCTAAAATTTTCCAAATGCCTGGGGCATTATGAAGGGAAAAGGTCTAGAATTGGATATGACTAAAATGATTAAGCAATTGTCGAGGACAATCTAAGGTTTACCAAAGATTGTTTGCTCAAGGACAGTTGGAAGTATAATGTTAATTCTGGAAGGACCATATTGACATAATCTGTAAGGAGGCAACTCTTGTTCAGAAGTGATAGTCAAAATGGAATATGGAAATGTTTCAAAGTTAGAAATTATTCAATCTGTGTAAGATTAGGAAACTTAATGAAAGAAGGATGTTTCCAAGGAGCTGATCTCCTTTGGAATGCTCTGTAATGATTGTTGTCAAGTCTTTCTGACTTCGTGCATAATCATTAAGAGGATCAATGCATATAAGTTTAGAATCTAACAGATTTCAGTAAATGGCATGAATTTGGAATTCTTGCATTTGCAGTAAGGATTTGGGACTGTGAAAAGAGGATCATTGGAGTGATGTTTAATTGATCTATTTTACAAAGTAAAGATCATAGACAAACATAGTATGCATACTTGGTGTATGGCATGACTAGTGATTAGAAAACATAGTGTACATGCTTGGAGCATGGGACAACTATTGTTTTAAATTCAAGTATAAAGTTGATAAAACCGAAACAATGAATAATGAGTAATCAGTATGGTGATAAATAAAAGTGTTTATTTATATTCATAGTGTTTGATACCATATTTGATTCATTTATTCTTGTGTTTCACTTTGCATGTTTTGACTTCCAGAATAACTAAGTCGCTCTTCCTGAATGATTAAGTTATTCAAACCATCCACAGTCGGTCATATGTTGGAAGTAGATATGAATCAAGACTGTCATGGGTTGGTTTGTAGAGGTCCAAGTTGGTGGACAAAGTGGTGCTACAACACTCATGAGTGCTCATAAGTTCTGAGTATTGGATTCAACCCGCGCTCATTTGAATCACTTCATGGATTTTATCACGAGTGATCATGAGACGATAATATCTTATATTCTTCAAACCTAGAGATATGACTTATTACTATGAGTTGGTTATACATTGATTGCACGAAAACACATTGGTAACTCGATGTTATAAAACGTGCCTTTGTGTATGATTCAAAAAGTAGTAGAACAAGCCATATGAGTCGAAGTTTATCCATTCCTTTTACCTTCGGGATAAAAGCGATATCTGTGGGCCCCTAGATGATTTAAAGATGATACATGTGAGTGCTTGGCCAAGCCAGGACTGATTTGATTTGTTCAATCAGTCAGTCATCATGAATCGGAAATCGGGAAACAACAAATGGACAGAGAGAATGATTGATAATCCATGTCTCAGTCCATATGATATCTAGAATGGAGGAATATATGATCCCTTATCTAATGGACAAGTCATTGACAAAGGTCAGAGTTCATCGACAAGGTCAGAGTTCGACAGAAGCTTTTGAGAGCTACGATTGCTGATCGGTTCCTGAAGTCATACGCATTAATAGTTTTAGACTTATCCAAGTGGGAGACTGTTGGATTAATGTCTAAGTCCATAACTATAATTGGTAAGACTTGACCCGACCCGACATGGTCCATTTGGGTTGCATGGCATCATGCATTTGGATAGACTATAATGAGAGAAATAACACTTAAGGTTGGTTAATATATTATAAGTTCTAATATATTAATAAGGTTATTTAATTAGTAATGATCAAGAATTAATTTGGAATTAATTAAGTGATCAAAAGGAGACTAATTAAATATATGGGTTGATTGTGTAAATCATTCATTCTTATATATGTGGGCTTGTGATCCAAGATTCCTTATGTTGGACTAAGTCCATGGGGTGACCCATGGATACTCCATGGAGGTTAAAATCCATGGAGCATAAGGAATGGGTAAAGTTATGAGTTACATGGTGTAACCCTAATAGCCACCATATAAAAGAATCCCATGGCTCAAGAAATCGGGCACTAATGTGTGAGTGTGAGGGCTAGACGATTTCAAGGAGTGTTCAAGTTTCTCTCAAGTTATTCCAAGTGTATTTGGTGTTGTGTGAACCATTTGAGGTGTCACACTTGGGGCACTAGGCACTCAAGCTTCATGAAGACATTCTACATCAAAGAGGTATGTATTCTATCTTGTTATATTTATTATTTTGTATGCTAGATTAGGATAATACCTTGGATGTTCATAATTGTATGTATAATAGAGAAAACATAGATCCAAGGTATTTAGGGTTGCATGTACACTTAGGAGTGTTAGAATGCTCATAACCCAACATATACCTCCAAAAGGAAGATCAAGGTGAACAAGGCCTAGATCTACAAGCTCCAAAGCAACTAACACTTCTCCAATGAGCTCCTTCTTCTCCAAGATGCATCAAGAATACTCCAAAGCACTCAAAACTCCTTTTAGCTCACAAGGCTCAAACTAGGGTTAGGGTTTCAAGGGAGGGCGTTGGAGAGGTGGAAGTTGAGAATAGAACGGTTTTGGAGAAGTTAAGGAGCTTAAATAGGGCTCAAACCAAGAAAATAAGATTTGGGTTCTGATTGCGTACGCACATCGTACTCCTGGTGTAACGTCCCAAAAATATGGTCCAACATTTTCATTTTTAATTTAAATAAAACAGTATTCCAAAAACATTATCCATACAACCAAATGAAAATAAGTGTATAAAACATAATATTAATCATAGTAAAATCTCAAAATCAGAATCCATGTGGTCTGTGTGATGCAGTCATCCCGAGCTCTTCCCCTTGGAACCAGAAGTACCTCAAAGTCTGAAACATAAACTGGCAACCGTAAGCACAAAGCTTAGTGAGTTCCCCAAACTACCCCATACCATACATAATAAATCACATACTAGGGCCCCACCCTACATCGGGCCTTGCCCTCCATTGGGCCCCGCCCGACATCGAGCCCCGCTCGGTATACAGATCTATTATTCTTAGGCCCCGCCTGACATAGGGCCCCGACCACTATACACATACAACATATATATATATATATATATATATATATATATATATATATTATATATATATATATATATATATATATATATATATATATATATATATCACATAATCATGCTAACACATACAATGATCTTAAAATAATAGCATATGTTTTAGTCATCGGGCCTCGCCCAGAATACATAGCAGTACATAACACATGCAAGGGTCACACAAACTCCTAGCATCCTAGCATAATAAGTAAGGGCCGACATTGGTGCCTTAGACCCGCTAGACCCATTGAGGAAACTCACCTCGACTGCTGAATCTGACTGAAAATCCCTGGCTGCTGGTCCAACGAATCCCCGAGCTAAACAATACCAAAATAACACCCAATTAACAAGTGGGTACCAAACCATATCCAACAATCCATACTTGGGGGGGGGGAGAAAAAAGACCATTTTACCCCTAACCTAGCTTGGTCCAAGACTAAGGCCCAACTCACTATCTAAAAGGCCCAAAAGCCTAATTATCAAGCAATGCCCAATTAAGGCCTAATTTTGCAAATTGGGCCCAAACCCCTTACATGGGCCTTACCCTAAAGCCCAACCATTTTTCCTAGTCCACAACACTTGCACTCAGATGGCCCAATAAGAACTCAAACACCCAAGCCCAAAAGAAAACCCAAACTCGAAGCCCAATATGCAAAATCCAACCTGACTGAGTACGCGGGGCGTACCCAGCTGTACGCTAAGCGTACACTCTATTTGGCTTGTACGCTGTGCATACAGACTTGTACGCCCAACATACTCATCCATTAATCCAAACTCTTCATTAAGCTCTTAATGCTTAAGTCCAAAAGTCCAAACCATAGATGTGAGTCGTATTAAGTGTCTAGAACCATAAAGCCACTGACTTGGTGACTTTGCATGCCCCAAAAGAACCCACCTTCAGGATATAACAATATACTTTCACCAAATGGACACAATATCATGCATGTGGGATTCTAAACCCTAAAGGTGACAACTTAATGAATCTAGAACCTCAGAAACACCAAGAGTGGCAACTCATAGCTCCTGGAGTGGTATCAAACCACTAGATCTTATTCTTGGGGCTAAAAAGGGACCAAAACTCATATATCATAGATCTAAGCCATAAATGAACAAGTTCACAGCTTTTTACCTCAAACAAGCTGGAAATGAGGCAAATAATCAAGATCCACAAGCTCTTCCTTGATCCACAACCTTGCACGAAGCTTCTACTTCTTGAATATGGACCACAACACACAAAAATTGACACAATGAACTCAAAACACAAAGGATAGGCTTAGGGTTTCGAATACGAGGCTAAAGGGTCAGAGGAGTCTGAGAAATAAGGGTTTCATAAGCCATAAAGATGAATATATAGAGTCCAACCCCGAAATTAGGATTTTAATTAAGCACACCTACGCCCCGCGTACATGGCTGTACGCCCCGCGTACGTGTCTAGAACCTCGTCTAACCCTCACATGAGTAAGCTAAGCGTACTATGTGTTACGCCCCGCGAACTCGCTTCGCAGTTGTACGCCAAGCGTATCACATGGTATGCCCCGCGTACAACACAAGGACCAAAATGCAATTATTAATACACAAGGGGAAATATTGAACATACCAGGATTCCAAGCGTTGCACCTAGTACGCCCAACATACTCCTGGTACGCCCAGCGTACAAGGGATGCCTAGTACGCCCAACGTACTAGACTAAGCCCTAAATCTTCCTAACTTCTAACGGTCATAACTTGTTCGTTCCAACTCCGTTTTCGACGATCTTTATATCCATGGAAAGGTATTGAAGATCCCTACAATATTATCTAAATATCATGGTCTAAAAGCGTCTCGATCAAAAATCCATATTTCATGCAAGAACCCAGTCTATGACTTTTCCCTTTTTACCCTTCGGTCCAAAACACAATTCAAGGGGTTAAATCTCTTAACCATCATTGCCTCCTTCCACAAGGAGTAAACTTTTCCTGCTTAAGGCCCAAAGCCTTTACACAATCGACTTCTGGCCCATGGCCCTGAAATAAGAAATGACCATAAATAGGGTGTTACAATTCTCCTCCACTTAATATAGATTTCGTCCTCAAAATCATTTCTCGCTTCCACTTTCCGGTGTAACCCCTTGAGGGTCCTTTGAACCTGACTCCAAGATCTGATTCATCTTCGATGTAGTATCTTCAGCAGTCGATCATCCATCGAAAATTCTACCAACCTTGAAATTATGGCGATACCACACGGCCTGAAGAAATGTCTCCACATAACCTCCTTAAATCATAATGGAAAGAATCTCTTCCCTAGTTGGGACCTGCCGCATCCCTCACCTCAACTCAACCGACCAAAAATCCACAGGTTGATTTGGCCCAAAACCTTCTCGGCCAAACGTCATCGCTAATACCGCACACAAATATACTGACACCAAGAACCTATCGATCACATACTAACTAGGCTGGGATCCTACTCGACACTAACGACCTTTACACTACTATCCACTGACAACACCCAGGTTTACCCCCGATCCACTAACCAATAACTGCATAATCCTTGATACCCATACCAACTTGCACTCTATTCCTTAATCTCAACCACTGATAACCAGATACGCATGAGGCTCTAAATCCACACAACCTTCACAAACTCCATCACACATGCTACCAAAAGCAAAGATAATTAATCCATTCATAATGTGAAATCATTTAGAACAGAGTTAAACAAGACAATTCCATTCAACTGATCATCCAAGATTTCAATTGAACGTTGAAACATAAATCGGCCCACTGCTTCCACGAGCATAATGATGGTCCATCCAAGAATTCAAACTTTGCATCAAAATCCCTCATCCACTCAGGTGTACATCCACCTAACAAATCACTTGAGACATCTACAACGAACTTTATGACTCGATATTTTAGAACCAACACCTCACACTGGAAACCAAAATCCTAATAGACAGCCCACAAGAAGACGAGGTCCACCATAGAAAACATTCATTAAGCGACTTCCAGGTCTCGACCACAAGAATCATATAGCCACTGGTTCACAATACATCGTGACACTTTCTAACCACTAAAACGATAAGCTTACGATACTACGTCGATCTTGTCGTCGTTCCCTTTTCCTCATAACCTTACCCAAAGGGTGAAGTACTAGAAGATCTAATGAAATGACGACCCTCAATCATTAACAGAAACATCCTCATGAACGACCGAAACAGATCTCATCAATATGTAACTAGCTCTATAAAACTTTTAAAGTTAACCAGAAATATTGTTAAAGCCATGGTCGGATCCATCCAATTATCAACCCTGCCAACACGACTTGCCAGAAATTAGATTCTACGCAGATCTTATGTCCCGTCTAGAAAACTGAACAACACCGTCCCAAATTCTAGACTCCCAATAATCAAGGACATCTTCCAAACTTGAGCCAAACTTGACGATAGGTTGATGAATCCATTGAATTTTGACTGATACAGCTCAAAACTTCCGAAGAATCTCCACTTTAATGGTGAACGAAATGACCAATGATCGAGAATGCATTGACACCTAATCCAATGAACCAAAATCTACGCGGAGCTGAATATACCCATGTCTAAAACTGATTTACCGATCGACAACTCCCCAATCTAACCTATAAACAACAATCCATACAACGAGATGACAAATCCCTCAACAATCGATACTCAACCTGAGTTATCCTGGCGCCTCCTCGTCTATTCATTGGCATCCCAAAAAGGAACCAATGGCTACAAGGATCCCCTTGGCCAATTACTTCTTGATGCGTGGCAACTCATGTATTAACTGAGCACATACATTTGATAACAACCTGCTCTACACCCCTGACTTAACCAAATCTTGAAACAATGTCTCGCATACCCGAAGCGCAGATCCCGATGCACCATTCATTCGACACCATAGACTCGAACAGATCAATGATCCACCAAGAAGAATACTCAGTTCTCCCCCACTTAGGGTTCAAACGACCATCAACTGGTGTTACAACCAAGCTATATCTCAAAGCGGCTCAACCAGGTACATATCATCCTTGACTCTTGGGATGTATAACACACACAAGATGATTTTCCAGATAAGTACTAAGCAAACCCTAATAGATTCCGAATCTCAGATAGAGACCACGAGAATTTCCCAATCATGACTACATCTAATATCAAAACCCCATGTAGATGCTCAAACAATAATTCTGACAGTCCATTCATAAATACAAAAGGCATCATTCTCTTAGTCGGGATACATTAGAGACAAAAAAAGTGGTCGCTCCCGATTCACTTCCCTGGTCACCTGAAACCATCATCTAGCACCCGACCTACCTATATCCAAAGAAAGCAGACTCCTGGTATCATATCAAGGCAACCAAATCCACAAGAATACTCTTGTGCATTCCCACGCTGCCATAGTGTTGCCAAAAACCGCAACCACCTAGCCCCATGCATGGCCTCAACTCCAACTCTGAAGATCACATGCACGCGCTCTCTTTCCTTAGAATCACGGAAAGCTGAAGCAATATAACCCCCACTATAGATAGTGACATTCAAATCCATCTGCCAATGACTTAGCCTCCGGCTGCAATCCTCAAATCGATCATAACAATCGCTTCCTTCTTGAGTCTCGCGACTCAACTGGCACTACCTCGAGCAAGGCCTTTGAGACCTCAAAATCAACTAACTCACCTAGGTCTGCACCATTCAAACCCAAACTAACATGGCTACTAAGGCCCAACCAATCACCAGACCCATCTTTATTCTGAACAACCATAACCAACAAATTGGCAGATACGGAAACACTTGCCCTGAATCATGGTATCAAACATATCTTCCCCGACCAGCTCCTTGGAATCCCCAGAATTTTCCTCGATTCGAGTACGGTTCATGTGCTTCCAAGAGTACGGGCCCAATACTACCTTCCACACCTATCCATACTTTCCTCAAGAATCATCATGAGTCCTCTAAGTTACCTACTTATAATAATACCCCCAATACCTGATAAACGGTGTAGCAACAACACTAAAGCGCTTCCTATCCCCACATCACCCTGCCATCAGTTGCTGAAAATCCCCTATTAATTTCAGCTAACCATTTCATGAATACAATTACATGCAATAAAACTTAAATAATATTTTGACTAAAAGGCCAAACCCTACAACGGTTAGACTCAAACGAGAATTATTTAACCTTTACAGCATGTATACAATTACGTAATAGGGCCGAATCCATCATTCTAAAATTATTTAACCTTTACAGCATGTAACTTAGCATATTCATTTACTAGTGAACTTACATCAATATGAGTCCTATAAAGCACAAAGCACAAAGCATTCTAAAATTATTTAACCTTCATACGCAATTCCCGACCACTAGGACCAAGCATCTAGGATACACATTCCTCCTTTCCTCACTCTCTCGAGAGTAGCTAATCCTTCCTCAACTGGCCTGCTACGTCCATCTACTCACTCATGAAAGTTCCACCAACCCTGCAGCCACTTGTGCATGCTAATCATACATAACGCTGGATCCCATAGACAGTCGAATACTTGATTCTACCTAATCCCTTAATCAGACAAGAACAGGAAATAAGGCTAAATCAAACATTCTCAGGCTATAAAATCTTAGTTATGTACAACTATGATGCACACACTAAGAAACTATCGTAATGATGTCAATTTCATCTAACATCCAAGAAATCCTCCTAGGCTATCAGGCATCATACATCAAGCAATTATATCATGCAATTCATGAAGATCCCTAGCCTGCCACTAGCATGTAGTTCTATCACACTCATCAATACACAAATAACAGTATGGGTAACTTGGGGTAAACTTGATTGCTCCGACTGATCGTACACATCTCATTAGCTTGAGACTGGATTCACATGAATGTTAAGCCCATTCACTCAAACCGGGGCTCTGATACCAACTTGTAACATCCCAAAAAGCATGATAAAGTTTTCATTTTTCAAAAACAACCCAAAACCATAAATGTTTACAAACATAGTTTCCAAAGTGTCAATAGTCATAAATCAGAACATCCCAAAATCAAATCTCATAAAAACTAAAGGATGTGCACGATCAAGCCTTTGCCTTTCCCCGATCACCTAAAGTACCTGGAAACATTAAACGAAACAGTAAGTAAGAAGCTTAGTTAGTTGCTAAAAATACCAACACACAAACATATAACATATACAATCATGAATATTGGGTACAATCAATCATCTGACTGGAATACCCTTGGGTCCACAACCTCCCGGTTGGATTACCCCTGGCTCACAACCTTCCGGCTGGATTGCCTTGGCCCATAACCTCCCGGTTGGATTTCCATACATACTACATACTAGGTCCACAACCTCCCTATTGGATTGCCATGGCCCACAACCTCCTAGTTGGATTGCCATACATACTACATACTGGGTCCACAATCTCCCGGTTCGATTATCCTTGGCCCACAACCTCCCGGTTGGATTACCATGGCCCACAACCTCCCGGTTGGATTGACCCGGGTTTGTTGACTGGCAGTAAAAAGCAGTATAATCTCAACCCAACCACACTATATCAACATATGCATCAAATAAATATATAACCAGTCAACAGACAAACAGGCAGATCTACAGATCACTACCGCATAGCAACATCATATATACCAGGATAAAGATCTAACAAACCACTACAACATAACAACATCCTATATAGCTGGATACATAACCTAGTGGGCCAACATTGGTGCCTTCGACCCACAAGTACAGTGAAGAAAACTCACCTGAATCGAAGAACTCTGAAACACTGCGATACGATCCATTTTATGCACTTCTTGCACCCACGAATCCACTAACACCAGAACCATATAGAATCTTAATTAATAGCCCAAAATACTCAATTTTGACCTAAAGTTAAACTTGGTCAAAAGTCAACGGTCAACGGAAGTCAACAAAAGTCAAATTCCAAGACTGGCTGCGTACGCCGAACGTACTCCACGTACGCCCAGCATACGCGATTCAAGTCCAGTATGCCAAACGTACTCCCAGGTACGCCCAACATACGTTGGTTGATCCCAACATTCCATTAAGCACTTTATCTCTTAATACCTTTTGTCTAGAGCTCAGATCTAGACTCAAAACATTGACTTAAGTCATAAAGTTTCCACCTCTATGACTTTCCATGGCTAGAAAAGGTCCAAAAGCTAAAACCCTAACATATTAATCCATTAAGACATCATAACTCTTGCATGGAAGGGATAGAAGGACCAAGATCACATTTTTATGGTTCCTAATAGCTCCATAATGGATAAAGTTTCCAAATTTATCCATTAGAATGGTCCAAACAACCAAGATATAGTCTTTAAGTCTCAAGGGGACCAAAAGTGCATCTTTATCAACTTATCCATAACAAGGTCACAAACTTTCAAGATCTAAACATTATGCACTAAAGTGACCAAAAGTTCACAACACCCAAGTAGGGGATAATTGACCATTTATGGTGAGGGTACCAAGTTCAGATCAGCTTTTTGTTCGGCTTCCAGGGATAGGCAGTATATCCAACGTGGATGTTCGGGTTATCTCGCTTATGTGTTCGATACTCGAGTTGAGGGGATGGTTTTGGTTTCAGTTGTGCCAATTGTCAGGGATTTTCTAAATGTTTTCCCGAAGGATTTACCCGGTGTGCCTCCTGTGAGGCAGGTGGAGTTCTGGATCAATTTGATCCCCGGTGCAGCCCTGGTTGCTAAGGCGTTGTATCGCCTCGCACCACCAGAGATGCAAAACTTATCCTCTCAGCTTCAGGAGTTGTTGGGTTAGCAATTTATCTTCAAGATTCAAGCTTTATACCTCCAGAAGAAAGATCAAGGTGAACAAGGCCTGAATCTATAAGCTCCAAAGCAACTAAAACTTCTCCAATGAGCTCCTTCTTCTCCAATATGCACCAAGAACACTGCAAAGCACTCAAAAACTCCTTCTTTAGCTCACAAGGCTCAAACTAGGGTTAAGGTTTCAAGGGAGTGTGTTGGAGAGGTGGAGCTTGAGAATGGAACGGGTTTGGGGAAGTTAAGGAGCTTAAATAGAGCTCAAACCATGAAAATAGGGTTTGGGTTCTGATCGCGTACGCCCAATGTACCAGGGATGCCTAGTACGCCCAACGTGCTAGAATAAGTCCAAAACCTTCCTAACTTCTAACGGTCATAACGTCTTCATTCCAACTCCGTTTTCGATGTTATTTATATCCACATAAAGGTATTGAAGATCCCTACAATATTACTTAAATATATTGGACTAGAAACTTCTCGAACAAAAATCCATATTTCATGCAAGAACCTGGTCTATGACTTTTCCCTTTCTACCCTTCGACCCAAAACATAATTCAAGGGGTTAAATCTCTTAACCATCATTACCACCTTCCACAAGGACTAAAATTTGCCTCCTTAAGGCCCAAATCCTTTACGCAATCGACTTCCAGCCCATGGCCCTGAAATAAGAAATGACCGGAAACAGGGTGTTACAATTCTCCCCGGAGTTTAGGGGAGAGGGATGGTGCAGTACCGACGGGGTCAAGAACTCGATTGTTGCTATGAGGTGGATATATTATATGAAAGGTTGTTTCTTCACATGCTCATGCCCATAGGACCTGAAGGTCAAGTTCGCCTTGAACCTTCTTCGTTTGGGCGAAGGAATGGTGACAACTGGTGACCGGTACTTATTCTCCTACGGAGAAGCAGCACTGACTTGGGAGTAGTTTACTAATATGTTCTGCACTAAGTGTTGGGGGTCAGAAATGGCATCGACCAATTCCTCGCACGATGGCCGTTGTGTCGCAATCGAATGCCTGGTCTTGGAGGGCTGAATGCGCTATATGGTTAGGTTGCGCCCTTTCTAACGTCAATCGGTTTTAGATCAACCAGTAGCACTGATGTCCAACAAGTGGTATCATAGCCAGTGGCGAGGGTTCGATTATCTCAGGGAGAAATTTATGAAGGGGATTGTTGAGGGTCAGAAATGGCATCGACCAAGTCCTCGCACGATGGTCGTTGTGTCGCAATCGAATGCCTGGTCCTGGAGGGATGAATGCGCTATATGGGTTAGGTTGCGCCCTTTCTAACACCAATTGGTTTTAGATCAACCGGTAGCATTGATGTCCAACACTGAGTATGTTCCCCTAGTTGAGAGGGAGAGGTTAGCCCAGGAGTATCTTTCGTTGAAGCAGACGACATAGTCGATGACAGAGATCACCAAGATGTTTACTGAGAGAGCCCTTTTCTGCCCCAATTATGCTGCTTTAGAGCAGGTTCAGATGTTCCATTACTTGAGCATGCTCAAGATGGAGATCAATGAGTTTTTATAGACCCATAGATATAGTTCTCTCTTTGATCTTCAGTCTTTTTCTCGGAGGAGGGAGATTTAGATCGAGATTCAAACTAGAGAGAATAGGCAGACCCCAAATCAGACTCAGTCGACAACGAAGTGGTTCAAGCCTGCCGATTCACAATCTGGAGTCCATAGGGGCCACACTTATGGCAAGTATGGGAAAATACATGAGGGTGAATGTCGATTTGCTACTAGGTGCCATAAATATGGCATGGAGGGTCATTATGCGAGGGATTGTCATTAACAGGCTCCGCTTCCGAGTACCAGGATTTGTTACCACTATGATTAGGTTGGCCATGTGAAGGTGATCTGTTCTTTGCTCACCGCTAGACCAGTGTAGGAACCGGCTCCGACCACTATTCGGATCACAGCCAGACGCCATGGGTGGGCCGAGGCCCTAAAGGCCAAGGTCATGCTTTTTAGCTCACAGCAGAGGAGACCACGGCCTGACGTTGTTACTGGTATGTATTTGGTTTTTTATTTTATCAAGATATATCATGTATGCTTATGCTCGTATTTATGATAGGTACCTTCTTAGTGAATTCCTAGCATGACTTTTACTTTTTTGACTTGGGTGCTAGTCGGTCTTTCGTATCTCAGTCCTTATGTAGGGATTTTGATATGACCCCAGGAGAATTGTAGTGTCCATTGCGAATTTCCATCGCCAATGAGCACAAGGTATCTGCTTCAAGTGTTTTGCGTGATTGTACTTTGGAGATCTTCGGGGTGTCCTACCCGATTGACTTGATTCCCATCCTGATGGGGGATGTGTGCGTGATCGTGGGATAAACTGGTTGAGCAAGTATAGAGCCATGATCAATTTTGAGAGGTAGATGGTGGTAGTTTGAACCCCAAGTAGGGGATAATTGACCATTTATGGTGAGGGTACCAAGTTCAGATCAGCTTTTTGTTCGGCTTCCAGGGATAGGCAGTATATCCAATGTGGATGTTCGGGTTATCTCGCTTATGTGTTCCATACTCTAGTTGAGGGGATGGTTTTGGTTTCAGTTGTGCCAATTGTCAGGGATTTTCTAAATGTTTTCCCGAAGGATTTACCCGGTGTGCCTCCTATGAGGCAGGTGGAGTTCTGGATCAATTTGATCCCCGGTGCAGCCCTGGTTGCTAAGGCGTTGTATCGCCTCGCACCACCAGAGATGCAAAACTTATCCTCTCAGCTTCAGGAGTTGTTGGGTTAGCAATTTATCAGACCTAACAGTTCACCCTGGGGAGTACCGAATATGTTTGTGAAGAAGACGGATGGGTCTCACCATATGTTCATAGATTATCAGGAGTTGGACAAGGTGACGGTGAAAAATCATTACCCAATTCCTAGGATTGATGATTTCTTCGATCAGTTGCAGGGTGCATCTTGGTTCTCCAAGATTGATTTGTGTTCGGTGTACCATTAGATGAGGGCCAGAGAGGAGGATGTGGAGAAGACAATGTTCTGAACTCGTTATGGTCATTTTAAGTTCGTGATGATGCCGCTCGGGCTCACTAAAGCACCGACGACGTTTATGGATTTTATGAACTGGGTATTCAGGACGACGCTCGACCGGTCGGTTATTGTTTTTATTTATGATCATTTGTTCTACTCCACGACTTGGGAGCAACATGAGGAGCATATATGGGACTTTCTTAAGGTACTGAGGCAGTAGAGACTTTACGCCAAGTTCTCCAAGTGTGAGTTTTGGCTACGAGAGTTCTAGTTCTTAGGACACCTCGTCAATGAGAACGGGATTCTGGTCGATCCGGCCAAGATTAAGGCAGTTATGCAGTGGGAGGTCCTGAAATCCCGATTTGAGATCAGGAGTTTTCTAGGGTTACCAGGTTATTATCGAAGTTTCATTTAGGATTTCTCCAAGATTGTTGTTCCTCTGACTCGCTTAACGAAGAAGAGTGTGGATTTTCATTGGGGGCCTGAGCAGCACTTCGCATTCGATACACTAAGACGAAAGTTATGTGAGGCCCTGGTATTGACCCATCCGTAGGGTGTTGAGGATTGTGTGGTATTTTGTGATGTGACGATGATGGGTTTGGGGCGGTACTCATGTAGTGGGGCAGGGTCATTGCATATGCATCCAAGCAGTTGAAGCCTCATAAGGTTAGATACCCGACACATGATTTGGAGTTGGGGGCAGTAGTATTTTCCCTCAAGATTTGGCAAAACTATCTCTATGGGTTTCATTGTACCATTTAAACGGATCACAAGAGCTTGAGATATTTTATAGATCCGCCGAATGTGAACATGAGGCAGCGCAGATGGCTAGATGTAGTCAAGGATTATGACTGGGAGATTCTTTATCATCCAAGGAAGGCCAATGTGGTCACGAACGCTTTGAGTCTCAAGGAGGATAGTGCTCCTATTTGAGAGCTCTATTTGAGGATGACAATTGACTCACCACTCCTGGATTTGATTAGGGAGGCTCAGGCCAAGGGAATCATGATGGAGAATTAGAAGAAGGAGAAGATCAGGGGTCAGATTGGCAGATTTGCCACCGATAGTCACGTTTTGGAGGGGTCCGACAGATAGTGATGGAGGAGGCACACAAGTCCAAGTTCTCAATCCACCTTGGAGCCACAAAGATGTATCGAGACTTGAGACTCAACTATTAGTGGCCATGCATGAAGCGAGAGATAACATCGTATGTGGATAGATGCTTGACTTGTTGGATGATCAATGCAGAACACCATAGGCCGCATGGAAAGCTACAACATTTGGAGGTACCTATGTGGAAATAGGAGTAGATCACCATGAACTTCATCACCAAGTTTCAAAGGACAACCAAAGGATGTGATGCTATTTGGGTCATTGTCGATCGTTTGACCAAGAGTGCCCACTTTCTTGCTATTTGGGAGAGTTCATCAGGGTAGAAATTTTCCGACATATATGTTCATGAGATTGTTGCTCGCCACACTGTATCAGTTTCTATCGTGTCCGATCGTGATGTATGGTTTACTTCTTGGTTTTCGCAGAGATTTCATGAGGAGTTGGGTACGAGACTAAATTTTAGCATGACTTTTCACCCTCGAACTGATGGCCAGAGTGAGCGGACCATTCAGAAGCTCAAGAATATGCTAAGGGCCTGTGTTATCGATTTTGGTGGGATTTGGGAACCTACGTTCCCCTAGTTGAGTTTTTGTACAACAATAACTATTATTCTAGTATAGGTGCACCACCGTACAAACTTTTGTATGGGAGGAAGTGTCGTAGTATAGTGTGTGGGGGAGAGGTCGTCCATAGATTCATGGGGAGGATTGAGGTGGTTCTCTAGACGACAAAGCTTATCCAGCAGATCAGACAGAGGTTACAGAAAACTCAGAGCCGACATAAGAGTTATACTGATAGACGACGGTCCGAGCTAGAGTTCTAGGTTGGGGACATGGTT
Organism: Lactuca virosa; assembly: GCF_052849685.1. Classification (NCBI taxonomy): domain Eukaryota; kingdom Viridiplantae; phylum Streptophyta; class Magnoliopsida; order Asterales; family Asteraceae; genus Lactuca; species Lactuca virosa. The sequence goes on from NC_136426.1 coordinate 29,578,370, forward strand.
TTGATAAAGGTATCACGCTGGAAGGGTGTTATACGTTTCAAGAATAGGGGCAATTTGGGTCCCCGATTTATTGGACCATTTCGAGTGGTGGATAGAGTAGGCAAGGTGACATACTGATTGGATCTGCCTGAGGAGCTTATTCAGATTCACAACACCTTCCATGTCTATCAGCTTCAGAAGTATGTGGTTGATGATTCAGTTGTGGTTCCGTTAGATGACATTCAGGTTGATGAATTCCTGAATTATGTGGAGAGGTCGGTAGCTATATTGCATTGGAATATTAAGTCCTTGCACAACAAGGTGGTGTCTTTGGTCAAGGTAAAGTGACAACATAAAAAGGGTTCCACGTGGACCTGGGAGCCCGAGATGGAGATGCGTGAGCACCATCTTGATTTATTTGTAGCCGAGGATTTCGATGATGAAAGCTAGTTCAAGTGGGGGAAAATTGTAACACCTGGTCCTTGCAGGTATATCTATTTTCTTTATTTTTAAAGTTTAAGTATTGGCCATTGGGAAGCTTGGTCCTATGTGGGGCATAGGGTAGTCTCCTACTCATCGTGTAGGAGAGAAACTTGGACACGGTATTTAAATGATCTACACATGGCATATATCAAGGTACGCAAAGCATAGGAGAGTAGAACCAAAACCCTAATTCTTAGGGTTGTGAGCCTTATTTAAAGGCTCTAACCCCTTGAGGCCTTTCCATTATCAACCACCACCCCCCTTAAGCAGCCACCTCGATACCCTAATCTTCTTGTTTGAGTTTTGGTGACCTTTGAATGTTTTGTGTGCATCTTTGAAGGAAGAACTCCATTGGGAAGCACTTGGGAAGCTCCAAGCTTTGTGGATCTGGAACTTGCATCACATAATCATCCCCCAAAAGGTATAAAGTTCCCACCTTGATGTTATTTATGTTAGATCTAGTTAATGCTTAATAATTTCATGCTTTTGTCCCCATAATCAAGGTGTACATGAGTAAGAGCTACTCCAAACCATTGGAGTACTATTTCCAGTCGTTTTTAGGGTTGCTAATTCACAAAAATGAAAGCTTGGTCACTCTCATCCGCCCATGCATGAGCTTTTGAGCCATAGATGGCTTTTTGGACCTAGGGTTTGGATTATTGCTATTTGTATGCATGCAAATGGATAAAGTAAGAGACTTTATCCATTAAGACGTCCATTTAGTATAGATCTGGAAGCGTGGAGGGTTAACTTTATGTATTAAGCACTTAATAGGAAAAGTTCAACAACAACGTACTACGCAGGGCGTAGTTTTGGCTATGCTACATGTAGCCCATTTCTGTCCCGATTTGCCACCTTAGGCTCTACGATGAGCGTAGAGCTACTATGTTGAGCATAGATTGGCTGGAAGTTTATTGTTGAGTTTTTGACCACTGAGCGTTGACTTTGACCAAGTTTGACTTTAGGTCAAATGGAGCATTTTGAGCTGTAGATTGAGACTTGGTCCATGTTTGTTGTATAGGTGACCTGTAGAGCCGATATTTGGATTTGTGATTAGTTCAGTTATCTTGTAGACTTCGAGGTGAGTTCTCTCACTGTACTCATTGGTCGAAGGCAGCAATGTCGGCCCATCAGATTGTGTTATGCATCTTTATGTATAAGATGTTTGTATGTTGTAGTAATTGTTGTATTGATAGATCTGCTATGATTACCTGTGCTAGTTGGTTATTTTTTCATGTGCATATGTCAACATAATGTGGTTGGGTTGAGGCGGTCATAATTTGTGTTGAAGGCCAAGATACTCAGGCGGTCTAGTTGACACTGTAGTCCCAAGGTAGTGGTACAACTTATGTTGTAGGCTAGGGAGCGGTCCTGTTACATCCAAATACCAAAACCAAAATTTTTTGTTTTTATTTTAATTAAACCATCAACCAAACATGTTTTCCAAACCATAAAGTATTCAGAGAGTATCCATAAACATCCCAAAAGTACATCAGAGTCAAATAAGCGGAAAGTCATGGTGTGTGCAATGAGATCATCCTGAGCTCTTCCCTTTCGAATCGGAAGTACCTGAAACATAAACTAAAAACCGTAAGCATAAAGCTTAGTGAGTTCCCCAAAAAAAGCACATACCATACATATATGTCAGTTCAAGGCTGTATCGGGTCTATTTCACATCCGGGTCTATTTCACCTCCGTTTTAATTTCAATTCATATGTCAGCCCAAGGTTGTACCGGGTCTATATCACCCCCGAGTCTATTTCAACTCATATGTCAGCACCAGGCTGTACCGGGTCTATTTCACCCCACATACATATATCAAACAGGCACACAGACATATAACACATACAGCAGGAGTCACAAAGACTACAAACACATACAATCCCTAGTTTCCTATAGTATAGTGAGCAAATTGTAACATCCCAAAATTCAAGACTAAAAATTTCATTTTTAATATAATAAAAACACTTAATAACTTTGTTCTGGAAATTGAAAACATTTCATTTTAAACAAATATCAGAGTCTAATCCCAAAGATCACATAATGCAGAATAATATGGGTGAATGCACTGCGATCGTCCCGAGCTCCTCTTCTTGAAAACTGAAGATACCTGAAACCAAAACTGTAAACCGTAAGCACGAAGCTTAGCGAGTTCCCCAAATACCACATACCATACATATCAACTGGGCCATACATGCCATACATACTGTGAGCCATACATATCAATCATATATCAAATAGGGTGCTATGTGTCGCACATAGTCTTGCTGTTTTGCCACGGGCCGCCACATGGTCTTTCTTGCCAAGCCGGGGGCCACCCCCTGGGTCTTACAGACAAGTGCCAAGAGCCGCCCCCTGGTCTTCCATGCAAGTATCACAAAGACAACTAGCATACATACTACTCTACTTAGCTAATGAGCATACAGTGTGACAGGAGCCACCTCCTGGTCTTTCATACATATTGCCTAGGGCTAACCCCCGGGTCTTCCTATCATACATAATAGCATACCGTGTGCCAGGAGCCACCCCCTGGTCTTTCATAAATAGTACCTAGGGCTAACCCCCGGGTCTTCCTACCATACATAAACTAAATGGGCCGACATTGTGGCCGTAGACCCATACAAACTGTGAGGAGACTCACCTTGCACTGCTGAAGCCCTGCTGATACTCCTTTGGCTGATAACTGGCAATTCCTGAACTGCTACTCCTTCGGCTCCCCGAGCTATCAGTACCAAAACATCACTTAGTCCAAACTTAGAAATCCTTCTTAGGGTAAAATGACCATTTTACCCTTGATCTAATTGGTCCATGCCTAAAGCCCAAAACCATAAAGTCCAATAAAGTCCATCAATGGCCCAATTTTCCAAATTGGGCCCAAACCCTTACATGGGCCTTTTCCTAAATCCCATTTACTTTTCTGAACCAATGACTTTCCGATGGCCCAAAGGTCCAAGCCCATTGGGCCCAATCAAGACTTAACTACATTGGGCCCACTAAGGCCCAATTCATCATCCAATGCCCATTAGGGAAAGCCTAGCAAGGCAATCCCAACCAGAAGTCCATTACTCTCAAATCCTTAGCCCATTAAGAGCCCAAACCAAAAGACAACTCCTAAAACCAAGCTAGCCCATCATCAAAGAGCCCAAAACTTGCACAGGTGAAACTCACATCGTGAGCACATTATGCTCACGTCTTGAGGTCGGATTTTGGGCCAGAAGCTTCCTCGGATCCGTTCTCATGTCGTGAGGCTTCATTCCTCAGGTCGTGAGTCCTGATCCGACCAAAAATGAGCATTAAGCTCTTAATCCATTAAGCTATAACATGGGACAGTCTAGAGGGTCTTCCTTGACCCCAAGGACCATAAAAATCGAAGCTTTTTAGTCACATATGTCCAATACATGACTTAAATACTAGTTAGGTTAAAAGATGGGTATAAACATCAAGATTCAAACTTGAAGCTCATAACTTGCACCAAAATCCAGATCTAAGGGTTCTAGCATAGCAAATGACTCAATGGTCCATAAAGTTGCTAACTTTATGGACCCCATGCATGATACTTCAAGATCCCATGCAAGAAGGTCACCATAACTTAGATCTAGCAAGATTGAAGGAGAAAGGTGGGATCTTTGAGACTTACAGAAGCTTATAAGGTCAGAAGTGCCACTAGGAGGAGCTTATCTTGCCAAAAGGAACTTCCCAAGAGCTTCTTCTTCTTCTTCTTCAAGGAAACCACACACCAATAACACCACAATGGCTCAAGGGCTTCAATGGAGGCTTAGATTAGGGTTTCCAGGGGTCTTGGAGGTAAAAGAGGCTGAGTAGAAGCAACCCTAATCATCCCATACCTTTAAATACCCAAAAATAAGGGTTTTGGTGCATCACGTGCGTCTCACGTCGTGAACCCTTAATGCTCACGTCGTGAGCCTTAAATGAACTTGGTCAACAAGTTAACGACCACTCACCTTGACCACTCCAACTTCAAACGACCACAACTTCTTCGTTTCAACTCCGTTTTTGACGTTCTTTAAATCCACGGAAAGGTGGCGAGAAGCTCTACGCATCTATCAACTTATACTCACCTCAAAACATTCCGAATGAAAATCCAAAATTCATAAAGAGCTCGAACTGCCACTTTACCGATATGCCCCTTGGCTCCAATGCACCACCCAACTCCCAGATTACCTCCAATACATCGTTCGTACCTAAATGGGTCTAGATCTATCTCTTCCAAAGGCCCTAAGCCTTATGATAATCCATCTTCAAGCCACAGTCCCGAATTAGGAACACGATTCGGAACAGGGCGTTACAACTCTCCCCCATTTAACTTAGATTTCGTCCTCTAAATCACTCTTTACTAATACCCATATCCAAAACTACTGATCCGCGGAACGCAACCGTTGATCCTACGCATAAACCAACCTTCTCAAGTCAACCGAAACCGATCCCAACTTCCATCCTGAAGAACGAACTTCAAGCTTCCGTAAACCACTTCTGCCTTCCGAAAGTCTGAATTCCATAATGGTCTGTCTCCCTGATGGACCGCTTACACTGCAATGTTACCATGCTCGAACTTCATCGAACAACTGATCAACCATAGGACTTCCAACCCTGATTACCTTGATATAACCTATGGAAACAAAGTCACTAACCATAACCAGCTGCATTATACTTATACTTGACAGAAGGCTTAGATAATCCTTCGAGTAGAAGATTCATCCCTGCAGCGGTTAGACTCATACGAGAGCTGCGCAACCAGGTCAAATCAAATACTCTGAGATTATGTAATCCAGTTGTAAGTGCCTTAGCATCTTCCTGTCCACCAGCTACTCTACAAAAAATCCCAAATTACCGTCGCTATCCAGAATATTGGATTCCTACTCGGTTGTTGAGCTAAAGCGTAACCTCATAGTCGCCTCCTGCGACTTCCGAAGAGAACTTCGGCTATCGAAACCTGCCACTCATGGCTCCATTATTCCTATTGATCCTCCAGATCATACTGTCCGACTACCCGTCGCCACCGAATCTACTAGAAAAGGTGAATGCTACCAGAACCACTATAGTCCTACATCCCTCCTGGTCTCCAACGACCTACCGTTTTCCGAATCCAATCATACTGTGGCATACTCACATCCGTGCGGCTGTCCCGCCCTGGCCTAAACCATCTGAAGAAATCCACGAGTGAATCACGAATCTGCCACATTCTCACTACCGAATAGGGATCGGCGAATGCTACGGGCCACCCCGCAGTCTTACGCTCCCATACTAAATGACCACTAATGAATGCTACGGGCCACCTCGCAGTCTTACTATACCAATATACTAATGACTAACTAACGAGTGCTACGGGCCACCCCACAGTCTTACTATACCTATATACTAACGGCTATTGATGAGTGCTACGGGCCACCCCGCATTCTTACTATACCAATATACTAACGGCTACTGGCGAGTGCTACGGGCCACCCCACAGTCTTACAACGTTCCTACTCCATCTGCCAACTAGTGAACGCTATGGGCCACCCCATAGTCTTACAACACTTCTACACTATCTGCCAACTAATGCTACATGCCACCCCGTAGTCTTACCACACTTCTCATACTATCTGACCATTGGTGAATGCTACGGCTATCCCGTAGTCTGACAACACCTTCCACACCGACTGGCTGCTAGTGGATGCTATGGCTAACCCGCAGTATTACAACACTTTCCACACTGACTGGATGCTAGTGAATTCTACGGATAACCCGCAGTCTTACAACACTTCCCACACTGTCTGGCTACTAGTGAATGCTACGGCTAACCCGCAGTCTTACAACACTTTCCACGCTGAGTTGCTATTAATGAATGCTACGGCTGTCCCGCAGTCTTACAACACTTTCCACACTAACTAAACTGTTGACCATGGTCTTCCGCTAACTACTAATCCAAACACACCCAAGGTCGAGCATACATATACGTTCTAATATCCCAAGCTGAACTCATGTCCTGACTGAAATTCCCAATCTAATTTTTCTGAAGCCTGCTATGAAACATCCCGAGAATGTGATCTCACTATTGGCAAGTTTTTCAGACTTCCAATTCACACTATCCTCAATCCATACAGCCTCTTGGGCCGTCTTTCTTCCTGACAAGGATTCGAAACTTATCCTATTTTCAAAACTGCTCTTGCTTCTGAGTACATGATCGTTTCTCCTCCACTTTGCTTCGACTAAGTCTTCACGGCACGCAAGAATCGGAGGATTCCCATTCCTTCATTCCTTACACGATAGACACGCTAACCACCAACGCCTAACCTTGCTAGCAATCCATTACTAGCCCATTCCAAAGATCGCATGATCACTGAAGACTAGATGAATGCCTTCTGAAATCTCAATACTAATGACCCCATAAGCTTAACCTGATGTTCCTCTCAACCTTAAAGTCCAATTAGCCGATGCTCAGAGCAACTTCTTTAGCGATAGACTGCTTCTCTTGATGCCTCCAAAAGCTATCCCTAGCACAAAGACTGAACTTCACCGAATCCCAGCGATGGTGGATAACCATCCTGCTGAGCCTTGACCGCAGATTTTCTCATGATGCTCCTGAACTGATATCGGCCATAACCGAGATAACACCGAACACTTCAAACCAGAAAATGGAAATGACCTTACACTAGCTACTAATAATTCCCGTTATGCAATTGGCATATGATATTTTTCATAAATACAATCTGAATACAAACAGGGAGATAACTCATACATACTCTTACCCGAGAGCGAGGTAACAACAACCATAATACAGATAGAATCGAAAAGAGCAATTGATACATAACTGAAACATTGCCTGCTGTAATCCGAATCTCCTGCGTATAACTGCAAAGTCTGAATCCTCTCTGCTGGGGCTCCTGTCCTTTCCTCTCGTCCATCAGTGATCCTCAAAATGTCTGGAGCAAATGTGCTTACTACCCCTCCCCTCATCGTTGGACAATCGGCCTTCTTGTGGCCCACCTGATCGCAATGAAAACATAATGGGCTTGCCCCCTGCAGGCAGTCCCTGCTGACATGACCATTCCTGCCACACTTGTAGCAGCCTAAACCCCTGGAACGAAAAACTCCCTCGTGTAGTTTCCCACACGTGCTGCACTGACTTCGGCCCTGCCGGCCTACCAATCGCTAATCTGAAGTCTTGGGCCTCTTCCCGGGACCCTCCAAAGTATACACCTGATCTGACCTCCTCTTCTCAATGTTCTCCAAATCAATCTCTCGCTCTCGGGCTCTAGAGATCATATCGTTCAGGGTCTCGCACCCTGAGATACTCACGAACTTCCTGATTTCATCCCGCAGCATGTCGTGGTACCTTACTTTCTTCATCTCCTCATCTGCTACATATTGCAGTACCAACAATGCCCTCTCCCGAAACTTGGCAGTGATCTCTGCCACAATCTCCGTAGTTTGGCAGAGATCCAGGAACTCTCGCGTCAACTGCTGTACCTCAATCACTGGTGCAAACTCATCTCGGAACCTGGTCAAGAATTCATCGCACGACATAGCATCGACCGCATCATCACCCAACTCACTACCGACCTCTTCCCACCAATCACGTACCTGATCCTTCAACATGTAGGAAGCATATCTGACCTTCGCCTTCTCGGGGCAGAAAATCATCCTGAATGCGTTAGCCATATCTGCTAACCACCTCCTACTGATAATGGGATCCCTCTCCCCATGAAACAAAGGTGCTCCACAAGCATGGAACTCCCGGAAAGTCAGTGTGCGAGCTCCAATGATAGCCATAACCTCCGTACGAAATGCGCCCAAGCGTTCATCCACTATCTCTGAAACACAACGAGAAATCTCTGATGAAATGAACTCTCGCAACTGCTCGCTAATCGGCTCAGCGTCTGCACCTGAACCCGATCCTGGACCATCTCCCTGAGAGCTCATCTCCAACTGAAATACAACATTCCAAAAGTCAAAATATAACCAAGGGTCCTTTCCCATAAGCTTCTTAGATTCTCCAATACTTTCACCGATTTGAGTATGGATCCTGTGATTTCAGTAGTACGGGCCCAATACTACCTTCCACACCTATCCATACTTTCCTCAGCAATCATCCCGAATCCTCTATAGTCAATTTCTCAATAAAAGCACCAAAGATCACTACACCACACCGCTAGGCTCACTGAAGCATATCCTAGGCTTTCCTAGGTTTCCGAACCCACCCAGTCCTCAGCTGCTGAAAGACTCTTCGTAATGCCAGTTAACCACTACATTAATACCATCACATGTGACGAGGCTAGGATAATCCTTCGAGTAAAGGACTCATCCCTACAACGGTTAGACTCAGACGAGAGCTGCGCAATAGGGTCAAATCCAGCACTCTTAGATTATTCAACCCTGGTCACATGTGACTTAACGTATTCATCTAATAGTTAACTCCCATCACTCGAAGTCTCACAAAGAACAAAGCAAGCAGCATTCAGACAACTGGAAAATCTAACCAAACAAACCATTCTATCATCTTATCAGGAATCTATACTAGCATGTAATTCAAGGCTCATACAATCAGGCATAACCCAAACAGGCTATCATATCACTAGTTGATAAGTTCTAGCATGCAATTCTACAAGCTCATATAAACGTACAAAGGCATCTTTCCTAGATCCTTAGCTCTATCTAGCATGCGAATCACATAATCATATCATATCACATAACAAACATGTATTGGTATTTGGGAACCACTTACTTGAGCTCGGTCGATTGCACGCATCACCCCTTTTTCTCTTTTTAAAACCTTTTTATAAAAATGATTCTCTTTTGAAAATTGTCATACTGAATCCTCAGTTTGAGTTCAGACACACCCGAAAGTATGTCCGAATCCCTCAAACCAAGGCTCTGATACATACTTGTAACATCCCAAAATTCAAGACTAAAAATTTCATTTTTAATATAAGAAAAACATCAAGATTCAAACTTGAAGCTCATAAATTGCAACAAAATCCATATCTAAGGGTTATAGCATAGCAAATGACTCAATGGTCCATAAAGTTGCTAAGTTTATGGACCCCATGGAGGATACTTCAAGATCCCATGCAAAGAAGGTCACCATAACTTAGATCTAGCAAGATTGAAGGAGAAATGTGGGATCTTTGAGACTTACAGAAGCTTATGAGCTCAGAAGTGCCACTAGGAGGAGCTTATCTTGCCAAAAGGAACTTCCCAAGAGCTTCTTCTTATTCTTCATCTTCTTCAAGGAAACCACACACCAATAACACAACGATGGCTCAAGGGCTTCAATGGAGGCTTAGATTAAGGTTTCCAGGGGTCTTGGAGGTAAAATAGGTTGAGTAGAAGCAACCCTAATCATCCCATACCTTTAAATACCCGAAAATAAGGGTTTTGGTGCATCAGGTGCGTCTCACGTCGTGAGACCTTAATGCTCACGTCGTGAGCCTTAAATGAACTTGGTCAACAAGTCAACGATCACTCACCCTGACCACTCCAACTTCAAACGGCCATAACTTCTTCGTTTCAACTCCGTTTTTGACGTTCTTTATATCCACGAAAAGGTGGCGAGAAGCTCTACGCATCTATTAACTTATCCTCACATCAAAACATTCCGAACGAAAATCCAAAATTCATAAAGAGCTTGAACTGCCACTTTACCGATATGCCCCTTGATTCCAATGTACCACCCAACTCCCGGATTACCTCCAATACATCGTCCGTACCTAAATGGGTCTATATCTCTCTCTCTCTCTTCCAAAGGCCCTAAGCCTTATGATAACCCATCTTCAAGCCACAGTCCCGAATTAGGAATACGATTCGGAACAGGGCGTTACACAAACTCAACTCATTTTGCTGACAATCAAATAGATGCTCGGGCTGCTAAACCAGAGAATCCCCACGCTAACCAATCAAATAAAACCCTAATAAATAATCGGGTCATAAAACAATATCGGGACTTTAATCAACTAATCCCGACTCCGAGAGTAAAAGACCATTTTACCCTTCCCTCAAATGGCCCAATAGCCGTGGCCCAAACTTAATGGAAAAAAAGCCCAATAATGGCCCATTTCTAAAAAACACTCAAGGCCTAATATGGGCCCAAATCCATTAAGGCCCAAGGCCTAACAGTGGCCCAATTTCAGAAAGACTTATGGCCCAACAAGGGCCTAAAGTCCAATAGCAGCCCAAAAGTCAAAAGCCCAAATCCAACTCGAGTACGCTAAGCGTACCACTAGTACGCCCGACGTACTAGGTTGCTACGCATGATCAGGAATTCAAACACGTACGTTTGCGTACGCCCGAAATACGCCCCCATTAAGCCATTTTTCCCATTAAGCACTTAATGCTTAAGACCAAACGTCCATATTCTAGATCCAGGCCTTGGGGAACGTCTTAATCCATAAAGTCACTAACTTGGTGCCTTTGAATGGCTCAAATGGACTCAATCCTTAGAGTTAGCATCTTACTTTCACCAAAAGGACATATACTCATGCATGGTTGATCCTCAGCCATCAAGATGCTAACTTTATGAACTAGGGATCTTAGAAACATCAAGAGGAACAACTCATAAATTCTGGAGTGGTAAATTCCCTCTACATCTCATTCATGGGACCAAAAAGTGACCAAAACTCTACTATATCTAGATCCAAGCATAGAATGAGCAAGGACAGAGCTTTATACCTTTATGAAGCTGGAAATGATGAATGGAATCTGGATCTACAAGCTCCTCCTTGATCAATGCTCCTCAACCAAGCTTCTTATTCTTAGAGATACACCAAACACACACCAAAACACACAGAAAGGTCAAATCTCTCTTGAAATGGGCTAGGGTTTCGAAATGGGACTCAAATGAGGCTAAGGAGGTTGGTAAGGAGGAAACCTTGGGCATAAGATTGCTTAAATAGGGTCCAAACCCTAAAATTAGGGGTTTTCCCCTGATTACGTACGCCCCGCATACAAGAGGTACGTCCAGCGTACGCCCCCCTTCCCAAAATTACAATAATGCCCCTATGGACCAAATTTTGCAAACTAATTACACACTAAGGGTCAAAATGAAAAATACCTTGAATCGGGTGTTACAATTCTCCCCCATTTGCATTAGACTTCGCCATCGAAGTCCGCTGCCGCAAATAACTATGGGTAATGCTCCCTCACCTCGTCCCCAGGCTCCCACATCCATTCAAAACCCTTTCGGTACTGCCACTGCACCATCACGAGATCCACCACCTTGTGTCGTAGAGTCTTCGTCCTCCGGTCAAGAATCGCCACTGTTATCTCGATATAATTCAGGCGATCATCCACCTGAATAACCTCCAATGGAACCACTGCGAAATCATCAACCAAACATTTTCGCAGCTGGGAGACATGAAAAGTGTTATGGATCTGACTGAGCTCCTCCGACAAATCCAAACGATACACAACCCTGCCTACCCAGGCTAATACCTTGAAAGGACCAATATACCTGGACCTAGCTTACCCCGCTTCCTGAATTGGATGAAACTTTTCCAAGGTGACACCTTCAGAAGTACCATATCCCCAACCAGAAATTCCAAGTCTGATCGGCGTCGATCTACGTAGCTTTTCTGTCGGCTCTGTGATGTCTGAAGTCTGCAGCGAACCTTCTGAATCAATTCTGTCGTTTTGAGTACTACCTCCGTACTCCCCATGACCCGCTTACCGACCTCCCCCCAACATATCGGGGTCCTACACTTCCGTCCATAGAGCATCTGAAAAGGAGGTCGATCAATGTTAGCGTGATAGCTGTTGTTATACGAAAATTCCGACAAAGGAAGCTACGTATCCCAACTACCGCCAAAATCTAGTACACATGCCCGCAACATGTCCTTCAATGTCTGGATAGTCCGCTCGCTCTGACCATTAGTCTGCGGGTGGAAATTTGTGTTGAAGTGCAGGGGAGTACCCAACTCCTCGTGGAATCTCTTTTAGAACGTGGAAGTAAACCGAACATCCCTATCAGAGACCACAGAAACGGGCACCCCATGTCGTGCCACCACCTCCCAAATGTAGATATCGGCCAACTTCTTTGTCGAAATACTCTCCTAGATAAGAATAAAATGCGCGCTCTTGGTCAATCGATCCACGATGACCCATATCGAATCCACTCCGCATGTCGTCCGAGGCAATTTTTTAATAAAATCCATCGTAATCTCTTCCCATTTCCATACGGGTACACCCAACGACTCCATTTTCCATGAGTTCGTTGATGCTCGGCCTTGACTTTCTAGCAAGTCAAACACCTCTCCACATACCAGGCCACATCCCGCTTCATACATGGCCACCAATAGTCAAGCCGTAGATCTCTATACATCTTTGTCGCTCCGGGATGAATAGAGAATCACAACTTGTGCGACTCCTCCATCAAAACCTAACATGAACCACCCCAACATGGAACCCACACCATCCAATCAAGGATCAATAATCATCGGTTATCATAGTCGAAGGAAGCCACCTGACCTACTATGCGCTCACTCTTTCGGTGCTCTTCCTTCATATCCTTAACCTCAGCCTCTCGAATCTGCTCTAAGAGTGGGGGTAATCACAGTCATCCTCAAACACACATCCGTGATCGGGGTAACAATCGCCTTGAGGATGAGAGCATCAGCCACCATGTTGGCCTTCCCCGGGTGATAAAGGATCTTACAATTATAATCCTTCACCACATCCAAGCATCTACGCTACCTCATATTCAAATTCGTCTGATCCACCAGACACCTCAAAATCTTGTGATCTTTATAATAGTACAATGGAACCCATTGAAGTAATGTTGCCATATATTGAAGGCAAATACCACAGCCCCCAACTCCAAATCATGCATAGGATAATTTGCCTCGTGAGGCTTCAGCCGCCTCGAAACGTAAGAGATCACATGACCCCGCTGCATCAGCACTGCACCCAAACATGTGATTGATGCATCACAATACACCACAAAATCCTCAACACCCTTCGGTAGGGTCAGAATTGGCGCCTCATACAATTTCCGCCTTAGAGTCTCAAAATTTGCATGCTGCTCAAGCCCCCAACGAAACGTGACGATCTTCTTTGTTAACCGGTTCAAATGAACCACTATCTTGGAGAAATCCTGAATGAATATCCGATAGTAACCCGCCAATCCAAGGAAACTCCGAATCTCAGATGGAGACCTCAGAACTTCCCACCTCATCACCGCCTCAACCTTGTCCGGATCGACCAGAATACCGTTTTGGTTGAGAAAATGCCCCATAAACTGCACCTCGCACAACCATAACTCACACTTAGAGAACTTCGCATACAACCTCTCCCTCCTCAGAGTCTCCAATACCTCCCTCAGATGCTCCTCATGGTGCTCATGGGTCTTGGAATAGACCAGGATGTCATCAATAAACACGATCACAAACCAATCCAACATAGGCCTACATATGCGATTCATGAGATCCATGAATGCGACTGGAGCATTGGTGAGCCCGGAGGGTATCACCACGAACTCATAATGACTATAACGAGTTCGGAAGGTCGTCTTCTGCGTATCCTTCTCTTTGACCCTCATCTGATGATAACCCAAACACAGATCAATATTGGAAAACCAAGATGCACCCTGGAGCTGGTCAAATAAATCGTCAATCTTCGGGAGTGGATAATGGTTATTCACGGTTAGCTTATTCAGCTCCTGGTAGTCGATACACATTCGATGCAACCCATCCTTTTTCTTCACAAACACTATCGGTGCTTCCCATGGTGAACTACTCAGCCGAATAAATCCCTTGTCTAACAGGTCCTGCAGCTATGTAGACAACTCCTGCATCTCTGGGGGTGCTAACCGATAAGGTGCTTTAGCTATCGGAGCCGCACCCGGAACAATGTCAATCTGAAACTCCACCTTCCTCTCTGAAGGCACTCCAGGAAAATCCTTTGGGAACACATCTGGGTACTCCCGAAAAATCGGTGCATCACCCACAAACTTCTTACCCTTCTCACGATTGTCTATCACATAAGCCACAAACCCAGAGCAACCCTGCTGAAGATAGTGCCTGGCCCGTGCTGTTGAACAGAGAGTCGGACCACACTGAACGTCCTCTCCCTGAATCGCTAACTTTCGCCCACTTGGTATTCGAATACGTACCAACTGATGCTTGCAATCAATCTTGCCCCATTGGGGATCAACCAACCCATCCCCATGATAACCTTGCTCTCACACAGAAGAATATGAACCATATAAATCGGGTACATTAAAAAACTCCAATATACATCCCTGATGAACCCTTGTTACTCATACAGGTCGATCATCTGCAATCTCAACCTCTAATGGATACTTCATCTCCCCCGGAGCATTGACAAACCTCTTGCTGAGCGCGAGAGATTCAAAGGATCGGGTAGCCCCTGAATCGAACAAAACCAAAGCAGAGATATCGTTCACAAGGAACGACCCTAAAAGAAAAGCACATTAATAAGCAGGAAAATCGACATAAATAAAGAGATAAGGAGAAGATACATACCCGTCACTACATCAGGTGTTGCACGGGCCTCCTCGGCTATTTGCTGAAATGCCCTACTCCTCACAACAAGTGCCTCCGCCTTGCCCTGACGGCCATCTGTAATCTGCAAGGTCGCCGGAGCAGGTGCTGCAACTGGTCTTGCCGCGGCTAAACTCGGAAAATCGTCCTTTTTATATCCCCTCTGATTGCAATGAAAGCAAATCAGACTCGATCCCTGGGTGGTGGTTGTGCAATCCAGGCTAAAGTGCCTAGTCTTACCGCACTTGTAGTAGCCCGAACCACCCCCTACAAGGTCCATCGTGCGTCTTGCCGTACTTGCCACAACAGCCTCGACCGTGTTGGTCCCTCGATCTCAAATCAAAAACCTTGGGCCTCTTACCCGAACCCTCAGAACCCTGAACCTGATCCGACTTCCTCTTCTTCTCCATCTCCTAGTCAATCTCCCTCTCTCTGTCTCTCGCCACCATATCTTCCAATGTCCTGCAATTGAATATACTCACAAACTGCCTGATATCGCTCCTCAACGTATTGTGATATCTCGCCTTCTTCATCTCCTCGTCCGCCACATACTGTGGAACCAATAACGCTCTCTCATGGAACATAGCGATGATCTCCTCCACCATCTCAGTAGTCTGGCGAAGGTCTTGAAACTCCCTCGCCAACTGTTGGACCTCAATCACAGGTGTAAACTCATCCCGAAACCTCGTCACGAAATCCTCCCAAGTCATCGACTCAACCACCTCGCCTCCCAAGGCGTGTCCAGCCTCTTCCCACCAATCTCGAGTTTTGTCTTTCAGAAGACAGGATGCAAGTTTGACCTTTGCCCTATCGAGGAAACAGCTGGTACGGAAGGCATGCGCGACTCTAACCAACGCTTGCTCGTAATAGGATCCTTCCTACCGAAGAACTCTAGAGCCCCGTACGCCTGAAACTCTCAGAAAGTCAAAGAGCAGGCTCCCACTATTGCCAACATCTCAGAACGAAAAGCGCCCAAGCGCTCATCCATAATCTCCATAATACCCTCCTTGATCGTATCGAAGATCACATGAGTTTGCTCAAGAATACTGTAGGTAATCTCTGAAGAAATAAACTCTCGCATCTGATCATCCATAACACCGGCCCCATAGCCCGAAGCTGAACCATCACCGGCACCAGCACCACTACCAGAACCTCCTTGAGTGGCCACCATACTGAAAATAAACCATTCTAACCATCAGAATATATATACTCGAAGAATCCCAGCTTCTACAAGCTTCCTGGTATCATCGTGACTTTCCTTAACTCGAGTACGGATCCTGTGCTTCCAGTAGTACAGGCCCATACTACCTTCCACATCTATTCGTACTTTCTTTAAGGATCGCCCCGAACCCCCCAGGGTACTTCCTTATCAATCCAAACAACCTCTTTCAAAGCAAAGCTCTCGACACTAAATCACCTCCTAGGTTTTCCTAGGGCTACCACCACATCATTCTTTGCCATCAACTGCAGGAGGAACTACCTCTAACATCCTCTAACTATCTTACGAACATAATTACATATCACCGAAACAAGATAATTCTTTGAATGAAAGGTCTCATACTACAATGGTTGGACTCAGACAAGAGCTGCACAATAGTGTTAAACCTAACTTCTAAAACTATATAATCTCAATAATATGTAACTTAGCGTATTCGCTTACTAGTTAGCTAATGTTAATGGGAACTCCCAAAAGCACAAAGTAAGCACCATTCGAGCATTGAGTAATCCGAATCAAAGCATAACCTAAACAAGCCATCTTATCACTGATTGAACCAGTACTAGCATGCAAGTCTAAAAGCTCATACAATAGGCATATAAAGGCATCTCTCCTAGCATTCTATCATGAAAAATCCCGAGCAGATCCTTAGCCCTAGTCTAGCATGCGATTCATAGATTCACAATTTAAAGCATATTACAAGAACATGTATGGATATTTTAAAAATACTTACTTGAGCTCGGTCGATTGCATGCACCACACCCTTTTCTTTTATTATAAAATTCTTTTGTAAAACATTTCTTCTTAATAAAATCTACCAAATCCTCAGTTTGAGTTCAGGTGCAACCGAGAATATGCCTGAATCCCTCAAACTAAGGCTCTTATACCAACTTGTAACTTCCCAAAACTCAAAACCAAAAAATTCATTTTTATATTAATGATACCATCAATCAAACATGTTTCCCAAACCATAAATTATTCTCAGAGTATCCATAAACATCCCAAAAGTACATCAAAGTCAAATAAGCAGAAAATCATAGTGTGCAATGCGATCATCCCAAGCTCTTCCCCTTCGAACCGGAAGTACCTGAAACATAAATTGAAACCGTAAGCACAAAGCTTAGTGAGTTCCCCAAAATATCTCATACCATACATATACGTCAGCTCAAGGTTTACTAGGTCTATTTCACCCCCGGGTCTATTTCACCCCTGAGTCTATTTCAACTCATATGTCAGCCCACGGCTGTACCGGGTCTATTTCACTCCCATGTCTATTTCCCCCCTGAGTCTGTTTCAATTCATAAGTCAGCACCAGGCTGTACCGGGTCTATATCACCCCACACACATATAACAAACAGACACACGAGCATATAACACATACAACAAGAGTCACAAAGACTACAAGCACATACAATCCCTAGTGTCCTACAATATAGTGAGCAAACTCACCTCAGGCTGCTGACAATCAAATAGATGTTCGGGCTGCTGAACCGGAGAATCCTAGGACTAGCCAATAAAATAAAACCCTGATTAATAATTGGGTCATAAACCATTATCGGGACTTTAATCAACTAATCTCGACTCCCAGGGTAAAAGACCATTTTACCCTCCTTAAATGGCCCAATAGTCGTGGCCCAAACTCAATGGCACAAAAAGCCCGATAATGGCCCAATTCCTAAAAGACACTTAAGGCCAAATATGGGCTTGAATCCATGAAGGCCCAAGGCCTAACAGTGGCCAAATTTCAGAAAGACTTGTGGCCCAACAAGGGCCAAAAACCCTAAAGTCCAATAGCGGCCAAAAAGTCAAAAGCCTAAGTCCAACTCGAGTATGCTAAGCGTACCACTACTGCGCCCGAAGTATTAGGTTGCTCGCATGATCGGGGATTCAGACGCGTACGCCCGTCGTACGCCCCCATTAATCCATTTTGCCCATTAAGCAGTTAATGCTTAAGACCGAACATCCATATTCCAGATCCAGACCTTGGGGAACGTCTTAATCCATAAAGTCACTAACTTGGTGCCTTTGCATGGATCAAATGGACTCAAACCTCATATTTAGCATCCTACTTTCACCAAAAGGACAGATTTAGCATCCTACTTGCAAGGTAAAACTTTCATTTCTAATTAAACCATAAACACCAATTAACATTTCCAATCATTGAAAAGTGTAACAAGGTAAAAATAGTTATCAGAGTACAATCACAAAATCATAAAGTTGCAGAAACATGGGTGGATGCAGTGCAGTCACGTCGGGCCCTTCCCTTTTGTACCTGAAGTACCTGAAACCAAAAACAATAAACTGTAAGCACAAAGCTTAATGAGTTCACAAAAATACCACATACCATACATATCAAACATATAATGGTCCCCGCTCGGAACAGATCTGTCAGTAATATGAGATGGGCCCCACCTCATCACATTCATCAGGCCCCGCCTGGCATCGGGCGCTGCCCGGTACATTCATATGAACACATAAACACAAACAAGAATCACAAAGATAAATAACATACAATATATTCATCAGGACCCGACTGGCATCGGGCCCCGCCCGGTATACAATAAACACATAGACACATGTATGAATCACAAATATAAATAACATGCAATATACTCATCAGGCACCGCCTGGCATCGGGCCCCACCCGGTATACATATTAGATATCATACATGCGAGATTCATGCAAAAAAACTAGAATCCTGATCATAATAAACCATGGGCCGGCATTGGTGCCTTCGACCCACCAAGCACAGTGAGGACTCTCACCTCACGCTGCTGAATATCTCAGATAAAATCTTGGACTGCTTAACCGGAAAAATCCCCGCGCTAGCATCATCAAATAATACCCAATTAATAATTGGTCCACAACCCAAAGGTGAAATTCTATTCTGATTGTCCAACACTCTGGGTATAAGTCCATTTTACCCTTTCCTTACTCGGACCAAAATCCGAGACCCAAACCAATAGCACCAAAAAGCCCAATATGGCGTAACTTCCTAATTGGGCCCAAAACCCATCATGGGCCTAATCTAAGAAGGCCCAAATTCCTAAAAGACGTCCAAAGCTCCAAATGGGCCCAAGCACAAGAAGTCCTAAAGACTAAAAACTAGGGCCCAACAAGGCCCAAAAGCCCAAAATCACATCTCACGTCGTGACCAGTCCTTGGTCACGTTGTGAGAGCTCATCCGATCTGATCCCAACTCATCACGACTCAACCTAGCCAACCCACTCAAGGAATAACACTTGAGTTGTCCTCACGACATGGGCAACCTTTCCTCACGTCGTGAGCACCAATAAGGTCATCAGAAACGGGATCAACTGCTCCTCACGTGGTGAGACCTTGTGTCTCATGTCGAGAGAACAGTCTGAGACCAAAAATCCAACATTTAAGTCCTTAATCCATTAAGCCTTGAACTCTAACTTTCTAGAAGGTCTTATAACCTCTCAATACACTAGGAAGTTGATGCTTTTATGCCATATATGTCCAATACATGTCTAGATCTCATTTAAGTCCAAAATTGAAGAAAAGACATCCAACTTCCATGCAATGCTCCAAAACTCAACCATTTTCTAGATCTGAACTCCAAGACTCTCCTAAGGCCATCTTAACCCATAAAGTTGCCAACTTCATGGTTTCCATTCATTCAACATGCTCAATAAAAAAGAAAAGTGGGACAAAACTTAGATCTAGCCTTATATAACCATAAAGGTAGGAGCTTTATCGTTTATAATGGTTCAGAAACAATGTAAGGTGATGTTGATGATGATTCCTTACAAGCCACAACTCAAGACCACCTTCTTCTTCTTCTTCTTTCCTCCTTCTTCCAATCCAAGAAAAGCTCCAAAACCACCAAAGATCAAGAAAGGATGGACAATAAGGTTTTTTTTGAGGTGAAAGGGGTTTGGGGTTGATAAGAAACCCTAAAATGAGGTTAAAGATGCTTAAATACGAAGGAAACCCTAAAAGATCATGGGCTTGGACTGCATCGCTCCTTACGTGATGAGCTCTTATTGCTCACGTCGTGAGCTCAGTCTTAGAAAAAATCTTCATGCAACCTATCTCACGTCGTGAGCCTTTATGTCTCACATAGTAGGGATCATTTTTCTCCAAAATCCAACCTTTTGAGTCCTTGAAACCCTAATTCGATTTGTCCTGGAAAAACGGGTGTTACATATACTCGTGCGTGGTAGATCCTCATCTATCAAGATGCTAACTTTATGAACTAGGGATCTCAGAAACATCAAGAGGAACAAATCATAACTTTTGGAGTGGTAAATTCCCACTACATCTCATTTATTGGACCAAAAAGTGACCAAAACTCTACTAGATCTAGATCGAAGCATAAAATGAGCAAGGTCAAAGCCTTATACCCTTATGAAGCTGGGAATGATGAATTTAATCTGGATCTACAAGCTCCTCCTTGATCAATGCTCCTCAACCAAGCTTCTTCTTCATGGAGATATACCAAACACACACCAAAACAGGCACAAATGTCAAATCTCTCTTGAAATGGGCTAATAGGGTTTCGAAATGGGACTCACAAAAGGCTAAGGAGGCTAGTAAGGAGAAAACCTTGGGCATAAGGTTGCTTAAATAGGGCCCAAACCCTAAAATTAGGGTTTTTCCCCTGATTACGTACGCCCTGCATACAAGAGGTAAGCCCAGCGTACGCTCCCCTTCCGAAAAATTACAATAATGCCCATAGGGACCAAATTTGCAAACTAATTACACACCAAGGGTCAAAATGAAAAATACCTTGAATTGGGTGTTACAGGTCCAGCCTTGTGTGCATGCATTATATATGTGTTGTGTGTGTAGTATTTTGGGGGAAGTCACTATGTTTTGGCTTATAGTTATTAATTTCAATAGTTTTAGGTACATCAGATGATCGGGGCAAGACAAAGGCGTGATAGTACACATCCTCTTGCTGATTTATGTTTTGAGAGATTTTTGATACTTTGATTCTATGGATTTGATTTGAAAACAGTGGTTTATATCTTATTAATTTTGTGGGAGATGTTTTTATAAACAAATGAAAAATTTTATCATGTTTTTTGGGATGTCACACATATACGATACAAAATGACATAAAATAGCTTATTACTTATATACCTTATATGGTATATATATATATATATATATATATATATATATATATATATATATATATATATATATATATATATATATATATATATATATATATATATATATATATATATAGGATCGGGTGAGGAGTCAAAAATTAGTGAAGACTGCGAGAAATTTTTTTTGCCGTAGGATTGAAAAAATAAAAGGTTTAGATTTAATTTTATTTATTGTCAAAATTTTGCGAGATGATATGGTGTTTTTTGTAATTATGTGCGACATTTTGCTGTTTTTCAGCAATGGTTAATTGTTTGGGGGTTAAATAGAAAAAAGAAAAAATGACGCACAACCATTTGTTGGGATTTTATTTTATTTTTCAACTCACTTCGTTTTTCAGCAATAACTTTTTTTTTTCTTTAAAAAAAATCCGAAAAAATCAAAGTTCATTAATATTAATTCTTTATAAGAAATATTTTAATTTTTATAAAATATAATGGATTTTTTTATCCGAAATCGAAAAAGCAAAGGATATACTTCTTCGTAATACTATTTTAGATTTAGTGAGTTTGTAAAATAAAACTCTTAAAAAATATGTTGTTAACGATACAAAATGTTTTTTGAAAGATTATAATTTTTTATAAAAAATAAGACGTGAATATTTTCGTTTGCCACATTAAAAATCATTTTAAAGGTTTATCATATATCATATATTATGAACTTTTTGAAAAGAATTTAAAAAAAAATGTTAATTAAAAATCATTTTAAAGGTTTATCATATATCATATATTATGAACTTTTTGAAAAGAATTTAAAAAAAAATGTTGTTTAGATACGAAACTTTATTTTAAAAGATTGTAAGTTTTTTTAAAAAAAAAACTATGTTGAACAGAATATGATAAAAAATGAGATGATTCAAAATATTTATGATTCAAAAAAAAGTTTTGAATCAACATGTTTATTATCTAAAAATATTTTTATTCAAACATTTTTTGGTCCTTAATTATATCTTTTATGATTCAAAATTAAATGATTCAAAATATATAATTATCCAAAATTTGTTTTTGAACTAAAACTTTATTTTATTGGATATATTATTGATCCAAAATCATATGATCCATAAATGATATGATCCAAAATATTATGATTCAAAATGATTTGATTCAAATTTTATGATTCAAAATAAATATGATACAAAAATAGTATTAACGGAAAATCTTATGATGGTTAATATTTTTCTTATTAAAAACTTTTATAATTGTAAAACATTAAAAACTCGAACCGATATTTATTTCAAAAACACACAAAAAAAAAACAAATACAAATTAAAAATAAAAATAAAAAACATTAGCAACTTCAAATATGTAGTAAAAACATTAAAAAACAAAAAAAAAACGAATAATAAAATAAAAAAAACCTTAAGATCGTTTGTGTGTATATATATATATATATATATATATATATATATATATATATATATATATATATATATATATATATATAATATAAAAAAACAAAAAAAGAATAAAAACTCACTAAATGACGTTCCATGGACGTTCGTCGCACATGATTAAATCATCATGTCCATTTTACTTACTACGAATGTGCGTCACATGTCACGTTCAAATATTGGATTTGACGTTTGTACCCTTAACGAAATATTTGGTTTGACGTCTGTGTGTGTGTGTATATATATATATATATATATATATATATATATATATATATATATATATATATATATATATATATATATATATATATATATATACATAACAAGTATTGTGGATGAGAGAGAGAGAGATGGAAAGAAGGAGGTAGGTTCATATGTGGATGAACAAGTATTGTGCGGACATAGGGACCAATGAGTATTCTAAAAAAAATCGTTAATAAAATAAGCAAGGATTGATTTGTAATATTGAATATACAATAAATAATATCCAAAATTAAATGCATATCATATCCCTTTATTTAAGCAAAATTGTGTTCGATTTGTAAGTTACACCATTACCGTCCCCTCGATTCCTTCATCCAAACCGTAACATCGCTACTAGAATCTTCAACCTTTAAACAAGGAAGTGTTGGATTAGGTGTCTAAGTCCATAACTATAATTGGTATATACTTGAATTGATAGTAGCACGGTCTTTTTGGGTTGCCCTCATAAGTAGCAACTAGACAATATGACTTTTAGAGAGATGTTGAATTTATTATTTGATTAATAAATTGAAATAAATCATCTGTTAATATATTAAGAGAACAATATATTAATTAGAAATAGTAACATTTAATCAGAAATTAATTAGAATTAATTTCGTGATTAAAAGAATTAATTAAATGTACAGGGACTAAAGTGCAATTGTTCAATAGTTGAGCAAGAGGTTCCAGAACCTTCCTAGGGAAGGGTGGACGGTTTTCCTAAGGATAATCTAGGGTTTCTAGATTATCCCATGTGGATAATTAAGGAGGTGGATCATTATCATATTTGAATTAATAATATTATATTAAAATTAGGGTTATCTAGGGCATCCTATCTGCACTATAAATCGACCCTTAAGCCTTAGAAATTTCGGCCATCTGAAACCCTAGAGGAATAGCCGAAATTCCTAGCTCTCCCTCTCCTATCTCCCCTCTCATCCTATTGCTTGTTTGGATGTGATCTACTAGAGGCGTGACACTTGTGATGCTTGCTCTCAAGGTTTCAAGAAGACTAGGTTTAACTGTTATTGCTACATAACAATCGAATGTATGTTTACTAACCCTAGTTATGATTTTCGAAAATTATATAGGTCTCGTAGGTTTTTCCATTTGATGTTTAAAAGTTGTGTGTTCAATTAGATAAAACATAGATCAAAAATTAGGATTGCATGCATACATAAGTTTTTGTTTGTTATGCTCAAAACTCATCAGTGGTATCAGAGCCTTGGCTTATTTTCTATTGAATTTGTTACAATTGTTTGAATTTGATCAATTAGGGTTTATGGTAATTAAACGCTTCAATTAGTGTTTCGAAAATTTGGAAAAGGGTTTTAACCCTTTCCCTTGCCCTACAAATTTTGAAATTAAGGTTTCCTTAACCCTCAAGAATTTCAATAATGGCAAGGATTGAAATCCGTGCCTTCCTCCCCAAGATAAGCCAATTTTCGAAAATTAAGGTTTTTGGTAGGGTTATCTTATTTTTGGTAATTATCTCCTTATTTGATTAATTAGATAATTAGAAATTTTGATTTATCCCTACCATGATTTTCGAAATTTTGGGGGAGAGGATTAGGTTAAATTATATTGATTAATTTAATTGGATAATCCCCCAATTGATTTAATAAATTAATTAAATGTTTAATTAATGGATAATTATTAAATCATATGGTTTAAATTTAAATTTAAATTTAATGTTTTAATTTTCGAAATTTAATAATTAAACCTAGTATTTTGAAATATTTAAAATACACCCTATATTATATGTAAAGTTAGATGTTTAATATTTACTATATGTATAAGAATAAATCGGTCGAATCGTTCGTACGCCTCATTCACGAAGCCGATCTATAAGGGGATTTTAAGGAAGCGGCCTATAAAATGACCGTCATTGGGTATCCACTCTTACCCACCGCTCCCTTGATTGGTGGAGGGTCGTTAGCCGAATGGGTTTGATAGGAAAAAATAATTCTCATTAATAAGTATAATGAATTATAAAGTAACTAAATTCTTTTATTAAATTCTCAATCTTAGTTAGTTTAGGAAAAATGTGAATTTGATGCTAATCCATGAAATTGTACATCGCACTTTATAAGTCGTTAGTGGAGCGTGTGTGGTTAACCGACACACTAATATGGACTTATAAAGATTGGCAGTGGGTGTCTTGTAAATTATTATTCCTTAATGGAGCACGTGTGGCTAACTGACACATTAAAATTGAGATGATAAATGACATCGATAGTATCAAGCTTATTTGCATAGTTATTCACATCTTGTTTGTGATCCTCGGTATCCCAGTCACAAATGGAAGAGCATAATCGAGATAAACATGCCATTGAATAGTTCAATGAATCTCAAAAAGATCTAGGAATTTCATTTAAAACCTAATTGGTTCAAAATTTCGTTTTCGTGGTGAAATTGGTAAATTGTCATTTACCTACCTTTATTTAATTCACAATTAGATTACGACATCCATTTTCTAAGTTGTGAATTATCTAGTTGGATCCTAGCCTTAATATTTCATTTGGGTGTTATATTAAGGATTACTCCTATCTAACCTACAACCTATCTTTCTTCTCCTTCAGATGTCTACTCCTAACGATGCTTCTGGTTCCTCCTCCAACAACAACTTCTCGCTCTTGAACATCTGCTCGAGGGTTACTTTTGATGGCACCAATTATAACGATTAGATGCGAAACATCAAAATGGCTCTAAGTTTCGAGGACAAAGAGTATGTGCTCAAAAAGGAAATTCTCGAGATTGATGAAACCAAAGCTACTTTCGCAGAACTAGCTGAGTATAGGAAACACTACAATGATGCAACCAAAGTGGCATGCATCATGGTGGCGACTATGAATCCTGAGCTACAAAGGTTCTACGAGGATTACTAGCCATACACGATGAACAAGGACTTGATGGAAAAGTACCATCAACGAGCTCGTCAAGAAAAGCATGAGGTAGTAAAGCCCCTCATAACTAGAAAGATGAAAGATGGAGAGTCCGTCAGTAGCCACGTGCGAAGAATGCAACGATACGTGGAGCGCTTGCTAAAGCTGAATGTGAACTTTGATGAGGAATTGGCTATTGATATAGTCTTGCACTCATTGCCTAGTTGTTATGATCAGTTTATCTTAACTTATCATTTGAACAACCAAGAGACCACATTGGATCAACTTCAGAACCTCCTGCGAGCTGCTGAAGCAGGAATAAAGGGAAAAGGTGTTGCCTCCACCCCTGTTGCTGCTCCTGTCTTGGCCATTGGTCAAGGAAAAGGGAAGAAGAGGAAAGGTCCTCCTAAATAGAATTGGAAGGGAAAGTCCCAAGATGGATCCTCAAGAAATGGACCCAAAGGAAAATTCAGTTCTGACGCTCCCCCTGCCTCCGATTTCAAAGAGGCTACTTGTTTTTACTGCCACGAGAAACGGCATTGGAAATGAAGCTGCCTGAAATACTTGCAAGACATAAAGGAGGGCAAGGTCAAGCCAACCTCGGCAGGTATTTACACTATCCTATCTAATAACTCATCATATTATCATTCTTGGGTCCTTGATATAGGATGTGGTTTCCACATTTGTTCTGATTTGCAGGTGCTAAGAAAAAGTGAGGATGTGGAGCATGGGAGAATGAACTTGATCATGGGCAATAGGCGGTCTTCAACTGTTACCAAGATTGGAGTTTATAGCTTAGCGCTTAGTAGTGGGTTAGGATTGAATTTGTTAAATTGTTTCTACTCGTCAGAGATGACACGAAACATCATTTCATTTCATGCTTTATGTAAACAAGGTTTTAGATATTATTTCAATGATTAGAATGGATCTATTTTTGCTTTCAAAAAGGGTGTATTTTATTTTGAAGCTTTACCTTGTGATGGTGTGTATGAAACTGTGATGGCTGTAGACAATTTAGGTAATAGTGTTTTACAAATTGATTCATCTAATGGTTTAGACAGGGCATGCTTGTGGCATTGTCGTATTGGACATGTCAACAAGAAACGCATCGCCCAACTCCAAAAGGATGGAGTGTTGGAATCTTTTAACTTAAGGTCGGATGATACGTGCGAGTCTTGTTTACTTGAAAAAATAACAAAATCACCTTTCACTGGTTCTTGTGAAAGAGGTGAAGGATTGTTGGATCACATACACATAGATGTGTGTGGGTCCTTCAGATCCACCACAAGGGATGCAAATCGATTCTATGTGACTTTTACTAATGATTATAGAAGATATGGCTATATCTACTTAATCAAGCATAAGTCAGAAACCTTTGAAAAGTTCAAAGAGTTCAAACAAGAAGTCGAGAATCAATTGGAAAGGAAGATCAAGATGCTTGGATCCAATAGAGGCGGTGAGTATCTTAGTATCGAATTCCACGACTACCTCAAGGAATGTGGAATAGTTTCACAACTGACACCTCCTAGGACACCACAACTTAATGGTGTGGCTGAGAGGCGTAATCGAACCTTGTTAGACATGGTTTGTTCCATGATGAGTCGTGCTTCACTTCCAATCTCATTCTGTGAGGACAATGGGAGTACAATTGATCTTGAAGAAATTCAAGAGTCAAACGATGAAGGAACCTCTAAAAATGCTAGGGATCAACCTGAAAAAAGAAATTCCAGTTGAAGCAATTGACGAGTCAATACCTCTTAGGCGTTCTAGTAGAGTTAGTGTTTCGCCTGTTTTGTATGGTTTCCATATAAATAAAGAAGGCGATACGTTTATCAGTGATAGTACACTGGTAAATTTGGATGAGCCCGCTAACTACAAGGAAGCAATGGCGGGCCCTGATTCTGCCAAATGGAAAGAGATAATGGACATCGAGATCAAGTCCATGTATGACAACCAAGTTTGGAATTTGGTTGACAATGTACCAGGTCGTAAGACGGTTGGGTGCAAATGGATCTTCAAGAAGAAGACCGACATGGGTGGAAAGGTGCACACTTTCAAGGCTCGACTGGTTGCGAAGGGCTTTACTCAAACCCCAGAGGTTGGCTATGATGAGACGTTCTCACCAGTAGCTAAGATTAAATCTATTAGGGTAATGCTAGCCATAGCTGCATTTCATGACTATGAAATTTCGCAGATGGATGTCAAAACCGCTTTCCTTAAATGGAAGTTGGATAAGGATGTTTACATGAGTCAGCCAGAGGATTTTGTGGATGCAAAGTACCCTAATAGAGTTTGTAAGCTTGAGAAATCAATCTATGGATTGAAACAAGCTTCTCACAGATGGAATCTTTCCTTTGACGAGAAAGTTAAAGAGTTTGGCTTCTCTAGAAGTGAATATGAATCTTGTGTATATGTCAAATCTAGTGGGAGTATAGTGACCTTCCTGGTATTGTATGTTGATGATATACTTCTCATAGGAAAAGACATTCCAGCCTTGCAAGAAGTTAAGTCTTGGTTTGGAAAGTGTTTCGCTATGAAGGATCTGGGAGAGGCTGCTTATATTCTGGGGATAAGGATTTTGAGAAACAAGAGCAAAAGACTAATTGGACTTAGTCGAAGTATGTATTTGGATAAAGTGTTAAAACGTTTTAGCATGGAGGATTCTAAGAAAGTAGAACTGCCTATCCAGAGTAATACCAAACTGAGTAAGACTCAGAGTCCGAGTACTGATGCAGAGATAGCAGAAATGAGTCGAGTTACATATGCTTCCGCCTTTGGATCGATCACGTATGCTATGACATGTACTCTCCCTGATGTGGCATTTTCTTTGAGCATGGTTAGTCGATATCAGGGAAATCCGGGTAGAGCATTGGATAGCGGTCAAGAATATTATTAAGTATCTGCGAAGAACTAAGGATCGGGTCCTTGTGCTTGGTGGCAGTGATGACTTGAGAGTAACTGGGTATAGTGACGCCAACTTTTTGACATACAGAGACAATTTCCGATCTCAATTTGGCTGGGTGTTTACCCATAATGGAAGAGCAATAACTTGGAAAAGTTCCAAACAGGAGATGGTGGCTGATTCTACCTATGAATCAGAATACATAGCTGCAAGCAAAGCATCAAAAGAGCCAATGAAGATTTTTAGTGATAATGAAGGAGCGATTTCCTTGACAAAGGAACCGAGAGATCATGGCAGAGCGAGACATATCAACGGAAAATACCATTTTATCAGACATAGAGTAGAAGAAGGACACCTCATCGTGAAGAGGGTATCATCAGAATAGAATCATGCAGATACCCTCACAAAGGGTCTGAGTAAGATTATGCACATTCAGCATGCAAGGAGCATTGATCTGAAGGATGATATTAGTTTTAGTAGTTAGATAGATATTTCGAAACTTGTAACAAAATAAATGTAATTGACATTTGATGATTAAGTAATGGAGATTTATTTACGAGTATTGTTTACTATCTTTTGTCAATTATTTATTATTGTGTTTCATTTTGCATGTTTTACTTCCCGAATAATTGGATTATTCAAACATCTACAGTCGATCATACTTTTGGAAGTAAGTAGTGAATCAAGACTGTCATGAATCGGACTATAGATTGTCTAAGGGCTTAGACATATCAATAGTTTGCTATGGTATTCAAGAGTACTTTCGAAATGGAGAATTTAAGTATTGGATTAACCCACGCTAAGAGAATTACTTCATGGAATTTATCACAAGTAATTCTGAGACGATAATATCTTATAATCTTTAAACGAAGATATATGGGTTGTTGTTTACAAGGTTGTTGTGCATTGATAATACGTAAACGCGCCAGTAATTTGATGTTATAAAACGTATTGTTGTGCGTGATTTGATGAGTAAATAGTATAAGAATATAAGTCAAAATTTATTTGTTCCTTATTCCTTAACGGGAAAAGCGATATCTTGGGCCCCTCGATGATTTGGTGTTGACTTATAGTGCTAGGCCCGGCCATGACTAAATTGATGTGTTCGATTAGTAGTTCTTTGTCATTACAAATCAGAAATCGGGAAACAAACAGTTGGACAATGAGAATGATTTGTTCCATGTCATTTGTCCACATGATATCTTGCAGAACGGAGGATTATATGATCACTAATCTTAGGACGCGTAACTGACTAGGTCAGAGTTCGTCAGCAGCTTTGAGAGCTACAATTTGCTAATCAGTTTTTGAAGTTATACTGACAACTATAGTTATTAGACTTATCCAAATGGGAGACTGTTGGATAAGGTGTCTAAGCCCATAACTATAATTGGTATATACTTGAATTAATAGTGGCACAGTCCTTTTGGGTTGCCGTCATAACTAGCAACTAGACAGGATGACTTTTGGAGAGAGGTTGAATTTATTATTTGATTAATAAATTGAAATAAATATTTTGTTAATGTATTATGAGAATAATATATTAATTAGAAATAGTAATATTTAATTAATATTTAATCACAAATTAATTGGAATTAATTTCAGGATTAAAAGAATTAATTAAAAGTAGAGGTACTAAACTGCAATTGTTCAATAGTTAAGAAAGAGGATCCAAAACCTTCCTAGGGAAGGGTGGACGGTTTTCTTAAGGATAATCTAGGGTTTTTAGATTATCCCATGTGGATAATTAAGGAGGTAGATAATTACCAGATTTGAATTAATAATATTATATTCAAATTAGAGTTATCCAGGACATTCTATCTGCATTATAAATAGATCCTTAAGCCTTAGAAATTTCGACCATCTCAAACCCTAGAGGAATAGCCAAAATTCCTAGCTCTCCCTCTCCTCTCTCCTCTCTCATCCTCTTGTTTGTTTGAGTGTGATTTAGAAGAGACGTGACACTTGTGACGCTTGCTCTCAAGGTTTCAAGAAGACTAGGTTTCATTGTTATTGCTACATAACAATCAAATGTATGTTTACTAACCCTAGTTATGATTTTCGAAAATAATATAGACCTCCTAGGTTTTTCCATTTGATGTTCAAAAGTTGTGTGTTTAATTAGAGAAACCATAGATCATGAATTAGGGTTGCATGCACACATAAGTTTTTCTTTGTTATGCTCAAAACCCAT
Organism: Lactuca virosa; assembly: GCF_052849685.1. Taxonomy (NCBI): domain Eukaryota; kingdom Viridiplantae; phylum Streptophyta; class Magnoliopsida; order Asterales; family Asteraceae; genus Lactuca; species Lactuca virosa. The sequence goes on from NC_136426.1 coordinate 29,609,303, forward strand.
CAGGAAGCACATCGAGCATGTAGGAAAAAATGGGGTTTCCGACGAGTCGGCAGTGAAGCATGTCAACGTATTGAAGTTAAATCACATGTTTGTAAGCTAATTATTCTCTTTTTTTTCATTGTGAAGTATTTCGTTTTATTATTTTAATTGTAAATTCTATACCGAAAACATTTTATTTTTTGCAGGATAACTCTTCTGGGGATGAACACAATGAAGATCAGAATTTTTGGTAATGTCAATGATTCAAGTTGAATGAAGTTGTTAAGAAAAAAAAAGATGTGAGACTTGCTTTGAACTTCTGTGTTTTTTTTTAAGTTTTCTATTCTGTTTTTACTGAGACGATGATAAAGTCGGTTTTTCGAACAAATTTTTTTAATCTTTTAACTGCTAGTGAAAGAAGATTTTTTTGTAAGATTCTTGTGGAATTGAAGTTTAAGCAAGAATTCTGACACAATATATGAAGTTAACTTATCTAAAATTCTAATAGAATTACATCAATAATGTTTAATTGTGGTAAAATATTTGTTTCGAATTGAAGTTAACATGTATTGTTAGAAAGTAAATATATATTCTGTTAGAATTAAAACATATGAATTCGTATGTTTTGGTACAATTAAAGTTAGAATGTAAGTTAATTTTTTCCTTTAAAAACATAAATATTTTGGTAGAATAAAACATAGGTTTTGTTTTAGAATTAGATTATATGTATTCGTAAGCATGTGTTATAAAGAAAGTTAGAATGAATATTGAAATAATCGGAAGAATTTTGAGAAAATATAAGATAATATTTTGTGGGTTAAAACGTATATATTATGATAGATTTAAATAGTAAATAAACATTCATAATTATGGGTTAATAAGTATCGATTAAAAAAACATGCATATGTATTCTGCAAGATTCTCTACGATTGCATTCTCCAATTTTAATTTTAATTTTTTTTTGAACGGCAAATCTACTCTACTTCTAAAGTACTCCTAATTCCACCTATGTCTCTATTGAGACTTGAACGCTCAACCTTTAGGAAGAAGGGCAACACCCGATATATATCAATGTTGTAAAAAACGCTTGGCGGTAGCTCGGTGGTGGAGTGGGGTCAAGAGATTAATCGGCTAGACGGGGATTAATCGGGGACCATTAATTATTAAGAAAAATGTTCAAAAAATAATAAATCCAACTTTAATCCACATAATATAAGTAAATAAGCATAAAAGTTTAATACCAAGTTTCACAAGAACAAAGTATCGTGCATCTACCCCTACATCTGCTGAAATCTAAATGCTGCAACCAATACTAACATCTTCCATATATATTAGATAATCACCATATAATACCCATGAGTAAACCTGTCCATCAGCATAACTAAACACCAATAAACTAAGCCATTATCCTGTTGGATTAGGTGTCTAAGCCCATAACTATAATTGGTATGTACTTGACCCAAGAATAGCATAGTCTTTTTGGGTTGCCTTCACCAGAGCAATTTGATAGGATGGATTTTTGAGAATGAGGTTATTTATGATTTATTAATATATTATAAGAATAATACATTAATTGAGAAATTATATTATTTAATTGGTATTGATCAAGAATTAATTTAGAATTATTTTAGTGATCAAAAGAGACTGATTAAATTTACAGGGACTGATTAGGTAAATCAGTAAGACTTATAGTTTCGGCTAATGATCCATGTTGATTAGGGATGGACTAAATCTATGTGAGAGTCCATGAAGATTTAGTCCAAAGGGCCTATCATATGGATTATTGGAATACTTAAAGGCTTAAGTAAATTAGGGTTTTATGTAAGAAACCCTAAGGATTCCACACTATAAATTGAACCCCTATCCTTCCCAAAATCGGCCAATCATTTCCAAGGTGAAACCCTAGCCGTTTTTGGTGCTACCTAACCTTTCTCTCATAAGCCTCTTTTTGCTTTAGGTGTTTGTGACTTATTAGAGGTATCACATTTGAGGTACTAAGCTTTTAAAAGTCCAAGAACTACAAGCTACAACAAAGAGGTATTCATCTAACTAGTTTTTATATTGTAAATCTCCAATTGTATGCTAGCTAGGGTTTATGTTTTGGATAAAATGAAATTGCATGTATAACTTGAGAAACTTAGATCCAAAGCATTTAGGGTTGTATGTGCACCATAGGATTGTTATAGTGCTCAAAACCCATCATATCCCAAAACCAACTGCATATGATAAAAGAAATCTATGTGTTATAATCTGGTGCATGCGCGTCCACCATAAATGATAAAAATCTATGGATGAGATTGGTTCCTTGGTTATATGGTTTTTATATATTTTTTATTATTATTACTAACCTTTTGTAAAAAAAAAAAGAATATATGTATTATAATGTGAATATACCCTTAAAGATATATAAGTGTAGGTATCAAAATCCACCATAATATGTCGTTTTCTATCATATATGCATTATAATGTCCTTAAACATCACATCTTTCTCCCGAACACCTACCAAGCAATATATATTATAGTTGAAAATGAAAATTATGTAAGAGGAAGATAATGATGAACTTTATAAAATTTTGGGAAGTAAGTCAAGTTAGGAGTTGAATTTTAAGAACTTTGGACGATTACAATGCACATATGATACAAAACGACGTAGTATAATGAGTTTGGGTACTTAAGAGTATATACCTTTAAGGATATATTCACTTTGACCTATATATATATATATATATATATATATATATATATATATATATATATATATATATATATATGTATATATATATGTATATATATACTTATATATACTTATCAAAGAAACATTTTTACTTGCACCACATGCATTTGAAACCTCCATGACTTTTCAATTTGTTTCTAATAGTTATTATAAATTGGTTAGATAATGTTGAATTAATGCAACAACTAAATTCTAATCGTAAATTAAATAAACTACAATATTAAAATATCACATGTTACTTCTATTTATAAAATTATGACTTTAACTTTTTAACATATTATACTTAACTTATTAGTTTGGATATGTTGTCGTGTATGAACAATTGTCATTTTAAAGTCATAACTTTTGTATAATTTATGATTTTATGCAAAATAGTTAAATTATTAGTTTTAATATAATGTTAAACGGTTAACTTAAATTGAAATTTCAGTTAAACTTGAAAAAATCGAGAGACTATTTTATAAATAGTTAAAAGTTATAAACTATAGTGTTAAACCTAAATTATAATCCTAAATTAACAAAAAAAACCGTGAAACTGTTTTTTTTAGAATTTTCAATAAATAGCTTAAGAATAACTTACAATTAAAATAGTTAAAAGTAATATTATATAAAAAAATATAATGTTATCTTTAAAAACAAAAACAATATGTTTGTTGTTTTAAATAATTACAATAAAAAAAACTAAGAATATTCACCAAATATATTTTAAAAAAGTTAAATTTCTGAAACCAAATTGAAATAATTAAAAGTTTTCAAATACGTTATTATAAATAACTTACAATAACAATAGTTATTTTAAAGAAGGAAAAATATTGTGATCAATTTCTATCTCACTATACCAAAAAATCATATATATATATATATATATATATATATATATATATATATAGGGTTGGGTTCATGTGTTTTTAACATTTATTGTATGCTAAAATGCACCAATATGAATTTAGTAAAAATAAATAATTATTTAATTAAATAAAGATAGATATTAAATGATTTCCATAATTGTATGTATATTAAATAATATCCATAATTATAATTATTTTTTTATGGAAACTAATTAAATTCATCATTAATAATAACATTCTTTCAAAATGAATTCGCATATAGGTTTTCATGTATGGGTTCGTGTTTTGTTTAAGGACTCACTCACTTTAAATACAACAAAGTTGAATGGAATATGAAAGAACGAGAGTGTATTCTAGTAGAATACACTCTCATTCTGTTAGATTATACTTTTATTCTTCTTGAATAAACTCTCATTCTACTATAATACACTCTCGTTTTCCATGTTCTAGGAAACTTTGTTGTATTTTGAGTGAGTGGGTCATGAAACAAAATACGCACCCAAACATGAAACACTAGATGTGAAATCATTCTGAAAGAATATTGTTGTTGATATTAATGATAAATTTAATTAGTTTCCATAAGAAAAGCATTATAATTATGGATATCATTTAATATACATATAATTATGGAAATCATTTAATATCTGTCTTTATTTGATTAAACAATAATTTAATTTTTACTAAATTCTTATTGGTGCATTCTAACACACAATAGATGTGAGAAACATTTGAACCTAGCTCTCTCTCTCTTTTTCTCTTTATATATATATATATATATATATATATATATATATATATATATATATATATATATATATATATATATATAGATATATTAATATGCAAAGAAGAAAAAATATTGTGATCAATTTCTATCTCACTATACCAAAAAATCCTAAAAACAACCAATCAAAAAATCCCACCTACAAGTAGCATGACATGGCGAGGAAAAATTTCAAGAACAAAGCCATCATCTACAATTCCATAACAAACCCACTTCCACCCAAGTACCACAAGATCATACCAACGAGTAAGAATAGATGTTTTGGCATTCATTTTCAAATGACTTTTTGGACTTTTGGCTTTTTCAAAATGTCAAAAGTTTAAAAAGTTGTTTGGTAACTTCAAAAGTTTTTTAGATTAACTTTTTGAGAAAAAGAAAAAGAAGGTGTTTAAAAAGTCACAGATTTGTGACTTATAGTAACTTTTGGCTTTTTTTCCCTTTACACTCTCAAAAGTTCATAGAACACATTTTAAAAGTTTCTTTTGAAAAAAGACATAAATCAAAAAGTCCTTTTTAAAAAGGATTTTTTAGTTTAAAAAGCAATCCCAAACACCCCTCAATCTGGATAGCCGGTTTATCCCTACAACAAATCTCGAACTTCTCTTCGATCGCATGTTTCTTATCCCTATTTTTTCTTCTCCCTCCAATAGATCAATAAAATCAGAGATTCGCCCCCTCAAGTTGACAAATCAGCTTCTCCTTCGTCTCATTGGATCGAATGCAACCCGTTCTTCTAATTTCAGAATTGATGGTGTAGGTATGGTGGTAGGCGTGATGGAGGTAAGTGGTAATGGTGAACAGATGAAAAACAGGGGATGATTCTAGTTCGTCAAGCAGATGTAGCGAGTTCTTGGTGATATAAGGGGTGCAATAGTGCTGAATTGAGATGTGGAGAAGTTGATTTTGGAGAGTTTGAATATTATAGGCGGTGAAGATGGTGGCTGGTATGGCGGATAAAGGCTGATTATGGTGGTAATGGGTGGTTACCGGTGATGGAAAAGGGTACTAGTTCACCGTCGGAGAAAGAGGAGCTTTCAGAGATAAGGCGTCGCCGAAGAAGAAAGCTTTGTTGGATCTCTGTTCTTCTATTTGTGTGACCTGCAATGGGAGGAATGCCTAGAGAGGAGGTGGTAGGAGGGGTCTTAAAACCTGTTATAGCAAGTTAAGTGACCTGAATAAACAAGTGAAAACAAACTTTAAGTCCTTAGACTACAAAAAAGGGACTTTTTAAAACAAATGTGAAAAGTTGGTAGGGCTAAATTGACATTTACCCGTTTCCTGGGGGGGGGGGGGGGACTGCTGCTTCTTTTCTTTGATTCTGGTGTGAAACAGTTGGTAGTTAAGCACGATGCTATTGTTCTTCGTTTTTTTGGTCTACAAGAAGTTGGAGGCGTTGTTAAGGTCGATGATATTGTGGAAGGCATAGGAGATATGGCTGCTAAAGATTGTGCGTGAAATATTAAGAGTTTTTGTTGTTGGCGTGATAATTGTGCTCTTAGATCGCGGTTATCTTTTTGTAAGTCGAGGAGAAGTTTTGCCTGATCTATTTCTGAATTGGGTATTTGGGTAGTTTCTTCGATTGTTGCATATGCCTGGAAATCAAGAGCATAACAAGTTAACAACTCATTAAAGTGTGCTTGTTTGGATGGAATAAAAGATTCCATTACAGGAGTTTGGGAACAAACCTTAGTATAGCTCTATCTGCCCCATAAAGCTGCCAAATGACCGGATTGGCTTGTAGAATTGTAGTTTGGTTAACATTATTCATGTTGTGGAGGATAAGTATATGACGATTTAAAGAGAATGCACGATTTTTTCAACAAAATGCCAAGTGGACATTTTTTGATACCGGAAGTCATGACTTCTCACATTCGAGAAACCGGGGAAAAAGTGGTAATTGGCAACCAACGGTTAAAAAATCCGTTTGCTTTTATATAACAGTTGATCGATAAAAGAGCTAAATAACATACTATTATCGATGGCGCATTCTACTACGATAAAATAGTCCACAAAATTTTATGTTCTTGTTTCACAAACCTCACTAATTTGAAACAGAGTCTCCCAAATTCATCTAGTTGTATCTTTGACTATAAATTTCAAAAAGGAGTAAGAGTTGCAGATGAAAATATTTTATATGCAATAGAAAATACCATGAATTTCTTTGATTTTTTCGACAAATACAGTCTTGATTGAAAAGTACTAAATACAACATTTTTCAAACAGTCTTTTATCGGAAATAAGCATATGGGAAACCGTTGAAAGAAGAGTTTTTATAAGACTCAAATACAAATGCAGTTTGGATTTTATTCCACAACTCAGTTTGGATTTTATTCCACAACTAGAAAGGATATTGAAGGACTCAGAAACCTTATAGCATCTAACGCTGTAGTTATATGATTTATGAAGACATGGGGAGGTAATGATGCTCCTACACTAGCAAAAATATTAGTTGCATCATCGCCTAACGCGGGCCCATGGCTTCATAAAACCCTGATGTTGGATCCTCTAAGGTTTCTTAGTTTTTCAATATCTTTTGTAGTTGTACAATAAAATATAAACTACATCTGTATTTTAGCCTTAGAAAAACTTTTCTTTCTAAGGATTCCCATATGTTTATTCCGGATAAAAGTCTGTTTTACAAACGTTGTATTTAGTACATTTTTCAAATAATACTGTATTGTCGAGAAAATAAAAGAAATCCACGACATTTTCTAACCCATAAAAAATATTTTCACCAACTCATATTCCTTTTCGAAACTTGTAGTCGAACTTACAACGAGACGAATTTGGGAGACCCTGGTTTCAAATTACTGACGTATGTGAAACAAGAACACAACATTTTGTGTAATTTTTTTATCATAGTAGAATGTGCGATCGATGATACTACGGTATTTAGCTCTTTCATCGATCAACCATTCTAAAAAAACAAATGGATTTTTTAACCGTTGGTCGCCAATCACCGGTTTTCCCGGTTTCCCAAATGTTAGAAGTCATGACTTCCGTATCAAAATTTTTCACTTGGCACCCCATTGAAAAAATCATACATTTTTCTTCAAATCGTCATACTTATCATACACAATCATGTTGACCAAACCAAAGTTCTATGAGTCCACCAATCATGTCATTTGGCGGCTTTAGATCATTTGACTTTGGATCATTTCCTTTTCTACCACTACTATAATTGCTATTATACTGGCCGAATAACTTGACACTTTTTAATCTCTTCATTTAAATGTTCAACTTTCTTCAAATACTCCCCGTAATCACAACATCCTAGGAATTTCTGACTCTCCCCAATGGAAAACTTAGCCAAGTAACTATGAAAAGGTTTTTCAAAGGCTTCTTCGTAGCCAAGCTCGCGAAAGTTCAATAAATATGTTTCTTTGACATCAAGCTTGCGAAATTTCAATAACATGTTTAAAATGTTTCCCATGAAGCTCGTGTTAACTTCACCTTCCCTTTCTATTTGAAAAAACTCAGGGACGGTGTCTTTGAGCTTTGTTTGGATCTTATCTGAGCGAATGATATTATCGCGCCATTAATCGAGGCCGATTTGTGAACTGGAGTTTTACGTCTAATTGGAATGAAATTTTTGTCCAGGTAGATTCGTATGACGCATATCCTTTCTAAGGCTTTGTTGTGCTCCTTCCATTTTCGGCTCAGTTCTTCTAGAAATACCATACCTTGAAAGGTGTCAACCGATGCTGCTGTACTTTTCATTTTAAAGTCATCACTGATAAGAGTTCAGAGTATTACATTTCTCCAAATTTGAGCTGGACTTGGTTGTATGTGTGTCTGCCTTGACATACAAAAACACCATTGCAATGTAATGGAGTAATAAGAATGGAAGCTAATTAACATCATATATGTTACGTACATGTATTCATCTGCTATTAATTAGAATCTATTTACAATTTTTTTTTAAATATCTTTATAAATGACAGAAGTACGTAAACTAATAGACTACACACCAAGATCATAACAAGTAAAATAAGCATGCACCCTTGTATTAATTAGAACCAATGTTCAAGACATAGAACAAAAAGATCTGTTGAATATTAAATATTTGTTTTCTGTATAAAGTTGATGGTTTGACTATACTAAGAACACTTACTAGAGCAAATTTCTATCAATTTAAAGATCAAAAATTCAATACCATGACAAACTAAAACTAAAACATGAACGAGAATTAAAGACAAAAAAATACAGGGCTAAAACTATGCAGACAAGTAAGATTTTATCAAAATTAAAGCAGCTCCATAACTCCATATATGATCATAGTCTGATGATGCAAGACCTCTCCTTCCCCTCACACTAACCAAATCCCTCCATCTGAAAGGCCAATGCTGAAGTTTGATCTCAATTACCAAAAAAACGATCACCCCGCTCATGGAGATATGTGAAAAAAAAGCTATTTCCTGTTCTTTACATAATTTTTTTTGTCATGACAAATCTTAACACACATTCTAGTAAGAAGATTTCCATGTCCACAATCATATATTAGGGAAAAATTCATGCATAACATGGTTTGGCAACTTTCTTTTCTCCTCACAATGTTGATTCGATATATAATGTATAACAATATCCCTAAATTCAATCGTTCTTTCCTTCACCAAGCATATAAGGACGAATTTGAATTAAATAGAAGAAAGTTAATTACCACTTGACGAAGGAAGGAAAAAAGGAGGAGAAAATTAAACCTGTAAAGTTCTTCGATACTAAGGTCACCCACGTTGTCTTGTTCTTGAATTTCACACCCCAAGATTTTCCAAATTTTCTCGGCATAATTGGGATCTGCCTCCGCCCGATTCCTAAGCACCTCTATTGGAGGATCATGTTCTTCTGACAACTCATCCTCCTTTCAAAATCCAATTTAATCCAATTTTCCCAGCTACAAGATAGAACGAAATTGGTGATTTCTTTGAACCCAGATTAAGGTATTCTGATTCGTTTGCGATTTATTCAACCAATATTTGCAGTTTTTATCCCATTCTGTCACGGGACTACTCGATCACCGTGTGCCACTTAGTGTTTCTTCTACTAAGTCACACTTACTACGATTCATCGATGATGTACTAACGCCTTAGAAAGCAAGAGACAAGGGTTGAGAATTACTACAAACGAAAGAGAGGTTCTATTACACGAATTCAAGAGAATACAAGACAACTTCCGATGATCTTGGAACAAATGGCTACACCCCTATTTATAGGGTCATTCTAGAATAATCTATCTAGATATTTACATGTTTACATGATTCTATAAGGATCAAGATAAGTCTTCGATGTCCTAGCATACTCCAACAACTTCTCGATTACTCCGGAAAATTCTAGATACGGTCCGTGACACCCTCCCCCACCAAATTCCTTGACGTCCTCGTCAAGATTTAGTTCGGTAAGCGTCGATCTTGTCACGGAACTGCCATAAATCTTGTTCTATCTCCCAACTAGATTTGCTCTCAGGTGATCATTTCCATCGTACGTAATACTATGTCCAGTTGGGCGATCCTATTTTGCGAACCACTCTGTCGGCTAAGATTTCATCCATGTCCTTATCATACGAGACGACATTGGCGACTGGGGCGTGGTGCGATTCACTTCTAGATGGATCCTCATTGTCTCGATTGTACTGTTTTAGGAGACTTACGTGGAATACGAGGTGGATCTTCAAGTTGGATGGTAACTCGAGTTTGTATGACCGTGTCCCGACCTTTTTAACAATCTAGTAAGGCCCCTCGTATCTTCGAGTTAGGCCTTTATATACTTGTCGAGTAGATTTGAACATTCTTTGGGGAAGTTTTACCATTACTTCGTCCCCCATAATGAACTCTCTCGGTTGCCTTTTTTCATCCGCCCATTTCTTCATTCGTTTGGTTGCCTTATTCAAGTAAGACTTCACTATGTCGGGTTCTTCATTCCACCCTTTTGCGAACTTATATGCGGGAGGGCTTGATCCTTTGTAGCTTTTAGTTAATTCGTGTGGTGTTAACGATTGTTGACCTGTAGCAATTTCAAAGGGACTCCTTCCTGTAGCATCGCTTAGTTGTAAGTTATAAGAAAATTGGGCCACATCAATCAACTTGGCCCAATCTTGCTGGTTCGCACTCACAAAGTGCCTTAGGTAAATCTCGAGCAAGTGATTCACCCTCTCAGTCTGGCCATCGTTCTGAGGGTGAAAACTAATCGAGAAGTGGAGATCTGATCCCATGAGTTTAAATAAATCTCTCCAAAACTCTCCAGTAAAGAGAGGATCTCTGTCACTTATAACTTTCCGTGGGAGTCCCCAATACTTCACGACATTCTTGAAGAATAGTCGTCTGACTTCTTCGGTTGTGCAATCTCGTGGGGCTGTAATAAATGTTCCATATTTCGAAAACCGATCTACAATTACCATTATGGAGCTGCATCCTTCATACATTGGTAATGCCGAGATGAAGTCCATCGATATACTTTCCCATGGTCGTTCGGTAATCGGTAGTGGTTCTAGTAGACCTGTCGGATTTGCTTGTTCTACCTTGTCTTGTTGGCATATAAGACAAGTCTTCATATATGCATCCACATCGCTTCGCATACTTGGCCAATAATATGATCGTTCTATAATTGCCCTTGTACGATGGGTGCTCGGATGTCCAGCCCACTTAGAGTCGTGGCATTCCTCCAGGACTTCACGCCTTAAGTTGTCCCATTTCGGAACATGTATGCGGTTGCCAACTGTGAGTAGGAGTCCTTCTTAGACCAAAATTTTCTTGTCTTGCCCTCTCTAACCATCTCCATCAAGTTCTTGGCTATTGGGTCGTGGCTCAACCCTTATTTTATTCGATCAACAAGGTTAAATGTCACCAAGGTGAAAGCTGCTAGTTCTACCTTGCGACTTAAAGTGTCAGCAATGAGATTGGATTTTCCGGGTTTGTACTCCATAATATAATCGAACTCAGCTAGGAAATCTTGCCAGCGTGCTTGCTTGGGACTGAGTTTACTCTGATTTTGAAAGTTACTGGTGGCCACATTATCAATTTGAATAATGATTCGGCTTCCAAGCAAATAATGCCTCCATACCCGAAGACAATGGATGATTGTTGTCATTTCCTTATCATGTACATGATACCTTTGTTCTGTATCATTCAACTTTCGAATCTCGTAGGTCACCGAGTGTTCTTCTTGTATCAAGACTCCTCCTATTGCAAAGTCTGACACGTTGGTTTGTACTAAGAAGGGTTTGGAGTAATGTGGAAGCTTCAAGACAGGTTCTTTTGTGACTGCGTTCATTAAGTCATTAAATGTTCTTTGACATTTCTCGGTCCATTTCTAGATTACTTTCTTATTAAGAAGGCCAGTTAGTGGTGTAGCTCTAGCCGAGTACCTTGAGATGAATCTACGATAGTAGTTTATTAGGCACAAGAATGATCGTAGCTCGGATACATTCTTAGGCGGCTCCCACTCGGAGATGGCTTGTACTTTGCTTTCATCCATTTGGATCCTTCCGTCACAATCCTATGCCCTATAAATGATACTTCAGGTTGGGCAAAGGAGCACTTCTCCATCTTAACATATGGTTGGTTTTGTTGGATAAGGTGTCTAAGTCCATAACTATTTCTGGTATATACTTGACCCGACCCTGCATGGTCCATTTGGGTTGCATGGCACCATGCAATTGGATAAACTAAAATGAGAGAAATAACACTTATGGTTTATTAATATATTATAAGTTCTAATATATTAATAATATTATTTAATTAGTTTGATCAAGAATTAATTAAGTGATCAAAAGATAACTAATTAAATATATGGGTAGATTATGTAAATCTTCCATATCTTATATAGTGGGCTAAGAGGCTCCATGGATTATCAAGTTGGGTTCCACCCATAGGATGCTCCATGGGAGTTACAAACCCATGGGTCATGGAAATGAAGAGTCATGACACATTAGGGTTTACATGGTGTAACCCTAGATGTGTCAACACTATATAAGAAACCCATTCTCCACCAAAATTGGCTACACACTAAGAAACAAGAGGGCTAGAGCCGATTTTGCAAGTGTAAGTTCTCTCAAAGTTTACTCCTTTGCATTTGGTGTTGTGTGAAGCATTTGAGGCATCACACTTGGGGTGCTAGGCTCACAAGGTTTCAAGGATCATAATCAACAACAAGGTAAGTTATTCTTTCATTCAAGTTAAAAATGTTCCCCATGTATGCTAGATAGGAATATAACCTTGGAATTCAACTTTGCATGATTATTAGACAAACATAGATCCAAGGTTATTAGGGTTGCATGTACACTTAGGAAGTGTTAGAATGCTCAAAACCCATCAGTGGTATCAGAGCCTAGGTTTGTTTGTTGTTTTTTTTTGTGTGCAAACAGCTTGAAAAAAAAATCGTTTTTCTGTTTTCTGCTCGTATGAAAGTTTGCACATTTGTTGCTGGAAATGGACTAGAAACATTACCCTAAACTGTTTTGATGTTTTAAAGCTTGTTTTAGATGGTGTAATGTTTATGCTAATCCATTTACAATGGCAATTATTAAAATTACAAGTTTTTTTTAAGTGTAATTTTTGATTCTTGAAAGTGTTCATATTCATGTTCTTGAACTTATGAAGATTAGATGATCATAGGAATTGTTTGTAACCTTCATGGTAGTTTAATTCATGATCATAATATGTTTTAATGGAGTCCATAACTTGTCCTCAAGTTATGGAAAACCAAAAGTCTCACTTTTATTAAAGCCATTAAAAGAACACAAGAGTTATAAAAATGAAGAGTCTTCATTTTTATTACTCAATTAATTCATAAGTTATAAGAAATGAAAAGTTTTGGAAGTTTTACAAAACTTGCCCTCAAGTTTTGGAACATGTAAAGTCTTGTTTAAAACTTTAGTTCCAACCCTTAGAATTTTAAAAGTTAAAATTCAACCCTTATACTTTATAATATTATAAGTTACTAATATATATGTGTATAACGTCAAGTCGTCTTACCACTAGTACGCCTCATTCACGAAGCCGATCTATAAGGGGGGTATAAGGTTGTTGCCTATAAAATGGCAACTTAATGGGTGTCCACTCTCACCCACCGCTTCCTTGATCGGTGGAGGGTCGTTAGCCGAACGGGTAGGACAAGGACTTATAAATTCTCATTAAAAGTATGATGCATATTATAAAGTAACTAAATGCTTTTATTAAATTCCCAATCTTAGTTACTTTAGGAAAATGTGAATAAGGTGCTAATCCATGAAATTACACTTTACACTTTGTTTAAGTCGTTAGTGGAGCTCGTGTGGTTAACCGGCACACTAACTTGGACTTAACAAGGAAGGTAAAGGGTGACTTAAAGTTTAGTATAGGTCGGTGGAGCTCATGTGGTTAACCGGCACATCGATTGAGTAATAAACATTAAGTGTACCAAGTGATTTGCATGGTTACTTCACACCTCGTTTTGTGATCCTCGGTATCCCAGTCACAAAACTTGGAGGGCACACTCGAGATTGAAACATGCCTTTGAAAAGTTCATTGAATCTCAAAAGAATCTAGGAATTTCTAAGAACCAATAAAAACCTAATATCTATATTTCGTTTTTCATGGTGGAAATTGGTGAATCGTCATTCACCTACCTTTCAAATATGTTATAGCTTGGATTACGGCATACCTCTTCTAAGTTATAATATATTGTGATTGGATCCTAGCCTTAATATTACATTTGGGTGTTTTATTAAGGACTCTCTTAATATCTAAACTAATCTTGTTCTCTTCTTTCAGATGTCTTCAAACAATGCTGCTTCTGGCTCTAATCCTAATGGCTCCTTTACCCTTATGAACTTGTGTGGGAAAGTCACTTTTGATGGATCCAACTTCAATGAATGGATCAGAAACATCAGGATGATTACCCGCTACGAGGACAAAGAATATGTCCTTGACAAGGAGCTTAAGGAGATTGATGAGACCACTGCAACTCCCCAGGAGATCGCTGACTTCCGGGCACATGAAAGGGATGCTACAAAAGTGGCATGCATAATGTTGGCCACCATGACAGCGGAACTCCAAAAGTCCTATGAGGACTTCTACCCTTTTGAAATGCACCAAGATCTGATGGAAAGATACCATCAAAGTGCACGACAAGAGAGGTATGAAATCATATGCTCTATCATAACAACCATGATGAAGGACGGGGAATCCGTCACGAGTCACATGCAGAAAATGCAAAGGTATGTGGATCGGTTGCTGAAGCTTAATGTGAACTTCCCTGAGGAGCTTGCAATAGATATCATTTTGCACTCCTTACCATCGTGCTATGATCAATTCCGCATGACATATCACATGAATAAGGAAGAGGTCACACTCAGCAAACTTCAGGGACTCCTCAAGACCGCAGAAACTGGTCTTAAGGGTAAGTCGGTTGTTAACACTCCTACTCCAAACTCCGCCTCGGTTTTGGCAATCGGGAAAGGTAGAGGGAAGAAGAGGAAGAGCTCTTCGAAGGGTACCAAGGCTAGGACCCTTGATGGCTCTTCTTCAAGTGGAACCAAGAAAGGTTTCGTCACTCCTTCTTCTGATCCTAAAGAGGCTGAATTCTTCTATTGCCATGAAAAGTCACATTGGAAGCGGAACTGCCCAAAGTACCAGCAAGATGTGAAGGATGGGAAAGTTAAACCCAACCATGCAGGTATTTACACTATCTTATCTAATAACTCACCCCATTCTAACTCTTGGGTCCTTGATACCGGTTGTGGTATTCATATCTGTTCTGATTTGCAGGGACTAAGAAGAAGTGAGAATGTGGAGCATGGAAGAATAAACTTAATCATGGGGAATAGGAAAGCTTTACCTGTCACCAAGATTGGAGTTTATACTTTATCGCTAAGTAGTGGGTTTAGTTTAGATTTGAATAAATGTTGTTATTCGCCAGAAATGGCAAGAAATATTATTTCCTTTCATGCATTGCATAAACAAGGTTTCACCTTTTCATTTGATAATGAAGTTGGTTCGATTAATGCTTTCTTTAATAATGTTCTTTATTTTAAAGCATTACCTTGTGATGGTGTGTATGAAACTGTATCTGTGGTTGATAACTTAGGAAATAATGTATTGTGTATTGATTCTGTTAATGATAATAACTTTGATAAAGCATCATTATGGCATTGTCGTCTTGGACATATAAGCAAGAAACGCATAGGCCAACTCCAAAAGGATGGAGTATTGGAGTCATTTGACCTAAAGTCAGATGATAGTTGCGAATCATGCTTACTTGGAAAAATGACAAAGTCACCCTTCACAGGTTCTTGTGAGAGGGGTGAAGGTGTGTTGGATCTTATACACACGGATGTGTGTGGGCCCTTCAAACATGCCACAAGGGATGCTAATCGTTATTATTTGACTTTTACTGATGATTACAGTAGATATGGATATGTCTACTTAATCAAGCATAAGTCAGAGACTTTTGAGAGGTTTAAAGAGTTTAAACAGGAAGTCGAGAATCAATTGGGCAGGAACATTAAGATGCTTCGATCCGATCGAGGTGGTGAGTATCTTAGTTCAGAGTTCCTCGACTATCTTAGGGAATGTGGGATTGTCTCACAATTGACACCTCCCAGGACACCGCAGTTGAATGGTGTAGCTGAGAGGCGTAATCGAACCTTGTTGGATATGGTTCGTTCCATGATGAGTCGAGCTTCGCTACCAATCTCATTTTGGGGGTATGCCTTAGAGACTGCCGCCCATATCCTTAATCTAGTTCCCACAAAGAAAGTTGCCAAAACTCCTCATGAGATGTGGACTGGTAAAGTACCCAAACTAGACCACATTAAGATTTGGGGTTGCGAGGCTTTCGTGAGACGCGAGACTCATGATAAGCTCGAACCTCAAAGTGAGAGGTGTATTTTTATCGGCTACCCACAGAAATCCTTTGGTTACCTCTTCTACAGACCTAGTGAGAATGTGGTCTTTGTGGCTAGGAAGGCTTTCTTTCGAGAGAGAGAGAGTTCATAAGCCAAGGAGACAGTGGGAGGCAAGTTGACCTTGAAGAAATTCAAGAGTCAAGTGGTGAAGGAACTTCAAACCCTAGCACTCAACTTGAGGAGGAAACTTCTGTTGAGCCAATTGATAAGTCTGTACCTCTGAGGCGTTCCACAAGGGTTAGGAATGCACCTGAGCATTACTATGGATTCCATATTACTGCGGAAGGTGATACACTTATCAGTGATGAGACACTGATAGGTCTGAATGAACCTAACAGTTACGCGGAAGCCATGGCAGGCCCTGAGTCAGCCAAGTGGAAAGAGGCAATGGACAGCGAGATACAGTCCATGTATGACAATCAAGTTTGGAACTTGGTTGAGAATGTACCAGGTCGTAAGACTGTAGGGTGCAAATGGATCTTCAAGAAGAAGACCGACATGGATGGTAATGTACACACTTATAAGGCACGACTGGTTGCAAAGGGTTTCTCACAAACTCCGGGAGTTGATTATGATGAGACCTTTTCTCCAGTGGCCAAGATTAAGTCTATTAGGGTTCTGTTAGCCATAGCCGCATTTCATGACTATGAAATATGGCAAATGGATGTCAAAACCGCTTTCCTTAATGGAAAGTTGGCTGAGGATGTTTACATGAGTCAGCCAGAGGGTTTTGTCAACACAGAGTACCCTAATAGAGTGTGTAAGCTTGAGAAATCCATTTATGGGTTAAAGCAAGCACCTCGCAGATGGAATCTTTGCTTTGATGAGAAAGTCAAGGAATTTGGCTTTTCTAGGAGTGAAGATGAATCTTGTGTCTATGTCAAGGCTAGTGGGAGTATAGTTAGCTTTTTGGTATTGTATGTGGATGAAATACTACTCATAGGAAATGACATCCCAACTCTGCAGGAAGTTAAGTCCTGGCTTGGGAAGTGTTTCTCTATGAAGGACCTAGGAGAAGCTGCCTATATTCTAGGGATAAGGATCTTGAGAGATCGGAGTAACAGACTATTTGGACTTAGTCAGAGTACTTACTTGGATAAGGTGTTGAAGAGATTCGGCATGCAGGACTCCAAGAAAGGAGAGTTACCCATCCAGAGTAATGCCAGATTGAGTAAGACACAAAGCCCTAGTACTGAGGCTGAGATAGCAGAAATGAGTCGAATACCTTATGCTTCGGCTGTAGGATTGATCATGTATGCTATGACGTGTACTCGACCTGATGTAGCCTTTGCTTTGAGCATGGTTAGCAGGTATCAGGGGAACCCTGGCAAGGCACACTGGACTGCGGTAAAGAATATCCTCAAGTACCTACGGAGGACTAAGGACTGGGTCCTTACCCTCGGTGGGAGTGAAGACTTGAGAGTTGTAGGGTATAGTGATGCTAGCTTTCAGACTGATAGGGATAATTTCCGCTCTCAGTCAGGCTGGGTCTTTACCTTAAATGGAGGAGCAATTTCTTGGAAGAGTTCCAAGCAAGAGACAGTGGCTGATTCAACTTGCGAATCAGAGTATATAGCAGCTAGCGAGGCAGCAAAGGAGGCGATATGGCTGAAGAACTTCATTGGAGACCTTGGAGTTGTACCAGCTATTAAAGAGCCAATGGAAATTTTCTGTGATAGTGAAAGTGCAGTTGCCTTAGCCAAGGAACCAAGGGATCACGGGAGATCCAGACACATCGATAGAAAATACCATTTCATCAGACATCGAATAGAAGGACTCCTCGTGGCAAAGAGGGTATCATCGGATGAGAATCCAGCGGATCCCCTCACGAAAGGACTGACTCGGGTTAAGCATCTCCAGCATGCTCGGAGCATAGGGCTGAAGGATGATATTAGATTTAGTAGTTAGATAACCTTGAAATTTGTAAAGTGTAATTGACATTAGATGATGAATAAAAGGTGTTTTATTTATGAGTAAAGTGTTGCTATCTCTTGTCGATCGTTTACTATATTTCTTTTGCATGTTTTGACTTCTAGAATAATTATGTTTGGTATATCATATTATTCGAACCTCCACAGTCGGTCATATGTCGGAAGTAGGTATGAATCAAGACTGTCATGATTGGTTGCAGAGGTCTAAGTTGTTGGACATGGCTACAACACTCATGAGTGCTCATAAGTTCTGAGCATTGGACTCAACCCACGCTCACTGGAATCACTTCATGGAATTTATCTCGAGTGATCGTGAGACGGTAATATCATATAAGTCTTCAAACCTAGATATATGATTTGTTACTTATGAGTTGGTTATGCATTGATTGTACGAAAACGCATTGGTAACTCGATGTTATAAAACGTGCTCTTGTGTATAATTCAATGAGTAGTAGAACAAACATATGAGTCGAAGTTTATCTGTTCCTTCTTGGATTAGAAGCTGATATCTGGGCCCCTCGATGATTTTGTTTTGACCTATGTACCGGGCCAGGTCAGATTTAAGTTGATGTGTTCAATTGAGTTCTATGTCAAACAAATCGGAAATCGGGAAACAAACTGTTGGACACAAAGTAAGACACTGTTCCATGTATTTGTCCGGCTGATATCTAGAATAGAGGATTATATGATCACTTATCTTAAATGGCGTATCATCATCTTCTCAGTTCCGAGAGACCTTGAAAGAGCTACGATTGCCGATCGGTTCCTGAAGTATTGCAGTTATAGTTATTAGACTTATCCAAGTGGGAGACTGTTGGATAAGGTGTCTAAGTCCATAACTATTTCTGGTATATACTTGACCCGACCCGGCATGGTCCATTTGGGTTGCATGGCACCATGCAATTGGATAAACTAAAATGAGAGAAATAACACTTATGGTTTATTAATATATTATAAGTTCTAATATATTAATAATATTATTTAATTAGTTTGATCAAGAATTAATTAAGTGATCAAAAGATAACTAATTAAATATATAGGTATATTATGTAAATCTTCCATATCTTATATAGTGGGCTAAGAGGCTCCATGGATTATCAAGTTGGGTTCCACCCATAGGATGCTCCATGGATGCTCCATGGGAGTTACAAACTCATGGGTCATGGAAATGAAGAGTCATGACACATTAGGGTTTACATGGTGTAACCCTAGATGTGTCAACACTATATAAGAAACCCATTCTCCACTAAAATTGGCTACACACTAAGAAACAAGAGGGCTAGAGCCGATTTTGCAAGTGTAAGATTCTCTCAAAGTTTACTCCTTTGCATTTGGTGTTGTGTGAAGCATTTGAGGCATCACACTTGGGGTGCTAGGCTCACAAGGTTTCAAGGATCATAATCAACAACAAGGTAAGTTATTCTATCTTTCATTCAAGTTAAAAATGTTCCCCATGTATGCTAGATAGGAATATAACCTTGGAATTCAACTTTGCATGATTATTAGACAAACATAGATCCAAGGTTATTAGGGTTGCATGTACACTTAGGAAGTGTTAGAATGCTCAAAACCCATCAGGTTTTCCTTGAGTACTCGGAAGATTGAGCGTAAGTGATCAATGTGCTCTTCCAACAACTCTGAGTACACCACAATGTCGTCCAAATACACCACAACGAATTTATCCAAGGAAGGATGGAAGATCTTATTCATTAAGGTGAAAAATGTGGCAGGTGCGTTGGTTGATCCAAAGGGAATTACTAAGAACTCGAACGATCTGTACCTTGTTATGCATGTCGTCTTTGGCGCATCGCCTGCTGCGATACGTACTTGCCAATATCCGGATCTCAGGTCTAGCTTCGAGAACCATCATGCCTTAACTAGTCGGTCGAAAAGATCTGCCACTACAGGGATGGGGTACTTGTTGTTCACCGTTACTTTGTTTAATGCTCGGTAGTCGATACACATACTCAAGCTACCGGTGCTCCAAATGGGGCCTTTGAAGGCCTTATGAATCCGGCGTCTAGTAGTTCTTTCAGATGTTTCCTAAGTTCTTCCAACTCAGGAGTGCCATTCGATAAGGCCCCATGGCTGGTGGTCTTGCTCCCGGTTCCAATTCTATATCATGATCTACCACTCACCTAGGAGGTAGCTTCTTCGGCAACTCTGGCGGCATCACATCTTTGAATTCTTCAAGCACATTCTTTATCTCTGTGGGTACTTCTGTTTAGGACGTGTGGTCGTTCTCTTTGAGTGTCGCCAAGAAAGTCATTTCACCTTTTCGGAGTCTCTTATTAAGTTATATGGCTGATAGGGTTCGAGACTCTGTCTTGTTCCTTTCTACGGGTATAATATGTATTGTCGAACCCTTAGTTATATGCATGGTTTTCTCTTCGAATGAGAAAGGGAGTACCTCGTCGAGGAATTCCATTCCTAGCACTTGTCGATAATCATCCATGGCACTATTGTTAAATCGACCGTGCCTTTCCATCCTCCAATCTCGATCGGAATTCCATGAGCAACTCCAAGAATAGGTTCGGACAGAGAGTTTACTGCTTTCAACCAGCCTATCTCTTTCGTATGTTGAATATTCATCTTCTTGGCCTCGTTTTTGGATAGGAAGTTATGAGACGCACTTGTGTCAATCAGGGTTTTAACATGTTCTTCGTTCAGCTTGGCATTGACGAACATTAGACCACGTCCCTTTTTTCTGTTTCCTTTTTCTGTCTTAGTTTCTTCTTTAGCCACAAAGTTGAGGACTCGCATTGAGCTTAACTGGGCTTCTTCATTTTCATCTTCAAATACCATGGCGTTGAAGCTTTTTTTCTTTGGACAGTCCCTGATTAGATGGGGTCCATCACATAGATAACACTTCACGTCCTTTAGGGGTCCCGCTTCAACCCCCTTTCCTTTGAAAGTGGAGGGTTTGGCAACAGGTCTATCTTCCCTTTGTGATGGTCGTGGTGTGGGTTTATCTCCCCCACTCGTCCTTCTGGCCAGAGTATCTATTCAAAAGTCCATAAGGTCTTCCTCCATAGCTATTTCTTCGTCGACATCTTGGACGTTCCTCCTCTTGAGCTCATTGTAAGCCCAAGATTGTAGTCTGACTTTGTAACATCCCAAAATTCAAGGCCAAAAATTTCATTTTAATTAAGTAATTTATAAAATAGTTAACCAAAACATCGCCATTGTTACATCAATCCCCAAAACCATAATATCGTATCTCAAAACCAAATCACCAAAAGTAATGAAAATCAGAGTACAATTCCCAGGGTCTTATAGTGCGGAATCCAGTGTGTGTGTGATGTGTCGCTACCGTGCCGGCTCCTTCCCCTTCACTGAAGAGGTACCTGAAACCAAAACTATAAACCGTAAGCATAAAGCTTAGTGAGTTACCCCATCATACCACATACCATACGCAACACATACTGTCAGGCATACCGGGGTGCCCGACCTACCCCATGCCAGGCATATCTGGGTGCCCGACCTACCCTGCTAAGCATATCGGGGTGCTCAACCTACCCCTGCTAGGCATACCGGGGTGCCTAACCTACCCCTGTCAGACATATTGGGGTGTCCGACCTACCCCTCCGGTTTATCTCAACCGGTGACGGGGACTATTTCACCCCTACTACTACCACATAATATCATATCACATATATCATAATCTGTCTAGCATAGCTGGGTATTAATCTGCCCCTTCGGTCCTATCGAGCGGTAACCGGGGACTATTTCACCCCCCTACTATCACTATCACATAAAATCATATCATACTAGCACATATACATAACAGGTAGTAGCAAACATACACAATTATCACAAAGACAATCATCTAACAACTCCTACTGGTGGGCCGACATTGTGTCCGTAGACCCACCCCTACTGGAAGGTAACTCACCTTGATGTCGCGTAGTGTCTGCACTGATCTCGATGTGGAAATCGACTCTTCCCGACTCCTCAATCCCTACACGACAACTCTTTCAAGTTATCAACTCATACTCATACTCGCAACCCTTACAAGGGTCAACCCAAACCCAATCAATGTCCAAGTCAAATCCATGGTCAAAGTCAACTTTGGTCAAAGTCAGCATCTGGTTGACTCGACTCGCCGAGTTGGCCCGCCAACTCGTCGAGTCCCGATAACCACAAAATGTTATAAATCCGCTCCTACCCGTCGAGTCTAGAAAGAGCTCAACGAGTTCCCCTTCAACAACACATCGGACAATCTTCAAACGACTCGTCGAGTTAGTTCTTGAACTCGCCGAGTTCATCTTCATTCATAAGAAGATGTTCAGTCTATGACTCGCCGAGTTCCTCCTGAACTCGCCGAGTCCGTCTTCATAAGTTGGGAGATTGCCTTGTACCCGCCGAGTCTGTTCATACACTCGTCGATTCCCATGAGTTCCAGGTCCAAAACAAACCGCTATCTGGCTGAGTGTTCCTTCCACTCAACCAAAACCATTTCCAGGAGACACTTTGGGGAAAAAGCGTCCCGACTCGCCGAGTCACCTAAGTGACTCGTCAAGTCCCTCTTTGTCTAAAACTATACAGTCGATTTCAGTGGGACTTAATGCATCCCAATCATAGATCTGAACTCCTAGGGTCCCTTTTATACGTAAAGCTACGAACTTGATGTCCATGCATGGGGTTTTTGGCTCAAAAGGCTATAAAATGGGGTTTATATGATGCATGGGTCTCCCATGGCCATAAAGTTGGCACCTTTATGCCATGGGAACCCTCAATGGTTCCAGATCTGAAGCACAACCCACATATACAAGGAAAACTGAACATAGCTTCTCAAAAGCTTAGAAAAGGTGGAGAAATAACCCCAAAACAAGATCTAGGAAATAGATGGTCAAGGTTCAAGCTTTTTACCTTGAATGGACTGAGAATTAAGCAAAACCTTGGGATCTACTAGCTTCCTCTTGATCTCCTAAGCTCTCTTCTTCTCCTTCAACTTCAAACACACACAAAAAGGCACCAAAAGAGCTCAAATCACTGAAAAATGGTTTAAGGTTTCAATCTAGGGTTTCTCTGAGTTGGGAGGGTGATGGAGGCTGGGTTGGGACGAGATAAAATGTTTAAATAGGGTGCAAACACTAAATATTAGGGTTTTGTCCAGACATCTCCTACTCGTCGATTCGATCTTCCGACTCGTTGAGTAGGTCACTTAAACCCCCGATCCAACAGTCGAGTCTACTCGACGAGTTGGGCCTCCAACTCGTCGATTCCTAGAGTAAATTGTAACATTTCAATGAAATTAAATATGTACCAGGAATCGGGTGCTATAAATCTCCCCCACTTATTTTAGACTTCGTCCTCGAAGTCTGCTGCCGATTCTGAAAAAAGCTCGGGGTAGTGCTCCCTCATCTCATCCTCCGGCTCCCCAGTCCATTCCGATCCCTTGCGGTGCTGCCATTGCACCTTCACCAGCTTCAGTCTCTTGTTCCTCTAGTCCTTCGACTTCCTGTCGAGGATCGCTACTGGCCGCTCGATGTAATTCAGGCTGTCATCCACCTGAATATCCTCCAAGGGTACAACTGTCGAGTCGTCCACTAGGCACTTCCGTAACTGGGAGACGTGAAACGTACTGTGAATCTGACTGAGTTCGGCTGGCAGGTCCAACCTATATGCCACCTTGCCCACCCGGGCTATAACCTGGAAAGGTCCAATGTATCTGGGGCCCAACTTGCCCGGCTTCCTGAATCGGACGACGCCTTTCCAAGGTGACACCTTCAGGAGAACCATATCCCCGACCTGGAACTCCAGGTCTGATCGGCGCTTGTCGGCGTGACTTTTCTCCTGACTCTGAGCAGTCTGAAGCCTGCTCCTAACCTGCTGAATTCTCTCTATCGTCTTGAGCACCACTTCGGTGCTCCCCATGACCCTCTGTCTGACTTCGCTCCAACATATCGAGGTCTTGCACTTCCTTCTGTACAACATCTTGAAGGGAGGACGGTCGATACTTGCGTGGTAGCTGTTGTTGTAGGAGAACTCGGCTAATGGAAGGTAGGTATCCCAGCTACCACCAAAGTCTAGAACGTAGGCCCGCAACATATCCTCCAAAGTCTGGATGGTCCGCTCACTCTGACCATCCGTCTGTGGGTGGAACGATGTGCTGAAATGCAGATGAGTACCCAACTCGTCGTGAAACTTCTTCCAGAACATGGAAGTAAACCGCACGTATCGGTCCGAAATCACCGAAACTGGCACTCCGTGCCGAGCTACTACCTCTCGGATGTAGATGTCAGCCAACTTCTCGGTCGAAATGCTCTTTTGGATTGGTATGAAATGGGCACTCTTGGTTAATCGATCCACGATAACCCAAATCGAGTCCACTCCCCATGCAGTCTTGGGAAGCTTGGTGATGAAGTCCATAGTAATATCTTCCCATTTCCACATGGGAATTTCTACCGGCTGCATCTTGCCGTGTGGCCTCTGGTGCTCAGCCTTGACCTTCTTGCAGGTCAACCATCGCTCTACGTACCAGGCGACGTCCCACTTCATGCAGGGCCACCAGTAATCGGGTCGAAGATCCCTGTACATCTTCGTCGCCCCGGGATGAATCGAGAATCGGGATTTGTGCGCCTCCTCCATCAGAACCTGGCGCACACCCCCATGATAGGGAACCCACACCCTGCGGTGTAGCGTCAATAACCCACGGCTATCATAGTCGAAGGAGGACATCTGTCCTACAATACGCTCGCTCTTCCCATGTTCCTCCTTCATAGCCTCCTGTTGGGCCTCTCGGATCTGCTCCAAAAGAGGAGTCACCACCGTCATCCTCATGCAGATGTCTCTGATCGGCGCTGCCTTGCGGCTAAGCGCATCGGCCACGACATTGGCCTTCCCCGGGTGGTAAAAGATCTCGCAATCGTAATCCTTCACCACATCTAACCACCGACGCTGCCTCATGTTCAGATTAGGCTGAACCGTTAGATACCTCAAACTCTTGTGGTCAGTGTAGATGGTACAACGGACCCCATAGAGGTAGTGTCGCCAACTTTTGAGGGAGAAGACGACCGCCCCCAACTCCAAATCATGCGTCGGGTAGTTCGTTTCATGAGGCTTCAGCTGCCTCGAAGCGTAAGCGATAACGTGCCCTCTCTGCATCAATACCGTGCCCAACCCCGAGATGGACGCATCACAGTATACCATAAAATCCTCCATGCCCTCGGGCAGGGAGAGAATCGGTGCCTCACACAGTCTCTGTCTCAACGTCTTAAATGTTGCCTGCTGCTCAGACCCCCAGCGAAAGACAACGACTTTCTTCGTCAACTGCGTCAAGGGTACGACTATTTTGGAGAAGTCCTGAATCAATCTCTGATAATAGCCATCCAGTCCGAGGAAACTCCGAATCTCAGATGGAGACTTCGGAACCTCCCATCTCAGCACGGCCTCCACTTTGGCCGGGTCAACCAATATCCCGTTCTGGTTGACAAGGTGTCCAAGAAACTGCACCTCGCGTAACCAGAACTCGCACTTGGAGAACTTGGCATACAAGCTCTCCCTCCTCATGGTATCTAACACCTCTCGCAAGTGCTCCTCATGTTGCTCCTGCGTCTTGGAGTAAACCAAGATGTTATCAATGAAAACTATCACAGACCGATCTAGCATCCGTCTGCACACGCGGTTCATGAGGTCCATGAACGCGACAGGAGCATTAGTGAGCCCGAAGGGCATCACCATGAACTCGTAGTGGCCATACCGAGTCCGAAAAGCAGTCTTCTGTACATCCTCCTCTCTGACCCTCATCTGGTGGTATCCTAACCGCAAGTCTATCTTGGAAAACCAAGACGCTCCCTGAAGCTGATTGAACAAATCATCTATCCTCGGAAGTGGGTAACGGTTCTTCACCGTTACCTTGTTCAGCTCCCGGTAATCTATGCACATGCGATGCGACCCGTCCTTCTTCTTGACAAACAGAATCGGGGCTCCCCAAGGCGAACTACTCGGCCTGATAAATCCCTTGTCTAACAGCTCCTGCAGCTGTGTAGACAACTCCTGCATCTCGGGAGGAGCCAACCGATATGGTACCTTGGCTATCGGAGCCGCACCAGGGACTAGGTCGATCTTGAACTCCACCTGTCGCTCCGGAGGTATCCCAGGCAGCTCCTTTGGGAATACATCCGCGTAATCTCGCACCACCGGAACATCGCTCACCATCTCCTTACCCGCCTCCCGGGTATCCATAACATAGGTGACATACCCAGCGCAGCCCTGCTGAAGATAGCGCCTAGCTCTCGCTGCTGAACATAGTGCTGGTCCGCGCTGTGGCCTCTCGTCCTGAATCACCAGCTCTCCCCCACTCGGGGTCCTGATCCAAACCAACTGCTGCGCACAGTCGATCACTGCCCCGTTGGGGCTCAACCAATCCATGCCTATAATCACCTTATTCCCACACAGCGGAATGGGAACCAAGTCTACCAGGGAGCGCTCTTCGAATAACTTCAGAACACAATCTCTGAAAACCGCTGATGCTCGCACTGATCGATCATCCGCAATCTCGACCTCCAGAGGGCAATCCAACATGCCCGAAGACTCAGAGAACCTCTTGCTAAGCGCAAGAGAGACAAATGATCGGATAGCACCCGAATCAAACAATACCTGAACTGGGATACCGTTCAAATGGAACGATCCTAAACAACATACAACATAACATATCAATATTGTAAACAGCATATAATAAAAGTTAGGGAGAAGAAATCATACCCGTCACCACATCGGGTGCGGCGCATGCCTCCTCGGTAGTCAGCTGGAAGGTTCAGCTCCTCACCACTGGAGCCTCTGCCTTGCCCTGTCGGCCATCAGTAATCCGCAGGGTCGCTGGAGTTGGCACCTTCACTAGCGCTGCTGCTGTCAACTGAGGGCAATTGGCCTTTTTATGGCCTCGTTGGTTGCAGTGGAAACACAACAACTCTGATGTCTGGAAAGTGGGCGCAGGGGCGGTACAATCCCTGCTGAAGTGCCTCGTCTTGCCGCAGTTGTAGCAGCCTGATGATCCTATTCTACACACCCCCTCGTGTGGCTTGCTGCACTTTCCGCAGCTGCTCCTGCCCTGATAGCCCTTCGACCTAACGTCGGATCTCTTGGGTTTCTTCCCCGAAACCCTAATCGCCTGTCCCTCTGCCGCTTTCCTCTTCCGGATGTGCTCCAAATCAATCTCCCTCTCCCTCGCCCTGGCGATCATATAATCCAGGTTCGGGCAAGCTGAGTAGCTGACATGCTCCCGGATATCAGCTCGTAACATATCAAGATAGTTGGTTTTCCGCATCTCCTCATCTCTCGCATACTGGGGCTCCAACAATGCCCTCTCCCGGAACTTGGCGGTAACCTCCGCCACCGACTCAGTCGTCTGCCTCATATCGAGAAACTCCATGGCCAGCTGATGAAGCTCCACAGCCGGTGCAAACTCAGCTCTGAACCTAGTCACAAAGTCCGACCAAGTCATAGTCTCAATAGTCGAGGCTCCCAACGAGTCACCAACCGACTCCCACCAATCCCTGGCCCGGTCTCTCAAACATTGTAACATCCCAAAATTCAAGGCCAAAAATTTCATTTTTAAATAAGTTATTACATAGACCATCAGTATAAAAACATTCATAATAATATCTCGTGTCAAGCCAAAGTGTCAGTAATCAAAACATATTATCATAAAACCATATCAGAGTGTGATCCCAAAGATCTCATGTGCGGAAAACATAGTGTGATGCGCTGCGATCGAGCCGGCTCCTTTCCTTGAAAACAAAGTACCTGAAACCAAAACTGAAAACCGTAAGCACGAAGCTTAGTGAGTTCCCCAGATACCACATACCATACAACCCAACTGATCCATACATGCCATACGTAACCATGAGCCATACATAACAAACATATCCATAATCAAGTAAAGTGCTATGTGCCAAACATAGTCTTTCTGTATTGCCACGGGCCGCATGTGGTCTTTCTTGTCAAGCCTGGGGGCCACTCCCTGGGTCTTACAGACAAGTGCCAAGGGCCACCCCCTGGTCTTCCATGCAATCATCACAAAGACAACTATACATACTACTCTACTAGGCTACTCAGCATACAGTGTGCCAGGAGCCACCTCCTGGTCTTTCATTCATAATAGTATACAGTGTGCCAGGAGCCACCTCCTGGTCTTTCATACATGTTGCCTAGGGATAACCCCCGGGTCTTCCTACCATACATAATAACATACTGTGTGCCAGGAGCCTCCTCCTGGTCTTTCATGCATAATACCTAGGGCTAACCCCCGGGTCTTCCTACCATACATAATAACATACTGTGTGCCAGGAGCCTCCTCCTGGTCTTTCATGCATAATGCCTAGGGCTAACCCCCGGGTCTTCCTACCATACATAATAACATACTGTGTGCCAGGAGCCTCCTCCTGGTCTTTCATGCATAATGCCTAGGGCTAACCCCCGGGTCTTGCTACCATACATAAACTAAATGGGTCGGCGTTGTGGCCGTAGACCCATACAAACAGTGAGGAGACTCACCTCGCACTGCTGAACTTTGCTGATAACCCTCTGGCTGCTGTCCGACCACTCCCTGAACCGCTGCTCCACTAGCTCCCCGAGCTACTAATATCAATAAAACACTTAGTTCCAAACTGAACTCTAGAAGTCAAACTAAGTCAACTCTGGATAAAGTCAAAGTCCTGGTCAAATTCAACCTTCCAGTTGACTCGACTCGCCGAGTCAACCCGTAGACTCGCCGAGTCCTTCAACTCAGAAGCTCTCAAAATACGACCCAACTCGCCGAGTCACCCCAGGACTCGTCGAGTTCAACGATCTCTGAGTCCCATCCTGTCCAACTCACTGAGTCACCACTCAACTCACTGATCTGCGTCTTAACCAGAAGAGGTTGGGGGTTCTGCGACCTGACTCGTCGAGTCCAAGAACAGACTCGCCGAGTCCTAGGCAATCTTCAACAGACTCGCCGAGTTGTTCTTCCAACTCGCCGAGCCCATGCACATATTCATACAACTCGTCGAGTACACCCATGTGACTCGCCGAGTTTCTCCAGTTCTCAATCCATACAGTGGCTTTTCGAGCCATGCAGGGGCTCCAATCCATAGATCCACTCTTCTACAGTCTATCCCCCACGTAAAGTTGCAAACTTTACGTGAAACCAAGGAGCTAAAGGCCCAAAACACTCAAGGGATAGGGTTTGAGACAAAGGGGCTTCACCAACAACTTATTGACATGAACTTTATGACCTTCTGGACCATCATAAGTCCAGATCTGAGGTAGCAACCTCAGATCTAGGCCTCTAACTCGACATAGATCTCAATCATGCCCAAAATGCCCCAAATCTCAAACATAAGATAGATCTATTTGCAATAAAGCCAAAGCAACAGCTTATTACCTCCAATATATGCTCCAACTGAAGTAGATCCCGGATCTACACCACTCCTTTGCAGCAAGCCTCTTGATCTTCAAGTCCCTTTCCACCAAAATCACTTATCTAGGCTCTAAATTGCTTCCGAGGGCTCTCACTCACGATTTAGGGTTTCTGGATCTCAAAAGGGGAGTAAAGAGGCTGGGGAAGGGATGTAATGTTCTTTAAATAGGGCACAACCCCCGGGATTAGGGTTTTTCTCGCCCAGACCAGACTCGCCGAGTCCACTAGCCGACTCGCCGAGTCGGTCACTTACTCTATGCCCCGGATCCCGCTCCGACTCGTCGAGTTCCTCCCTGGACTCGACGAGTTGACTCTTGACTTAGAGCCTTTCCTTTCTTTTCTTGGTCTTTCTGATTCTAGGTGTTACAACACTCCCCCACTTAAACCAGACTTTGTCCTCGAAGTCTGCCACGGCCAACTACCTTATCATCTGGTCGCCACTTTACCACTAGGTACACACTCCGCCCATCCGATCCAAACCTTGAAGATGTCATCTTCAGAATAACCCGTTACTTACTACCTTCGAGTACAACACTTTTATCCAACCGGTAATCATACCGATCTTCCTGATACACTTACCCTTGATTCGCAAGGGGTTTACCCTTTTACCCTACACTGTCACTGGCCTTTCCAAGGCACTTTCCGCAAGAAACAACCTTCCCAATTTCCTTTGAGGACCGATCCTCTGCTGAAACGGCAATCTCGGCCACTCCCAGTGCCGGCCATCATACCAATACTTCACGGAATAACCCCCATACAATGCTCCAATGCTGAAAGCTCCACCCAATCGTGAGAATTCAGACAATCCTTCGGGTAGCAGATCCCTCTCTGCTACGTTTAAGGCTCAGACGAGAACGGCGTCACCGAGCCAAATCCTTTACTCTAAGATCATTCGATCCCGCGTTGAGCAGCTTAGCATCATTCGATCAGCTCACAGCTTTTCACACCGAAACCCTTACCATCATTCCTGCCTGTAGTCCTGTTGACTCCCATCCGCCTATCGGATGAACTGAGACCGCCCTGGTCCCAACTGATCTACCATTACCCGGAATACCGGTTTCCCCCATGCTACCTCGGAGATACGGGCCCCCGACCACACTCCGCGAACAAACTACTAATGAATGTCACGGCTTACCCGCAGTCTTACGCCACTCTTGGTCTCCAATGACCTACCGTCTTCCGGACCAAACCATAATGTGGCCCACTCACATCCAGGCGGCTGCCCGACCTGAACTTAACTATCTGAAAAAACCCTGCCACTGAATCACACACCTGATACATTCGCACTAGCGAATAGGGACCGACGAATGCTACGGGCCACCCACATAGTCTTACAACACTTCTACGCTGCCAACCAACTAAAGCTACGGGCCACCCCGCAGTCTTGCTATCCTCACATATGATTGCTACGGGCAACACCGCAGTCTTACTAAACTAATGCTACGGGCCACACCGCAGTCTTACTAAACTAATGCTACGGGTCACACCGCAGTCTAACTATCCTCACATACGATTGCTACGGGCCACACCGCAGTCTTACTAAACTAATGTTACGGGCCACACCGCAGTCTTACTAAACTAATGCTATGGGCCACACCGCAGTCTTACTAAACTAATGCTACGGGCCACACCACAGTCTAACTATCCTCACATACGATTGCTACGGGCCACACCACAGTCTTACTAAACTAATTCTACGGGTCACACCGCAGTCGCACCACACTTCGACGCTATCTGCTAACCATTGCTACGGACCGCCCCGCAGTCTTACCACACTCTTCTTACTATCTGACCACTGGTGAATGCTACGACCATCCGGTAGTCTGACAACACCTTTCCACACCGACTGGCTGCTAGTGGATGCTACGACTAACCCATAGTCGAGCATACAAGCACAATCTAGTACCCCCAAGTGGTACTCATGTCCCAACTGGAACTCCCAACCGATTCCTCTGCAATTTGCTACCAGACATCTCGAGAATGAGGTCTCACAATTGGCAAGTTTTTCCAAACTTCCAATTCACACTGTCCTCAATTCATACAGCCACCTGGGCCGTCTTCCTTTCTGACAGGAGAGCGAAACTTATCCTAGTTTCAAAACCGCTTCTGCTCCCATAACATGATTGTTTCTCCCCCACTTAGCTTCAGCTAAGTCTTTCCTGCCTGCGAAAACCCGAGGATTTCCATTCCTTCCTCCCTTGCACGAAAGGCATGATAACTACCATTGCCTTGATGCCGCTAGCGATCCATCACTAGTCCGCTCCAAATACCGTACGATTACCGAATACTAGATGAACACCTCCTGCATCCCCGATACTGATAATCCCCTGAGCTCCAACTAATGCCCTTAAGGTCCGAATGACTAATGCTCAGAGCAACCCCAGCAGTGATAGACCACTTCCCTTGATGCCTCCAAAAGCTATCCCAAGTACCAAGACTAGAACCACCAAACCCTAATGATGGTGGAGGGCTACTCCATGGACTCTGTCCACCAACCTCCACGCAACGCTCCTGAACCGCTTTGGTCATAATCGAGATAATACTGGACACTTCGAACCCGAAGTGAGGGATGACCCTACACTAGCTACTAATAGTTCCCGGTATGCAATTGGCATATGACAATTCTGAAAGTTCAATCCGAATACAAGCAGAGAGACAACTCATACATACTATTACCTGAGTCCAGGGTAAGAACAACCCTAATACACATAGAATCGAAAATAGCCATAGATACGTACCAGCAACATTCCCTGCTGTAATCCAGATCTCCCTCATCTATCACTGCAAGGCCCTACCCTCTCACCCATCCGTAATCCTCGAAGTTGTCGGGGCAGACGCACTCCCTGCTCCTCCCCTCACCGTCGGGCAGTCGGCCTTCTTGTGTCCCACCTGATTGTAGTGACAACATAATGGGCTTGCCCCCTGTGGGCAGTCCCTGCTGACGTGACCATCACTGCCACACTTGTAGCAGCCTGAACCCCTGGAACGACAAACTCCCTCGTGTGGTTTCCCGCACGTGCTGCACTGACTTCGGACCTGCCAACCTACTAGTCGCTGATCTGAAGTCTTGGGTCTCTTCCCGGGACCCTCCAAAGTATACGTCTGATCCGACCTCCTCTTTGCAATGTGCTCCAAATCAATCTCCCTTTCCCGCACCCTGGCAATCATAGAGTCCAGGGTCGGGCATGCCGAGAAGCTGACATGCTCCCGAATATCAGCCCTCAACATGTCATGATAGCGGGTCCTCTGAATCTCATCATCCCCCTGTATACTGAGGCACCAATAAGGCCCTCTCCCGAAACTTGGCGGTAATCTCCGCCACCGACTCTGTCGTTTGTCTCATGTCTAGGAACTCTCTGGCCAGCTGCTGAAGCTCCACCGCCGACGCAAATTCCGCCCTAAACCTAGTCACAAAGTCTGACCAGGTCATAGCCTCGATGACCAAGGCTCCCAATGAGTCACCAACCGACTCCCACCAATCTCTAGCTCTGTCTCTCAAACATCCCGCCGCAAAGCGGACCTTCGACCCCTCCGGGCAGAAGCTCGTCAACTGCGCAGACTCAATGTCTGCGATCCATCTCCTGGCAGCAATGGGGTCCTTCACCCCGTGAAAATCCGGCGCACCACTCCTTCTGAAGTCCTTGAAGGACAGTGTGCGCGTACTCGCCTGGCCAGACGCCAAATCACTCCTGAAAGCTCGGAGGCGATCCTCCGTCAGCTCGATGATCCCCTCCTTGATCGACCCGAAAATGACCGGGGCCGCCTCAAGGATGCCTCTCGTAATCTCAGATGCGATGAACTCGCGTAATCCATCATCAACTTGCTCGGATCCCGCGCCCGAGCCCGATCCTGGTCCAGATCCTGAGCCTCCTGCTCCATGTCACGTGGTCACCATACTGGAGATAAACACATAAATGTCCGGATCAAAACATACCCCGAGAGGTCTCACACATTATCCAAGATTCCTGGTTCCATCTCGGCCCTCCTTGACTCGAGTACGGATCCTCTGCTTCCAGTAGTACGGGCCCATACTACCTTCCACATCTATCCGTACTTTCCTCAAGGGTTGCTTCAACTTCACCAAGTCCCTTTCACTACTACTAACACTGCTCCCAGCACTACTCTCATCCTAGGATTACCCTAGGGAAATCTATGACTCCACCCAAACCAGTCCTCAGCTGCTGAAGGCCTCCTTGTAATGCCAATTAGCCACCACCTGAATACCATCACATGTGACGTATTCACCTAATGGCTAACTCCCATCACTCAGAGTCCCACAAAGCACAAAGCAAGCAGCATTCAGACACAGGAAACTACTCAAGCATATCTATCCTCATAACGAGAAACTGTACTAGCATGCGATGTTAAGCTCATATAACCAGGCATAACCTAAACAGGCTATCCTATTACTGTCTACTCAATACTAGCATGCAATCCTCATAAGATGAAGCACATAAAGCAGGCACATAAGACATCATTCCTAGATCCTTAGTCCTATTCTAGCATGCTGTTCTACTGAAACTGATAAACATAATATAAACTTGTATGGGTATCTTGGGGTAAACCTACTTGAGCTCGGCTGATTGCACGCATCACACACTTTGTTCTTCTCAAAGTTCTTTTCTCCTTTCAAATTCTTTTCAAACTCATTTTTTTTAAAAAAAATGGTTTTCCTTTTGAAAATTTTCATACCAAGCCCTTAGTTTGAGTTCAGACACACCTAAGAGTATGTCTGAATCCCTCAAACCAAGGCTCTGATACCAACTTGTAACATCCTAAAATTCAAGGCCAAAAATTTCATTTTTAAATAAGTTATTACATAGACCATCAGTATAAAAACATTCATAATAATATCTCGTGTCAAGCCAAAGTGTCAGTAATCAAAACATATTATCATAAAACCATATCAGAGTGTGATCCCAAAGATCTCATGTGTGGAAAACATAGTGTGATGCGCTGCGATCGAGCCGGCTCCTTTCCTTGAAAACAAAGTACCTGAAACCAAAACTGAAAACCGTAAGCACGAAGCTTAGTGAGTTCCCCAGATACCACATACCATACAACCCAACTGATCCATACATGCCATACGTAACCATGAGCCATACATAACAAACATATCCATAATCAAGTAAAGTGCTATGTGCCAAACATAGTCTTGCTGTATTGCCACGGGCCGCATGTGGTCTTTCTTGTCAAGCCTGGAGGCCACTCCCTGGGTCTTACAGACAAGTGCCAAGGGCCACCCCCTGGTCTTCCATGCAATCGTCACAAAGACAACTATACATACTACTCTACTAGGCTACTCAGCATACAGTGTGCCAGGAGCCACCTCCTGGTCTTTCATTCATAATAGTATACAGTGTGCCAGGAGCCACCTCCTGGTCTTTCATACATGTTGCCTAGGGCTAACCCCCGGGTCTTCCTACCATACATAATAACATACTGTGTGCCAGGAGCCTCCTCCTGGTCTTTCATGCATAATACCTAGGGCTAACCCCCGGGTCTTCCTACCATACATAATAACATACTGTGTGCCAGGAGCCTCCTCCTGGTCTTTCATGCATAATGCCTAGGGCTAACCCCCGGGTCTTCCTACCATACATAATAACATACTGTGTGCCAGGAGCCTCCTCCTGGTCTTTCATGCATAATGCCTAGGGCTAACCCCCGGGTCTTGCTACCATACATAAACTAAATGGGTCGGCATTGTGGCCGTAGACCCATACAAACAGTGAGGAGACTCACCTCGCACTGCTGAACTTTGCTGATAACCCTCTGGCTGCTGTCCGACCACTCCCTGAACCGCTGCTCCACTAGCTCCCCGAGCTACTAATATCAATAAAACACTTAGTTCCAAACTGAACTCTAGAAGTCAAACTAAGTCAACTCTGGATAAAGTCAAAGTCCTGGTCAAAGTCAACCTTCCAGTTGACTCGACTCGCCGAGTCAACCCGTAGACTCGCCGAGTCCTTCAACTCAGAAGCTCTCCAAATACGACCCAACTCGCCGAGTTACCCCAGGACTCGTCGAGTTCAACGATCTCTGAGTCCCATCCTGTCCAACTCACTGAGTCACCACTCAACTCACTGATCTGCGTCTTAACCAGAAGAGGTTGGGGGTTCTGCGACCTGACTCGTCGAGTCCAAGAACAGACTCGCCGAGTCCTAGGCAATCTTCAACAGACTCGCTGAGTTGTTCTTCCAACTCGCCGAGCCCATGCACATATTCATACAACTCGTCGAGTACACCCATGTGACTCGCCGAGTTTCTCCAGTTCTCAATCCATACAATGGCTTTTCGAGCCATGCAGGGGCTCCAATCCATAGATCCACTCTTCTACAGTCTATCCCCCACGTAAAGTTGCAAACTTTACGTGAAACCAAGGAGCTAAAGGCCCAAAACACTCAAGGGATAGGGTTTAAGACAAAGGGGCTTCACCAACAACTTATTGACATGAACTTTATGACCTTCTGGACCATCACAAGTCTAGATCTGAGGTAGCAACCTCAGATCTAGGCCTCTAACTCGACATAGATCTCAATCATGCCCAAAATGCCCCAAATCTCAAACATAAGATAGATCTATTTGCAATAAAGCCAAAGCAACAATTTATTACCTCCAATATATGCTCCAACTGAAGTAGATCCCGGATCTACACCACTCCTTTGCAGCAAGCCTCTTGATCTTCAAGCCCCTTTACACCAAAATCACTTATCTAGGCTGTAAATTGCTTCCAAGGGGTCTCACTCACGATTTAGGGTTTCTGGATCTCAAAAGGGGAGTAAAGAGGCTGGGAAAGGGATGTAATGTTCTTTAAATAAGGCACAACCCCCGTGATTTAGGGTTTTTCTCGCCGAGTCCACTAGCCGACTCGCCGAGTCGGTCACTTACTTTATTCCCCGGATCCCGCTCCGACTCGTCGAATTCCTCCCTGGACTCGACGAGTTGACTCTTGACTTAGAGCCTTTCCTTTCTTTTCTTGGTCTTTCTGATTCTGGGTGTTACAAACATCCTGCGGCATATCGCACCTTCGACCCCTCAGGGTAGAAGCTCGTCAACTGTGCAGACTCAATGTTTGCAATCCATCTCCTGGCTGCGATGGGATCCTTAGCCCCATGGAAATCCGGTGCACCACTGCCCCTAAAGTCCTTGAAGGACAGTGTGCGTGACCCTGACTGGCTGAGTGCCATATCGCTCCTGAATGCCCTGAGGCGATCCTCCATAACTCAATGATCCCTTCCTTGATCGACCCGAAAATCACCGGGGTCGACTCAAGGATACCTCTTGTGATCTCAGAAGCAATGAACTCACGTAGTCCGTCATCAACTGGCTCGGTACCTGCTCCCGAACCTGATCCTGAACCGGATCCTGACCCTGAACCTCCTCCTGCGTGTCGCGTGATCATCACCATTCTGAAACATAACACATAACTTTCAGAATCATACATAAACCTCGGGAGGTTTCATACACTTCTACAAGTTTCCTGGTTCCATCTCGGCCCTCCTCGATTCGAGTACAGATCCTCTTCTTTCAGTAGTACGGGCCCATACTACCTTCCATATCTATCCGTACTTTCCTCAAGGATTGCTTCGACTTCACCAAGTCCCTTCTACTACTGTTGCACTCTTTTCCAATCTCGTCCTAGGCTTACCCTAGGGTAACTCTCCGACCTACTCTCCGCCATCAGCTGCATAAGGAACCCCTGCTACCTTTACCTAACTAGCTCGCGAATACCACTACATATTACTAAGACCAGATAATTCTTCGAATGAAAGGTCCTACCCCACAACGGTTGGACTCAAACAAGAGCTGCGCAGTAGGGCTAGACCTAACCTTCTGGAATTATTTCGTCCTCGCAATATGTAACTTAACGTATTCATTTACTAGTTATCTAAAGATAACTAGGACTCCCGAAGCACAAAGCAACAACATTCGGGCATTGAGTAACCCAATCCAATCGTACTCTATCCAAGCTAACATATAACTGACTAATCAATAACATCTTGCAGCTCAAAAGCACATATAGCAGGCGTATCAGGAATCTTCCTAGATCCTTAGCCCTAATCTGGCATGCATTTCTCATACATATACAGTAGGCATATAAGTCATCCTTCCTAGATCCTCTAGCCCTAATTTAGCATGCAATTCTCATAATCATATCATATCATAACATAACATGTATGGGTATCTTGGGGAAAACTTACTTGAGCTCGGCCGGTCGCGCACATCACACATCTTGTTCTTTTTCAAAGTTCCCTTTTCTCTTTTCGAACTTCTTTTCATAAAGTGATTTTCATCTTCTCCTTTTTTTTAAAAAAAATTTTCTTACCAAGTCCTCAGTTTGAGTTCAGACACACCCGAGAATGTATCCGAATCCCTCAAACTAAGGCTCTGATACCAAGTTGTAACATCCCAAAATTCAAGGCCAAAAATTTCATTTTAATTAAGTAATTTATAAAATAGTTAACCAAAACATCGCCATTGTTACATCAATCCCCAAAACCATAATATCGTATCTCAAAACCAAATCACCTAAAGTAATGAAAATCAGAGTACAATTCCCAGGGTCTCATAGTGCGGAATCCAGTGTGTGTGTGATGTGCCGCTACCGCGCCGACTCCTTCCCCTTCGCTGAAGAGGTACCTGAAACCAAAACTGTAAACCGTAAGCACAAAGCTTAGTGAGTTCCCCCATCATACCACCTACCATACGTAACACATATTGTCAGGGATACCGGGGTGCCCAACCTACCCCATGTCAGGCATATCTGGGTGCCCGACCTACCCTGCTGAGCATACCGGGGTGCTCAACCTACCCCTGCTAGGCATACCGGGGTGCCTAACCTACCCCTGTCATACATACCGGGGTGTCCGACCTACCCCTCCGGTTTATCTCAACCGGTGACGGGGACTATTTCACCCCCTACTACTACCACATAATATCATATCGCATATATCATAATCTGTCTAGCATAATTGGGTATTAATCTACCCCTTCGGTCCTATCGACCGGTAACCGGGGACTATTTCACCCCCCTACTATCACTATCACATAAAATCATATCATACTAGCACATATACAAAACATGTAGTAGCAAACATAGACAATTATCACAAAGACAATCATCTAACAACTCCTACTGGTGGGCCGGCATTGTGGCCGTAGACCCACCCCTACTGGAAGGTAACTCACCTCGATGTCGCGTAGTGTCTGCACTAATCTCGATGTGGAAATCGACTCTTCCCGACTCCTCAATCCCTACACGACAACTCTTTCAAGTTATCAACTCATACTCATACTCACAACCCTTACAAGGGTCAACCCAAACCCAATCAATGTCCAAGTCAAATCCATGGTCAAAGTCAACTTTGGTCAAAGTCAGCATCTGGTTGACTCGACTCGCCGAGTTGGCCCGCCAACTCGTCGAGTCCCCATAACCACAAAATGTCATAAACCCGCTCCTACCCGTCGAGTCTAGAAAGAGCTCGACAAGTTCGCCTTCAACAACACATCAGACAATCTTCAAACGACTCGCCGAGTTCGTTCTTGAACTCGCCGAGTTCATCTTCATTCATAAGAAGATGTTCAGTCTATGACTCGTCGAGTTCCTCCTGAACTCGCGGAGTCCGTCTTCATAAGTTGGGAGATTATCTTGGACTCACCGAGTCTGTTCATACACTCGTCGAGTCCCATGAGTTCCAGGTCCAAAACAAACCGCTATCTGGCTGAGTGTTCCTTCCACTCAACCAAAACCATTTCCAAGAGACACTTTGGGGAAAAAGCGTCCCAACTCGCCGAGTCACCTAAGTGACTCGTCGAGTCCCTCTTTGTCTAAAACTATACAGTCGATTTCAGTGGGACTTAATGCATCCCAATCATAGATCTGACCTCCTAGGGTCCCTTTTATACGTAAAGCTACGAACTTGATGTCCATGCATGGGGTTTTTGGCTCAAAAGGCTATAAAATGGGGTTTATATGATGCATGGGTCTCCCATGGCCATAAAGTTGGCACCTTTATGCCATGGGAACCCTCAATGGTTCCATATATGAAGCACAACCCACATATACAAGCAAAACTGAACATAGCTTCTCAAAAGCTTAGAAAAGGTGGAGAAATAGCCCCAAAACAAGATCTAGGAAATAGATGGTCAAGGTTCAAGATTTTTACCTTGAATGGACTGAGAATGAAGCAAAACCTTGGGATCTACTAGCTTCCTCTTGATCTCCTAAGCTCTCTTCTTCTCCTTCAACTTCAAACACACACAAAAAGGCACCAAAAGAGCTCAAATCACTGAAAAATGGTTTAGGGTTTCAATCTAGGGTTTCTCTGAGTTGGGAGGGTGATGGAGGCTGGGTTGGGACGAGATAAAGTGTTTAAATAGGGTGTAAACCCTAAATATTAGGGTTTTGTCCAGACAGCTCCTAGTCGTCGAGTCGGTCTTCTGACTCGTCGAGTAGGTCACTTAAACCCCCGATCCAACAGTCGAGTCTACTCGACGAGTTGGGCCTCCAACTCGCCGAGTCCCAGAGTAAATTGTAACATTTCAATGAAATTAAATACGTACCAGGAATCGGGTGCTACAGTCTTGGAAGTAAAACAACTTATCCTTTTCCTGTAGGTTGGGTAGTACGAGCATCAAAGCCATGAATTCTGCCACATATTCTTTAATTGACCCGACATGCTTGAGTCCTCGAAGTTTCTTCATGGCTACATCTTTAACATTGTGAGGACATAATTGCTTGTTGAGGTGCTTCTTAAACTCTTCCCATGTATCTATGACGTAAAGACCTTTCTCAATGTCCCCATGCTTCTGCCTCCACCATAGAGCGACATTTTCACATAAGTAAAGGACAGCCGTGTCTATCTTAGACGTGTCGTCCTTTACTCCGATAGTGTTGGAATAGCATTCCAGGGACTAGAAAAATTCGTCGAGTTGTTTAGGATCACGCTTACCTCCATACTTCAGCGGTTTGGGTGCTTCCATGTGTGGTGTGGCTTTCACAATAGCTCCTCCATCAATAGCCACCTTGCATAAATTTACTTTAATTTTCAAAGTACCTATCTTCTCGCGAAACTCATTTCGCAAGGTGTTGATCAATCCAAGGACTTCTTCTTTGATGATCTTGATGGACTCTTTCATTCCATCACCCGTGTCGTTAATATCACCAATGGACTACTCGACGATATCCTTCCATTCAAGGATCTCACTGACGTTAATCTCTACCCTTTTAAGCTTGTTTTCGAAGCTTTCCAGGGTGTCTTGTCACACCCCCAAACCGAAACAGCGGAAACGTTCGGGGGCGGATGACGTCATGTACAGTATCACAACAATTGCATAATAGTAATCAAAGCAAACACAACCATTACATTGATAAAATATAGTATTTACATCTATTCAATACATCGTTTGTATGACATCAAAAGCATATAGCAAAAGTATAAAAGACGTGACTCTACAAAGCTTCGTATTCTCAAAAACATGTGGGTGTACTCGTCTACTGGTTCCCTGAGAATACAAGTGATTTTGAAAGTGTATCAACATTTAAGTTGGTGAGTTCATAAGCATGTTTATATACGAAATCCGTCTGATGTTCCTTGAAAGTGAAAGTATGTTTTCCCAGAAAATCCTATATTTTCTGTTGTAATGTTACCGTACTTTAAGATAGTATCATACAGTTTTAATTAACATAAAACCGTAAAAAGTATGTTTTCTCTGTACTAGAATAGTATCCTGTATTTATACTTGTATAAAACTTTGTAACTGTAAGTACCTGGATTCACCTGCTGTTTTGTAAAATACATTGTTGTAGTTTCATTAATAATAAAGCTATGTGAAGTTGTTTACTTATTCATACACTAATCGTGTTGTTCAATACCAAATTGTGAGTTATTATAACCATACTTGATGACCTAGGATGGCCTGAAACGACGTTCTTCAGGCGCCGGAATCGATATGACATTTATCACCCCAGGCCTGCCGACCTAACTGTAGCTGACAGTTAAGGTGCATGATTGTCAGTCCCGTATAGATCTATACACAAACTCACGCTCTCCCTCCAGGAGACTGTGGTTATAATTTCAGGGCTTGGTTGGTACTTAGGTAAGTACTTGAAGGGTGTCTCACAAAGCTATACTGACGGTTACGTGTAGAATAATTGAATATCCTTTGTTTTAAATAACTGTTTATATGATCCATAAACTATACTTAATATAGTTTATATGTTTATTACTGTAAATAAACCGGTACTTAGTAAGGTAGCACTTATGTTCCACAAACTATGTCAATTATAGTTTTTATGTTCGTGTTATGGTATCTCTGTATTTAGTAATAATGATATAAGTGTTCCATAAACTATACCTATTATAGTTTATAAGTATGTTCTCGTATGGTTTCATGAATTAGTAGAATAGTAAGAATGCTTCATAAACTATACCTATTATAGTTTATAAGTGTGTTCTGTTTGACTTGAAAATACTTCTGAAAATTTTCCTTTGCTCAGCATGTTACAAAGGTTTAAAGTTTTATATTCATATATCAATAGGGCATCTATAAATATATAAATATGTTTTAGTAAAACCAATAGTTTGAAACAGTTAAAATAATTTAGGAAAGCTGGTTACAGTTTGAAATGATTGGAAACGTTGAAAATTCATTGAAACCATTTGGATGTTAACACAAAAATTCCTTGTGTTGTACTTGTATTCCCCCCCCCCCCCTAAAAACATGGGAAAATAATGAAAACGTAGGGTATGAACTCACCTCGAATGTGCGTTCGGGTTTGAATAACGAGTTATAGCGACGATCATCGGGCTAGCGTACGTGCGAATAATCGTTATCCTAAAAATAATTATATTCGACGTCGTATTTAAATTAATAAGATATTAATTCAAATAACAGATTAAATAATGATTTAAATAATAACTAAAGTGTTAGACAACACTTTAATTCTGTAAGGAATACTTACAAAATTATTTGAAATTATGTGAAGTGTTGCAAGACGTTTTCGGTGAGTAAATGGGGTTTTCGGTGGGCTTGGGAGGGTTTTCGGTGTGTTTTTGTGTTCTTGGATAAACACTTGAAGATATGAAGGGGATTATGAATGTTCTTGGGAAAAGTATGAAGATTTGAAGATTGGATGAAGATCTGGACAAAATCATATGAAGATTTGATGATTACGTATGATACTTGAGAGGATTTCGGATGACTTTTGAGAGCAAAAAGTGGGTGTTTACGGTTTGAAAAGTGAGAAATGAATTGAGTTTGCGGCTAAAACTATATATATATATATATATATATATATATATATATATATATATATATATATATATATATATATATATATATATATATAAAGGTAGATTTCGACCTTAATGGGCCTTAGACCTTGAGTTTACGGTCCTACACTTCTAAAAATGAAGTGTTTACGGTCTTAGATCAAAAGGAAATGGAGTTTTCGGTCCTTAAGGTCAAGAAGAAGGGGTTTGCGGTCTTAGGGTCAAAGAGAAAGGTGTTTTCGGTTTTGGTCTTCCAAAAGCAAGTGTTCACGGTTTGGTTTTGGGATTAGATTCCCAAAAACCGAAATCTACATATATATATATATATATATATATATATATATATATATATATATATATATATATATATATATATAATATTATGTTGCTAAGTTAAGTACTAGGCTTGTATTTACTCAAATTAACATGGTTTTTGCATATATACTTACATGAAAGTTAAGTAAGCATGCACTCTAGTCATTTAAAGCTCTTATATCAACAAGTTATGTTGTGAATTTACTTGTGCATGGTTGTGGTTTAAACTTTTATTGACTTATAACAACGGGTTGTTACACATCTATCGATTGATCCCTCTTCTTGGACTTTCTTCCTTTCTCTTCGACGACATGGGGCACGTTGGGTATTTCACTGCTTCCTCCTTCCATAGCTACAATCTCTTGCTTGCACAAACTCTGGGCTCTGATACCACGTGTCACGGGACTACTCGATCACCGTGTGACACTTAGTGTTTCTTCTACTAAGTCAGGCTTACTACGATTCCCCGACGATGTACTAACGACTTGGAAAGAAAGAGACAAGGGTTAAGAATTACTAAAAACAAAAAAGAGTTTCTATTATACGAATTCAAGAGAATAGAAGACAACTTCCGATGATCTTGGAACAAATGGCTAGACCCCTATTTATAGGGTCATTACACCTCCTCATCGGAATATTCTAGATGCTACTACTTCTTTTTTACACATGACTATTCTAGAATAATATATCTAGATATTTACATGCAATGTTGTAAAACTCGGCCTACTCGGCCGAGTACTTAGAATCGGCCCTCCACCGAGGCGAGTTATGTGAACTCGGCAAAAAAAATCGGATTAAGTCAAACTCGGTCAAAAATCGGTCAACCTCAGTCAAAAATCGGTCAACATCTTTCTAACTCGGGCCTACTCGGTATTACTCGGGCCTACTCGGTCAACAAAGTCAAACTCGGCCAACTCGGTCAATGGGTCAAAATTGTCACAAAAAGATAAACAAAAAATTAAGAATTTCAAGATTAATATGTATGATACACTTAATGATTTATTATTCAACACACATATATGATTATTACTATATATATATATATATATATATATATATATATATATATATATATATATATATATTAAATTTTCAGTAATTATTCACGAAATGAGACAATTGTGTGTATTTCAATTTTTATGTATTCACATGTATCTAATTTTGTTATATATTTCAATCAAATTATTATTTTAACTTGTGTTTTTGACATATATAATTTTCCTAAAAATATTCTACATGAATTACCGAATCCGAGTACTCCCCGAATACTCACGAGTACACCCCGAATACTCACGAGTACTCGCTACTCGGCAGTCAGTCGAGCAAGTACCGAGTAACGAGTTCTACAACCTTGTTTACATGTTTACATGATTCTATAAGGATCAAGATAAGTCTTTGATGTCCTAGAGAATTCTAGGACGCTCTAGGATATTCTGGGTCAAACTAGCATAGTCCAACAACTTCTTGAGTACTCCGAAAAATTCTAAATACGGTCCGTGTCACATTCGCTCTAAAACATTCTATATATTAAAGAAAATGGAATTAGGGTTTTCAAGTGGATCAATACGATGTCAGGTTATAATTTCATTCAATCGATCTAAAGCAATATATATACATCAATTTCAATATAAAAAAAAGGAAACCACATACCAGAAACTAGAAACTAG
Source organism: Lactuca virosa (assembly GCF_052849685.1). Lineage (NCBI taxonomy): Eukaryota > Viridiplantae > Streptophyta > Magnoliopsida > Asterales > Asteraceae > Lactuca > Lactuca virosa. The sequence goes on from NC_136426.1 coordinate 29,654,122, forward strand.
GAACTAAATAAAGATAAGATAAACATAAATAATTAATATTTTCTTTACTCCATGTGAATATTGTGAACGCCCATCTTACCAAGTAGAAATCGAAATCTCTTGGTGCCAAGTAGTTTGGTAAAAATATCTGCAATTTGATAATTGGTGCGAATGACAGCCGGGTAAATCTAATCGGTTTCAACTTTTTCACGAATGAAATAACAGTCCATTTCAACATGTTTGATTCGCTCGTGAAAAATTGGGTTGTTCGCAATACGACGAGTTGTTATCACAATAAAGGTGTGTGGCATGCCTTTGAAGAGCTTCCAAATCTTGAAGTAATCAATGCAACCACAAAATTTCACTAAATGTAATGGTCATGGAGTGATATTCAACTTTAGCAGAAGAACTAGAAACAGCCGATTCTTTTTTAGTTTTCCAAGAAATAGGTTTCGGCGTTGCGATGAAGCATGAATTTAGAAAGAGTCAATTATAATTGATACCTTGATATCATACATATTTTTTTCGTATAATTAATACTTATTCTTGTTCCAATAATAAATACCTATTCTTGTTCCAATAATAAATAGCTACATAGTAGAAACTTGGGCCTAATCTACATACACAAACTAATAAAAAGGGGTCATTTAACTTTTAAACCAATTTCATTATGCCAAATCAAGTCAAATGATCTAAAATGACAAAAATATACGTTACTATAATAGCTTGATTACCGAAACGTATAAACACAATTTATAGTAATTAAAACATATTCGAGAGAACAAATGAAATGTGTTTTTTACAATAAGAGAGGGATGAAAAGATTCACAAGGGATAATTTAGATCATATTGGTTTTATCGTATCAGAGACGGTGGAGCTTCTCAACAGAATCCAATGGGTCATGCATACTAATTATATATTCTAGATCCGCTTATGTTTTCAAAAAAAATTAGTTTTGCAATTTAAATTGTTGCCCGTAATTAATCAAATATAAACAAAAAGCCGTTGTGCAATTTTATTAAATATAGGACTTTGGTTGGGTTTGTGACCGTATTTGATGTGTTTTTGATTGTGACTAACCTCAATAAGACAAAAACTACAAATATTTGTCCAACTCAAAAAATGGAACTTGATAGTTGAGTCTACTCAAACATTTTTCTTTACTATTTTTGGATAAAGAAAGAAATTGTAAAGACATCAAGAGATGTTATAACTTATAAATATACACGAGGAGCATACACTCAATATTTAATTGAAAAAAAAAGCTACCAAACATCAACAATTCAGTTAACCTATATAATCCAAGAGACCTTATTCGACATAAATCATCAATTTCTAGAATACCAAAGTTTCCAATCTCTCCTAACTAAGCAATTCTCTATACTCTTGTTCGAGCTCGACTTCTATATTTCTTTCACAGCCTAAAAGATTCGGGTTTCTTACGAGCAAAACCTGGCTGAAGAAATTTAAACCACAAAACAATAATGCAAACTACATTAGTCACATAAAAATAAATAAATATTGTAGTCATATATATACAAGGGGTTGTTTCTTCCATCAAGTCATATACGAGTAAAGTAGTTAAATGGGTTCATGTCCTTCTCTATATCCCTTTTGGATAAAAGTAAACGACCATTTTACCCTTATATAAATAAAAAAAAAAAATACAAATTTCAAAATAATCAATTTTAACAATATTTTCACTTTTATCCTGAAAAAGGTTAGTGTCGTATAATAAGTCAAGTTTATTTATTTATTTATTTAATATTTAACTCGATAAGATCATCGTACCTGAAGAAGCATGGAGGGAGCAGGAGGAGCAGCAACAGGCTCTTTAGCAACATGACTCCGAGTTTTCCTCCCATTTATCGTAACAACCGATGGACTATTAGCCGTTGTTATATCCCAAAAGCTTCGTTTTTTATCTCTTGTCGCCGGAGAACAAAACCGACCACTAGGGCTCTTCAGTTCCCCCACCACCGCCGCCGTTGCCTCTTTAGGCGCGACTCTGTTTCTAACCTTCTGTGAAATTTCACGAATCAAATCGTCTTTTTGCTTTATCTGCAACCCGTAATCTTTCTTCATCTTCTCCATAGCCGCCTCTAACATTTTGATAGTTTGTTTAAGTTCCTGAACGTTTTCTTGGGGCGCTGCTGCTTTTTTCTTTGATTCGGGTGTGAAACAGTTGGTGGTTAAAAACGATGGTCGTGTCGTTCTTCGTTGTTTTTGTCGACAAGAAGTTGGAGGCGTTGTTAAGATGGATGATATTGTGGAAGGCGTAGGAGACGCGGCTGCTAAAGATTGCGCTTGAACCATTAAAAGCTTTTGTTGCTGTTTTGCTAATTGTGCTCTTAAATCGCGATTATCTTTTTGTAATTCCAGGAGGAGTTTTGCCTGATCTGTTTCTGAATTAGGTATTTGGGTAGTTTCTTCATTTGCTTCGTATGCCTGGAAATCAAGACCATAACAAAGTTAACAACAACTCATTAAGGTGTGTTTCGTTGGATGTAATGGAATGGAATGGACGATTCCATTCCAGGAATTTGGGAACAAACCTTAGTACGAATCTCCTTAGCTCTATCTGCCCAATGGAGTGTATTCTGAGTTTCACCAAACGAAAGATTACTTGGACTAATATTTGCAATCATGACAGTATTACAAGCACCACCAAGAGAGTCTTTAAGCAATTGAGTGAGCTTTGAGTTCCTATAAGGAACATGCTTCTTTCCTTCAACAAGAGCATTAATGCAACTACTAAGAGCAAGTAATGATCTGTTTATATTCGCACCCTCAAGTGATCTTAATGTTCTTTGATCTGTGGCTAGAGCCCTCTCTGACCCTGCTAAGTCAATAAGTGACAGCTTTCCCACTCTGTTTATAACATTCTTTGATTCATCTTTCACTCGATATTCAACCATTACCTGATCCAATACAAAATCTATAAGTTTCTACTAAATGCAATAAACAAGAAAATGAAAGTTGACCTCAAAATTCAAAGTCAACCACTACGAAATGTACCTGAAGAATTGCATGGGAACGTGAAGATGTTTCATTGGCTCGAGTTGGTTCTGTAGTCCGATTACGGTTTCCTTGTTGAAGCAACACCATCACCTATAAACATAATTAAAAAAAAATTCAAAATTCGTAATTATATTTATTGAAAGAATTTTTGTAGACAATAGAAAAAGCACCTCATCAGTAGAATAAGCTCGATACTGAGTGAGTCCTGCTGCCATGATCCCCTGAAACAAACTTCAAATTTTCAACCAAATTGTGACTAATAAAATGAAGAACGAAATAAAAATAGCATAATCTTTTGTATCTTGATGAAAGAAGGACGCTATTTCTTGTATATAACTCAAAAGGAAATGCTGACCTGTTTATCTTCTCTAAGGACCAAAGGGCGTCCAGGAGAAAGCAAATCTCTCACAGTTTCATTATAAACCTCCAAATATGACAAATGAACAACATGGTTTCCATCAAAGCTCCTTTGTCTAACTTTATAAAAAAGATCTTTTATGGCCAAAACCATTACACCTGGATTTTCAGCTGTGCCTAACATTGTGAATGTTTTACCAGCACCCGTTGCACCATAGCAGAAAACTGAACCATTTCTTCCTTGCAAAACTGCTTCAACAAGCTCTGATGTTCTGTCAAATTCGGAAAAAAAAAAATCAAATTTTGACCCCATTTCAATCATAAAAGAAGGATGGAGTAATGTTGGATAAGTTTTGAGATGGTATGATATAATTCTAAAGTATAAAATTGATATGATTTATGATAAAGAAAGGGAATTTAAATACTTACGAAGTGGAATAAACTTCATGTTGGGAAGATGAATCTGGGAATGAGGCATCAAAAGTGAAATGGCGACCACGAAGTCTTTTAAGCCTTAGATAATCATTCTCATTTGCAAATTCTGTCAAGTAAACTTCTTTTTGATTCACAATGCGTACACAAGATCTTGATCCAGCTTCCTTTTCTTTCTTGCTCAATGGTCTTACTCTTACAAAAACAAGAATCCTGCTACCTATCTTCCCTAGTTTTACAGTGACACCCTCTGATTCTGTTGCAGCAGCCCCTTCTCCTCCACCACCATCACCAACAGCACAGGTGGCGCCACAGCTACCGGAGACTTTCCCTTTTGGGTCTTGAGCCACATGAGAAGTTCCCATGGATAACTTTCTTGCCACTGTTGTAGACATCGCCCCTCTTCTTGGGGGGCAGCTAAATCCAACAATCTTCTCACCATTACCACCGCCACCACCACCACCACCACCACCCGCCACAGCTATGTTCTCCTTGGCATCCTCGTCCATGGAAGATGGTGGCTGTGGTAAGACGTAAGTCTTGGTGAATGTAGAAGAAATAGGCATAGAATTCTCCCTCATCACATGAGTCTCTACTGTTCGTGATTTCTTCTGATTTTCTGATTCTTTTCTGCAAGATCCAGCTCCGGCTAGAAGATCCACACTTGGATGTGTTGAAAATAAATTTGCGTCTGGTTTAGGAGAAGGGTTTCTGAAAGCAATTGATGATTGTTTCTGCTGTTCGTACAACTGGGTCAAAGCTTTCATCTTTTCTTTCAAACCGTGATGTGGATTCCTCAATTGATGATGATTCTGCAAATGGGTGTTCTCTTCCTCATTCCGATCATGAATCACATTCATGTGAGACCTAGTCGACACCGGCATTTTTTCCTAAAATCAACTGAAATTACTTACTTCCAAGACATACCCTTGTAGATTTCGACAACACCCACGCAATGAAAGCTCAAGAATCGAAGAAATCGCAGAAATGATTGAATCTTTGTCACTGATAATGCCCCAAAAAACCTAATACCTGGATCGGTGAAAATGAATGCCCTAGTTCTCGAATACAAGAAAGGGAAAAGATCTCAGAGGTGGGAAGGGGGAGTACTCCAAAATCTGCAATGTTTTGATTCGAAGCTGAAGACCAATTTGACTTGTGATCGTTGGGAGAGTTTACGGCGAAAGCGAAGTAGGAGTGTGGGAAAGGAAAAGGGTTTGTGATTTGAACTTTTTGAGAGGTGGGTGTAACGGTCAAATAGTTTAGACATATTAAACGGCCTGTTTACCTGTTATTAAATGGGTTGGACCATTTTGAACTTTATCTTTAAAAATCATATTCCAATATTCAATTCGGATCCTATGTCATTAATCAGGTTTTTAATAGTATTTTTTATTCTTTCGTCATTATGAAAGGAATCAGGATGATTATATATATTTTTTTTGTTTTCTAACTTTTATAAGCAACTCATTCAATGAATTCAAAATCAAGACATCTTAATCTATTTTTAAGATACATCCTTACTTCGATTTAAATGACTATTTTTTAACTTTTCTTATCATGTATAACTTTTACAAATTTTAAAAATTTTCATTGGCATCATCATATTATGCATAGTACATGTCGTATTTGTATATTGTATTTAGCCGAATCATATTATGCATAGTACATGTCGTATTTGTATATTGTATTTAGCCGAAGAAAAATAGGACACTTTAAAGTTATTACATTTTTGGGATTCAATGGACCAAAATTTGTCTTTATTGTATGGGCAAATCTGATATACTTTAGTAGATCAAATGGATATAAAAAAAAAGGGTAAATTACATTAATAGTCACTCGTGCACATGCCAAAAAACGTGTTTAGTCTCTATTTTCAAAAATTTACTCGGTCCGTCCATTGTTTGCTTAAAACTTGCACGTTTCGTCCCTTAAATGTGTTTTTGTTGCAAATGTAGTCCACGCCCCATTTGAAATGACTAAAATGTCATTGGATATTTATTTTTAATTAATCTAACATTATTTATTATTATTTACAACTTAAAAAAAACAACTATCTCTAATCTCTATCTCTCTCGGTTACGCTGAAAAATACCACAAGTCCACAACCACCTTCGATCTCTCTTTCTCTCTCTCTCTCTCTCTCTCTCTCTCTCTCTCTCTCTCTCTCTCTCTTCTTCAACACATACTCTTAGTTTCCCCAACCCATCTACTTCCTTCACTTACAAACCCTCACACTATTGTTACTGATCGAAGATAACAGAGTAACATAAAACACACACACACACATATGTGTCTGATGCTATATCGAGATAGATGCCAAGTGAGATGGAGATGTAGCACGATACAAAAAGAGAAATAGGCTGAAGAGACAAACTCGATGAAAATGGCAGTTCCCTCCTTCTTCGTCCTTCTCAAATCCAAAAATTGAAATCGATGAAGGTTTCAATTTTGATTTTGAGTTTCAGGTTCGGTTTGATTTTATTTCGATGGATTTGTCTTGGACCTGATTTCGATTGCAGAGAGATGTCGTGAACTCTTGATAGATTAAAGTTGGTAGCTTCGATGGTCGTTGGGGAAAGGGAAGGGGAATGTGTTTGCGGTGATAGGTGGTGGTGCCAGAGGAGTTCATGCTCACGTTGATATGTGGTGGTGTCGGAGGAACTGCAGGTTTCCAGCGACGGTGACGACTCCAACGAGGGCTTGAGGTGTAGAACGATGGCCTCATCGGTGGCTTCAGGTCTGTCATCGATGACAAAACCATGGATTTCTTCAAACCATTCTTCTCCTGTCCTGATCTCCACACCCTCCTCATCTGGTCATTGTATCACAAACAGAGCTTGGTGGGTTGCGATGGTAGCCTGGTTACTACACCGGAAAATCAAACCTATTGAGTGTCTGAGTCACCAAACTCTGATGTTATTCTCCGGCACTCGGAAAAGAAAGTAAGAGAAAGAGTAGATGTGGGTGGCCTCGCTGGAAAAAAAAAAGAGGAGGAGGAGTTGTTTAGGTGTTTGTCGAGAGTGAATGAGACAAAGGGAAGAAAAATGGGGAAAGGGAAGGGGAAGGGTAGGTCGGTGCATATTTATTTTCTTTTTTTTAATCTAAAAGCAATAAATAAAAATTAAAAAAGAAATTATTAAGAGAAAATCGTCTTTTTATGTCTGGAGGGATGAGGTGTAACTTTTAACCAAACGATGGACTGTCCGGATTAATTTTTTAAAACAGTGACTAAACACGCTTTCTGACATATGCACGAGAGACGATTGGTGTAATTTACCCTAGAAAAAAGCTTCTCATTTGATGAATTTAAAACATCACTTTTACATTTCCATTTATGTTGTTCATATCTTTGTTTCGTGTGTTCCACGGAGGAATTTGATCTCTTCAATCGCAGGATACCACTTAAATAACTATAATTGTGGCTATAGAGTCGAATAGATCGGGAATAGAGTTTGAGGTTGGGTTATATATATATATATATATATATATATATATATATATATATATATATATATATATATATATATATATAAGTTGTTGAGATTAAAAATAAATTCAAGATCTTGATATTCAACCTCAGCCACATAATTCACATATGCCGCTCTAACCCTATGGCGTACCGACGCGGCGGGTCAATTATAATCATAAATGACTATGTAGCGTCATCCATTCCTTTCACCTCTGCCACCTTCCCCACCACTACAACTGCTACCGCCACCACCACATCCACCACCTCTGCCACCAGCCGACACCACCATTGCCACCTCTGTCACTTATACCACCGTCAGCTCTGCACCACCACCTTTTCTGTCACCAATCGTTATAATAATATATGATTACTCAATCTGTGAACAGACATATATGTATAATCATTTATGATTAGGCATATACGTATAAACATGTATAATCATATATGATTATACTGATGGGTTTTATGCAAAACAAACAAACTTAAACTCTTAAGTGTGCATGCAACCCTAATAAAGATCTATGTTTTCACTATTGAATCTATAACTATGAACATCAAAAGGAAACCCTAAGAATGCTAGGCTATTTTCGAAAATACCAAATTAGGGTTAAGGATTACATACCTTGATTGTTATTTTAGTAATAACAAAGAACACCTTATTGTTGATCTCTTGGAAGCAAGCACCACAATTGTCGTGCCTCTAATGGGATCACACCCAAATTAGCAAGATGATGAATATAAAGAGAGGAGAGAAGATCCAAGTTTTCGTCCAAGGCTTCTTAAGGGAAGGAGTGTATGAAAATGTGAATGGCTAGGTCCTTTATATAGGTGAGGTAGCTTGGTGCCAAAGCTAGGGTTTAAGGGAGAAACCCTAATTCCCTTAGCTTGGTGACCAAGCAGCTCATTCCCCTCATTCAAGGGGCTTGGACGAAAACTCTTGGGCTTGCCCAAGTGATTTTCGTCAACCTCATCCAATGAGGTCCTTGGGCCTTCTTTCTTCAACTTTAAATAAATAACCAAACAGTCCCTGCACTTTTAATTAATCCAAATAATCCCAAAGTTAATTCCAATTAATTTGTGATTAATTACTAATTAAACAATATGATTTCTAATTAATATATTATTTTCATAATATATTACTAAATCATTTATTACAATTTATTACTCAAATAATAAATCAACCTCACTTTCTCCAAAATCATTTTGTCCAGTCGCTAGGTTTGAGGGCAACCCAAAAGGACTATGCTACTGTCAATTCAAGTATATACCAATTATGGTTATGAGCTTAGACAACTAATCCAACATATACATTTTACCATATAATCATTTATGATCAGGCATACTTCGTTGTTGCCGATATGCTGACGCGTGAAAGCGGCAAATGAGAAATATGTGGCTGAGGTTGAATCTCGAGATCGCTAATTTTTTTGAATCTCAAGTGAACCGTCCCATATATATATATATATATATATATATATATATATATATATATATATATATATATATATATATATATATATATATATATATATATATATATAAGTTTAAATTGGACAATTTGGATTATAATTAGGTATTCATGTAACAACCCAAAAACCAGGATAAAATTTTTCATTTTTAAACAAGAGTTACAATCATCAAATTGTTCCAAAAACCATTACATAGTAACAATGTCAAATCATCAGAGTAAACAATATCTAAAAGTGCAGAAAATGGTGAGGGGAGAATATTGTGCCATCACGCTGGGGCCTTTCCCTTAGTACCGGATATACCTAAAACCATAAATATAAACTGTAAGAAAAAGCTTAGTGAGTTTCCCTAAGTACCACATACCAAACATAAATAAGTTAGTGCTATGGGCCAAACCATAGTCTTACAAGTAATTTCATGCCGAGGGCCAAATCCCGATCTTCCATACAGTTGCCAGGGGCTAGATCATGGTCTTTCATATAAATGCCAGGGGCCACATCCTGGTCTTTCATACAATTGTCAGGGTCAAATCATGGTCTTTAATACCCATTTCATAAGTATAGCTAGCATGCTATATCACAAATAATGGGTCGGCCTTGGTGCCTTTGACCCATTGATACAGTGAGAAAACTCACCTCAATCCGCAGAACTGGAAGATCCCACACTAACACAAACAAATAACCTAATCAAAATTAGGTTATAAACCATATCTGTGGGTCTAAATCCCAAACCCAAACTCCTAGGATAGAAGTCCGTTTTACCCTTCCCATAATTGGCCTACCCAAACTTGGCCCAATAACAAAATAATGACCCCAAGGCCCATAAAGGCCCAACTCATGCTACTTAAGGTCCACTAATAAAATTATGAGGCCCACTAACAGTCCAAGGCCCAAAACCTAGCTAAGACCCAAAACTCTAAAGCCCAACCGAAGTCCAAAAGCCCACGAAGAGCCACAACGAGGCATACGCTCGGCGTACATGACCGCTTGCCAGTATGCGCTGCGTACCCCCTTGGTACGCTCAGCGTACTTGGCTGTTTGCCATCTTAAGCCATTTAGTGCTTAATCCATTCAGCCATAAGGTCCATCTTCCAGATCTAGTCCATTTTAGGGTTCTAATATACAAAGTTGGCAACTTTAATCCTTAACATGTCTTAATGGAACCCAACATCTATTTTTGTCCATCAAAGCTCATATTAAGGACTCAAATTCATGCATGGACTCATATCAACCATCACGATGGCATTTTTATGCATCAAGGGCAACAAAGAGACTGAGATCTAACATATCTAACTCATGGAGTTGCTCAAACTCACAAGGAGAACCCATGGGACCAAATAAAGCTCATAAACAACTCTAAACTCAAACTACCATAATGAATCATCAAGGTAAGAAATTTATACCTTCTTTAGCTCCAAAATTGATGAAGACTCTGGATCTAAAAGCTCAACCTCAACAAATGCTTGGTCTCCAAGTCCCTTCTTTTTTAGTACACATAAAAATGCCACAAAATCACTTCCGATGCTCAAAAACCCTCAAAGGATGAACTAGGGTTCCAATGGGACGTAATGAACACTGGAGGCTGATGAGGGTAGAGGTCCAAAGGCTATAGTGATGTTTAAATAGGGCTTATGCCCTAAAAATTAGGGTTTGGTCTTGGTTGCCTTACACCCTGCATACACCACGTACGCTCAGCGTACGTGGTTAAGCTCCCCGACTCCAAAACACACATGTACGCTAAGCATACTTAAACGTACGCCCAACGTACGTGTAACGACCCAAAATTCATAGCTAAAAATTTCATTTTAAATTAGGTAATGTATAAAAATAGTAATCTGAAAACATCGACCATATCATCTCGTCTCATAAACAAACATAAGTGCCAAAACATGTCATAGTAAAATAATGACAGAGTACAACTTCCAAAGATCTCATATGCGGAAAATCATAATGTGATGCGCTGCAATCATGCCGGCTCATTTCCTTTCGAAGAAGATGTACCTGAAACCAAAACTATAAACCGTAAGCACGAAGCTTAGTGAGTTCCCCCATCATACCACATACCATACAATAAACATAATGTTAGACATATCTGGGTGCCCGACCTACCCTGTTGAGCATACCTGGGTGCTCAACCTACCCATGTCATACATACCGGGGTGCCCGACCTACCCCTGTCAGGCATACCTGGGTGCCGGACCTACCCATGATAGGCATATCTGGGTGCCCGACCTACCCTCTGGTTTATTTCAACCGGTTACAGGGCTATTTCACCCCTACCACTACCACATAATATCAATTCATAACCATACATAAACATAATGTCATACATATCTGGGTGTCTGGCCTACCCCTTCGGTCTTATCAACCAGATACGAGGTCTATTTCACCCCTGCCACTACCACAAAATATTATAGCATACTAGCACATAAATGATAACAGATAGTGGCATACCAGACAATTATCACATAGATAATCATCTAACTACAAACTCCTACTAGTGGGTCGGCTTTGGTGCCTTAGACCCACTGCTATCGGGAAGGTAACTCACCTCGAATACTGGAAAGTAGCTGAATGGTCCCCAGCTCCGAATATCAAATCAATCCCCTAAATATAAAAGATTTCCTTAAGTACCTTTCCATGCTCATAACCCCTTAAGGGTCAACTTGGTCAAAGTAAAACTCAAAGTCAACACCCAGGTCAAAGTCAAAGTCAACATTCCGAGTTGACTTAACTCGCCGAGTTACTCTTTAACTCGCCGAGTTTCCATAAATCACATAATCGTGATATCACGATCCAACTCGTCGAGTTTTTCCTACAACTCGTCGAGTTCCTCTTTTCCCAATAGAGTCGGGACACTTCCAGAACAACTCGTCGAGTTCTCTTATGAACTCGTCGAGTTCCTCTGTCTGTCAACCTTCTTAATGCATTAAGTCCCTGTTCTTCAAACCAAGACCCTATCCTCTGGATCCAAGCTGAAAATACGTCTAGAAGGGTAAAGTTTCCAACTTTACTCATTAAGGACCTCTCCCCAACGCATAAAACTCAAACCCTAACCCAAAATGGCTTAGATCCAACTCCAAAAGCCATCAAAACTTCAAGATAGACCATGTGGTCATAGATCTGGACTCAAGGGACAAATTGGTCACGTAAAGCTCCCATGTTTACTTGCATGCATGACCTAATAGGGCTTAAAAGACCAAAATGATGGTCTAAAGGTTGCATGGGACTTCCATCGCCATAAAGTTGGCACCTTTATGCCATGAAGTCCCCTCAAGACCCTAGATATGAAGGGTTTGCCCAAATGGGACGTCCAAATCCCAACCATCTATATACTTGGACCAAAACATGAAAGAAAGCATCCTAAAACTAGATCTAAGCATGCTATGGACAAGATTGAAGCTTTATACCTCAGATAAATCAGAAATGAAGCCCAATTCCTGGATCTACTCTCCTCCCACACGTTCTTTCTCCTCTTTCAAGCTTCTTCTTCTTCAAACTCACCAAGGATGCATAAGATTAGCTTACAATCACCAAAAATGGCTTAGGGTTTCGAGATTAGTGTTTTGGACAGTGGAGGATGGAGATGAGGCCAACACCTTGGGTTAAGGTGTTTAACTAGGGTGCAAAACCATGGAATTAGGGTTTCATTTCTGCCAGCCTACTCGTCGAGTTGAGGCTCCCCAACTCGTCGAGTAGGTTTCCAAAACCCGCATTCCAATTCATTTCTACTCGACGAGTTTGGGGCCTCCAACTCGTCGAGTTTCTATACAATAGTGAATAATTATAAGTTAAATACATACCAGGAACCAAGTGTTACAATTCTCCCCCACTTGTCTCAGAATTCATCCTCGAAGTCTGCTGCGAATGGAAATAGCTCTGGGTAGTGCTCCCTCATCTCATCTTCTGGCTCCCACGTCCATTCCGAGCCCTTGCGGTGCAGCCACTGCACCTTCACTAGCTGCACGACCTTGTTCCTCAAGGTGTTCGCCTTCCGATCTAAGATTGCCACTGGTCTCTTAATGTAGTTCAGGCGGTCGTCTACCTGAATATCCTCCAAGGGCACAACTACCAAGTCATCCACCAAACACTTCCACATCTGGGAAACATGAAAGGTACTGTGGATCTAACTGAGCTCGACTGGCAGATCCAGTCGATACACAACCCGGCCCACCCGAGCCAAAATCCTGAACGGACCGATGTACTTGGTGCCCAGCATGCCCCGCTTCCTGAACCGAATGACACCTTTCCATGGTGACACCTTCAGGAGAACCATATCCCCCACCTGGAACTCTAGGTCCAATCGGGCTTGTCGGCATAGCTCTTTTACCGACTCTGAGCAGCCTGGAGCCTGCTGGATCAACTCAGTAGTCTTAAGTACCACCTCGGTACTCCCCAACTCTCTGACCGACCTCGCCCCAATAGATTGGGGTCCTACATTTCCTCCCGTAGAGCATCTCTAAGGGATGTCGATCAATGCTATTGTGATAACTTTTGTTATACAAAAATTCTGCTAATGGAAGATGCGTATCCCAACTCCCACCGAAATCTAGTACACATGCGCGTAGCATATCCTCTAGAGTCTGAATCGTCCTCTCACTCTGCCCATCCGTCTGAGCGTGAAAAGTTGTACTGAAGTGGAGACGAGTGCCCAACTCTTCATGAAACCGCTTCCAAAATCTGGAAGTGAAGCGAACATCTCGGTCTGACACTACCGAAACTGGCACCCCATGACGTGCCACTACCTCACGAATGTAGATCTCGGCTAACTTCTCAGCCGATATACTCTCCTGGATCAGGATAAAATGCGCACTCTTAGTCAACCGATCTATGATGACCCAAATAGAATCAACTCCACGTGCATTCCTGGGAAGCTTTGTGATGAAATCCATAGTGATGTCTTCCCATTTCCACACGGGAATCTCCAACGTCTGCATCTTTTCGTGAGGTCGTTGATGTCCAACCTTGACTTTCCTGCAAGTCAAGCACCGTTCCACATACCAGGCCACATCCCACTTCATCAGGGCCACCAGTAATCAGGGTGAAGATCTCGATACATCTTCGTCACCCCGGGATGGATGGAGAACCTAAGCTTGTGGGCCTCCTCCACCAGAACCTGACGTACACCGCCTAGATATGGCACCCAGACCCTCCGATGCAGGTTCAATAACCCACGCATATCATAATCAAAGAAAGCCACCTGACCCACAATGCACTCACTCTTTCGATGCTCTTCCTTCATAGCCTCTACATGTGCCTCTCGATTCTGCTCCAACAATGGAGTAATCATTGTCATCCTCAAGCATAAATCCTGAATCGTAGCCACGACCGCCTTGCGGCTGAGAGCATCGGCCACCACATTGGCCTTTCTCGGGTGATAAAGGATCTCACAGTCGTAATCCTTCACCATGTCCAACCAACGACGTTGTCTCATGTTCAGATTCGGCTGGTCCATCAGATACCTCAGGCTCTTGTGGTCTGTATACATAGTACAACGAACCCCATAGAGGTAGTGTCGCCAAATCTTGAGGGTGAAAACCACAGCCCCGAACTCCAAATCGTGCGTCGGGTAGTTCGCCTCGTGGGGCTTCAACTGCCTCGAGGCTTAAGCGATGACGCACTCTCTCTGCATCAATACTGCGCCTAAACCCGAGATACACGTGTCGCAGTATACTACAAAATCCTCGACGCCCGCTGGCAGTGTCAATATCGGTGCCTCACACAGCTTATGCCTCAAAGTCTCGAAAGCCGCCTGCTGCTCAGGTCCCTTTGAATATCACCGACTTCTTGGTCAGTCGGGTCAATAGAACGAATATCTTGGAGAAATCCTAGATGAATCTCCGATAATAACCCGCCAGACCAAAAAAACTTTGAATCTCAGATGGAGACCTCAGAACCTCCCATCTCATCACGACCTCTACCTTGGCCGGATCGACTAGAATACCCTTCTGGTTGACAAGGTGCCCCAGAAACTGCACCTCGCGTAACTAGAACTCGCACTTGGCGAACTTTGCGAAAAGTCTCTCCCTCTTCAATGTCTCCAGCACCTCCCTCAAGTGCTCTTCGTGATGCTCCTGTGTCTTGGAGTAAACCAAGATATCATCGATAAAGACTATCATAGACCGATCCAACATCGGTCTGAACACGCGGTTCATGAGATCCATGAACGTGGCAGGAGCATTGGTGAGCCCAAACGGCATCACCACGAACTCGTAATGACCATATCGGGTCCGAAAGGCTGTCTTCTGCATATATTCGTCCCTGAATCTCATCTGGTGATAACCCGATCACAGATCAATCTTGGAGAACCAAGATGCACCCTATAGCTGGTCAAACAGATAATCAATCCTCGGGAGGGGATAACGGTTCTTCACTGTTACCTTATTCAACTCCCGGTAGTCTATACACATCCGATGAGACCTGTCCTTCTTATTCACAAACAAAATCGGGGCTCCCCATGGCGAACTGCCCGGCCTGTTAAATCCCTTGTCTAATAGCTCCTGTAGCTGTGTAGACAACTTCTGCATCTCGGGAGGAGCCAACCGATACGGTGCCTTGGCTATCGGAGTCGCACCCGGAACTAGGTCAATCCTGAACTCCACCTGTCTCTCCCGAGGTACCCCAGGCAAATCCTATGGGAACACGTCCGGATACTCCCACACAAATGGTACCTCATCTATGGTCGCCTTACCCTTCCCCCGGGTATCCATAATGTAGGCGACATAACCTGCGCAACCCTGCTGAAGGTAGAGCCTATCCCTCGCTGCTGAACACATGATCGTTCCACGTTGCGGTCTCTCACCCTGAATCACCAGCTCTCCCCCACTTGGGGTCCTAACCCGAACCAACTGCTGCTCACAGTCGATCACCGCTCCATTGGGGCTCAACCAATCCATACCTATGATGACCTTATTCCCACGCAAAGGAATGGTAACCAAATCCACGAGATAACGCTCGTCATACATCCTCATAACACAGTCCCTATAAACCTCCGAAACTCGTACGGATCGATCGTCCGCAATCTCGACCTCTAAAGGACAATCCAACATGCTCGTAGACTCATCAAACCTTTTGCTGAGTGCTAGGGAAACGAAAGATCGGGTAGCTCCCAAGTCAAATAACACCAACACTGGGATACGGTTCACATGGAATGATCCTAAAAGAGAATACGCGGAACATAAATATCAAAACTGACATATAATAAAAGATAGGGAGAAAAAACATACCCGTCACCACATCTGGTGCAACACGTGCCTCCTCGGCGGTCAGCTGGAAGGATCGGCTCCTCGCCACTAGAGCATTTGTCTTGCCCTGTCGGCCATCTGTGATCCATAGAGTCGCTGGAGCTGGCGCCGCCACGGGCGCTCCTGATACCAATCTCGGGCAGTTGGCCTTTTTATGGCTTCGCTGATTGCAGTGAAAACAAAGCATGTATGATGTCTGAATGGTAGGGGTAGGGGCAATACAATCCTTGCTAAAGTGCCCAGTCTTGCCGCACTTATAGCATCCCGATCCCCCAGCTCTGCAAACTCCCTTGTGTGGCTTGCCATATTTCCCACAGCGGCTCCGACCCTTGTGTCCCTTCGACCTCGAGTCGAATCCCTTGGGTTTCTTTGCCGAAACCCCAGTTGTCTGCCCAGTCTCCGCCTTCCTCTTCCTAATGTGCTCTATATCAATCTCCCTCTCTCGCGCCCTGGCTATCATATCATCCAAAGTCGAGCACGCCAAGTAACTGACATATTTCCTAATGTCAGCTCTCAACATATAATGGTACCGGGTTTTCTTCATTTCCTCATCACCCGCGTACTGAGGCACGAACAAGGCCCTCTCCCTGAACTTGGCGGTAATCTCCGCCACCGTCTCTGTAGTTTTTCTCATATCCAAGAACTCCCTGGCCAACTGCTGAACCTCCAAAACCTGGTCACAAAATTCGACCAAGTCATGGCTTCCATGGTTGGGGCTCCCAAAGTATCATCGAATGCCTCCCACTAGTCTCTAGCCCGCTCCCTCAAACACCCAGCATCAAATCTGACCTTCGACCCGTCAAGGCAGAAGCACGTCACCTGTGCATACCCAATGTCTGCAATCCATCGCCTAGCTACAATGGGGTCCTTCACCCCACAGAAGTCTGGTGCTCCGCATCTCCTGAAATCCTTGAAGGAGAGCATACAATTCCCTAACTGGCCAGGTGCCATGTCACTCCTAAATGCCCTCAGGCGATCCTCCATCAGCTCAATGATACCTTCCTTGATCGACCTGAAAATCACCGGGGTCGACTCAAGGATGCCTCTCGTAATCTCGGATTCAATGAACTCCCTGTTGGAAGTGTGTCCAAGGTCATTAACTAGTTGGTGATATTTCTAATAATAGCATGGTCCTCTTGGGTTGCCCTCAAGACTCAAAGTTGAGTAGAATAAATAATAGGAGTGATTAGTTTATTAATTATTATTGTTTAATAATTAATTAGAAACTAATTGGAAAACAATTTGGGAATTAATTAACAGTTTAATTAATAGAAGGGTTGAATGTGAATTAATCAATAGTTGGTTGATCAGGGAACATTCCAGAACCCTAGAATGAAGGGGTTTGGACGAAATCTCCCTTTGGATAAAGGGAATTTCTTTCTTAGCCTATCCCATCCCACATGGATGGAAGGATAAAACCCTAGGAGGTATCAAAGGCTATAAATAGGGCCTTAGGGATTCATTCCTCCTTGCTCATTTTTTTGGCTTGAGTATTCGCCACCTTCTTTCTCCCTCATTGTGGAAGAACTTTCCTGATAGTTCATCCCTCCTAGTTTAATATTTGTTTCTACTCTTTGAGTTCATTGGGTGTGAACCAAGAGAGGGATTCTGGTTTGAATCCTCATCATCCAAACAAGGTGGCACGCACAAGGAGTCAAGCTCGAAGATCATTAGCTGCTAAAGAGGTTAGTATTCTTCCTTGTATTTTCGGATTTCATAGGGTAGAAGTAATAGTATGAAGCCATAGATCTATATGGTGCATGTACACTTAGGTAAATCGTTTTGTTGTTTCGATTCTTCCGCTGCCTACTTATTGAGTGTATTTGATGCATATATTACCTAACAGTGGTATCAGAGCCTTTGGTTCATGGTTACTATCACCCTACATCCATGTTTTCTGAAAATACTTGTTTGAAACTGAATGATGAATGAGTAATAAAAAAAAAATTCGTAATGTGATAAAACCCTAATCGGGGTTGACGACGTGAACCAGCTGTTCACGACGTGAACTCAGCAGATTCGGGATTTTCGAATTTTCCTCTATTTTTCGAATTTGAAGTTTTGATAAATATGGATAAATGTCAAATTTTAATTGTGTAAATTTGAAAATAGATAAATATCATTTAAATATATTTATTTGAATTTGAATATTTATTTATTATTTAAATAGGAATTTAAATATTTTAATATTATTTATAATAGAGTTTTATAAATTTGAATATTAACCTCTCATGTTTTATTAATTGTTATATTGCATCCTTGTAATTAATTTGAATTAATAATAGACAACTAAATTTAAAGTGTTTTAAATTTACCCCTTATATATATGTAAGATTCATATATTGTATGTATAAGAGAATTACAATATGCATCCTCGCATATTTTAAATATTGACATTGTCAGTCTTACCTCGACTAGGCTCACCCATTCTAATGTAAGGGTTTAAAGGAGGTCTCTATGATTCCTATTGAGGTCGGTTTTTAATATGCTTCGCGCGTACCACCCTCACCGCCCTATTGCATTTTGAGAATGAAGTTACCGAAAGGGTTTGATAGTGATGATGGTCAATCTAAAAGTATTCTAAATACAAGTATAAAACAAAATCCCGTTTATTTAAATAAAAGCGAATCTTATGTTATCCATAAAAATTGCACATTCTCTTTATAACTTGTTGATGGAGCTCGTGTGGTTAACCGGCACGTCAATTTGAGAGTATAGGTAGAGAATGACGTGAGACTCGCGTATCTCAAGCGTAACTTGAGCCGGGGACCACACAATTTTGTATGGGTGATTCACCATCTGTTCAATGATCCGCGGCATCCCCGTCATTGAATTTGAGATGAACATAATCCGAGATTAACATGCCATTGACAGTCAATGAATCTCAAAGATCTAGGAATTTCATAGTAATTGAAATTGACAAAGAGCTTTGTCTACCTAAATAACTTTGTGGTGTGTTTACGGCATCCCTTTACGTATCATGAAGCCAAATATGGATCCTAGCCTTAATCAAATAATTTATTTAGGGTGATTATTAATTAAGGACTTATATCAAACTATTTGGAATCTTGTCTTTTGTAGATGTCGAACCAAGCCAACAACAACAACAACAATCTGCCTCCTCCTCCTCCTCCTCCTCCTCTAACTCAAAACTCATGTTTCTCTCTAATTCCAGTTCTTAATAGGGAGAAAATCAAGGAGGATGGATTCAACTATCTTGATTGGATCAGGACCTTGAGGATCACGTTAAGATATGAGAACAAAGAGTATGTTCTCGACGAAGATGTTCCCATACTTGGAGAGAACCCTACCCCAGAAGAAGTTACTGCCTACAACAAGCATTACGATGAATCTACCAAAGTGGTTTGCCTTATGTTAGCGACCATGTCTTCTGGTCTCCAGAAGAACTTTGAAACATGGGGTGCATTTGACATAAACCAGCAACTCGAGGAGATGTTCCAAGAGCAAGCTAGGAAAGAATGATTCGAGATCGTTAAGTCCCTCATGGCATGTAAACTATAAGAGGGAGCTTCTGTGTGTACGCACGTCCAAAAGATGAAGTCGTACATAGACAGACTTGGGAATCTAGGTGTCGAGCTACCTAAGGAGTTGGCCATTGACATGGTTTTGAACTCGCTTACTAGTTCATATTCGTAGTTCATCATGAACTTCAATATGAATGGACTTGACAAGACCTTGATGGAGTTGCATGGCATGCTCAAAACTGCTGAAGTGAGCATGAAGAAACCCAACAACTCTAACCCTACTGCTCCAGTATTGGCTGTTAATCGTAGTTCTGCTAAAAGGAAAAGGACGCCTCAACCCAATGGAAAGGGTAAGGGTAAGGTCAGACAGTCTGAACCTGCTCCCAAGAAAAGGGCTCAAGCTGAAATAGCACCTTCTGCTGATCCAAGTGAAGCCATTTGTTTTTACTGTCAGGAAAAGGGACACTGGAATCGTAGTTGCCCTAAATACCTCGAGGACCTTAAGAAGGACAAAGTCAAGGTGGCTAGCACCTCAGGTATGTTCATGATAGAACTCCATAGCACATTTATTTCTAGTTCTTGGATTCTTGATACAGGGTGTGGTACTCACATTTGCTCTGATATGCAGGGACTAAGACAAAGTAAGAAGTTGAAGCATGGTGAGCTCAACCTAATCATGGGAAACAGGCACAAGTCAGCTGTTACAAGGATTGGGAACTATGAACTCATGCTTAGTGGTGGTGTTTATCTTAGTTTATTAAATTGTTGCTACTCACCTGATATGGCACGAAACATTATTTCTTTTCATGCACTTTATAAGGATGGTTGTCGTTTTTCTTTTGATAATGATAATGGTGACATTTTGGTTTATAAGAATGGTTGTTTTATTTTTAAAGCTAGTCCTTGTAAAGGTGTGTATGAAAGTGTTGTTTGTGATGGTGATTTTGATAAACTAATAATGAATGTTGGTTCGTCTAATAGTGAATTAGATAAATCATGTTTGTGGCATTGTCGACTTGGCTATATAAACAATAAACGCATTGCCAAGCTCCAATCTGATGGAATCTTGGAATCATTTGACCTCAAGGCAGATGATGTATGCGAATCTTGCTTACTTGGCAAGATGACAAAAGCGCCATTCACAGGCCACTGTGAAAGAGGCAAGGATCTGTTGGACCTCATCCACACAAATGTTTGTGGACCCTTCAAATCTGCCACAAGACATGGAGAAAGATACTTCGTGACTTTTACCGATGATTTCAGTAGATATGGATATATCTATCTAATCAAGCATAAGTCAGAAACTTCCAAGGTGTTCAAAGAGTTTCAAAACGAAGTAGAGAACGAATTGGACAGAAAGATCAAGATGCTCCGATCCGATAGGGGTGGAGAATACTTAAGTCTTGAATTCTACGATCATCTTAAGAATTGTGGAATAGTTTCACAATTGTCTCCTCCCAGAACACCACAGTTGAATGGTGTGGCTGAAAGGAGAACTCGAACCTTGTTGGACATGGTTCGATCTATGATGAGTCGAGCTACACTTCCGATATCGTTTTGGGGGTATGCCTTAGAGACAGCCGCCCATATCCTAAACCTCGTACCTACTAAGAAGGTTGCTAAAACACCCTCTGAAATGTGGAGTGGGACACGTCCTTCTCTAGCACATATAAAGGTTTGGGGATGCGAAGCTTTTGTTCGTCGTGAGGCGAATGACAAGCTCGAACCCCGGTCAGAGAAGTGTTACTTCATTGGCTATCCACAAAAGTCGTTTGGATACTTGTTCTACAAGCCTTCGGAAAACAAAGTGTTTGTTACTCGAAGGGGATTCTTGTGACATCCCCTAATTTCTCGGCCTTAAGAAATGTTTTATTAATTCCATCAACCAAAATAACCCTAATTACCCATTCCCATTATCCTCACTTTACGTCCCTAAAACAACTATCATAAGGGACATAGCCTAAGGATTATCACTAGGGGTGACAACATTGCTTTAGGGGTTCCTCAGCAAGTTATGTCAAATAAAACAAACATCGGGATGACAACATTTCTTTCCCTCAGCAAGTTATGTCAAACAAGACATCCTAACATAAAACAACTAACAAGGTGACAACATTGCTTTCCTTCAGCAATTTATGTCAAATAGGCACGAATTCACATCGTCGCCATGTGCTAGTCCATAGCTCTTATTCATCGACGGTATTTCCCACGGGAGTTCCCCCCCCCCCCGGCAATACATGTCAATGGGTTTTCCATATACTAAGTCCATAGCTCTTATTTATCGACGGTATTTCCCACGGGAGTTCCCCTCCCCCCCCCCCCCCCCGCAATACATGTCAATGGGTTTTCCATACAGCTGATGAACATACTTAAGGGGTTTCCCCAGCCTTACATGCCCTAAAGGCACTCATAAGGGGAATAGAGTACAGCGAATGAACACTTAAGTCCATTAACACCTACAGGTTACGAGCCTGCTAGTGTTCCACAGACCGTCTAAAACAGTCCATGGTTGTCATCCATACTCTGGTGAATGACGGGGGGGTCTTAGAGTACAACGAATGAACACTCAAGTCCATTAACACCTACAGGTTGCGAGCCTGCTAGTGTTCCGCAGACCGTCTAGAACAGTCCATGGTTGTCATCCCTACTCTGCTGAATGACGGGGGTCAACGTTGGGTAAGGGCTTTTCTCATATTGCACCACTCACGCCAACATTTGGGTAAAAGCTTTTCCCATATTTCACCACTCACTCTCAACTCATGATCTATATCACTGATCATCTCATCTATCCAACTCACCTTTCATCACACACCCACTATTTAACTCATGATCTATATCACTAACTCATGAAGCTAGTCCGCTCACTTCATAAAAGAACAAAGACTCCAAAGCTCTTCCAAATAAAAGTATAGTGAAAATACTGATAAAGTACTCCCGTACGCTCCCGTACTCCGACACGTAATAGTGTCAAAAAGAAGAACTAATGGATGAACACATAGTTCAAAAACACCTAATGAACATATAGTTCAAGAACACTTTATGAACATATAGTTCAAACATACGTACCGATTACAAGTCTACTAACGTTCCACTGGACTATCTAAAATAGTCTGTGGCCGTTGTCTATACTCTGCTAGATGACTAGATCATCTTAAACATCGATACCTCTCATCACTTTTATTTCATCACACATCATCTAATTCATCTACCCATGTTTTACCCAACATATTTGTAGATAAAAATATATATACAGTTTAAAACTTGTATAAAACATCAATTCAACAGTCACCTCAAATAAACAATTAATATATTTACACATAGCATGTATTTTAAGGTAAATACTTCATATCTATGTGTAAGGTGAAAGTGACTATATACTCACCTGATTTAATGAAAATCGGGCAGCAATTCGTTTCCTAAAACGATCGTTTCTAATAAAACCGGGAGTTTTATTGAGAAACCGGGCTCTGCAAAGGTCGGGCTTCGAAACCGAAAAGATAAATTTTCTGGGCTTCTCGGGCACTTCGTGGCGTATTTCGGGGGTTATAATTGATACCGGGGCTTCGGGGGATGTTAAAATGAAGAAAATATGAAGAAAGGGGCTAAAAGTGGCAATTTCTTAAAAATATCCGAGAAGGCTCGTAGCCTTCTATTTATAGGGAGGAGCTTCTGATCGGACGGCTGAGAAGCCTCCAGGTGGCGAAGATCCGAGGCTCGCAGGGGAGGGCTCGCACGAGGGCTGCGCGTGCGAAGGGGCTGCTGGCCTCTTGTGATTGGACCGAAGTCTAGGTCCGAAGTAGGGGCATCCGTGGCATGCTGCGAGGGTTCGGACATGTGCTAGAGGGTACGTGTCGCCTTCTCAGTGGACCACTTCGGATCAGCTCACGAGATCGGATGACTCAGCAGCTCGGACACGTGGCTCGCATGACTCACCAATTTCGGACACGTGGCACGTTCTAAGCGAGGGTGACGTGGCAAAAACGTGACTATGCGAATTTTCTCGATTTTTGTGCAAAAACTTCTAAAATCCATAACTTTCGCATACGAGCTCCGTTTTTGACGTTCTTTATATGCACGCGTAGGTAAAATTACGCTCTACAACTTTTGTTTAGACTTCGTCGGCTAATTTTGACTTTAATTTTTATATTATTATTTTTAACAGACCGGGACAGGAAATCCGTTAAAAATTCATAACTTCTTCATCCGACGTCCGTTTTCGTCAAACTTTTTACCGTTGTGTTACTATTTACGAGACCTTCGATTCTCGTTTAGGTCGTGTCGGCTAAAAATCACTCGATCTAAAATTCGAGTTTTTAGTTGTCTACTGCTAAGCTGAAACTTCGAAAAATCATAACTTCCTCATACGAAGTCAGATTTGGGCGTTCTTTTTATACCTACTCTCGGTTTAACGAACACTACGAGTTTCGTTTAGATCACTAAGGCTAAAAAGTAGTTTATCAAAAACTCAATTTTTACGTCATTCGACATCGTGCCGGTTTTGTCGTGAAACTTCGACAGGTCATAACTTCTTCGTTATAACTTGGATTTCGGCGTTCTTTATATATCCGTAATCCTTGTCACGACCACTACAACTTTCTTAATAGATATCGGCTTTATCTAATATTTATTTTTGACGCTCATTTTTATTCTTAATTAATTAACTCCTAATAATTAAGCATAAAACACATAGAATTCACATAATTCCTTTTTCATTTCTTCAAAATGAGTTACAAAGGTTAACCTAGACTATCAACTTAATATTAATGCCTAGGATAGAAACACGAGTGTTACAATTCTTCCTTGAGAGGGATCTCATTTCCAAAGAGGACAGTGGGAGCCACATAGACCTTGAAGAGCTTCAAGAGACAAATGAAGAAGAACCTTTAGTAGACACTAGAACTCAACCTGAGGAGCAACAAACCGTTGAGGAACCTCAACCCGGAGCTGAGCAATCTGTTGAGCAAAATGATATATCTCCAGCTCCCCTTCACAGATCCAATAGAGTTCGTGCTCCTCCTGAGTTCTATGGTTTTCATGTAAGCACAGAAGGAGACGTATTGATCAGTGATCGTACACTGGTTGATATGGATGAGCCATCCAACTATATGGAAGCGATGGCAGGCACTAAGGCTGCTAAGTGGAAGGAAAGCATGGAGAGCGAGATTCAGTCTATGCATGATAACCAAGTTTGGAATTTGGTTGATCCTGCTCCTGGCACTAAAATTGTCAGGTGCAAATGGATTTTCAAGAAGAAGACAGGCATGGATGGGAATGTGCACACGTTCAAGGCTAGGTTGATTGCAAAGGGTTACACTCAGACTCAAGGAATTGATTATGAGGAAACTTTTTCACCAGTAGCCAAGATCAAGTCTATTAGGATATTACTTGCCATAACAGCTTTTCATGATTATGAAGTATGGCAAATGGATGTGAAAACCACTTTCCTTAATGGAAAACTCACAGAGGAAGTGTACATGGCACAACCTAAGGGTTTCATAGATCCAAAATATCCAAATAGAGTATGTAAGCTTGAAAGGTCCATATATGGACTAAAACAAGCGTCTCGCAGCTGGAACCTTTGCTTTCATGAAAAGATCAAGGAGTTTGGTTTTTCAAGAAGTGAAGGAGAGTCCTGCGTATATATCAAAGCTAGTGGGAGTAATGTAGTCTTCCTAGTGTTGTATATGGATGACATACTCCTTATAGGAAACGATATCTCGACGTTGCAAGGTGTTAAGACGTGGCTTGGGAATTGTTTCGCTATGAAAGATCTAGGAGAAGCTGCATACATACTTGGTATAAGGATCTATAGAGATAGATAAAAACGTCTAATAGGACTGAGCCAAAGTACATACTTGGATAAGATCTTGAAGAAATTCAAGATGCAGGACTCCAAGAAAGGGTATCTACCTATGAAACATGGCACGAAATTGAGTAAGACTCAATGTCCTAGTTCTAGTGATGAACATGAAAGAATGAATCGAGTCCCATATGCTTCTGCTATAGGATCGATCATGTATGCCATGACATGTACTCGTCCTGACGTCTCATTTGCTCTGAGTATGGTGAGTCGTTTTCAGGACAACCCAGGCGAAAGTCATTGGACGGCAGTAAAGAACATTCTGAAATACCTAAGAAGAACAAAGGATATGTTCTTGGTATATGGGGGGTAAAGATGAGTTGAAAGTTACAGGTTATACAGATGACAAATTTCCAGACTGATAGGGACAACTCATGTTCGCAGTCAGGATGGGTATTCTTGCTCAATGGAGGAGCGGTCACTTGGAAGAGCTCCAAGTAGTCGACAGTGGCAGACTCTACGTGCGAGTCAGAGTATATAGCAGCTAGTGAAGCTGCAAAAGAAGCTACATGGCTGAAGAATTTCATTGATGATCTTGGTGTCGTTCCGAGCATCAAGGATCCCTTAGAAATCTTCTGTGATAATGAGGGTGCAGTCGCTTTGACTAAAGAACCCAAAGACCATGGTAACTCAAGACATATACTTAGAAAGTTCCACTATGTAAGACATTGAGTCGAGGATGGAGATATTGTTGTGAGCAGAGTATCGTCAGAGAAGAATCCAACCGATCCGTTCACTAAACCACTATCAAGGATCAAGCATGATGGTCATACTAGATCTATAGGCATTAGATTTGCTGAAGATATGGTGTAGTTGTTTAGTTGTTTAGTTTGATAATCCTTGAAACATTTAACAATATGAATTTGTAATAGAATTGATGTTTATTTTGTGGAGACTTAATAAAGTGTTGGATTGCTATCATTTCTATTTATTTATTACTGTGTTTCACTTTTGCATGTTTAGAACCCACTTCCCGAGTACTAAGTACTCAAATCTCCACAGTCGGTCATACTCTTGGAAGTAAGTAGTGATTCAAGACTGTCATGAGTGTTGGTGGATTGACCATTTTGATTGAGCATGACATAGTGATTGTGTCAACACTTATGAGTACTTAATAGTGATTTAAGTATTGGATCAACCCGCACTTAGAGATTACTTCATGGATTAAGTCACGAGTAATTCTAAGATGATAATATTTTCTGTTCTTCAAACCGAGATACATGTGGGGCTTTGCTCTAAGATTTTGTTATGCATTGGTATACTCCAACGCTATCCGTAATTGGTGGCTATAACGGGTATATTCATGTGTGACATGATGAAATAGACAAAGACTATGTAGTCAAAGTTTATTCGTCCCTTCTGACTTAATAGGAGAAGTGATATCTATGGGACCCTCGAAGATTTGGTGCTGACATCTAAAATACCTGGCCGGGTGCTGACTAGAATTGATGTGTTCGATTTAGTAGTCAAATGTAGTCGTCACAAATCTATATCGGGAAACATAATTTTGAATTCTAAGATCGACCATTATCCATGTCTCGAATTCATACAGATATCATGAGGATGAAGGAATAGTTGATCACTTATCTGAGGGCTGAAACTGATTAGATCAGAGTTCGGCAGATGCATTGGATGGCATTCTCTCTGCTGATTATTAGATGGATATAAGACCATATATAGTTAATGACTTGTCCAAGTGGGAGACTGTTGGAAGCGTGTCCAAGGTCATTAACTAGTTGGTGATATTTCTAATAATAGCAGGGTCCTCTTGGGTTGCCCTCAAGACTCAAAGTTGAGTAGAATAAATAATAGGAGTGATTAGTTTATTAATTATTATTGCTTAATAATTAATTAGAAACTAATTGGAAAACAATTTGGGAATTAATTAACAGTTTAATTAATAGAAGGGTTGAATGTGAATTAATCAATAGTTGGTTGATCAGGGAACATTCCAGAACCCTAGAATGAAGGGGGTTGGACGAAATCTCCCTTTGGATAAAGGGAATTTCGTTCTTAGCTTATCCCATCCCACATGGATGGAAGGATAAAACCCTAGGAGGTATCCAAGGCTATAAATAGGGCCTTAGGGATTCATTCCTCCTTGCTTATTTTTTTGGCTTGAGTATTCTCCACCTTCTTTCTCCCTCATTGTGGAAGAACTTTCCTGATAGTTCATCCCTCCTAGTTTAATATTTGTTTCTACTCTTTGAGTTCATTGGGTGTGAACCAAGAGAGGGATTCTGGTTTGGATCCTCATCATCCAAACAAGGTGGCACGCACAAGGAGTCAAGCTCGAAGATCATTAGCTGCTAAAGAGGTTAGTATTCTTCCTTGTATTTTCGGATTTCATAGGGTAAAAGTAATAGTATAAAGCCATAGATCTATAGGGTGCATGTACACTTAGGTAAATCATTTTGTTGTTTCGATTCTTCCGCTGCCTACTTATTGAGTGTATTTGATGCATATATTACCTAACACTCCCTCATCTGATCATCGAGCTGGCCGGCTCCAAAGCCCAAGGCTGATCCCTCACCGGCGTCAGAACTGCCAACTGGTGTAGTTTGTAGTGTCACCATACTGAAAATACACCATAACAATCATCAGAATACTCATCATAACTCGAGGGATCACACACACTACAAGTTCCTTAGTTCTATCTCAGCCCTCCTTGACTCGAGTACGGATCCTCTCCTTTCAGTAGTACGGGCCCATACTACCTTCCACATCTATCCGTACTTTCCTCAAGGATTACTTTGACTTAACCAAGTCCCTTTCACTACTATTGCTCGCTGCACTAATCTCATCCTAGGCATACCCTAGGGTAATCTCCGACTCACTCTCCGCCATCAGCTGCATAAGAAGTCCCTGCTATCTCCCCTAACTATGTAACATCCCAAAAATCAAGGCCAAAAATTTCATTTTTAAATAAGTTATTATAAAACCATAAGTATAAATCCGTCAGTAATAACATTCCATGTCAAAGCCAAAGTGTCAATAATCAAAGCATGTTATCATCAATTAATATCATAGTGTAATCCCAAAGATCTCATGTGCGGAAAACATAGTGTGATGCGCTGCGACCAAGCCGACTCCTTTCCTTTGAAACGAAGTACCTGAAACCAAAACTATAAACTATAAGCACGAAGCTTAGTGAGTTCCCCCATCATACCACATACCATACAACATACGTACTGCCGGGAAATTCTGGGGTGCCCAACCTACCCATGTCAAGCCATTTTGGGGTGCCGACCTACCCATGTCAAGCCATTCTGGGGTGCTGACCTACCCATGTTAATCTATTCTGGGGTGCTGACCAACCCTCCGGTCTATCTCAACCGGCAACGGGGACTATTTCACCCCTACCATTACAACATAGTAATTATCGTGTACATATTACTAAGCATACATGGGTACTAGCTACCCCCTTCGGTATCTTTCAACCGATATCTGGGGACTATTTCACCCCTACTACTACCACATAATAACATATCATGAACATACTGCTAGGCATGCATGGGTACTAACTACCCCTTCGGTATCTTGTAACCGGTAACCGGGGACTATTTCACCCGCTACTACTACTAACACATAACGTCATATCATGCTAACACATAAACATATCAGGTAGTAAAAAACCTAGATGATTACCATAAAGACAATCATCTACCAAACAACTCTACTAGTGGGCCGACATTGTGGCCTTAGACCCACTTCTACTGGAAGGTAACTCACCTCACACTGCTGAAGTCCCGTAGACATAACCCCCAGCTGCCGGATGACAGATTCCCGAACTGTCAATATCAAAACATCACCCAATTAATAATTGGGTTCCAACACATAACCATAAATACATACTTGGGGGTATATACTACTTTACCCCTAACTTAGCTTTATTTAAGCCCAAGGTCTAATCCAAAGGCCCAAAAGTCAACTATGAGTCAAAGCCCAACATATGGCCCAATTTTCCAAATTGGGCCCAAACCTTTACAAGGTCTTACCATAAGGCCCAACCATTTAGTCCAGTCCAACATTCAACATTCTGATGGCCCAATATCACATAATCATAAATGCCCAAACTATGGCCCAATTTTCCAAATTGGGCCCAACTCCTCATATGGGCCTTACCTCAAAGCCCATTAATTATTCTAGTCCATTTGCTTGATCTTGGATGGCCCATTAATATTCCAATCATCAAGGCCCAATAGAAAGGCCCAACAATAAACCCAAGTGAAATTAGGGTTTCTTATAAAATGACGATTAGGGTTAAGTGTTTCTCACTTAACCCATTAAGAACTTAATTCATTAAGTCCATAATTCTTCTAATTAAATCATATGGTGTGATTGGGCTTAATACACAATTCCATTCCAATGGCCCAAATGTGGGTCCCGATAAGTCCAAGCCCAAAAATCCAATATCAGGGTTTTCTAAACCCTAATTAGGGTTTCCAACCCCATCTTAGCCCAATAGGCCCAATAGCTAGGTCTTTTGATCAATTAAGGTTCATTAGGCCCATTAGGGTTTCACTAGGCCCATTAGTCACATCTTTGGGCTTTTAGGCCATTTAGGGCTTCATTGGGCCCACTAGGGTTTATTACGCCCATTAGGGTTTTAGTCCATTGTCCAAACATCCAAACGAGTTACAAACCAAACAAGGCACACCGCCACCCGACGCGGCGGCCGGTGGAGGCAGGAGGCGGCAGCCACCACCCTACGGTGGTGGTTTTGAGTTTCTTTTCATTAATCCATTTCTAATTACATTTTACAAGGCTAAATCTCAAGTAAACACACACACCCACTCACAAGATAAACACACACATGGCGGCAGCCACCACCTCACGGTGGTGGGAGTGGCTTCCTTGCGATTTCCGGCTAAACAAAGCACCCACTTCAAAAGTAGAACACACTCCAGCCACCCACCTGGTGGCTCAGGGGGGAAGAAATGGCACCGAAAAAACGACACCAGCAGCGTTGACGGCGGCAACCACCATGGTTGCTCTTCACGGGTTTTCACGGGCCAAACAAGCCTTCACAATCGAACAACAACCACAGCCCACCCCCCAGCTTGCGACCCACGAGCTGAAGCACATCAAAACAGCGTCTTCGGGTTGGCGGATGACGACTGGAATGGTGGGAGAAGAACTAAGTGACGGCGGCGGCAGCAAGGCGAACGTCCGTTAGCTACAACCGGAGAAGAATGGAGAAGAACAACGAGCGGGTACAGCAACGCTGAGAGTCACCGCGTCCAACGCTATTCCGATCGTTCACAGCCCGCACAAGCCGTTCACAGCTCAAAATCCGGTCTCGGTGGTCCTTGTCGCTCACAGCGTCGCCGGCAGTGGATGGCGACCTGGTCGAATCGGAAAAGAATGAGGAGAGGGAGATGGCGGCTAGGGAGTCACAAGGTGGTGGCGGCTACTTCATCCGAGAGTAGGGTTAGGGTTTCGGGGGTGGTAACTTTATATTCCCGAGTCTCAAAAGTTAATCCCATAATGACACTAACGGCTCCTCACTTCCAGATTTATTTTCATACCTAGTCCATAATTTACCAATTCGACCCTGTCCTCTTAAATCCGTTTCAAATCAAGCCCAAAACTTACACTTTAGCCCCTGGCCCATAAAATCTTCTCAATTTTAACCCAATAATTACCAAACATACCCTTGCTTCTAAAATTCTTCTCAAAACAACTCCGTAACTTACTAAACAACCCCCAACTATCAAAATTCTTCACAAATTAGTCCGGAAATTACATCTTATGTAACGCCCGTGTTTCTAGGCTAGGCATTAATATTGACATAATGGTCTAGGTTAACCTTTGTAACTCATTTAGAAGAAATGAAAAGGAATTATGTGAATTTTATGTGAATTATGTGTTTTATGCTTAATTAATTAAGAATAAAAATGAGCGTCAAAATTAAATATTAGATAAAGCCGATATCTATTAAGAAACTTGTAGTGGGCGTGACAAGGATTACGGATATATAAAGAATGCCGAAATCCGAGTTATAACGAAGAAGTTATGACCTGTCGGAGTATCGCGACAAACCGGCACGGTGTCGAATGTCGTAAAAAGTGAGTTTTTGATAAACTACTTTTTAGCCTTAGTGATCTAAACGAAACTCGTAGTATTTGTTAAACCAAGAAGTTCGATAAAAAGAACGCCCAAATCTGACTTCGTATTAGGAAGTTATGATTTTTCGAAGTTTCAGCTTAGCAGTAGACAGCTAAAAACTCGAATTTTAGATCGAGAGATTTTTAGCCGACACGACCTAAACGAGAATCGAAAGTCTCGTCATTAGTAGCACAACGGTGAAAAGTCTGACGAAAACGGACTTCGGATGAAGAAGTTATGAATTTTTAACGGATTTCCTGTCCCGGTCTGTTAAAAATAATAATATAAAAATTAAAGTCAAAATTAGCCGACGAAGTCTAAACGAAAGTTTTAGAGGGTAATTTTACCTACGCGTGCATATAAATAACGTCAAAAACCGAGCTCGTATGCGAAAGTTATGGATTTTAGAAGTTTTGGCGCGAAAAACGAGAAAAATCCCCAAAACCGAGGAATTTCGCACACGTGGACTTCGGCCACGTGTCCTCGCTTCGCATCCGACGCGTGTCCGGAAATTGGCTGAGTCACCGAAGTCACCTGGCGAGGCGTGTCATGTTCTTCTCGAGTCCGAGGTTTGGTCCAGTAGAAGTGCGACGCGTGCCTCTTCCCTCGTGCGTCCGAACCCTCGCAGGTGCCACGAACCATCCCTACTTCGGACTAGACTGCGGTCCACTAAGGAGCTGGCAGCAGCCACTTCGCACGCGCAGCCCATGTGCGAGCCCTCCCTGCGAGCCCTCGGATCTGCGACGCGTGGCTTCTTCTCAACCGTTGGATCAGGAGGCTCGGCCCTATAAATAGGAGGGTGCGAGACCTCCCGGGTATATTTCGAAAAATTGCCACTTTTAGCCCCTCTTTCCATATTTCTTTCATTTTAACGTCCCCCGAAGCCCCGATATCAATTATAACCCCCGGAATACGCCACGAAGTGCCCGAGAAGCCCGGAAAAATTTATCTTTTCGGTTTCGAAGCCCGACCCTCGCAGAGCCCGGTTTCTCAATAAAACTCCCGATTTTATTAGAAACGATCGTTTTAGGAAACGAATTGCTGCCCGATTTTCATTAAATCAGGTGAGTATATAGTCACTTTCACCTTACACATAGATATGAAGTATTTACCTTAAAATACATGCTATGTGTAAATATATTAATTGTTTATTTGAGGTGACTGTTGAATTGATGTTTTATACAAGTTTTAAACTGTATATATATTTTTATCTACAAATATGTTGGGTAAAACATGGGTAGATGAATTAGATGATGTGTGATGAAGTAAAAGTGATGAGAGGTATCGATGTTTAAGATGATCTAGTCATCTAGCAGAGTATAGACAACGGCCACAGACTATTTTAGATAGTCCAGTGGAACGTTAGTAGACTTGTAATCGGTACGTATGTTTGAACTATATGTTCATAAAGTGTTCTTGAACTATATGTTCATTAGGTGTTTTTGAACTATGTGTTCATCCATTAGTTCTTCTTTTTGACACTATTACGTGTCGGAGTACGGGAGCGTACGGGAGTACTTTATCAGTATTTTCACTATACTTTTATTTGGAAGAGCTTTGGAGTCTTTGTTCTTTTATGAAGTGATCGGACTAGCTTCATGAGTTAGTGATATAGATCATGAGTTAAATAGTGGGTGTGTGATGAAAGGTGAGTTGGATAAATGAGATGATCAGTGATATAGATCATGAGTTGAGAGTGAGTGGTGAAATATGGGAAAAGCTTTTACCCAAATGTTGGCGTGAGTGGTGCAATATGAGAAAAGCCCTTACCCAACGTTGACCCCCGTCATTCAGCAGAGTAGGGATGACAACCATGGACTGTTCTAGACGGTCTGCGGAACACTAGCAGGCTCGCAACCTGTACGTGTTAATGGACTTGAGTGTTCATTCGCTGTACTCTAAGACCCCCCGTCATTCAGCAGAGTATGGATGACAACCATGGACTGTTTTAGACGGTCTGTGGAACACTAGCAGGCTCGTAACCTGTAGGTGTTAATGGACTTAAGTGTTCATTCGCTGTACTCTATTCCCCTTATGAGTGCCTTTAGGGCATGTAAGGCTGGGGAAACCCCTTAAGTATGTTCATCAGTTGTATGGAAAACCCATTGACATGTATTGCGGGGGGGGGGGGGGGGGGGGTGGGATGGGAACTCCCGTGGGAAATACCGTCGATAAATAAGAGCTATGGACTTAGTATATGGAAAACCCATTGACATGTATTGCCGGGGGGGGGGGGGGGACTCCCGTGGGAAATACCGTCGATGAATAAGAGCTATGGACTAGCACATGGCGACGATGTGAATTCGCGCCTATTTGACATAAATTGCTGAAGGAAAGCAATGTTGTCACCTTGTTAGTTGTTTTATGTTAGGATGTCTTGTTTGACATAACTTGCTGAGGGAAAGAAATGTTGTCATCCCGATGTTTGTTTTATTTGACATAACTTGCTGAGGAACCCCCAAAGCAATGTTGTCACCCCTAGTGATAATCCTTAGGCTATGTCCCTTATGATAGTTGTTTTAGGGACGTAAAGTGAGGATAATGGGAATGGGTAATTAGGGTTATTTTGGTTGATGGAATTAATAAATTTATTGTTGATTGAGAACTTAATAAGTTTATTATTTATTGTGGGTTGAAAACCCTATATGCTCACCAGGCTCCCAAGCCTGACCCACTCAGTTTAATTGTATCACAGGTATCGATACGAAGTTGCTTTACACTGAGAGATTAAAAGAGAAGTAGATCACTAGTGTAAATGAATGTAAGTTTTGTTTATGCTTATGTTTTTGTATTGACAATGGCATCCCAATGGTTTAAGTGAATAAAATACATTTCTTCGGAAATGATTTGATAACATATTTATCATTTTTTCTTGGAACAAATTCCGCAACACTTTTAATCAAATGATTACTCTGAAATTATTTTAAAAGCATAAATTAAATCGGTCTTTTCTGGCCGTGAAATTGGGGATGTCACATCTTAACTCCAAAAATAACTCCTTGCTACATTATTTTACATTTAAGCTATTGTTCTTTTTATAAATCTTTATCTATTTAGTTATCTACTAAACGGGGCGTTACAACTCTCCCCCACTTAAATTAGATTTCGTCCTCGAAATCATTCCTTACCATTCTTTACACGCCAAACCACTCAAATAACAGGGCCACAATCCTGTGCACACCCTAGTCTTCCCCAGGGTAACCGTGACCATCCTTTGCAAGGCCCTAAATTCTGCAGATGAACAAATTCCTGGAAACAAGATCACATCTACTCCGTCTGAAATCTGCTGTCTTGAGATAGTCTGATTCCCTGACAGACCACTCATACAGAATAATTATCGTTGAATCCAATCCGTTTATCGCACAACTGACTACTTAACTTCTGATTACTTGCGGTTCCCACTATAAAACAGGGTCACAGACCCAAATATCCTTGCATATCACTTATACTTGGCCAAGGCTCAGCTAATCCTGTTGTGAGTGACAAATACTAATACTGCCCGAACACTAAACTACCTGAAGCAATATGCTGCCACATGGCTGCTTTCCAACATCTACCGAGACCTACCTGGTCTCAACTTTTTTTTTCGCCAATCATCTGAAATACCAGGTTCCGGCCCGGCTGCGGAGCCAAAGGACTCCCACTTAGTTGCCTCACACGACTTCTGAACGAAATCCTTCTCTAGACTAGTTGCCACTAGTTATCATGCCCATGTGGCTCTAACAACCTTCTGATCTAACCGATCGGGTCCATGCGTCGAATCCTGACATCATCAAATCCAAGACTAAAAGTGATTGCTACCTGACCAATGGTAGCCTTATCTCACACGTCCTTAAGCAGTTTATTGCTTCCCTGATCTCATAACTGTAGTGACGCTCCTACAGTCTTATCATTGGCCCAACCAGATCTAATCCATTTGGGTACGTAAATCCGAAATCTAATCCGTGGATTTCCATATCCTCACTGTTGCACCCGAACTGGTGGGTACTACTATTCCTTCCGCGTCCTAACAACGCACTCATGCTATCTACCAACCTAGTGAATGCTACGGCTACACCCGCAGTCTCATGACACTCTATCACTATCTGACCGCTAGTGAATGCTATGGCTACCCCCGCAGTCTTACAACACTTCCCATGCTTACTGACCACTAGTGAATGTTACGGCTACCCCCGTAGTCTTACAACACTTCCCATGCTAACTGACCACTAGTGAATGCTACGGCTACCCCCGTAGTCTTACAACACTTTCCATACTATCTGACTACTAGTGAATGCTACGGCTACCCCCGTAGTCTTACAACACTTTCCATACTAACTGGCCACTAGTGAATGCTACGGCTACCCCCGTAGTCTTACAACACTTTCCATACTATCCGACTACTAGTGAATGCTACGGCTACCCCCGTAGTCTTACAACACTTTCCAAACCGGGTCGAACACGCACTCGACCTAACACACCACTGAACTTGAGTCCTAACCAGAACTCTAACCTGGTTCCCGAAACCTGCTATCACGTGACCCCACTTATAAGTACCGCACCCATGCCCGTGATCAAAGTGTCACAGTAAACCACGAAATCATCTACACCCTCTGGCAGGGTGAGACGGTGCCTCGCACAACCGCTGTCTGAGAGTCTCGAAGGCTGCCTGCTGCTCCGGCCCCCAGCAAAAGGCCACCAATTTCTTGGTCAGTTGGGTCAAAGGAACCGCAATATCGGAGAAGTCCCGTATAAATCTCCGGTAATAACCTGCTAGACCCAGGAAACTCCGAATCTCAGTTGGAGACCTCGGAATCTCCTACTGCATCACGGCCTCTATCTTGGCCGGATCGACCAGAATACCCTTCTGGTTGACAAGGTACCCAAGAGATTGCACCTCGCGCAACCAGACTCACATTTGGAGAACTTTACAAAAAGTCTCTCCCCCACTTAGATTCGACTAAGTATTCACTGTACGCGAGAATTGAAGGATTCCCAATCCTTCTCGCTTTCTAGTATCCCACTGATGACAACCTGTGCTTACCAATGATAGCGATTAATCATCGGTTAAACCTTAAGGTCGCCCATTCTCGGAAATCTTGATGAGTACTCTTGAAATCTGGTCCAGTATGACACCTTAATCCATCTGCTATGAGAAAATACCATTCTCTTGAACATCCGATGACCAACCACTTATACATCTAACACCCGCAACTGACACTACCCTCTTCATGTTACCAGTTCTGTCCTAGCAACGATAGTGCCT
This sequence comes from Lactuca virosa, assembly GCF_052849685.1. Classification (NCBI taxonomy): domain Eukaryota; kingdom Viridiplantae; phylum Streptophyta; class Magnoliopsida; order Asterales; family Asteraceae; genus Lactuca; species Lactuca virosa. The sequence goes on from NC_136426.1 coordinate 29,690,798, forward strand.
TGAACTCCAAAGTTCATCCATAGACAATTGTTGGCCATACCTGAACAATGATAGAACCCCTGAATGCTGACTTCACTGGAGAACTATCTCTCTAATCCTGACTCAATATTCTATGAATAATACTCCAGCACAGATCCTGACAAAGATCCGGGATGAGAACGGTACATGTGGAATCCACTTCGCAAGATACATCCCTCTTTAGGTTCATCAAGGACTCGCAGCATGCAGATTGGCCTATGACAATCCTTGATAACCCAGACAGTAGCAGAAACCGACCTAATATCTGACTTGTCCAAACTCACTCACAATTCTGAAGCGATACAGATTCCCAATATCTACTTGAAGTGGAAAAAGACGACATACCCGCGAACATCTAACGAAATCCTGATCTTGATGACAGGAACCAACTATATGATCTTCCTTCCCGAAGGATTCTAAGGGTCCACAGACCTTGGGTTCCAAATGAAACCCTACCCCCCCCCCCCCCCGCGATAATTCGGGCCCGAAAGGCCTCGAGGTGAATACCGAGGGCTCTCAAAGTCCTTTCCCTGACTGAACGAAAGACCACTAATGTCCATTCCCATAATTCTGCAAGTAATCTCCGAGGAGATAAACTTCTGCGATCGCGCATCGACTGGTTCAGACTCTGCTCCTGAGCCGGAACCCGAATCTGAGTTTCGTTCTTGGGTGCTTGACACCATACCGAACTGACATTCCAAAGATCCGAATATACCCAAGAATACTTATCACCCTTTGCTGACATGACCAAACCTGCTACCTTGTAGTAGCTTAAACCCTTGGTGCGACAAACTCCCTTGTGCACTTTCCCGTACGTGCAACACTGACTCCAGCCCTGCTGGCCCTTCACCCGATGATCAGAAGTCATGGATCTCTACCCGGGACCCTCTACTATACGCACCTGGCACGACCCTCTCTTCCCAGGGTGATCCAAATCAATCTCGCATCTGCAAACTCTTGGAAATCATATCCTTCAGGGTCTGACATCCTGTTACGCTCACTAGCTCACTTGCCAATGGCTAAGCTGTAACAATTGGAACATCCTCTGTCCCCAAACCGGGTCACAAACTCTTCCCTGAAGCTTCTCAGATTCTCCAAGAATCTCACCGATTCGAGTATGGATCCTGTGCTTTCAGTAGTACGGGCCCAATACTACCTTCCACACCTATCCATACTTTCTTCAGCAATCCTCCCGAATTCTCCAAGTCACTTCCTCAAACTGGCACACCCAAGTCTCACTGAACCTCACTACTAACCCACTGAAACGTATCCTAGGCTTTCCTAGGTTCCCGAACTCACCTAGTCCTCAGCTGCTGAAAGATTCCCAGTAATGTCAACTAGCTACCTCATGAATATAGCTAGCTCACATTACTAAGAGTCCCACAAAGCACAAAACACGCAGCATTCAGACAATGGAAAATCTAGCCGTCATATTCCAGTCAAACCATTCTATCCTCTACTCAGGAATCTACACATGCAAATCAAAGGCTCATACAATCAGGCATAACCTAAACATGCTATCCTATCACTAACGGATCAGTACTATCATGCAGCTCATCAAGCACGTACAGTAGGCATATAAGGCATCTTCCTAGATCCTTATCCCTAAGCTAGCATGCAGTTCTCATAATCATATCATATCATAACATAACATGTATGGGTATCTTGGGGAAAACTTACTTGAGCTCGGCTGATTGCACGCATCACACACTTTGTTCTTTTCAAAGTTATGTTCTCTTCTCAAATTCTTTTCAAACTCCTTTTTAATAAATGATTTTTTTTTGAAAATTTTCATACCAAGTCCTTAGTTTGAGTCCAGACACACCTGAGAGTGTGCCCGAATCCCTCAAACCAAGGCTCTGATACCAACTTGTAACATCCCAAAATTCAAGGCCAAAAAATTCATTTTTAAATAAGTTATTATAAAACCATAAGTATAAATCCGTCAGTAATAACATTCCATGTCAAAGCCAAAGTGTCAATAATCAAAGCATGTTATCATCAATTAATATCATAGTGTAATCCCAAAGATCTCATGTGCGGAAAACATAGTGTGATGCGCTGCGACTAAGCCGACTCCTTTCCTTTGAAACGAAGTACCTAAAACCAAAACTGTAAACTGTAAGCACGAAGCTTAGTGAGTTCCCCCATCATACCACATACCATACAACATACGTACTGTCGGGCAATTCTGGGGTGCCCGACCTACCCATGTCAAGCCATTCTGGGGTGCTGACCTACCCATGTCAAGCCATTCTGGGGTGTTGACCTACCCATGTCAAGCCATTATAGGGTGCTGACCAACCCTCCGGTCTATCTCAACCGGAAACGGGGACTATTTCATCCCTAACACTACAACATAGTAATTATCGTGTACATACTACTAAGCATACATGGGTACTAGCTACCCCCTTCGGTATCTTTCAACCGGTATCCGGGGACTATTTCACCCCTACTACTACCACATAATAACATATCATGAACATACTGCTAGGCATGCATGGGTACTAACTACCCCTTCGGTATCTTGCAACCGGTAACCGGGGACTATTTCACCCCTACTACTACTAACACATAACGTCATATCATGCTAACACATAAACATATCAGGTAGTAACAAACCTAGATGATTACCACAAAGACAATCATATACCAAACAACTCTACTAGTGGGCCGACATTGTGGCCTTAGACCCACTTCTACTGGAATGTAACTCACCTCATACTGCTGAAGTCCCGTAGACATAACCCCCAGCTGTTGGATGACAGATTCCCGAACTGTCAATATCAAAACATCACCCAATTAATAATTGGGTTCCAACACATAACCATAAATACATACTTGGGGGTAAATACTACTTTACCCCTAACTTAGCTTTATTCAAGCCCAAGGCCAAATCAAAAGGCCCAAAAGTCAACTATGAGTCAAAGCCCAACATATGGCCCAATTTTCCAAATTGGGCCCAAACCTTTACAAGGTCTTACCATAAGGCCCAACCATTTAGTCCAGTCCAACATTCAACATTCTGATGGCCCAATATCACATAATCATAAAGGCCCAAACTATGGCCCAATTTTCCAAATTGGGCCCAACTCCTCATATGGGCCTTACCTCAAAGCCCATTAATTATTCTAGTCCATTTGCTTGATCTTGGATGGCCCATTAATAATCCAATCATCAAGGCCCAATAGAAAGGCCCAACAATAAACCCAAATGAAATTAGGGTTTATCATAAAATGACGATTAGGGTTAAGTGTTTCTCACTTAACCCATTAAGGACTTAATTCATTAAGTCCATAATTCTTCTAATTAAATCATATGGTGTGATTGGGCTTAATACACAATTTCATTCAAATGGCCCAAATGTGGGTCCCGATAAGTCCAAGCCCATAAATCCAATATCAGGGTTTTCTAAACCCTAATTAGGGTTTCCAACCCCATCTTAGCCCAATAGGCCCAATAGCTAGGTCTTTTGATCAATTAAGGTTCATTAGGCCAATTAGGGTTTCACTAGGCCCATTAGTCACATGTTTGGGCTTTTAGGCCATTTAGGGCTTCATTGGGCCCACTAGGGTTTATTAGGCCCATTAGGGTTTTAGTCCTTTGTCCAAACATCCAAACGAGTTACAAACCAAACAAGACGCACCGCCACCCGACGCTGTGGCCGGTGGTGGTTTTGAGTTTCTTTTCATTAATCCATTTCTAATTACATTTTATAAGGCTAAATCTCAAGTAAACAGACACCCACTCACAAGATAAACACACATATGGTGGCAGCCACCACCTCACGGTGGTGGCAGTGGCTTCCTTGCGATTTCCGGCTAAACAAAGCACCCACTTCAAAAGTAGAACACACTCCAGCCACCCACCTGGTGGCTCAGGGGGGCTGTAATGGCACCGAAAAAACGGCAGCAGCGGCGTTGACGGCGGCAACCACCATGGTGGTTCTTCACGGGTTTTCACTGGCCAAACAAGCCTTCACAATCGAACAACAACCACATCCCACCCCAGCTTGCGACCCACGAGCTGAAGCACGCCAAAACAGCCTTTTCGGGTTGGCAGATGACGAATGGAACGGTGGGAGAAGAACTAAGTGACGGCGGCTGCAGCAAGGCGAACGTCTGTTAGCTACAACCGGAGAAGAATGAAGAAGAACAACGAGCGGGTACAACAACGCTGAGAGTCACTATGTCCAGCGCTATTCCGATCGTTCACAGCCCGCACAAGCCGTTCACAGCTCAAAATCCGGTCTCGGTGGTCCTTGTCGCTCACAGCGTCGCCGGCAGTGGATGGTGACCTGGTCAGATCAGAAAAGAAGGAGGAGAGGGAGATGGTGGCTAAGGAGTCACAAGGTGGTGGTGGCTACTTCATCCGAGAGTAGGGTTAGGGTTTCGGGGGTGGTAACTTTATATACCCGTGTCTCAAAAGTTAATCCCATAATGACACTAACGGCCCCTCACTTCCAGATTTGTTTTCAAACCTAGTCCATAATTTACCAATTCGACCCTGCCCTCTTAAATCCCTTTCAAATCAAGCCCAAAACTTACACTTTAGCCCCTGGCCCATAAAATCTTCTCAATTTTAACCCGATAATTACCAAACATACCCTTGCTTCTAAATTTCTTCTCAAAACAACTCCGTAACTTACTAAACAACCCCCAACTATCAAAATTCTTCACAAATTAGTCCGGAAATTACATCTTAACTCCAAAACTAACTCCTTGCTACATTATTTCACATTTAAGCTATTATTCTTTTTATAAATCTTTATCTATTTATTTATCTACTAAACGGGGGGTTACAACTAGCTCACGGATACCATTACATATTACTAAGAACAGATAATTCTTCGAATGAGAGGTCTCTCCCTACAACGGTTAGACTCAGACGAGAGCTGCGTAATAGGGCTAAACCTAACCTTCTGAAATTATTTAGTCCTCGTAAAATGTAACTTAGAGTATTTGTTTTCTAGTTAGTTAGAGATAACTAGAACTCCTAATAGCACAAAGCAAGCAGCATTCGAGAATTGAGTAACCAAAACCAAGCATATCCTAATCAGGCCATCGTATCACTGACTAATCAGTACTAGCATGAAGTTCAATAAGCACATACAGTAGGCATACCAGGCATCCTTCCTAGATCCTTAGCCCTAATCTATCATGCAATTCTCATACACATATAGTAGGCATACAAGGCATCCTTCCTAGATCCTTAGCCCTAATCTAGCATGCAATTCTCATAATCATATCATATATCATTGCAGACATGAATGGTATCTTGGGGAAACTTACTTGAGCTCGGCCTATTGCACGCATCACACTCCTTGTTCTTTCCCAAACCCTTCATTTTAAATTTTAGAAAAATTATTTTTTTTCTTGTAAAAACCTTTCAAACACTCGATTTGAGTCCAGACACCCCTGAAAGTGTGTCTGAATCCCTCAAACCAAGGCTTTGATACCAACTTGTAACGACCCAAAATTCATAGCTAAAAATTTCATTTTAAATTAGGTAATGTATAAAAATAGTAATCTAAAAACATCGACCATATCATCTCGTCTCATAAACAAACATAAGTGCCAAAACATGTCATAGTAAAATAATGACAAAGTACAACTTCCAAAGATCTCATATGCGGAAAATCATAATGTGATGCGCTGCAATCATGCCGGCTCATTTCCTTTCGAAGAAGAAGTACCTGAAACCAAAACTGTAAACCGTAAGCACGAAGCTTAGTGAGTTCCCCCATCATACCACATACCATACAATAAACATAATGTCAGACATATCTGGGTGCCCGACCTACCCTACTGAGCATTCCTGGGTGCTTAACCTACCCATGTCAGACATACCGGGGTGCCCGGCCTACCCCTATCAGGCATACCTGGGTGCCCGACCTACCCCTTCGGTCTTATCAACTGGATACGGGGTCTATTTCACCCCTGCCACTACCACAAAATATCATAGCATACTAGCACATAAATCATAACAGATAGTGACATATCAGACAATTATCACAAAGATAATCATCTAACTACAAACTCCTACTAGTGGGTTGGCCTTGGTGCCTTAGACCCACTGCTATCGGGAAGGTAACTCACCTCGAATACTGGAAAGTAGCTGAACGGTCCCCAGCTCCGAATATCAATCCAAATCAATCCCCTAAATATAAAAGATTTCCTTAAGTACCTTTCCATGCTCATAACCCCTTAAGGGTCAACTTGGTCAAAGTAAAAGTCAAAGTCAACACCCAGGTCAAAGTCAAAGTCAACATTCCGAGTTGACTCAACTCGCCGAGTTACTCTTCAACTCGTCGAGTTTCCATAAATCACATAATCGTGATATCACGATCCAACTCGTCGAGTTTTTCCTACAACTCGTCGAGTTCCTCTTTTCCCAATAGAGTCGGGACACTTCCAGAACAACTCGTTGAGTTCTCTTATGAACTCGTCGAGTTCCTCTGTCTGTCAACCTTCTTAATGCATTAAGTCCCTGTTCTTCAAACCAAGACCCTATCCTCTGGATCCAAGCTGAAAATACGTCTAGAAGGGTAAAGTTTCCAACTTTACCCATTAGGGACCTCTCCCCAACGCATAAAACTCAAACCCTAACCCAAAATGGCTTAGATCCAACTCCAAAAGCCATCAAAACTTCAAGATAGACCATGAGGTCATAGATCTTGACTCAAGGGACAAATTGGTCACGTAAAGCTCCCATCTTTACTTGCATGCATGACCTAATAGGGCTTAAAAGACCAAAATGATGGTCTAAAGGTTGCATGGGACTTCCATGGCCATAAAGTTGGCACCTTTATGCCATGAAGTCCCCTCAAGACCCTAGATCTGAAGGGTTTGCCCAAATGGGACGTCCAAATCCCAACTATCTATATACTTGGACCAAAACATGAAAGAAAGCATCCTAAAACTAGATCTAAGCATGCCATGGACAAGATTGAAGCTTTATACCTCAGATGAATCAGAAATGAAGCCCAACTCCTGGATCTCCTCTCCTCCTACACGTTCTTGCTCCTCTTTCAAGCTTCTTCTTCTTCTTCAAACTCACCAAGAACGCACAAGATTAGCTTACAATCACCAAAAATGGCTTAGGGTTTCGAGACTAGGGTTTTGGACAGTGGAGGCTAGAGATGAGGTCAACACCTTGGGGTTAAGGTGTTCAAATAGGGTGCAAAACCCTAGAATTGGGGTTTCATTTCTACCAGCCTACTCGTCAAGTTGAGGCTTCTAAGTTCCCAACTCGTCAAGTAGGTTTCCAAAACCTGCGGTCCAATTCATCTCTACTCGACGAGTTTGGGGCCTCCAACTCGTTGATTTTCTATACAAATGTGAATAATTATAAGTTAAATACATACCAGAAACCAGACGTTACAGTACGAGGGACCATTTTTGCATAATTTTTCAAACTTAAAGGACCAAGGAAGAAGTACCTAAAATCGAATGTTACAATTCAGTTGGATAACAATTGGATATCTAATTGTATTAGAACAATTTGTATATTTTTTATTTGATCAGGTTTGTTATGCAAAAAGTCTATCCAATTTAGATATTAGATTTTGAAATCGATCCAATTTAGTGTATCTCAATCAGTTTGAACTGGATCATTTATTCTACACATCCAAGTTGTCGACGATCGTTGCTGTCATCATCACAAATCATTGTCAATCTGGCGGGTCGAGGGCGATGGGGAGTCGGTTCATTGCCGCTCCTTGTCACCATTCTAGATTGGATGCCAAAACATGCTCTCCTTACTCATTACGCAGAAGGATGTAGATAATTTAGTAGCCTTTTTCTATAAACCATGTTCTCAAATGGAGATACTGGATCTTTCTATAGAAAGGGGCTAATATAAACATGTTGTTTGAAGGCGATGAGGAAATTTTTGTAATGATATAATTTGTTTAGGTGAAATATAGGTTTCAATTATATATTATATATTTTTAATAAATAAATGTTTATATAATATGTAAGGTCGTAAAAAAACGTTTGGCGTTAGCTAGTCGGTGGACCGGGTTAATCGGGGACCCTAAATTGCTAATTCTTTGAATTTTAAAATATTAAATATGACTAATGTCATAATAAAGTTCGTAAATATCACTAATATCATAAAAAAAAGGTTAATATAATTAATACAACACTAATAATTCTTCAAATAGTTTCTACTGAGTTGAAACTTTTTCACAATGTTAAAATTTGATCGTTTGGTACTGCTTCACTCATTGTATAAGCATGGATTAATCGCAAATCGTCTTCTAATCGGTCGGGTACGCTTAAGGACTAATCGAAAATTAATCAGGACCTAATCGAGAATTTTACAACACTGATAATATGTAATAAAGATTAAAGAAAAAAATTAAATAAGAAAAATAAAAATAGCAAAAACCATGTAGATTAAGGTCTCAATTTTATATTTTATAAAGTTGGTTGTCCACTTTTTTAAAAAAGAATTTTTTCTAGTTTTTAAAAAATGATCATTTACTTTCGAATACTTTATTTTGTATTTAATCTTTAAATTTTGAAATAATTTTTTGGTTTTTCCAAATAAAATCTCTTCATTTATGTCCAAAATGTATCATTGGAAGTATTTAACGTTAATGTTTTTCAATAGAATGTCTCATTTTATGCACTAGTATATATATAGTTCACAAATTTTTTAGTCATCTTCCAATTCATACTAGATTTCTAGTATGCTTAGATTAGTTACTTTCATATTTTTTATATCATGGGCTTTGTTGAGGTGCCACCAAATTATAAACTAAAACAACACATTATTGCAAAAAACTCGTAATTATTGACTAGTATTTAAATGGAATCTTGCATTGAAAAACATGAAACATGCTGGAACGATCATATATTCAATCGCATCCGAGAAAAACTGGATTAACAAAATCACATATTATCCGGGAAAACATCCCAATTAACCGACTCAGCAGCCGTGAACACGATCGTAAACTTTACCCACCAATCGAAGCGCATCCTTCTTATGCGAAACAGTCCCCGGAGTTGTCAAAGTATTAATCTCCTTCGTCCCCTCCGGTAACTCCCAGTCAAACGAGTAAACAAGATTCGACAGAGCTTAACTCCATCGTCACAGCTCCCATCGTCATCCCCGGACATCCTCTCCGACCAGACCCAAATGGAATCAACTCAAAATCCATTCCTTTGTAATCAACGCTACTTCCCATAAACCTCTCTGGCTCAAACTCTTCGGGTCTTTCCCAACATTTCGGGTCTCGCCCCACTGCCCAAGCGTTCACGTACACCAGAGTCTTCTTTGGTATCTCGTATCCGTCTAAAACGCATTCTTCTCTCGATTCACGTGCCACTAAAAGAGGTGCAACTGGGTACAATCTAAGCGTCTCTTTTATCACTGCTTTCAGATAGTTGAGCTTATAAAGATCACATTCCTCTACTTTCCCTTTGTTCCCGATTGCATTCCTCACTTCTTGTTGAACTTTCTTTAAACATTCAGGGTTCTTCATCAGCAATGTCATCGCCCACACCACTCCCGAGGCACTTGTTTCTGTTCCCCCTAACATGATATTCTGCAAATTTCAAACAAAGTTATGGCTTAATTACTATCGAAAGTCGAAACAGCTATAGATTCGAAATTAAGAATTGAAATACGCACCATAAGGACACCTTTGATATTATCAAAAGTGAGATCGATATAGGAATCTGAGTCTTCTTTGACACGAAGCAAGATATCAACCATATCTTCTTGCATTTTGTTTGGTCTGTTTCGATTCATATGCTCATCAATGATTTCTTGATAATACTCATCCATTTCTTTGAAATTCTTTTCGAGTCTAGGAATGCTTCCATTAAGATTATCAAGCCACCCCATCAGAGGAAAATAATCTCTGTAATAAAAGTTAACAAGCAAAGCTTGACACTCTAATAAAAGCTCCTGGAATCGTCTCACTTCTTGCTGTCCGTCATCATAAACATACGGCCTCTTGCCAAAAGCCACCCTCGAAATAATATTACTCGTCAGAATCATCATAGTCTCACTCAGATTCACTTCTTTTTTGATTGAAATTCGTGTCTTTATAGTATCAATCATGGCGAAAACTTCTTCTTCACGAACCGAACGAAACGAGTTCACTTGTTTCGAAGAAAACAAATGAATGATACATATCTTTCTTATTTCTCTCCAGTACTCACTGTATGGTGACCAAGCTACATCTTTATTGCTGTACGACATCTTTTTCTGACCTGTCAATACAGGCCTCGTGCAAAAAACCAAATCTTTCGTTTTCAAAACTTCTTTAGCCATGTCAGCAGAAGACACAACGAGGGTCTGAATGAAACCAAGGCGCAGGGACATTAAGGGGCCATAACGTTTTGAGAGACGCCATAGGTGGTCTGCAAGGTCGGATGTATCGAGCTGGTGCAGGTTTCCGATTATAGGGAGCCCGGGAGGTCCGGGTGGTAGACGGTGGAGGGTTTTTGAAAGAAAGCTTCTAAATTTGAAAAGAAGGAAGAAGAAGAAGACAGGAAGAGCTGATAGTGTGATGAAGAATGACACCATTGTTATCGCTGTTGATTGGAGATGAGCTCCAAGCAAGCAGGAGCCTTGTCTTTATATACTTCAACTCCTCGATGATGCATATTCATTTTACGTCATGCCTGAGTAAAATCAGGGCTAAAAATCAAACTGTCACTAGCTGTGTCTTTGCCTTCGATGGTAGCAGGTGTTCGACTGTACGTACCGCTTCTTTCATCGAATAGAACGCGGTGAAGGAGCCTGCCTGATTACGTGGCCATTTTTTACGCCTCATCAAAGTTTCGAAGCTTCGATATATTCCATCGCACAATCCGAGATAATGTTGATATTCTTTTTTCTTCTTATGTAAGGAAAAATATTCCTGGACGTTAAAAATTAGAAATATAAAACTCCAGATATATCGGTTTCCGCCATGAGAAAATTGCAGCTGATGGATTCCTATGCACCGCCACTTCCAACCGACACATCCAAGAAAGAGACAGTCTAGAAGCCTGTTTTATTACGTGTCCATGCTTCACACCTCATCACAATCTATTGAAATTCCCGATGTATTCACCATATCTTAATATCTTAGCCTGGACGGTATGGTTCCGGCGAGAAGCTCGGCGATTCGGCGCACACGGGCCGACCCCTCGGTTTGCCAAGTTCGGCTAGGTATCTCGGTGAATAAATGCCGAGTTTGACTATGCAGAGTGGACCAATGGGGTGGTTGGCCACTTCCATTTACTTTATTTATTTATTTATTTATTTTTATTTTAAAAAACCTCCTATAAATAGTTATATACTATAACCCTTAATTATTTTAACTCATCAAAATCAATTTACAACTCAAATACACTCTTTTAAAATGTCGTATTCGTCATCTTCATCGGGCATGTTTGATGTCTTGCTTGAAACGACCATAGATGTCATTCAGGAGACATAATAGATGATCGATCAACTACAACAAGAAAATGCGAAGAATGCACGCCGGAGGAAGAGAATATACATACAAAGATTCCGTGAGGCAACTAATGAACGACTAATGGAAGATTACTTTGTGGATGACGCCACGTTTATATGATATTATTCTCGTCGCCGGTTCCGTATGCATAAATCTCTGTTTTTGCGTATCATCAATGACGTCACGGCAACGTGTCCAACTGTTATACTTGAAGCGGTGGCCTCACATGATATGTGGATATGACATGCATTCTTTGGCTCAGCTGGCTCCCTCAATGACATTAATGTTCTTAAAATGTCTCCATTACTTGACGACATGTATAATGGGACTGCGCCGACTCATCCTTTCAAGTAGCTGGAACATCGTATAGGAACGAGTATTATCTTGTGGATGGGATCTATCCGGAGCGTGCTCTGTTTTGAGAAGTCATTGTCTTGTCCAAATGATCGCAAAAAGTTGAAGTTTAAGAGAGCTCAAGAGAAGGCGAGAAAGGATGTTGAACGAGTATTTGGAGCTTTGAAAAAACGTTGACATATTCTTAAATACCCCGCGTCTTATACGGAGGAGAAGAAAATGAGTGAGGTGATGTATACTTGTATCATATTGCTTAATATAATTCTCGAAGACAAAGGAAATGCAATATGTGAGTATAACGAAAACGAGATCGTTCCACCGACACAAGCTTTTGAGGTTGGAAGCGCGGAGTACCCGTCGAGGAGGGCAATAGTTCATGATGTTGAGATGCATCATGTTCTTGTAGGGACTCGACGGAACATATTTGGAACGTCGACCGCATCGATCTTAACGTGGAACCAGTCGACGATTTGGAAGGTCAATTTTCCGGTGAAGATGCCCTTTAAGTTAGGGGTGAACATTTGGACCGAACCGGACCAGTTATGGAGAATTTTGTGGACCGTGGACCGGACCGAATGAGTCGTGTCCGTGTCCGTGTCCGGGTCCAGGTCCGGGTTTTCCGGTTCTTGGACCCGTTTGGACCGGTACAACTTTACTTGCATAGAGTACAAATCATTAAAATAAGGTTTTGGGTTTCATAGAACTCGTTAAAACAAATATGTTGTTGAGTTTGATACGATACAACTAGATAGAATGATTACGTTTCCGTTTCATGCATAACTTGCAAAATTAATTTTCCAAATAAAAGCAACTAACATATAAATCAAGTTTACCAACAAAAGTTAACAATCATAAGACAAACATACAAAAGTATTACCGTAACACCAAAAATCATAGTTTAAACTTTAAAATCAATCAAACTAACAAACTTCATAAACTCATAATCTAATCTTGCATTGGCCTCTTCCCCATATCATTGTCATCTATATCTAATATGTTCAAAGCTTGTGCAATCTCTACATAAACACAAATGAAAATGTTGTTAGTATTTAATAAAAAGTAATAATTGTATAAAAAAAGAACAAAGATTGTAATTTTTTACCCAAAGCTATATCATCATCGTTCAAGATGTCATCAACATTGTCAATTATTGGATTTGTAGACTTTCTCACCCAATCTTGGGTGCATAACAAAGCTTCAACTCTCAAAGTCGATAAACTAGTCTAATACTCACTTACAACTCTACCACATGTGCTAAACGCGGACTCGGACGCCACACTTGAGATTTGTATCGCCAATATGTCTAACAAAAAAGAATTAAATTGTAACAACATTAATTTATAAAGAAACTATGAAAGACTAAAAAAAAGTAATCACCTTTCTCCATCCGAGCAACTGTCGGGAACCTAATCGCGTTTAGTCTCCACCACCCGAGAATTGAAAAATCTTTTTTATAATTAACTATATTCTCTTTCAAATAAGTTCGAAACTTGTTATCTATTGGATCCGAGTTGCTACATCTACCGTACAAAGAAAATCACCGAAAAAATTGTTATCATCATCAACATCAATAACTTTTTGACTCGCTTCTTGTTGAGATAATCCACCATTTTCAAATCGTTTCAAGTAGGTCATAAATAAATTCTCCATCCTATTCTCAATCTCTCGGACCATTTGACGTGCTTTTATGTCTATGTCCGCGGGGGTCAATGGCGGTTCCATCACTTCCATGTACCCGATCATTTTTTTAAAAGCATGTAACAAAAAAGTTGATTTGGTGGTAGGATCAAGTAAAACCACAAAGTACATAAAATCGTTCATCTTGTTGTATGTACCCCAATACTTGTCGTATTTCGTCTTCACGTCTTTTACCATTTCGAGAAACATTGGTTTGGTTGACCAGTTTCTTAAATGTATGTCCACATCTAAGACTTCCCAGATAAAAAGATTTACCAAAGGTTTTGATGTAGCCGAAACAAGCTCGGTTTTTGTCTTGAATTTTTCAAAGAACTTCACCATTTCAGTTATAACTTCAAAGTCATAATTTTCCGGTACTCTACTGAGATCCCTTTCATATGATTTATCTGTCAAAGATACATAAAATTCAGAATTATAGTCTAAAATAATATCTAAAAAGCTGAAATATTTCAGCTTTGATAGCTCAACTTTGAAGGATTGTAACTCACTGAATATAATATCAAAATCAACAAAATTATAGTCTAAATTCATCTACAAACTGTGAATTAAACATTGGAGAAAACCGCGTGTCAATCCGACTTAAAACGAATGAGTTATGGTTCTTTAAAAAATTCCACAGATTACCAAATTCTTAAAATGTTGTTGAAATGCTGAAATTATTCAGTTTTGATAGCTCAACTTTGAAAGACTATAACTCATTGAATATAATACCAAAATCAACAAAATTATAGTCTAAATTCATCTACAAACTGTGAATTAAACGTTGGAAAAAACCGCGTATCAATCTGACTTAAAGCGGATGAGTTATGGATGTTTAAAAAATTCCACAGATTACAAAATTATTAAAATGATGCTGAAATGCTTAAATTATTCGAATATAATACCAAAATCAACAAAATTATAGTCTAAATTCATCTACAAATTGTAAACTAAATGTTGGAAAAAACCGCAGGTCAATCCGACTTAAAACGAATGAGTTATAGTTGTTTAAAAAACCCACAGATTACAAAAAATTTTAAATGTTGCTGAAAAACTGAAATATAACTTAAAAATAAATATTACCTCTTACTCCAAATTCCATAAATGCCTCTCGTAACTGGTATGCGGACTTCAATAACTCGAAAGTCGAGTTCCATCGGGTAGGGGTGTCACCACATAGAAACTTCTTCGTTTGTAAGCCACAATCTTTCATCGCCTTCTTGAACTTGTTTATTCTTTGTGGTGACAATCTAATATACCGTACCGCCTTTTGGATACACTCAACATGATAGTTTTGGTATTTTAGTCCATCCTTTACGATAAGGTTTAAAACGTGGGTCATACACCTAACTTGGAAATGCTTTCCACCATCGTAAAGATTGGGCAATTTTTTTACCAAAAAGTCAATTGCCTTGTATTTCCCATCCGCAAATACAATTGAGTAATTCTCAGCCCATATCCTCTCCCTTATGGCTTTCTATCTCTCTAAAGTTTATAATTCTTTTGTGCATTATCCAATTCTCATCTATGAAGTGAGTCGTGACCACCATGTAAGTAGTCCTTTGACAAGAAGATGTCCAAGTGTCCGTTGTCAAATGTATAGCGGTGTTTGGGTTACTTAAAAATTGAAGCATTTTGCTTCTTTCTTCTATGTAAAACTTGGAAACATTCCGGGATATCGTATGTCTAGATGGAAACACAACCTTAGCATTAAGTGCGTTGGTGTATTCCACAAAAGCCTCGTTTTCAACGAACTTAAAAGGCAGTTCGCCTACCACAAAAAGGTTTAGTAATGCTTTTTTGATCCTAGCGTCGTCGTGTTTCCATGTTTTAACACTAGTCTCCCCGTTTGACTCCTTCTTTAGATTCAATTTGGTTTGAGTTTGATCTTGTAGCTTATCCGGGTTTTTTTGACACCTACCTACGTGTTTGAGTAAACTAGAAGCCCCGTTTCTTTCCACATCCGCCTTTAGTAGTTTTTCACACCAATGCCATTTTCCATATCTTCTTTTGATACCATCATCCTCTTCTATCATAACTTTATCAAATGTGTCCCAACAAGAGAATGTTTCTTTGCCACTTGTTTGTTTTTTTTTGCGACTTGTTTTCGTTTTGCCATTTGTTCTTTTTCGTTTGTTAAAATTTGATTGATCATCTTTTGCCGAATCATCAACTAAATTGATTTGTGGTGTATTCTCAATAAATTCCTCTTCATCAACATTCGTAACCTAGTTTACATATAGTCACAACAAAAATGTTTTCACAATTGATCAACAAAATATAACGACATACGTTATAACTTTCAACAAAAATTAACAAAATTCAACCAAAAATCATAACCCTATTTTACATACAATCACAATAAAAAAATTTTGAAAACAAATTACCTAAATATAACAACATACTTTATGACATTCAACAAAAATTAACAAAATGCAACCAAAAATTGTAACCCTAGTTTACATATAGTCACAACAAAAACTTTTCCACAATTAATTAAAAAAATATAACAACATACTTTATAACTTTCAACAAAAATTAACAAAATTCAACCAAAAATCATAACCCTAGTTTATGTAACGACGAAAATTTTAAAACAATTTTTCATTTTTCCACATAATAAAACTCATATAATATTCTCAAAATCTCATGTATCAAATGTCATCATAATAATACATATCCCAGAATCTCAAATACATAATCTTCTATCAGTGTGTACAGATTACGCCGACGCCTTCCTGCGATCATCACTAGTACCTGAAACACATATCACATAACACGGTAAGCATAAATGCTTAGTGAGTTCCCCAAAATACTACATACAGCACATAAGCCACTCGAGGCTGTAGCTCTACGAGACCTTCCGGTCAATGTGTCTCAGGGGCCTTCCGGTCCCACAATCTGAGTAGACCTTCCGGTCCTACTCTTTCGACCTTCCGGTCCATACCATATTGACCTTCCGGTCCATACACTGCTGACCTTCCGGTCCATACCATACTGACCTTCCGGTCCATACCATTCTTACTCAATACATACATAACACATACATATCACATAGAAACATATATCACATACTCGTCATAGCACATAAGACCTTCCGGTCACACATAATTACCACTCTAGGTAAGGTATAGTGAGAAAACTCACCTCGTATGATGTCTAGTAAACTCTCGTGCTCGATATCACCGATCTAGCCTCCGCCTAATCACATAAAGTAGTTTATCTCTTATTAACACTATTCTCATAGGCTAGACTAATCCCTTCCTATAATTTCCCAGAAGGGAAAAAGACGATTTTACCCCTCCAATGGTCCAATGCCCAAATGTTGACCAACCCTAAAAGTCAACCTCAGTCAACGGTCCAACTTTGACCAGACTCGTCGAGTGCACTCGGGTGACTCGGCGAGTCCATGCGTGTCCTCTGAATCCTCCTAAGGCCTCACTCGACTCGTCGAGTTAACCTTTCTCTGAACGGGCTACCACTGATCACGAATCGTGGTGCAACACGATCCGACTCGTCGAGTCCGCTCATGGACTCGGCGAGTTTCTTCCATGACAATACTCATTTGACCTTCTGAGGTCAGATCTGTTTCTCTAACTTATAGATCTGGCCTTCTAACACCCAATAATCACGTAAAGGTCTGAACTTGGTGTCCATGCCTGGCATTTTGGGCATGAAATGCCAAGAACATGATTTAAATGGGGTTTTCACTCATAAATACCATCAAGGCTGAATAAAGCAGGAACCTTTGGGTGCTAGAGACCTCCTAAGGTCCAGATCTGGAGTTCAAGCCTCCTCATGAACCCCAAATCCTTAAAGTCCCAAAATGAAAGGAAAAGAAGCCCTAATCTTCAAGATGAGAGATCTACTCAAATAAAAGGGAAAGGTTCGAACTTGATACCTCTAATAGAAGCTCTTGGACGAATAAGCAGTAGATCTATCAGCCTCTTCTCAATCCTAGCTTGGAATCTTCCTTTCCTTCACCAAAATGCACTCACAAATCTCAAGTAAGGCTCAAGACTCTCTCACAAGCTCAAGGGGCGATTAGGGTTTCTTCTCAGTGAGGTGTGGCCGCAAATGAGGCTATAAGTGTCTTTAAATAGGTCCCAAACCCGGGGATCTAGGGTTTCCACTTACAGCGCCTACTCGGCGAGTCTACTCTTGGACTCGTCGAGTAGTTCATTAAACTCACGTGGCCACCCTGCTTCTACTCGACGAGTTATAGCACCAACTCGTCGAGTAGATCAATGATCCTCAAAAATAAATTAATTAAAATAACATACCTGAAAATCCGGATGTTAAAGTTTACATACAATCACAATAAAAAAAATTTCACAACAAATAACCTAAATATAACAACATACTTAATGACATTCAACAAAAATTAACAAAAAATCATAACCCTAGTTTACATATAATAACAATAATTTTTTTTTTGACAAGTATTCAACTAAATATAACAACCTTCTTTGTTATTTCAACAAAAATTAACAAAAAACAACCAAAAATCGTAACCCTTACTTGAGTTTCATCATCATCAACTCCAATCCAATTAGCATTCCGGATTTTTGATTCCATTACTTCTGAATCGAGACTTGAATTTCACATAAATCGATTTTCACTTGAATCGACACTTGAGACTTGAGAGAGGGAGAATCGACACTTGAGAGTTGAGAGAGAACTGAGAAGCCGAGAAGGTTGAGAGAAGGAACGATAACCTGAAGGGAACGTCCGACTTGCGACTTGAGAGAAGGGCAACGAATCCGATTTGCGACTTGAAACTTTCGATGATCGAGTCGATGTCGATCTTTTGTTGCATATGGTAATTGGTAGCGGCTACGTACTGTTATGGGGTCAAGATTCTTAGCCGATTAAATTAAATTGATTTTTTTTTAAACATGTCCAACCGATTCTAAACCCGGTAAAAACCGGACCGAACCGGGAAAAAAACCGGACCGGACCGGATAGAAATCTTAGAACCGAGAACCGGCCCGGGGGTCAAAAAACGGTCCGGTCCGGTCCGGTCCACCGGTCCAAATGCTCACCCCTACTTTAGGTCTATCTAGGTTTGATAATTTTAGTTTCTATGTTTTTAATTTTAAATCTTTTTTTTTTGTGTTTGTTGTATTTTAGAATTTCTATGTTTTTATTTTAATTTTACTGAATTTTTAGTTTTTAAAAAAATGCTATGTTTGAAATATTTATTTTATATATTAAAAAAAAGGTAGCATGACAAATGTAGCCGAGGCACCACAACACGCCATACCAGTCACCATACATGCACACAGATGGTGCCACTACAAGAAATTGGAGTTTTACCGGCGACAGCCGTCACCGCTAAAAGTAGCGTTTGTCGCCGCTAATAGTATTAGTGGCGACGCGTCGTCGCTAAAACGTCGCTGCTGATGCTTTGTTGTTGATAATATAAATGTCGCCGCTAAAGGCCTGTCACCGCTAATAACCAACTGTCGCCAATAAAGGCGTCGCCGGTATTGGTAAATTTTTATTTATTTATTTCACATTAAAATTGAAAAAAAAAACTATATAAAAAGTATAAAAACTGTTATGATATTAATTAAGTTAATCCCACATCCTTCCATTCCAAAATATTAATCCAACATCCGTTTAAAATACTCATCCAATTTAACTTAATACAAAATATCGAAAATACTAATCTAAAATACTTACACAAACAAAACATACAAAAATCCTACAACTAGCTACTTGTCATCATCGCTCTCCTCGTCTCCTCCGGTTTCATTTCGTTGTGGCAATGAACGAAACCAATCTTCAAGTGCGGCACTACAATTCGAATCTTTTAACATTGTTTGAAGCATTTCCAACTACAAATAAAACAACATAGTCTCATATCTTAAACCAACATTATAACATTCTATATACAAAATATACATTCCACATAAACTAACAATTACCAAATTACACATATTGCATATAACACATTATAACATTGTACTATAACTAACAATTACCAAACTACAAAATACCATTATAGCATTGTACTTTCATAAACTAACAATTACCAAACTACACATATTGCATATAACACATTATAGCATTGTATTTTCATAAACTAACAATTACCAAACTACAAAATACCAATATATCAAACTATAACCAAAATAACAATTACCAACATATAAACTATTATCAAACTAACAATTACCAATATTTGAAACTATTACTAAACCAACAATTACCAACATTCGAAACAATTACCAAAATTAAATAGTTTTGTCACCCGTGATTGTGGCGGTGGTTGTGTCAGTGGTTGTTCCTGATCGTACATCGACACAACCGTAGAAGGTTTACCCCTGATGCCTCTGATGTGGCCTCATCGAACACCCAATGTTCTTTCAAAACAATTTTGTGTATCCTTTGGTGTTAAACCGATGGCTTGTGAAGAAGCTTGAGTTTGTTGACTGATCTCAAGGAGTAAAGCATTCTGCATTTTCAAAAAATGATAAATATCATAAAAATTAGATTATTAAATACCCCTTGACGATATAAACACTTATATAAAAATACAAATTAACCACTTACGTATTGTTGCTCAACTGCAGGACTACTAAATACTCATTGACGATCAGTATTAGCCTTACGAAATGTTTCGATTCGAGTGATGTCCTATTTAACATTTAAAATTAGATTAATTATAATTTAAATAAACAGTTAAATATATCATAGCTTACTTCTTTGAAACATGCATTGCTATACGAGCATGATCCCCCTCTGTTTACAACTTGTTGTTGTGCACAGACTCCTTTGTTTGACGTTGAACGCTTTAAAAATTCGGGCGTTTGAAAATGTTCGACTGCTTGTGCCTAATTTTCACGTGACACACCATCGGGGGGGGGGGGGGGGCTAATGCCCTTGGGATATCTGTAAGCCCTCAGACATTCTGAAAATGAGTATGCACTTTATTTTTTCGGCCTCTATAAACTCTTTGTAAAGTCGCGTCAATGCTCTGCAACAATTGAGCACGATCGGGATCCAAGTTAACCTTATCCAAATCAAACTTATTCTACAAATACAAAAAAGTTAGTTAATTAAATATCAATCACAATTAAACTTAAAATATTATCCAAGTTACCTTTAGATGCACGACTATGACATTTCTTAAAGCGGGGGAAACATTGTCCCAACCAGATACGTTCAAAGGGATGTTCATCCACATATACCTCCTAATCTCACGTGTAAACCAATTACCACGGTTCCCGACAGGGGAATATGTGAGCTCTCTGTCGAAATCCAAATCCATGGGCTTTCCCTTGTTTGCCCGTATCATCTTTGATAGTTGGATGTTTTTTGCTAGGTCTCTTCTTTTTTTAGGAAGCTCGGCTAAAAAATATAATTAAAAATATTAGTCACGATAGCTTATAATAAATGGATAAAAATAGCTAATAAATATATCATAATGAGACTTACCATCTTGTTCGTGTTGTCCACGACCAAAGCCTACTGGAGGTGGTGGATCCCCAACTCCATCACCTCCATGTCCTAGGCCCATAACATCCGCCATCACGTAGAAGAGTATCGCCCAACCAAACCCCATATGTAGCCTGTAAAACTACAATATGAATAAAAGTTACACATGTTGTATATACAAAAATAATACACTTTCTATTATAGCACCCTACTTTGTGTTTTTTCATCTATAACATTATAGTTTCCAAATGGCATACAAATACACAAACTACATATGTAGTTTTCTATACATACAAATACACATATAAAATATAATACTTTCCATTATAGCATCCTACTTTGTTTTTTTTTCATTTTTTTCATTTTTTCATTATAGCATTCTAGTTTCCAAATTGCATACAATACATACATATATATATACATACAAATACACATATTACATATACATACAAATACACTTTCCTTTATAGCATTATACTTTCGAAATTGCATACAAATACACAAGTTAGGTGATCATACATATACATACACTTATACATATAAACTTGTACATAATACATATCTATATATAAAAATTAACATATTAAAATACACTTATACATACATTTCAATCACAAATGGTAAACAAATATACATATATAAACATATAGACTTATACATACAAATTCATATACACATATGGCAAACAAACACACATATATAAACATACATAATTACAAAAACACATATACATACATTATACATACTTACAAAAACACATACAAATACATATGTACATACACATAATATAAATACAC